>NC_136727.1:10177569-10839444 GCF_936440315.1 Barbus barbus
CCTAATGCACGGTGAGAAGGAGAGTTTGAGTGGCTAAAGACTCTTCAAGGATCACAGCTGGAGAATTGCATAAATAGTTGAGTCTCGGGGTCAGAAAACCTTAAAAAAAAATTGTCAAACAGCCCCTACATCACCACGTGTTGTTTGGGAGGATTTCAAGACAAATTCTCCTAGCTCATCCAAAAACAAACTCCAGCATATTCAGTTATCAGACAGGACTGGCACTTCAAATGGGACTGGCTTCTATGGTCAGATGAAACTAAAAAATTAGCTTTTTAGCAGCAAACACTCAAGATGGGTTTGGTGAACACAGGGATAAAAAGTACCCCATGTGTACAATGAAATATACTGCTGTATTTGTGATGTTGTGGGCCTATATTTCTGCTGGAGGTCCTGGACATCTTGTTCAGACACATGGCATCATGGATTCTATCAAATACCAACAGATAAAAAATCAATAAGTGACTGATTCTATTAGAAATCTTATAATGGGCCATGTTTGGATCTTCCAACCGTACAATAATCCAAACACAAACCTCAAAAACAACACAAAAATGGGTCACTGAGCACAAAACCAAGCTTCTGCTGGCCATTCCAGTCCTCTGACCTGAACCCTGTAGAAAATGAGTGAGGTGAACTGAAGAGAAGAAGCACCGTCATGGAGCTGTGATTCTGAAGGATCTGGAGAGATTCTGGATGAAGGAATGCCTCTGATCTCTTGTCAGGTGTTCTCTAACCTCATCAGGCATTATAGGAGAAGATTTAGAGCTGTTAAACTGACAAATGGAGGTTTCAAAAAGTATTGAATAAAAAGGTGCCAATAATTGTGTCCAACGTGTGTTTGAGAAAAACATTTATTTCATAATGATATTTCCCCCCATTTTAAATTCTTATCCAATGAAAGGTTAGCTTTTTGTGAATTTTTTAAATAAAAGATCAAAAGGATTAACAAAGCAGGTTAATTTTCACAGTCTTCTTTGATCATATTTACCAAGGGTTCCAATAATTCTGACCACAACTGTACATACATACATACACACACACATATACAAACATACACACACACACACACACACACACACACACACACATATACAAACATACACATACATATACATACATACACACACGCATATATATATATATACATACATATACATACACACACACACATACATACACACACACACACACACACACATATACATACATACACATACATACACACACATATATACATACACACACATACATATATACACATATACATACACATATATACACACATACACATATACATACATACATATATATATACACACATACACATACACATACACACACATATATACATACACACACATACATATATACACATATACATACACATATATACACACATACACATATACATACATACATATATATATACACACATACACATACATATACACATACACATATATACACACATACACACACACACATACAGGTCCTTTTAAAAAATTAGCATATTGTGATAAAGTTCATTATTTTCTGTAACGTACTGATAAACATTAGACTTTCATATATTTTAGATTCATTACAACACAACTGAAGTAGTTCAAGCCTTTTATTGTTTTAATATTGATGATTTTTGCATACAGCTCATGAAAACCCAAAATTCCTATCTCAAAAAATTAGCATATTTCATCCGACCAATAAAAGAAAAGTGTTTTTAATACAAAAAAAAAAAAGTCAACCTTCAAATAATTATGTTCAGTTATGCACTCAATACTTGGTCGGGAATCCTTTTGCAGAAATGACTGCTTCAATGCGGCGTGGCATGGAGGCAATCAGCCTGTGGCACTGCTGAGGTGTTATGGAGGCCCAGGATGCTTCGATAGCGGCCTTAAGCTCATCCAGAGTGTTGGGTCTTGCGTCTCTCAACTTTCTCTTCACAATATCCCACAGATTCTCTATGGGGTTCAGGTCAGGAGAGTTGGCAGGCCAATTGAGCACAGTAATACCATGGTCAGTAAACCATTTACCAGTGGTTTTGGCACTGTGAGCAGGTGCCAGGTCGTGCTGAAAAATGAAATCTTCATCTCCATAAAGCTTTTCAGCAGATGGAAGCATGAAGTGCTCCAAAATCTCCTGATAGCTAGCTGCATTGACCCTGCCCTTGATAAAACATAGTGGACCAACACCAGCAGCTGACATGGCACCCCAGACCATCACTGACTGTGGGTACTTGACACTGGACTTCAGGCATTTCCCTCTCCCCAGTCTTCCTCCAGACTCTGGCACCTTGATTTCCGAATGACATGCAAAATTTGCTTTCATCCGAAAAAAGTACTTTGGACCACTGAGCAACAGTCCAGTGCTGCTTCTCTGTTCAAAAGTGGCTTGACCTGGGGAATGCGGCACCTGTAGCCCATTTCTTGCACACGCCTGTACACGGTGGCTCTGGATGTTTCTCCTCCAGACACAGTCCACTGCTTCCGCAGGTCCCCCAAGGTCTGGAGTCGGTCCTTCTCCACAATCTTCCTCAGGGTCCGGTCACCTCTTCTCGTTGTGCTGCGTTTTCTGCCACACTTTTTCCTTCCCACAGACTTCCCACTGAGGTGCCTTGATACAGCACTCTGGGAACAGCCTATTCGTTCAGAAATTTCTTTCTGTGCCTTACCCTCTTGCTTGAGGGTGTCAATGATGGCCTTCTGGACAGCAGTCAGGTCGGCAGTCTTACCCATGATTGCGGTTTTGAGTAATGAACCAGGCTGGGAGTTTTTAAAAGCCTCAGGAATCTTTTGCAGGTGTTTAGAGTTAATTAGTTGATTCAGATGATTAGGTTAATAGCTCGTTTAGAGAACCTTTTCATGATATGCTAATTGTTTGAGATAGGAATTTTGGGTTTTCATGAGCTGTATGCCAAAATCATCAATATTAAAACAATAAAAGGCTTGAACTACTTCAGTTGTGTTGTAATGAATCTAAAATATATGAAAGTCTAATGTTTATCAGTACATTACAGAAAATAATGAACTTTATCACAATATGCTCATTTTTTAAAAGGACCTGTATGCATGTGTGTATGTATGTATGCGTGTGTATATGCATGTGTGTATGTATGTATGTATGTATATATATATATATTATATATATATATATATATATATATACACACACATACATACCTGGGGGGGGGGGGGGGGGGGGGGGGTCCATAGTAGTATGTGCGATTGCGACACAAAAGCATATTCAAGCAAAAGCCAACAAGGATAAGTTGTGTGAGACAAAGCATAATCAACGTTACTCACCTATCAAAAAGAAACAACACAACTTCGGTGTCCAATTCAAGCCCTTCCTGCTCCTTGAGTTTCTCTCCACCGCCGGAAAGCTGCTCCGATCTATACTTAGTTACACGGGTCCTACCTCTTGCCTGATCGTAACTCTTCTTTTCAATGTTTTGTTTCTATGATATTTTCCTCTTTTTTTATCTGCCATCTCTCTCTATCTATAGTCGATCTGCTAATATACGTCCTGACTCCTGTGCACTCAAATAGAGCGCTCTCTTCTCTCTGTCAGTACAAGACACGCCCCCTTACTGCTGATTGGCTGCACGTGTTTGGGGACTCGGTCAGACGCTGCGGTCAAAAGCGTTTTTCAAAAATGGCTTAGTGCATGTGGCCTGGCCGCCACTACTTAGGCTAATGTACATAGCGGAAACCCTGATTTATCCTCCGTATACTGATGTTGCCTTTCGTAGAGACAGTGAGGGGGACGGATCGGGTCACTATGACTCTGGGGGGGTCATGTCCCCCCCGTCCCTAGTGCCATCTGCGCGCCTGCACCTTGCTAGTACCGGGTTGGACATGTGATTGGCTGATTAGCAATTTGTGTTACCAAGCAATTGAACAGGTGTACCTAATAAAGTGGCCGGTGAGTGTACCTTTTTATTTATATCCATTTAATTTGTGATATTTTTTGGAAAAATCTAAATGGTACAAGAACAAAAAACAAAAGAATCTTGTGAATCAAGTCTGTGAGTTATATTTATTTAAGGATCTGAACAAATGTACACACATCGGTCCATTGGTCGTGGTCTTTCCATAGAGATAAATGTCTATGCTGTACATCAATGTCAAAAGACTCACATTTCATCATGCTCTTTCGCTATTTAGGGGGGACACATCTTTTTGACCACAAACACATAACACACACGCAAACACAGCTCAACTGTTGGAAGAGTAATTGATAACGTTGTCTTTGACCGTATAGACTTTACAATCCCAACTGTAAAGTGCACACATATGATACAAAGAAACAGACTAAAACACAAGAAAACGTCCTCAACGCTGGAAGAATGGGTGGGTTCGTGTGGACCTATAGGACACCTTTCACAAGACACTTGTGCAAAATAAAATACAAAAGAAAAATTCAAATAATGTTTAAAATAGATTTGATATGTATTTAAAGATCTATATACAAATTCTCTAAGACACTATCATTGGTGAACCAGAAAGAAAGACTGCATCAGTGAATAGTTTATAACTACAAAAGGATTTAGGTTGGCAAAAAATAAAGGCAACCAAAATATGCGTGTGCTACACTTTATTGCTGCAGTAGTCCCTTTATTTTAGATGCAACAGCAATACCAATAGCAACTGGCCACTGCACATTATAAGAATCAGTGCTGCACACTTCCATTGTAAAATGAGACACTCGCTTACTCAAAACCACAAACACTCTCAGTGCATAGGCACACACACAAATTCTATACACGTGAATTTACAATTTAATGTTTTAACTTAAATATTTCTAATCGCGATTATGGTAACAAGTTTTTTTACATATTTGGCCTCCCACATAATAAGTTTGGTCCAATCTTTCAGTTTAACATGTCTTCTAATAACCAGGCCCTGATGACTTTTGTACTGGATTTTGGCGTGAAAATCTGTGGAACATATTTAAATTACCAGAATGTATAAAAATAAGCCAAAACAAGAATATAAAGTTCAGGAGATGCAGAAAATGCCATTCTCTGTAACATCCAGCATCCGTTCTCAGTCCTAATGTTTACATTAAAATTAAATAAAAAGAAAAAATTATGGGACTTTGGTTATTGCCAAATTTCACACATCAAAGAGAGCCACTTATTGGAATTTCATAACTCTGAAACATTGAACACTATTGCTGGCATAAAATTTTTCCGAAGAACCAATAAAAATGAAAGGAAAAAACATTTGTGTATATATAAGGACTGCGACAGAACTTTAATTTTTCAACAGTTACGAAACAAACAATGCTACCTGATGACCAAGGTGCATGAACAACTTGCGTCCCCTAAAAAAAACAAAAAATGACCTACAACCCACTCTTGTGAAAAGTCTTGAGTCCCAGAGCTCAAATCGGAAAACATGTTCACAGTATGTAAATTAGACAATAAATGAAACACAAAACAATCAAAAAATAATCAAACATAAATATTTTCATTATTACTTATAAATAAGCCTCGACATTGGTATTACTTGCTTGGTGTTGTTTATGGAATGGGTGAAAGGACAATGAAAATGGTGCTTAAGTTGGGAAAAGTCCAATCAGTAGAGCTTCCGGATATCTGAAGAGTCCGAACCTTGTAGCAGCCCCTCTTTCCTGAGGTCTGATTACTGTTGGGACATATTGAATTTTATGCAATTAATATGCAAGGAATAACAGACAATGAATCATCAACGTCAAGAATCGCGATCCCAAGGCGACTACAGCAAAGCGTGCACTTACTGTTTCACTCTCCTCTTCATCCTCTGGCAGGCTTTTAGGCCCTGAGCTGAAGTGCAGAGGAGAATATACCCAGCTTTTGTCTTCTGGAGGCTGCGTTTACAAAAGCCAGACAGCACAGGGTACCAGAAAGGGTGGAGACAGAGACAGAGACAGCCAGCGGAAATATGCATAGGAAGAAAGAGAGGAAGACAAGAGTGAGGAATATCAGAAATGCAGTGGTAAGCAAGACAGACATTAGTGAAAGAGTCGCTGTGAAGTTAATAAGGCGGGAAAAGTAGTAGTTTGATGCACAATTTTTTAAGCCTTTTATGAATTAACAAAAGCTGTAATCTGGTTAGTAAACAAAGAGAAACTTTGAATGTGAATGAAGTGAAAGAAAAACAATCACAAACTAATAGATTTCATAAAGACAACAAAACAGACACTTTTTTATTTACATACCATGTAAAGTATTTCCATATGAAACAAATAACAAGAGAAAATATTGAAGGGTTTGACGTAATTTTATGTACCAGGATTTGATTGGAAAGCAAAAAGCAAGCACTGATATGAATGGCTACTAGTATTTGTCCCCGCCTACAAGGCCTTCATTACATCAGCAGACAAGAAAAGTTGTTCCAATTGTAGAGGAACTTGCTATATTATAATTAAGGACTATAAAACATCATTTAAATAATATGCACTATTAATTCCTGCACGATAAAATCAGGAACACTGATTAAAAAATAGAAATATTTTGCAGTTGTGCATGACTACAAAACTAGTTTTTGAAGGGGACAATAATAGAAAATTACATGAAAAATATTAGCTAAACTTTACCAGAGTTAATTTAGTATAATTGAGATACTGTTTTTAAATCAGTTGTTTTATTAACATTTTGAAAGTGTTTTTTTTTTGTCTTTAAAGTAATTTTAGTTATAGTTTTTGTAATTTTATTGTGCATTTAAATTTTTTTTGTCATTTTTTTTACATTACTACATCGAGTTAAACTAAATGAAACGCATAAATGTTACCTTGGAAACTAGCTGAAATATATTTACCTAAAGATTTCAAAACAATTTCCCACTTATAGCTGGCTCATTTGCATACAGAAGTCTTAAAGGTACAGTAACAACAACAGTCTGTTTAATTCTAACAGTCAAAGGTTACAAAAAAGCTACACTAGTCTAAACTTCAGAGGCTAACTTGTTCTGATTATTTCTAAAACTACCTCTACAACTAGTTTCAAGTGTTTCATCTATAAAACTCACAGCGTGCCTTCTTCTGTGTGTGAGGGGCTGACAAACACAGACGCTGCCATCTGAGAACTTACACAAGAGATATGGACAAACAGAGACGGCAGACAATGAAAGATGGCAGAAAGGTAATGAAAAAGTCAAGGAGATGAAGTGCTGTTTAGCAGTCAATGAACAAATTGTCAGCTCTATTAATAAGAGAAAAAAGCGACGGAGCAGCTGGTGCAGGGTGTTAAAGGATGAATAATTCAAGAGGTGGTATCTTGTGCATCTCTAGGCCTCTATTCAGCACACGACCGAGTTTAAGAGCCTCTTTGGAGCTAACAAATGATAATGATGGCCATTTCTCAGTTTATCCTCGAAGACATCCCTGTGGATGCATTGGCACATCCATGTGTTTTTTAATTCATGGGTCAGAATGTGTTTATTGTACTGGTGTTATTCAAAATTCATACATACAAAGATATACTCAGCATTTAGCAATAAACAAGAGGACTGGAGCTTCATTTCAGTGGGTCTTATACTGTCATGCAGAAGATGAAAATAAAGACCCAGCGGAGCTCCTAACACCTCGGCACACAAACACCCACCCACAGGCCAACAGAGACCCTCTGTGAGATTCTGTCTAGTATTGGAGACTTTCCTTTAGTTACCAGTAATCCAACAATGGTCATATTAGCACTGTTTACTAGTGCATGAATCTCACAGTCTATGAAGAACATGTCATGGTCGTATTGAACCCCAAAAGGAAATTATATTTTACATGAATAAAATCTAAAAGTCTTATTTTTATTACTGCCGTGGCATTATTTTCATGAGAGTTAAGCGTAAAACCCCTTAAATTTTTATTAAATGTTTAAATATTTTTCTGTTAAATTTTTATATATTTGACATACTTGTAAGTGGTATTTCATTAACAAAAATTAGAACCAGCATAAATGAAAAAAATAGCAAATACTACCATGATGCATACATACTTTACAATTTAAATAATATAGTCTTTTTGCATGACAGTAATGAGCATGTAAATGTGAATTAGAGGGGAAATATTCTGAAAATATTGTCATAAAAATAATGCAAAAATGTACTGGATCTAAAACAGGCTTCATTTTTCTTTATGCTATATAGTTTCTTATGGGATTTTTTGAGTAAAAATATATAAACATCCTTTAATCAAGATACACATAAATTAATTTTAAAGTTACGGCATTGGATTTTTATAAAATATATTTTAATTATAAACTTCACTAAATATTGTTAGAGTTTAAAATCTACTTTAAGAAAAAAAGTTGAAAAAATATTTGACTATGGATTACAAAAAATAATCCAAAACTTAATCCAAGTTTTTTATCTTAAGTCTTAATATTTTAATTGAAAAGCTGTTTTGCTTTTCACAAAAATGTATCATGTTTAAGGATGTTTAGATACTTTTATTGGAAAGCAAGACAAAACAAATTCTGATTAAAAATGACATTCATAATACTCATCTGATTATGTTCTTTTATGTTTTGACCTTGGGTGGATCTTACTCTATATAAATGCATCGTAGAGGAAGGAGGAATGGAGGGCTTACAAAATAAATATCTGTAACTGGCACATCCTCGTCCTCATCCACAGAGGCACGGCTCGTACAGCCTGAGGCCTGACTGCCGCCGTCAGATTCTACCACTATCCTGGGGCTCGCCGGGACGGAGGAGGACGAGGCTTCTAGAAACGTCTCTGCAGCTTCACTATATACAAGAGAAAAATATAAAAAACTATTTAGAAATTTTCACTGAATAAACCATAAAATTCACTCTGTTCTTGTTAAATGGCTTCAGAAAAGTTGGAATATACAGTCTAAATTGTATGGGCCACTTTTTTGTCCATTTGACAGCCCATGGTCACTATATACTTTGGTTGCATGCAGTGCTATATTATTATTATTTACATACATTTAAATTTTTTATGAATATTTTGAATTAGCTTTTATTTTTATATTTTCAGTTATCATTTTAATTGTTGCTTACATTTTAGTAAATTTGTTATGCGCCTTTGTCATTTTTATTATTACTATATTTCTATATTTCTATACAGCTTTAATTTATTTTTATTGCAGGTTTTTTTGTTGTTGTAGGTCATTTGAGTAATTTCTGTTTCTCATTTTGAAGTTTTAGCTTTTCAACTAATATATATAACATTTTTTAAATTGTATTTTATTTTATTTTAGCTCAATCAATCCCCAAAAACTAATTTTTAATAGTTTTATTTTTATTTAATGCTGCGCTATTTGCATGGAAGTGTGCAGCATGAACTTTCTTCAAATTATCTTCAAAGGTTCAAAAGTCACACTGATTTGCTGTAAAATGAAGATGAATAAATAATAAATATTTTTTAATAAATAAATACTATTTAAATAAAGAGGGAATCAATTTAATTATACTTTCATGTTATTTTACGATTTATTATAGAAATTTCATTTTTGGGTATATTGCCACTGGTCCTGACTAACACAAAACCATTTGGGTACTTATTGCCAATGTGATTGAGCGCTTCCTGTTTGGTTATGCTCCTCTGTGGCAGTTGCCATGGTGTGATTTTCCCATCACTATGAGGAGCTACAGCAGGTGAGCTCAGCTGAATGGAGCACATCTAATTCCTCATTCCCATGATACCCCTGATCTTACATCCACACTGCTTTTGATTTAACGGCAATGCATTTGCTTTTAAATCATCTTTCTTTCTTTTTTTTTTTACTTGCCTTTAATTCCATTACACTTCATCAAGACCTTTTTCAATATGTCCAACAATATCTGGCTTTTGTAAGTAAATATTAAATATTACGTAAAAGCAGATTCTCAGTTTTGAGTGCATACCTGATCTCCGGCGATACCTGGGGAGCCGCGAGAGTGGGTTCGCTGTGGTATCGGACTTCCACCTCCACTGTGATGGTTTGCTGGTCCTCATCCTGCATTCTACAACAACACCAGCAGAGGGCTCAACTAAACCACATCAACTACATAACTAACCGTTACTTTCATTTAGGAGAAGATCAAACCCAAGAGAAATAAACATTATAAAGTCTGCTAAAGAAACAAACTCTGTATTTTCAGACACAAAACTATCATATGGGTTCAGAAGACATAGCAGACCGGTGTGTTTTACTTACGTTTCTTCATGGCTGGACTGGGTGTGTCTCCTGTATTGAAGAAAACAGAGAGTTTATTGTACCTGCTACCGCCAAGATGTGAAAATATTACAGAGCGACAGACGAGGTGTTACCTGTAGCGCGGGTGTTCGGAGGTGTCCGACAGGGAGCGTTCTGGGATGGAAAGGGAGGTGGTGGAGGAGAGCGTGGTGGCGATGGAGGCTGTGGTGGCCTCCTCGAACGAGGGAGGGGTGCGGGGAAGCACATCCACCCGACCTGAAACCGAATTTAAGCGTGACTAAAGCCATTAAGTTCTCATGGTTGAGAATGAAGAATGTACTTCGACTATTGTTTACCATCATCTTCCAGCGTGGGGAAGCTACGTGCGCCTCTCAGATCGTAGATGTTTTCGTCTCTTACAAACGGCAGCTGGCTGGCCGACCAGGCCGCCCCAGGTCCGCTGTATTTGGCTGCAGCCAGACCCCCACGACCCCTCTTTGATGGAGAGGATTTCAGTGCTGAAAGAATGAGGTTTATAATGTACTTCAGTAATAAAATACGTTCAATATCATGAGCACAAATGAAGTATGTCATTTCTTTCATTACCAGGGTTAAGGTTAGGATTTTCCTGAAAACTACTGTGGCTTTCGTTTTTCCCCCTAAAATAAATATCAAGTATGATAGCCACTAGGTTATAACTAACATGTCTTTTTATTTGGTGACATAAGTATCATAAATTTTAGCCGTTACTTTTAAAATACCTTTTTATTTTCATAGGATTGCACAATATATCGGTAATTTATCGGTTATCGACTACCTTTGAAATCAGAAGCAGTTCACTTACAGGAAGTCTTTCTGAATACAGTAGTGCTCATGAACCTGAAGAACCTGTCAGCATAGAAAGACGGTCTGTGAACAGACACTGTGTCCTGAGGAGTGAAAGAAAGAAAGAGTAAGTGAACCATCTCAATTAATCTGAAAAGTTACAGCACATTCTGACTTCTTCCAGTTGACAAAATGGAAAACAACAGTTTGTTCAGAACTAATAATCTTCATGCAGGCTTTAAATCAAATTGTGATTCTCAAATCAAAATCATTAATCTGTGGTAATTTGTGCCAGAACTTCTGTCATAGAGCTTAACTAGCACTAAACCTGTCACATTTGTTTACTTCACACATATAAATCACAAAAAAACATGCATTCATTTACATTATACATTATACATATACTCAACTGGACAGGTGAAGTGCAAATTAAAATAATATTTACACGTTTCCAGTTTAACATCCATTCAGCCTTTAGGTTATATATACTCTATCTGTCACCTCCAGCTGACACAATCAAGATATACCAGCTCTAGATCTATAAATAACCTAATTAGCATGCAAATGAACCGTGAGCCATTGGCAGAATGGCATAGACTGTTGCGTCACAGGCAGGGTTGGAGAAATCTCCTTTATTCACAGCTGAACCGAGGGAAAAATTAGCGTGTGTGTGGTATATGCATATCCAGCAATAGCACAATTAGCACATGCTCTGAGAAAAACAGCCCTAAATTAGTGCACATTTCACAAGCATTTCCTCCAAAACCCTGTAATTCTCACTAAACCCCTTTCATGCTAATGTACCGCAGCAGATCATGCTTTATTAATATGAAAATGAAGGAAGTATGAGGAAGACCACAGAGTCTGAAAACACAGCTGGATGTTAACTTGGCCAAAGCTTTTCTTCCAAAGTGATGAAATGGAGCGTCTTGCAAGGGACAGTGATGTATTTCAGAAGGTCTTTTCTAGTTAACAGTCAAGGAAATGCAATGTATTTCTTACCCCATCATGGACTAGAGCCTTCCAAGTATGCTCCAATTTCTTTATTAACCTAAACAGAAAATGAATAAAGTTATTCCATAGTGCTTCCAATTCACACTGGCAGAAATGAATCACACACTTTTTGATGTAAATAGTAAGTGGCATGAGTAGGATTGACGCAAGCACCTGTAAGACTGCAAGATGTCGATTATTCCAATGTAGAGTAACAGATGCTCTCCTTTTCCATTGACTGCAGGAATACCACCCATCCTGACAGGCAAAAAAAAAAAAGCATATGAAAATAAATAACTATGAAAGCTTAAACCTTGCTCAATACTGAAATGAAATGTGTAGCTATACCTTTGGGAATAAAATTGCAACAGTGCTGAAAAGTCTTTCCCAAAGTTGACTAAATCTTTTTTTTTAAAAGCTCCTTTAAGAAGACAAATAGCTAATAAACATGAAATGAAAAAAAGAAAAGAAATAAGATTAAAATAGAGAAAACACAAACCAAAAAAACAAACAACAAATCATCTCTTTGTTCACTTCTAAAAGTCTGTGTTTATATAAATGTTAAACAAAACCAAACAAAATGAAAATAAGATCAAAACAAAACAGGAAACTCAAAACAAAACTGTCTTTGTTCACCTTTTGGTTAGTAAACATGAATTTGTTGTTTGCCTGTTATTTACTTCTATAATGTGATGTATTTGCAGATGAAACAGGATCTCTAACTGGAAACTTTATTTTATCCAGATTTTATAAAGATTACAAACACATTTTTTTAAAGGAAAAACACACATTTTACTTGTAGGCAAAATAAAAACAGAAACATGCTGAATAGTGTTTCCCAAAGTTAGCTAAATCTTAAAGAAAAAAAATAAAATCTGAATAAAAAAAGACTGATAAAGTCTAACTAGAAACAAATAAAATAAAAAAGTAAACAGAATAAAATAAATAAATAAATAACTTTTTTATTCATTTCTAACGAAGTTGTATTTTTATTTTGGTTAGTCAATATGAATTTGTTTTTAGGTTATTTACTTCCATAATGTGATACATTTCCAGATGAAACAGGATCTCTAACAGGACACTTTATTTTATCCAAATTTTATAGAGATTACAAACACAAACTCAGCGGGGTTTTAAAAGAAAACAAAAAACATTTACATTTATTTAGGCAAAATAAAAATAGAAACACGCTGAGAAGCAAAGTTAGTAAAATCTAAAAGAAAAAAAAAACTGATAAAGTATATATATTTAAACAAATGAAAACACACCAACAACAATAAAAAAAACATGTTTCTTTTCACTTCTAAAAAAAAGTCTACATGAATTTGTTGTTTGCAATCCTTTAGCTTCCATAAATGCATTTCCAGATGAAACAGGACATCTAACATGATGGGACAGATTTTTTAAAGATTACAAACACAAATTCAGAGTTTTTAAAATAAAAATAAAAATATTATTACAATTTTGTAATTGCATCCCTGTTACTTCATCATATTTTTTGATGCATCTGAAAATGCATCACACATCTTTTCAAATATCCTTTATATGTGTCAAAACATGGACTAATTTCAGCAACTCACGTGTCCTCTGTGTCAATCTCCTCTCCACAGGCCGACGCTCCCTGTATGGACTCCATGGCAGTGGAGTAGAGCGCTTTCTGTGCCAGCGGCCTCTTTTCATCACTGTTGCCCTGAGATCCCTCAATCTGCTGCTCTTTCTCTGCCTGATCGATGTTGTGAACTCCCAGCAGCAAACTATAATCCATAATCTTAAAGCTTTCCAAGACCTAAACACCAAAAACACATCAATATTGGTTCTGAATGGCTTGTCTGCTCTAGACAGCAGCACACTATGGAGAACTTACCAAACAGTCTCTCTGTAACGTCTTGACCATTGCGTTGTATGTGTCTGTATCCAGCATGAGACCCTCTGGTATGTCCTGCATGAAATCGAGGTCTTTGAAAGTGGGCTTCGCCTTTTCCCGCTCTTTTTTTGAGGCCCGTCGCTTGTAGGTGGACCCCTTCATGTCGTATTTGAGGTGCATGCGCACCACCCTGGGCAGAACGTTGTTCATGACCACCATCCGAATGTTCTTCCCGCCCGATTGTATGCAGTACAGCCCGAAGAACTTGGGCAATAAGGTGCGAGGATTCTGATTCAAGTTCTGTAGGCAACAAACATTTGAAAAATCAAATGCGATTTAGTAAAAGCAAACATAGATTCAAACGTTGAAGAATGTGTACATTTGTATTTGTTGGTTACATGCTTTGTATAACGTATTTATTTATTTATTCCTTAAAGGAATAGTTCACTCCAAAATTACAATTCTGGCATCATTTATTCACCCAATATTGAAATTCTGTGCTCCAAAATTTGTTGCATCAAGTTTGACGAATTTGCAACCTAAGTTTAAATATGTGAAAATACAAATGACAGAGTAATTTTAAGACCCACAGAAACCCTGATATAAGATATTTAGCAATTAAACTAATTTTCAGCCTTTTCCAATTAATTTACTAATTCTTTAAAGAAATATTTCACCCCAAAATTAAAGTTTTGACATTATTTTGTCGTTATTAAATACATTTTATTCAAATTTTGTGCGCCAAAATTTATTGCGAAAAGTTTGCAACTTAAAATTTAAGTTTAAATATGTGAAAATACAAATGACAGGGGTTCTGCAGGTTTAATGAAGGTAAATTTAAGACTTTCAAAGATGTTTTTAAGACGAAGTAAAGAAAATGTATGAAATTAAATTGAATGGAAAACAATGTGTCAACATGTCTTAAAGTAAATGTGTTGTATTAGCAACGCTTCAAAGTTTGAAAATAGTTTTGAATTGTTGTTGGTTTTTTTTGCAGTGTATAGAACATTTAATACCATGACTTTATGAATTTAAGACTTTCAGCTCTGATTTAAGACCTTTTTTAGGGTTTAATTTGTGGAAGGTTGTATTAATAATTTTTAAGACTATTTTAAGATCCACAGAAAGATATTTAGCAAATAACAACTTTTTGGCCTTTTCCAATTAATTTATAAATATGTCACCCCAAAATTACAGTTTTGTCATTATTTATTTGTTTTTATTAAAATTCTGCATGCCAAAATGTACTGCAACAAGTTTTACGAACTTACAACTCGAGTTTGAATATGGGAAAATAAAAATTTGAAATTCATCAAATCATTTTTTTGGCTTTTTCCTCACACAAAAAGAACATTTATGATACTTTTTAGCTTTTTTGAAATTTTTTTGATGGCACCACAATTTGGAAAAGAGCACCATGCATATTCTTCAAAACATCTTTTGTGCTCTACGGAAAAAAGAAAGTCACACAGATTTGTAACACTATGTATAAAGCAACTTTTTGCAACGTACAACTGTTTATCGTTACATAATCCCACTAACAGTAAAAAAAAAAAAAAAAAAATAAAAAAAAAAAATTTTTATATGGCATGCAAATCACACTTTTGTTAATCCAAGTTTATTGAAAGCATTTATGCATTAAATTAAGGTAAAGGTTATTAGTTTTTTCCGCATTCCAGACACAAAACACTCCCTTTCAACCCCAAAAAACACCTTTCTTAAGTCAATGACATTCATTTTTCCAGTTAATGTTCCAGAGCATAGTAAAACCACCTGATTCCAATTAGTTTAGAGTTTAAATCCTCTTAAAAATCCCCACACAAAAGCAAAGCAATGAAGTGGATATCCAACCTAGGAAAGCTTTGTGACACCCATCACCTTCACATAGGTGACATGTCCTACAAGATATGATCAAAGAAGAGAAACAGAATGAGAAAAAGAGCCAGACAGTAATAAAGACAGGTTTCTGTAGACCACGAACTGGCCAAGGTCAGCATTGTTGCTATACAACAACTGATATGTCACCATTCATGGGCTCATTATCTCCAGATGAATGACTGGAACAAGCCAAGCCAAGCCAAGCTGGTTAGACTCTGCTGACACTGAGAACCCATTTAGGCATCATCTATTAAAAAAACCTCATGTTCTCTTGGAAACCAAACCCTTTTGTACTTATATTGTGGAATGAAATGGTCCACTGGAGACAGAAAGCTGGAACGGGCATGGCTTACATGCTAATTGTGTCATTTGTTTTGTTATTCAGGTAAATAGTAGACATATCGCCTCGGGGAGAAATTAGTTCAAAATAGCTTGTTGGGTAATCAGCAGTGTTGTTGTTTAACCAGGCGGCTGATTTGTGACAGCATGTGATAATAGGCATGAAAGCTAGAAAGCATGTTTCTCAAGAAATGCAGAACATTTAACAGTGCAACAAACAGTATATTTTATCCTAGCTTAAACTGCAGCTGAAAAATGTTTAAAGGTCTGCATCAGTGATACACCGATATATTGGCCAGGTTGATAATCCAGCGATAGTTCCAATATATATTAAATACAGAATACATGTACTGCACCATATTTATCAGCATTATATTTACTATCAGCTAATTTACTCTCTAGATATTATATTAGACACTGAAAACCAATATCACTAATTCTATACCAATAATTCTGACCGATACCGATAAGCCGATAATTATTTTCAGGTAGATATTTGGACATAAATATTAGCTCACTATTATGGATTACGGTCCATTTCATTAATTGTATGTAGGCTACATAACATTTTCTATTATTAAACTATACTTTAGCATGCAAAATATATGTGTTGTATAATTTATTCACACTGCTTTCAAGATATCGGCATCGGACATATTGGTTGACCACTACTTTGAAATGTATCAGTCAAAGTACAGCAACTCACCATGTAATATCCAGGAAGAAGCTTCTGCAAAAACTCTGCCTCCTTGTGCATGACTGTCTTAATGATGAACTCATCATCCTTCGTGACGTAGAAGACTGAGCCACTGGCTCCAGGATTGGACAACTCGATCAGTGGTTCGTTACAGAGCGAATACTAAAGGCAATCACAGATTGAGATACACATAAACAAATGCCAATGAATTTAGCTTGAGTGATTCTTTAGTAGTCCTGAATAAATACAAGCATTTATTATAAAATCCAGCCTTTTGCTTTTTTCTCACCAAATAGTCATCCGGCCGTATCCCGAAGAGCTCTCTGAAGTAACGGAATGCGACGGGAGCATAGGTTTTGAAACGGAAGTCTGGGAAATGATGGGCTGGCGTCAAGTTGCTCCCTTCACTAGAAGAACAAAGAGAAGATTATTTATTTCATGTGAAATTCCACATCCACCCTCAACCTCAGACAGAGAGCTCACCTGGGGAAGAAGATGCTCTCCACCACATAGAAATCCTGCATGAGGACATCCCGCTCAGGCTTGGAACTCAAGTTGCCAACCGTGTAACCAATCCCTAGCTGAATGGCCCCCTTGAGTGCTGAAGATGTAGTCTGAAGAGGATATAGATGATGTGAGTCTCATAAATATTAACCCTAATCCCAGAGATTGATCTTCTGCGTCTTCTGTTTTGATGTCACCTGATGCCACATTTCTGCTGAGCTCATTAGCAATATTACAATTCTGGTCGAAACAGATAACCCAATAAATAATTTGCACGTTATTATTATATATGCAGTTATTTTCTGTATAATATCCTCAATAACCGATGAATGGTCAATGTTACAATTAAACACTATTTTGTCTTAAATTTTTTTAAATAAAACTCTAAACTAAAATCAATTATGTTAAATACTAAAGTGAGTTTAGGAATTAAAAAAATTAAAATTTTCATTCTGAAAATATTTTTATTCATTTTGAGATTTGCTAAAGAATATTATTAATGACGTTATTAAAGTAAATTATTGGTTTAAAGATCAATTTTAGGTTAACGTTAGAGGACAAATATACACAATATTGATCGATATAAAACATTGAAAAGTTAAATAATTTTTATACACTAAAAATGACCTAATATCGGCTGATATGGTACCGATATATTGCACATCCCATGAAGTACATAAAATTATCTGAATGTACAATTTAATATACAATATCAACCGATATAAAATGTTTAAAAAAAATAGAATTTTAGATTTTTTTTTAATAAAAACAAATTAAGATAAAATAACCTAACATTAGCTGATTTGGTACCGATATATTGTCCATCCCTAGAAGTAACTAAAATAATCTGAATGGAATCAGTATTGAATCTAGAAAAAGGGATTCATTTTAGGTCAACATTAGATGATAGCAAAGGTAATTCAAATATAAAAAGAGAGGAAACTGGCATGTACAATTAACTATACAATATGAACCGATATAAAACTTAAAAAAAAAAAATGGTAAAAATCTTTTCTTTTTTTTTTTTTATTAAAAAAATTGTAAGATTAAAAAATACTAATATTGGCTGATATCGTACCGATATACTGTCCATCCCTAGAAGTAACTAAAATAATCTGAACGGAATCAATATCAAATCAAGAAAAAGTTGAAATTGAGTAGGCCCAATGCACCTTCTTATACGTGGTTTCTCCAGAAGCGTCCACTCCTCTGTGTCCAATCTTCTTCCCATGGGCCGGCTGGCCTGACAATGAAGGCATCTGGTATAAAGAGTGTAAATATGAGATACCACCAACCTGCAATCCCTGCATAAACAGGTTCATGTGCAGTAGATATTGTTGATATGTGAGAAAAGGAACATACCTCTGTTATGAAAGCCTTTTTCGATATAGAGTCTAGGAAAGAAAAAGAAAACTGATTGACTGGATATTCACAACAATATTTGAATAAAAATATCAGATTTCATCATTTGCAAAATGAAAGCACCGTCAGTTAGCCCTAAATATCATCATTTGAAACCAAATCAGATTTGTGTGAAAAATGAACAAAGCCTATGAAGACATATTCGCCTGAAATTATAACCAGACTTCAAGAGTCAGCGGGTCAGACAGCATCAGCCAACTTCATTATTCAACCTCCATTTATATTCCGTCGTTGCCCCTCAAGCATCAGCAGCAGCTGTCAACACCGACTGGGATGTTTGTTGACAAAGATGGTTTGATAAAAATACACCATGTGAAGATGACAGCTGGATTGCTTGAGTTGTGCTTCTCACCCCACAGTCGTCCCAGATGCATCCGCACACACTCCCATTCAGCCGTGTTCCTCGGTTTCCATGGCATACCAATCAAGGTCAACAAGCTTTCTCGGAGATTGCATATGCATGTGGCATCAACAGACACATGCTACTCTAAATAGGGCATTGGCCGCTAGACAGAGCAGCTCACAGTCATGCAGTGAGAAAGCAACAGCAAAACTAAGATGACGGGCCTGCTGGAAAATCCAGCTAAAAACAGCTTTAACCCAAAAATTAACATTCTGTTTACTCACCCTCATATCGTTTCTAACTTTTGTTCATAGAACAGAAAAGGAGAAATTCTGAGAAATGTGCTGGTTGCTCTTTTCCTTTAGTAAGAATGAATCTGTAGAATTTAAGCTAAATCATCATAAAAGTGGTTTATATTACTTATATTGAACTTATTTGACAACTTCGTGTGACAAGCAGGCCATAATTTGAGTAATTCCTACTGAAAATTTTGACATCTGCCCTAACGACCTTAGTTTGTGAATGAATCATTCTTTTGAGTCAGATCTTCAATGAATCATTCTAAATAGTTCATAAAATAAAAATGATTCCTTGCAAATCCGAATGAATCAGTTCTTGACTTGACGCTGATTGGCCAGCTATCCAGTGCATTGTGATTGGCCGAATACCTCAAGCGTGTGAAGGAAATGTTACGCCCCTTAATATGTTGTAATACCGTGTCCCGGCGCAACAAGACTAAAACAATAAAATTTACTATAAACAAGGCATTTGTTGCATTCAGTGAGAACATAATTACTGATTATAATGACTCATACAGTCTTTTTACGCGTTGCGCCACACCGCCTAAACATAACACCATGTCTGCATTTGTGATCGTAGAAACGCCAAACAAGCACTACTCTACACTGCTCAAAACTTGTTTGAATAGTCAGTAGCAAATTCTTTAAATATCGAAACGTAACTTACTTACAGGCTGTGAGTCAGAAGCACCAGACTGTCCTTGCGACGTTGAACGTCTTAACATCTATCCTCACCACATTAGTTTGTCTTTCAAGTCAGATCTTCTAATAATCATTTGAAATAATTCAGAAAATCTGAACAATTCAATCACAAATCAAAATGAATAAGTTCTTAACTTAGTGACTTATTGGTCCAGTCGCAACGATTAGTAGCTAAGCGGAGAGGAAAATCAAACATCTGCCCTAACTTAGTTTGCGATTGTGAACAAATTATTCATTTGAGTCAGATTTTCAAAAAAATCATTTGAAATGGTTCACAAAATTAGGACAATTTGTTCACAAATCAGAGTGAATCAGTTCCTAACGTACTGAATCAATAATCGGTTTGCAATGATTAGCAGCTAACTGGAGGGGAAATTTTAAAATCTGCCCTAAATACATTAATTTGTGACTGCACACATATAATTATTTTGAGTCAGATCTTTAATGAATCATTTCAGTGGTTCACAAAATCAGAATGAACCAGTCTCTGACTTACTGACTCTGATCTGGTAACTACAATTAGTTATTAATTACAGGGGAAAATCGTAACATCCGACCTAACAATATTATTTTGTGATTGTGAACAAATTATTTGAGACAGCTCTTTAATGAACCATTTGAAACCAACTTGAATGATCTGTTCACAAATTAGACTCCGTCAGTTCTTGTCTCACTGTAGTTTTGGGCAAACTACACCTCTAGACCAGATCAACCTCTAGGCCCACAAGCTGGTAGACCAGCTAAGATGGCTTAACCAACTGGAAGCTGGTTTGCTGCTAGTCAAAGATGTTCTATCAGTTATAAGCACTAATGGCTAGCTTGGACTAATGTCCAGCTATAAATTCATTACTAGCTAGATTTTTCACCAGCAAGCTTCAAATTTTTGGTAAATTTGTTGTTGTACCATACATGGAAAAATGTTAGACGCACAAAGTTAGGAAAAACATGATGGGTGCAATGTCCCAAATAGACCAATTTTCCATTTTCACCTCTGAAATAGCACATGCACACCAACAAGCCTCATGACCAAGTTAGTTCCTGTTATTTCTGGATCCAGCAGTCAATGTGGGATCCTGAAGCTGTTTGGGCAACATTGTTGTTCTCCTTAAAAGAGCTTTTTCCTAGATCTTGTTCACCAATGATAGGTTTGGCCTCAGTTAAAGCTGGAGCACAAACACGCAGCAGGATTTCTGCTATACTCCGCTAGCCAGGGTCGACCACACATCTAATAAAGAGCATTAGACCAGCAAAAATCAGCTTTTTAATTCTATTTGTACAGAATAAATGTAATTGGGATTTAAATTGACCATTTGTGCAGGCTACGCTACATCTTTGATGAACAAAATGTTTACTGTATTAAAGAAGTTCAAAAACTGATTTTGAAGGGAAATCTGTTTAAAACATCTGGTAAATTGTGTTAAACAGAGCTGATGGTAATATCATTCATAGCTAAAGGATTTTAAAATTAGCTTACATTAGCCCAAACTCTCTGAAAATCTGAGTTACTTAAACTTAAACAACATAGCATTCTTATTCTATTATGAGATAGCGTTCAACTTACGTCAAGCCATATTGAACTTCTAAAACACCTCTAGTGCTAATGAATTAACAAAACACCTCCTGAAATCACTTTGGATAGGTGTGATCACAGCCAGCTCAAAATGGACTTGAAATGAAGAACTTGACAGCAGAACCTTGGAGGTGTCACTTGACACCTCAAACTAACATTTATTATATAGGACTAAATTTACCAAAGATTTTGCATATATATGCTACTTTGAGTAAAAGATATCATGTGGTATGACTGCAAAAATCTAAATACTGGAAGTAAAACCATGACAACATGATGAAGGACAGCTCATAATCTGGTAAAACAGAACTGTGTAAAGCAAACCAAAGGAAACAAGAGAACCCACCAGTAAGGCACATAAAACCATTTTCATTGCTCACTTCTGATCTGAGAGATGAAAACAAAATCAATTTCCTCTTGCGAATTTCATTCAAGTAATAAGCCATTCAACAGATTTATTCAAAGTTCATAGCTCTTCTAAGTAATAGACATCCAACAATATGCTTGTGTGCAGGAGTCAAGAGATTCACTCAACTCTATAGTTTAAACAAGTACAGGAACATTTTTTGCTCATAAAAAATAGAAACTGGACAAGGATGAAAATTTATAGTGTGCATGTGTCAAACACCTGTGTTTGCGCACACTATAAAATGGAGTAGCCTATAATTTAAAGGCTATGGTGTTCAAATATATAAAAATGCCAAGTATAGTTTGAGCTTTCCAATTTTCACCCGGCAGACAATAAACCGGGTTTGCGCATGCTATAAACATGGAGCATACTTTGGAAAGGCCATGCTGTTCATCTGTATGTAAACGCTAAGTATACTTTGGGCTTCTAGTTTTTCACTTGGCCGACGATAAAACGGAATTGCTCATGCTATGAAATGGTGTAGGTTATGCATTTGGCTATACGCAAATTCATAGCATTTTCGTCGAAGCTGAAGTATTATTTGGGCTTTACAGTTTTTACCTGGAGGACGATAAAACAAGTTTGCACATGCTATCAAATGGAGTATACTTTAAAAAGCTATGCATTTGGCTGTACACATACACTTAGCATTTGTGTCAAAACTGAAGTATACTTTGGGCGGTAGCACTTTATTTTACAGACTTGTTCCACATGTACATATTATTATAGTAATAATAAACTAAGTAATAACTAGGTACTAACCCTGAAACCTAAACCTAAAGGCCCCAATATACTTCAAACGAAATTGAAGAACGAACTGATATGACGTTCATGGTAGCTCAAAGGTGTTTAGAAGCCAAAACGAACTCCCCAGAAAGTTTGCTTTGGCTTCTAAACACCTTTGAGCTACCATTGGTCCGTGGCGATTATGCAATCGGTGGGTGTGTTCTGGAGCTCCACCTTCTTTGATGCGTAATTTTTTCCCCCCGGTTCGCTTCTCATTCAACAAAGGTCAGGCAGGAGAACAACATCTCCAAGTCACTAGCAACATAAATACACAGTGTCAAATAACTGAACTGCCACAAATATATCAGCACCTGTACGATTGCTCGCAGAGAGACTTTAAAGATTCAGAGAAAGCATTTAATTCCTAGAAAGAAATTGCAACGAAGCTTGGTGTCGACGACCCGGAGTTATGCAAAAAGTGACGTAGAGAAACATCAGATGCAAGTTTTCCAAAGCCATGAAAAGAATGAAGTGAAAGAATAAAGATATAAGGTAACAAGTACCAAATACATCTGTTTCAAATAAATGTTACACCATACTGCTGCTGCTGTTGCTGTTGTTCTTTCAATAAGCGAATTTAAAAGGTATATAATAAATTAAATGCCAAAAGAACATACAATAATAAATCTTTGTTTTTATCAAATTATGACAACACATAAAATATAAAAATGTGTAATAATTTATCCAGTTTAATAAAAGACCTAGATACAGCATCATTGCATTGTTGTTGTGTTTAGGGCATTCGCGCGAGCGTTGCGACACACGCTTACATTAAACTACACCCCGCCTCCAGCAGCACGGGGGTGTCAGAATGTTCGAAAACAGTATACCGTTGCTCTGCCTTTTCGAAGTTCTTTTTGCCCCCAAACGAAGAACGAAAACGAACTTCGTTTGAAGTTCGAGGTCTTAACCCTACCCCACCTTATATTATCAGAACTTCCTTAGGTAGGTACACTGTACAAGAAAACCAAATATGCTTGAATATTTTGTCCTTTTTAGGGTTGCATCCTGTGTCACCACGTCCTGTTTTGATTTTAGATGTTTTTGGCCCTTGTTGAACCACACCAGAGTTTTTTTAGTCTCAGCCTCAGACGTCACGCCCATGAACCATGGCTGAACGTCTAATGCATATGGCACATGAAATTGGAAACACTTGACACATCTGATTGGTTGAATTCTACAGGATTTGCGGAGAGACATGTGTTGCCGGAACGTCTTTACCGGAACACACATGTTCTATACTGGAAACAAAGAAAGTGAAAGTGAAGTGACATGTGGCAACCCATACTCGGAATTCGTGCTCTGCATTTAACCCATCCAAAGTGCACACACAGCAGCCATTTATGCTGCGGCGCCCGGGGAGCAGTTGGGGGTTCGGTGCCTTGCTCAAGGGTCTCACCTCAGTCGTGGTATTGAGGGTGGAGAGAGCGCTGGTTATTCACTCCCCCCACCTACAATCCCCTGCCGGTCCTGAGACTCGAACTTACGACCTTTGGGTTACGAGTCCAACTCTCTAACCATTAGGCCACGACTTCCCCCCCACTGGCAAAGATGCCAGGACGCCAAACCCCCTCACGAAAGAAGAAAGCCATCGTGTTTACAACTGTGCCAATGAGCATTTATCAAGATCAACTAAAAGCCGGATATTCAAAAGTATGTGAAATATGTAAAGTTTGCAGCATAGACTCTTTAAAATAGTCCAAGAGTTTTACACACTGGTCTGTTAATATGGGGACATTTCCATGTCCCTAAACATGACGCAGCACAAAAAATAAATAAAACGTGATTGGTTACTTTACCTGTCATTGATATGGCCTCTTTGGCGATCCTTGGCTATTCAAAGCTGCCAAAGTTCCCAGACCTGGCTTCTGCCATCAGTCTGAAGGTCTGGCTATACAAGACTAGAGTTTGTTTAGAAGCAGATCAAGACCCTCTATTTCAGGGTCTCAATCCGCAAACAGAGCAATCGCAAAGTAGTTTGTTTTAATCAAACCAAACCTGCCACGTGTGAACACACCCTAAGAGATTTGGGTCAGAAAGAAACCATCATGCAACCATACGGAAAACCATAGAAATCATGCAACTTTTGGTAAGTTTCCATAAACAATATTTTGTTAGGATGCCTTGAACACAAATGTGACAAAGAAGGACTCTGTGTCCTTATATAGGAGACGCCCTACTCCCTCTGAGGTGCCGATGGGATTGAGTGTCTTCCAGAACCCTGGTCTTGTCTGCAGGCTGACCTATTAAAAGCTCCATCCTCTTCAGGGCATACGCGAGGGGGGCAAGGAATACAGAGAGACACCATTATGCAATTCTAGCTTGTTTTCCATTTCCCACCGGAGCTTGAAAACTCCCAGCAGTCTGAGCTATTAAAATAACACGAGTATAGGAAATAGATGGAGTGTGCAGACAGGCCTGCCCTATGTTGCAAAGCGATATTAGTGAGCACAACACTATACGGCTTTGAGTATAGCCTAGGGTTTGATTATATATGCATCTCACGGGATGTTATTTGTATAAACCGAGAAAGCCGTGTCTGGATTTCAAAGATGCTTTAATTGTGTACATTTACTACCACCATCACATGACGATAATGAAGTGGGTGCTTTAGACGGTCCACTTGGTGGTAATAACCTCAAAATTGATTTATAATTAACTTACAATAAAGATCTTTTCCTATCTCGGCCTTCATTGGTTCGCTGCTCTTAATGAGCCGAGTAAGACGGCCACTGAACTGAACAGCAACAGATATTTATCATTCAGACTGGCCGAAACAAGAACAATAACTATATTACCATGTGCAAAAAGTATAATTATTGCTCACATTTAAAGCTTTGAACAAACCTCTAACTGTAAGTAGCTATTAAACTCTAAAGTATCCACCTTTTTATTTTTAACATTACAGTGTGCAAGGCTTTCCATGTAAATTGCTTACAGTTATTATTTTTAAAGATTTATTTTTGTCTTTGTTATGATAGGATAGTGTAGAACAGACAGGAAACAAAGTGGGAGAGAGAGGGGTCTGGGATCGGGAAAGGTCCTCAAGCTGGGATTTGAACTTGGGACGCCCATAGCGCCACGGCACTATATGTTGGCGCACTTGCCCACAAGGCTATTGGCGCCAACGCGTCCAGCTAAATTAGCTGTAAAAAACAGTCTATTGTGCAAACTGGTATTTGTTATTATATTATTTTGATTTGTCATCATAATAAAAACAGTGATTGGTAGGAAAAAATGTTAATTGTACTATGAATAATTTCTTCATAAATCAGACTGAATCAGTTCTTGACTCACTCAATCTTCTGGTCGCAACGATTGGCATCTAAACTGGTATTTGTTATCATATTATTTTAATTTATTATCAGAATCATACATACGCTAATAGCACAATAATCTTACTGTTTATTTAATTATTCTTCTAGTTATTAGCGGCTAATGCAGCTAATCTAAAGTCACGCACATTCACAATAAATTTTAACTAAAAAAAGTGGATTCAACTTTTCTAGACATTCAAACACAATTTTCACAACAATAAAACAATACAAAGTAAACAAACAAATCACAAATTCTTATATTGAAGACAGAACCCGAGCCATCCATGTATTTATTGTATACTGGTGGATTTTGGCAAATTTTGGCATACTGCATTATGAAACAACGATGCCAATAAATGCGCAACAAAATACCAAAACTATTCTTGTTTGAGGTCAATTTTGAGGTAAGAAGATATGTGACAGAATAACTCAACCCAGAGAATAAACAATTGTACTAAACAAGTGATTTTTTCGCGAATTGTTTTGCGATGTTCCAATTTTTGCACATAAATTCGCAACTTGCGAAAAAATATCGCCCTAGTTACCACCCAAATCATCCCTAGCAACTACACACTAACACCCGAGCGTTGTGGCTGCAAGTTTTGCACATGAATGCATAATATATCAGTATTTTATTGATTATTATGAGATTATAGAGATTTTTTTTTTTTTACTAGTATCAGTCAATTTTGAATATTCATCTGTGCATTAATTCTCCTATTTTGACATTTACATTACCTTTGCCATCATCTAATAATTTTAAGAGCATGTAAAAAATTTAGTTCTATCCTGTTGAGATTCGCCTCATGTTTGGACAAAAATGCTGCTAAAGAACTCTTTTATACCTGTGACTCCGCAAAGTTGAATCTAATTTTATGAACAAAACATGATGGCGTCCAAATCCCTTCAGGTGCGAAAATGACTCACAGACCATCATGAGACATGTCATGTGATTGCGTGCTCAACAGTCAGCATGTTTTCCCACACACATCTACACGGGAGACGTCGGGGAGCAAACCAATGAAAACAGGAGGATGCCGAGGCAGGAGACGCCAGCACCAGGAGAATTCAGGGAGTGAACTGTCCATGTTTGGATGCAGTTTTAGTGATTAAAAAGTAGACGATGAGACTGGAGCGCAAGACAGTATGTGGTATTAACTACGAGACAACTGCGTTGACATTTATGGCTTTGAAAAACAGTAACCACAATACCGTTTGCAAAGACTCCACGCATACGCAAAAGAAGAAATCTTGTCAACAATGAAAGGTCAATCTTAAGTACATACTGAACACAGGCACTTTATGGAGTGGATCACATTTTGTGCTCTTTAATAAGTCTCATAGAGTGGGTTTAGAAGTATGACCTTATACTGATTATGTTTAATAACCAAAGAAAACTAACTTTTTTGTCATGAAAAGGTCATAGTTCGTTTTGTGTGTATATCCATTTACATACTGATGATAAAAACAGAAACTGTAGCTTCTTGGGTTTACAGAATAAGGCGATTTTTGGTTATCAGCATATCGTGCACGTGAATGCGATCATTGACACCTCACACACAGATACGTGACTAATTAAAAGAAGAAAAAACACAAATGGAGAACTGGGGAGAAAAAAAAAAACAGTCTCTTAGAGGCAGAAACAAGAGTGTATTTGATAGATACAGTAACTGTTATGTTATCTAAAATTATTATCATATATCAATCAAGCACAAGGTTTCTTTTTTAATATATATCAGTTAAATAATCCACTTTAAACCATGAAATAAACAGAAAACTTAAGGATTTTATTTATTTATTTATTATTATTTTTATTTTATTTAAGTGTAGGTAGGTTTGACATATAAATCAGCTTTACTTCAAGTCTGCATGCATAATAGACTTACCGAGCAAATGTACACACTCTAATAACTTAAGAAAGAAAAATGGCTCATGTTTGAATATTACAAATATTCAAAACAATGAAAACTTGCACCATATGCATTATAGTAAAGTCCTATTTGACTGATCTAAGGAATCCTTTAGAAATCAAAACATTATTTTAATGTCATCTAATATCATCCTTTATGCATTCAATTAGCTAATGCTAAATATTTGATGGCATTTATCCTAAACAAATGCAATACACCCTTTACCCCGTTTCTCACCTGAAACCCTCACCATCCCATCTGTCATCTGCCCAGTGTCCCTGCTGATGGCTAGCTCGCTGAATCTGCTTTGAACCTGGTTGTCACACCATCCGTCTGACAACATGCCCATAAAACTGTATATTTATTAATGCACACTGACTCTGGCAGCATGTGAACCCTAATAATCTGATGCTTGTATAATAAATATCATGCATCAGTGTACAAATCCATGCATGAAAGCTAGTTTTGCTATCCATGTGCATCCCAACCACCCATGAATAAATCAGATTAGATTGTATGAAACGATGTCTTTCTTAACCCGTCTTTCGAATCAAACTCAAGTCTCTGTTTACCCGAGTCCATGCCGTCCGCGTCCTCGGATGCTGCTGCCCCGGATAACGGACTCCCATCCCCGGCCTCAGACAGGCTGGCCGCCCCTTCAGCCGCCGCTTCCATTAATATCCCGGGATGGTTCCTCCGAGCGAGAGCGTAGTCAACCGATGATCCCAAATATTTCAAAACATACACCGCTTTTCCTCTCAGTGTGTATGGATGTGACTAAATGACAAAAATAAGGTGGGAGATTGAGGGCTGTCCCTGTGCGTCGTGGTCCTCCTGCTCTCCTCTGAGCTGTCATGCACAGGATAGGGATGTTCGATTCGCGGATGAATCGTTCGTTTGAACAGATTGAATTGAACCGATTCGCTAGGAGACTCGCGAATCATTTTGAGCTGGGGGCCCGTTTCATAAAACAAGTTTACCAAATAAGCCAGGTTTATTTCAGTTAGTCTGACTTATTGTCAGTCGATTTGGTTCAAAATAAGTCAGAATAAGTGAAATGAGCCTGGCTTGTTTAGTAAACTTGTTTTATGAAACATGGTGCTGTTTGTTTGTCAGCAGAGGTGGTTTACTTGTTACTAGAAATCAAGAAAATGGATTTTAGCCTTTTACAGAGTTAACCAAATGTGGTATTTGGGTGAAAAGTACAATTTTGCATTAAATAACTTAATGTTGACACAGTATCTAATTAAAAATAACAATAGTGATAAAAAGCAAGCTTTTCCCATCATTAAAAAAACGAAGACGATCCCCCGGTTTCATAGACGAGGCTTAAGTCTAGTCCCAGACTAAAATGTAAATCAGAGCTGTTTCAACTGAAAGAAACTTGCACTGACTGATCTTAAAATATATCAGTGCCTTTGTATTGTCTCAAGATGGACACCAGGGGGCTGTTCCATAAACCAAGATTAGAGTATAAACCAGGCTTATTTCAGTTAGTCAGGCTTATTTTTGGTAGAATCGGTTTCATAAATCAAACTTAAAAAAGTTCAAACTCAGTTACCCCGGCAACTTATGCTGGCAAACTAACCTGGTCCGGAGCAGGCTAACTGTCAGGCTAAACTGAGCTCTTCTAACTCTGACCAATAGGAACGCATCGATATTACCACT
This sequence comes from Barbus barbus, assembly GCF_936440315.1. Taxonomy (NCBI): domain Eukaryota; kingdom Metazoa; phylum Chordata; class Actinopteri; order Cypriniformes; family Cyprinidae; genus Barbus; species Barbus barbus. The sequence continues at coordinate 10,207,218 of NC_136727.1, forward strand.
GACTCTCTCACATACAGTCAGTTTAATTTATTATCGGTCCAAAAATAAAAGTATACAGAAAATACACCTTAAATAATCAAATAAATAAAAAATAGGCTACAACCAACTGTATTTAATGTATTGTGCCCAAAATGTAGGCGAATGACATTTTAACATAGTTGCTACTTGTGCATGCAGTTGATCAGAAGTTTCTAGCCATGCAGCCTTTCTCTCTGAATTTATGACAGCTGTACCTTTTATGGTTATTAGAACATTAAAACATTACAATCTAAAATGGCTCTTTAAAGCATTAAAGCATAAAAACACAATCAAAAGTTAAAATCACTGAATTAAAAATGTAAATTTATAATAGAAATCAGAGTACATTTTAACTGATAAGAGGAACACTCATTTGAGCTAGTGATTAACAGTTGCTGCTATCATAAAAATACACTTATATGTAGTAAAATTCTATGTGTCACATTTAATGTCCAACAACAAATATTTTAGCAGAATGTATATTTTATTCAGAATTCTTGCGCTAGTATTCTATTCTGCTCTGTCTGTGTAGCGCGCATGCGCGCCGCAGCGCTCGTTCTCTCGCATAAGCCTCGCCCACTCCTGACAGCTAAATGGATATATTTGCATGGCTTTCTGACATTTACAGATGTAAAAAATATACCTGTGACGTATCAGTTATGCACTGAGGAAAACACAATGTTTCAAACGCGTTAAACAGCACAAATATTCGCTGTTTGCTATGGTGGATCGATTTGATCCATGATCGACATTAAGGGCTGCTTCAGAATAAGCGTGTACGTCACATTATCCTGACTCACTGAACCTGGATAGCATTAGTCAGATTGCGTGAACTTGAATTGTCGTTTATGGAACCGCTTTAGTCCCGATTGATTTGTTAGGTTATTTCAAGTCAGGTTTTGGACTTTAATCCCCGCTTTTCTTAGCGTCTTTTATGGAACAGCCCCCAGTAATGTGTTTTTCTAAGGCACGTTTATAAAATTCACTTCAATGGCCTAATCCTGGATTAGTCTAAACCCTGTCTGTGAAACCGGGGGCCTGTACCATGATGGTAGATGAACAAATTCAGAGTTACAGGATTAGTTTCGAGTTGACAAAACCAAACCACTCCAATCTGACTTTGTTGGTACCATGATGCTGATCATCAACTTTCTTTGTCAACTCAGGCTTTGATGCTGAGTTTGTGTTGGGCATGCACATGAATGTGTGACATCACTGGCGAACAGCCAATCACGAGCCTTGGTTAAAGGATTGAAGAACATAATGAATTTAAATGCATTTGCAATGAAAAACATTACTTGTTCATGAAAGAGGACAAATAAAATAAATGCTTTATCAGTGCAGTCACAAGTGAAACTTAAGTTAGTTTATATAGTTGTAAATATACAGCGATAGAGACTCACGTAGTCATTTTTAAAGCATCATCTATTGATTCTACAATTTATATTACATGCGATCTGTATATATTAACATTAATTTAAAATAAATGATATATAATAACTGTTAAACTAAAATCGCTTGTGTGTAATGGATTAATAATATGACTATCAAAACAACTGACCGTTTGAAAACGAATGAGTCCATACTTCAAGATGAATCGCACTTCCAAACGGTTACACAGGAGCTGCTGAGTGTTTGGATCAGGCTGCTGCTCTCTGTTGGTGAATCTTCATTAATACACGTCAGAAGGCTTAACCTGTCATTATATGATTTAATTAAAATTGGGTAAGTTATAATATATAATATAATCCTAAAAGTGTTGTTTTCATTGTTAGGTTGTTCCCACAAACTATTAATGAAAAATAGCAATCATGTTTAATGAATCTTCAGTGAATTATCCTTTTGTATTAAATGAGGCAGTGAGCACATAATCCCCCGGTTTCACAGACAAGGTTTAAGCCTAGTCCTAGACTAAAATGTAAGTCTTGGCTGTTTCAAATGAAATAAACTTGCTCTGACTGATCTCAAAATATATCAGTGCCTTTGTTTTGTCTCAAGATGCACACCAGTAATGTCCTGATTGAACTATGGCCTAATCCTGGTTTAGGCTAAACCCTGTCTGTGAAACCAGGCCAATAAATAACAAATATTATTTATTTGTGTGTGTACATATATAGTGCGTTTATAATATAAATATTATTATGAAAATTATCATATCAATGTTGATTTTACCGTTTTCCTGGGCAATCATTATATAAAATATTTCAAGCTCACTTCACTTCAACGAACTAAAACTAAAACCATTAAAAAAAAAAAAAAAAAAAACTTAAAATGTTTTAAAAATTTACTTATTTTATTCCAGCTAACTGCCAAAGCAATATTTATATTTTTATTTAGTTTAACTTTATGTACTCAAATGACTAAAACTGAAAAAAACACCACAAAATTATACAAATTTTAACTGAATGAAAATGGAAAATATGAAAATAAAAACTAATTAAAAATAGTAAAAAAAAAAAAAAAAAACTATAATAGTACCTCAATGATACTAAAATAAGGCAGGCTCACTGATCTAAAAAAAACACCAACAAATGTTCAAATTAATCTTTTTGCGTTTATTAAGAAATTTTACACTATAACAACATGTTTAGTTCTAAATTAATGTGCATATTTTCATTTCAAAGCAGAGGGGTAGTTAAAGGAGCGGGGGTCTCTCTCCAGACTGATGCTGGGCACTGATGATGCTCTCAGGAGGGGTTGCACGCCAAATGCATCAGGTCTGTTCTTTCCTCAAGAGGGGTTTCCAAACAAACCATCATTAGTCCATGAGACGATATCACTAATACCCAGCGGTCAGTCGGGGAGAATGAAGAGGGGCGGCAGGGCAGCATGCGGTAATTTGACAGTCAGTTAATGACGCTCCTTAAAGATATTTAGGCAGATCCTTCTCCACCACCTAAAAGGGAAATATTTAGCAAAACATATTTTGTATGCCAGTATCTCTGTGATAATTAGATACTGTAGCTAATCTTAAACATGGCCTAGTTTACAATCAAAGATTAATACAACTTACGCTTGGATCCTGTAATGGGGAGTATCTCTTCACAACCTGGCCTTCACGGTTAATAAGGAACTGAAAAGAATTTGATAGCAAATGAAACTATTTTAATAATACTAATAATTAGTAAGCTATGTATTCATATTTATAATACTATTATTTATAAATACAAGATTTAATTCATAATATGCTTTTTAATTAGCATAATTCAAAGGGAAAATGCACAAACCTTAGTAAAATTCCATTTGATGCCACTATAATGGAATAAAAACAAGTGTCAATAGATATTTAAACAGTTTTTAGAGTGCAGCTGTAGTTAAGGTATAGTTAACCCAAAAATTTTAATTTGATGAAAATGTATTCACGCTCCAGCCATCCAAGATTTAGAGAAATTTAGCATTATATCACTTGCTCACCAATGGATCCTCTGCAGTGAATGGGTGCCGTCAGAATGAGAGTCCAAACAGCTGATAAAAACATCTCAATAATGCACAAGTAATCCATACAACTCCAATCCATCTTTCAACATCTCGTGAAGCGAAAAGCTTTGTTTTTGTAATAAACAAATCCATCTTTAGGATGTTTTAACTTTAAACCATCGCTTCTGGACAAAATTCCAGTCCATAATCCATAATAATGCTTCCTCCAGTGAAAAAGTTCATCCCCTGTTGTCCTCTCACCTCAAAATCCACAGACATATTTGTTTAGAGCTGTTTTAAACGGAGCTTGATCTGTGCAGATTTCTCTCCTGCTTCAGATGAGATTACTTTTTCCACTGGAGAAAGCGCTTTTATGGATAATAACAAACACGCAGCTTTTCGCACAAGATGTTAATCGGTGGACTGGAGTCGAGTGGATAGCTGATGTTTTTATTAGCTGTTTGGACTCTCATTCTGACGGCACCCATTCACTGCAGAGGATCCATTGGTGAGCAAGTGATGTAATGCTAAATTTCTCCAAATCTGTTCTGATGAAGAAATAAACTCATCTACATCTGGGACTGCCTATTAAAAGGAATAGTTCGCCCAAAAATGAAAATTCGATCATATTTACTTATACTCATGTCAGTCCAAACTTGCATGACTATCTTTCTTCTGTTAAACATAAAAGTTCATTCTGAAGAATGCTGGTAACCAAACAGTTTCTGTTCCCATTACCTTTCATTATATGGACAATAAAACAATGGGAGTCAATGGGAACAGAAACTGTTTGGTTACCAATGTTCTTCAGAATATCTTATTTTAAGTTCCACAGAAGAATGAGTAACAGATGTTTCATTTTTTTGGCTGGACTATCTATTGAATCTATTTAGCTGATATCAAATAAGCATTTATTTCCACAGAATTTAAAAGTCAACCAAGTTAAATTATCTGGCAACTCACTTTCCAAGGAATCCTTTCCCATTTGGTTGGTCCTTCAGCCACTTCCACAGAGGGTGCGCGGAGTCGCCATTCACGTCAATCTTACTGAACATATCAAACTGCGCGTTGTAAGACTTGGCGAATTCCTTGATTTGGGAATCTGTTCCTGGTTCCTGAACAAAAACGTATTATTAGACCACAGTATTTATTAGCTTTAAGAGCATTAAACATGTTTTTGCCCCCCATACCTGACGTCCAAACTGGTTGGATGGGAAGCCCAGGATGCTTAAACCTCTCTCAGAGTACTTGGCGTGCATTTCTGCAAACTGAGAGTAGTTTACCGGGGTTTTGCCTCACTTTGAGGCAACATTAGTGATGATGACAACTTTCCCCCTAAAATGTACAGTAAATTAGATTTTGCTAGATTTACAAATTAATTGACACTAAAGCAATGATGCATCACACAATCATACCGGCTGAGGATACTGTAACACACTACCAGACTTATGCAGAAATATGTGAATAAATGAATAAAAACAGTGTGTTTTAAAATCGTCTAAAAATATGAAACATGATTGATATCCTCTGATTGGATATATTCTTAGTCTGTGCCCATCATGCATTACACAATTTTCTGTGAAATCTATGGAAGCCTATTCCTGCCACATAAAAAAATCATGTTTTGGTAAATCATAATTTCGACATAAAACGTGGAAATTATGAGATACTCACAGTTATGAGATTAATCAACATTATGACTTAATAATTCTGAGATAAAGTCCAAATTCTCAGATAACGCCATAATTAAGACAAAAAATTTAAATTATGACATGCTAAGTTATAAATTAGAAAAAAAAAAAAAAAAAAAAGTTAGAAAAAAAGCCCAAATTATGAGATTTTGAGTCCTAACTGAGTATTTCATAAATTATATTTTTTTCTAAGTCATCATTATGAGATAAAGTCAAAATTGAGATGAGACAAAAAGATAATTATGACAAGTAAAAAAACATGTCATAATTAGAACTTTTCATCTCATAATCTTTTTGTCATATTTGACATTTTATCTCAATAGTTTTTTGTAATAGTTTCAGTTTTTCTAATTTTTGTCAATTATGATCTAGTATGTCATAATTTTGACATATATCGTAATTATTACTTTTTATATCATAATTCAACATTTTATACCAATACTGTAATATGAAATTTCATAATTTTGTCTTTTCATGTCATAAGTAAGACTTAGAATGTCATATAGATTTTTCTTATGACTTTTTATGTCATAATCATGATTCGCCAAAGTTGTTGTGGAAATGTGCTTCCATAGAAATATATCGACCCAAAATCTGCAGACGGGCTCGGACATTTGCTAACTAGCATTACTCCTTTAAACTGTAAGTCCACTGTGATGATTTTCATACTTGAACAAACAGGTTTTATGACATGCTGATTTCCATCTCTCACCTGTATTTTTCCAGGGAAACTTCATTGCCATCTATATCCGTGGCAGTGAATTCATAAATGGATTTGGCCAACTGCCAGTCCTCTAGCTGTGCAGACTGAAAATAAAAACATGCTGGTGAAGTGATTTGAATACATATACACACGTAAAGAATAAGAACACTGTTAGAAACACCTTTAAGCAAATATCAGATACAAATCTCTATATTAAAATTCCAGCCGCAACTGAAAAACCAGTAAGCTATTCACACATTTAAAAAAATAATGGGCTTTTAAGAGCATTTCTTACCATTGTCTGCAACACTAGAGAGAACACAACAGCGGAACCTAAGAAACGCATGACTGCCTTTCAGTACTAACTACTGAAACAGCAGGCAGCGTATTAGATCAAATCCTCTTAGAGTGCCCAAATCTCCAGAAAACTGAAACCCTTGCACATATATAGGGCTCAAAATAAATATTAACTGGACTCCAAGGCTGTTTCTTCCTCATAGGTTGATTTTTATGCTGACTACAGACTTGAAGCTTGTTTACGTGTGGAGTTTTTCTCCTATTGAGGTCAAAGGTCACTGGGTGATGATCTTACACAACTGAGAAAGCTGATAGCTTGATGTGTGTGTTGACACTTGGTCCACATACCAGATAAGCCGTTAACGTACGCATTATATAAATTTTACTGCTTCTAAAGGTGACTAGAATAGCAAACGCATTATATTTCATTGGGATATTGATTAGACATTGCCTTCAGGAATGGATTCATGCCACAAAAATATTATGAAATGAAATAATAGGCTAATAACAAATGAAACAGTGTTTTGACTCACACTAATTGCAATAAAATAGTCATGAATATATAAGTCATAATTAGTTTATATTATAAGATACTAAGTCATAATTATGAGATAAAGCCAATATTAAATGACATAAAAATTCCAAACTGACACTAAATCATAATTACAAGAGAAAGTCAAAATTATAATAAAGATAAAGCTATTATTATGGCATAAAAGTTTGAAATTGAGATCATTTTGATGAAATTGAGATTATGTCATAAAACTAAAGGCAAGTCATTATTTTTTGTCATAAATACGAATTATTTTCCTCACAATTTCAACAATTTTTACATTTTATCTCAATCGATTTGTCGTCATAATTTCATTTAGTTTTGTGCCATAATTTGACTTTATAAATCATAATTTCAACTTTGTCATAATTAGCTGTCTTAGTAGATGTTCTTATAGAAAACATGTAATAGTATCAAAATACCATAAATATGACGATTTTATAAAGTGATCCTTTTGTAAAATATATGTAATGGATACAAAAAATATAAAATTATCCAATACATGTTTCAAAGAAAAAATGTCTATTACTAAGCAGATCTTATGAAACCAAATTTCTTATAATGTATGCAAAAAAATGTTATTAGCCTACATTAGATTATTAGATAATTGTTGTTGTTGCGCATTATTTATATAGGCAAGGCAAGTTTATTAATATAGCACATTTCATACACAGTGGTAATTCAAAGTGCTTTACATAAAAGAAAGTTAAATAGTCATTAAAAATAATAATCACAGCAATAAAAACAAGGAATTAAAAATGATATAGAAATTGATTTAAAATGAATTTAGAATAGAAAATGATTATACATCAAATACAGTGCAGTCAGTTCAGACGTAGCACACAGTACTCATTCAACATATGCACAGATGAGTTCTGAGTCTGGGATTAAATGTGGCTAATGTTTTCTTCTGGAAGCTGCTTCCAACTGTGGGAGGGTGATAACTGATGATAGTATGCTGATTTAGTTACTGCTTTTATAGGTCCTAGGCTACAGGAAAGAGTGAGCTAGGATTATGGAAGAATGAGACACAGAGACTAAAGACCTAAATACACTGAAACTAGACCCCTCATCTTGCACAATTTATCATTAGATTGTGATAAATCTGATGATAAATCATTTGCAAACCCCCCGTAATTATGCATATAATAAGCAGATTGCGTAATATGATTCAGATTTGCAAGTTTATGTTACAGAAGTATTTAATTTTACAATACCATTGCACCAATGATCCCGCTGCTCGATAAAGCCCCGAACAGCAACAGACGATGGATAAAAGCCATTTTTGTATCTTCTCGCTTTGCAAAGTCCAGCAGATACAGCTAACTCTTCATGAACACTTCATTTGAGTCGATTCATTTGAGTGAATCAGTTGAACCGATGCCGATTCGTTCCGCACATGAAATTACAATAAACTCCCGTATATTAATAAAACCCCGTAGTGACAGCAATATGTGTCTTCATGCTTTATATGAAGGTTTTCAAGAATTTAAAATGCTCTTAATATAAGAAACGACAAAGGAATCACTGAATCTTTTTGTGAATCGGTTCTTTGAAACGAACTATTCGAAAGAACCAATTTGCTGAAATCACACGCACTTCCCCACAGAGTCGTTTCTAGAATGTTACACAACCTTGTTTGTTTACAAACTAAATAAATCAGTTATATAAGATTATCTGTAATTTATTAACCACCTATTTAATATTACATTTAGTCATTTAGCTGACGCTTTTATCCAAAGCGACCTACAATGGAAGCAATCAAAATCAACAAAAGAGCAATGATATGTAAGTGCTATAATAAGTCTCAGTTACTTTAACGCAGGTCCCCCTCCGTTAAATTATATAATAAATAAAAAGAAAACAAATAGAATACAAAAAGATTAGAAAAGCTAGTGTTAGTATTTTTTTATGAACAGAATTTTACATTTGCATTTAATTTAACCATCAACACAACATTTCATTCGTTGAAAGCGGATAGTAAAAGCTTATGCATTTAAAAAAATAAAAATAAAATTATTTTGCACATGCGAAATCAAAGTGCGTCTGACGTCATATTCACGCGCCGGCAGCAACGGGACCCAAGCGTGGTCTGTTTTGATCGTAATATTTTAATCTTTTTAGTGCGATATGGACGACGAGGAAGAGACATACAGACTATGGAAAATTAGAAAAACTATAATGCAGGTAAATTAAAGGCCATGTAACTTGATTACGCAGTAGTAGACAGTTTATTGTGATGCTTATTCGGATCCGCAGGAGTTTCGTTATTTATGATCTCCTAACATACAGTACGCATCCAAATAACAGAAATATGCTATTATGTCCTTATATCTTTCAGCTGTGTCACGATCGTGGTTATTTGGTGACCCAAGATGAACTGGATCAGACTCTCGATGAGTTCAGAAGCCAGTTTGGAGACAAACCCAGCGAAGGTCGACCACGACGAACCGATCTCACGGTCCTGGTCGCCCACAACGACGACCCGACCGACCAGATGTTTGTGTTCTTCCCCGGTATGATGCTTCTTCAACATCAAGCCCAGCTCCTGTTTAACTCACCCGTTACGAACTGTTGAGAAACGCTTGTATCATATCTACCATGCTCTTGCTTTCAGAGGAACCAAAGGTTGGCATCAAGACCATAAAGATGTATTGCCAGCGTATGCAAGAAGAAAACATCACCAGGGCCATCATTGTAGTCCAGATGGGCATGACGCCCTCCGCCAAACAGGTGACACAAGCATATACACTTACATTTAGAAGAACATTAACTATTAAGGCATTTCAATTGTGTTTGTCTTTTAAATTTCAGTCTCTGGTAGACATGGCGCCTAAGTACATCCTTGAGCAGTTTCTTCAGCAGGAGCTTCTGATCAACATTACCGAGCACGAGGTGAGGAAGCTGCACTTAAACAGACTGTTTACAAGATTTAAAGGCCGCACTTCAGGTGTGTTGTCTGCAGCATTCAAATCTTTTTAAAGTCAGGCTGATTCTGATTGGCTGTCAGGGTTTTTATAGTTCAGCCAAACCAAAAATTATTTAGACACCAGGTATCATTTTTGATATCTTTTTTTTTTACTAGTGGGTGCAGGACACTATAGTTTATGTAAGTGAGGATAGCAAAATAAAGTAAACTGTGACATAATATACCCAGATATTCTTCATACAGTGGACTACTGGTAAAATTGATAAATTCAAACACTTTGACCCGAGCATGTTTTTCTTTAATTGTTAATGTGACCTATTTACACCACAGACTGATTAAAAGTAAGCATTGCTTGGTAATTTGTCGACCTAAATTGGTTTTGATCTAATTGTGTAGTTAAATTTAACAGCTGACATCTATTCAACTGAATTCATTACGTACCTTTCTATCAAAGTTATCTGACATTATCAAGTTGAATTTGTTCTGGTACAGTTGAACTGAGTTCTTGTCCTATTTTATTACCATTTTCTAAACTATAGCAAATAAACTGTGATGAGAGAAATGTTGAAGGTGTCTGAATAAAATTTGGTTCGAGCTAAAAGTAAAATCGTTCAGATTCCAACTCTGCTAAAATCATAACGATAACTACGAAGTTTTGGTAATTGTTCTATTTCTGTGAAAATATATACGGTGGTCCACATTACAACTATAATTAGGAATATCATTCGTATGACTAAGAACTATTTGTTTTTCTCCAACTGATAAATGATAAAAAGCAATTGACAGCCAATCAGAATTTGTGCATTTAAAGAGACAGACGAAATAACTGAAGTGTGCTCTTATAATATCACGTGGGTGTTGTAGCTATCTTTATTTACCACTAGGGCATGCTGATGATGTTTTATTCTTCTATAGTAACGAAGATCCATGTCACACAGTGTGATCTTATAGGATTGCTATCTTAACATGTAGTGTGTCTCGGGCTTAAGGCATTTTAGATTTTTATCGACTCCTTTGGCTATTTACACCAAAATGCTAATATTTCACATTGTTTTAATTTTATTTGCACGATAATGTGTTTTCATTTCTTTCAGCTTGTTCCAGAGCACATAGTCATGACTAAAGAGGAAGTGACCGAGTTGCTGGCGCGGTAGTATCCTTTGCGGTTTTGGTTGAAGTTCATAACAGTGTTATTTTAGTAACAATGATAGCGTTATAGTTTTTATTCATTTTCAGTGTTTTTTCCTCATTTCAAATTGTTTGTGTTTTATTATTATTTCAATTTTAGTAAAGTTAAATGAAAATGAGAAAAGTTGCCTTGGCAATATATTATATATTGCCTATATTTTTATATTTTATTTCAGTTGAAGGGATAGTTAACACAAATTAAAATTGTCACCATTTACTCACCCTCAAGTTGTTCTTAACCTGTATGACTTTCTTCCTGTTGAGCGGTAGCCATTGAAAAAAATAAAATACTAATGTAAGTGAATGCCTGTGTATATTTATACAATTTTTTTTTTTTTGTTAACTATAACCCTGATTTACTAGATTCAGTTGAATGGTTTACTGTAGTAGTATCTCTAGTTGGTGCTTTAGATAGATTAGTTTAGCCTTAACCAGCTCCTCTCCAGTAAACTAAAGGAAAGCCAGCTTCCCAGAATTCAAGCCGGGGATCCTGTTGCCCGTTACTTTGGCTTAAAGAGAGGCCAGGTAGGAACTCAAATATGTATTTTCTTCTTATTTTGACACCTCTAAAAACCTTTAGTTTGAGTGTTTAAGTAACTTGTGGCATGTTCTTCAGGTTGTTAAGATCATCAGACCGAGTGAAACTGCTGGACGGTACATCACATACAGACTGGTCCAGTAATGCTTATGAAGTCAGTATTTCTGTTGTAGTACACTGGAGTATTTGCTTAACGCTTAGAAATTGCATATTGGACCAACAGCAATAAGAACCTTCATATTTAACCACTTATTCCTTGTAATTAATACCTCAGGATTTGTTATCATCAGTTCAAATTCAAGATGCAAATCTGTGAAGCAGTGTTATTTAAAGTCTGTGTAAACTCAATTCTGAGAATTGTTTGTAAACACAAATGTTAGAAATGCATTGCTGAAACATGTTACAAAGACTGTGTACTGTGTAGTACTTAATTGCGGAGTTAGACCGTTGAACAGTTTTTCACCATTTTCGTGATCAGGATTTTTGGGTGGGGCTAAATCAGGACTCGATGACGCAATCGAGCCACCGAGCACGGCCCCTTTCCCAACACTATAGGAGGTGTGTTCGACTTGAAGCAGTGCTCCAGACCAATCAGTGTATGACATCAAAGAACAGTGTTAGCTAGCTATGCCTTAGTCACGTAAATGCGTAATATCTGGTTGCGATCATTTACAAAACAGCTCGGTCTCCTTATTAAATAAGCAGCTAGAGGAAGACAGCTGAGCGAGACGGCAGCTTTCCCGTGAGTGGGCGTGGTTTCAGCGCAGCTAGTGGACACGCCCTCAGCATTAGAGAGCAAAGAATACTAATTTTTTCAAGATTTTGATACCACGCCCTTTATACAAGATTTTTTTGCATTCAAATTTGGGTGGGTGGTTAACATTTTTCTGTGGTGTGACAAACTCAGAACACACATTTAATATTGGCTTTACACAGACTTTAAGTATCATTACTATATTGTCTTTGGTATATACATAGTTTTGAATTTTTGTTTTCTTAATGGCTTTAAGTGTCATTTTAGTGCCTTCATAACTAAAAAAATTAATTCTGTATTCTTTAATGTTAATATTTTTAAGGAATTAATGATATTTTTGTTTGTTTTTTTGACAGATTTGAAATTCTCCAACTGCTGAAAGTGAACATGGGCTGAATTTGCCTTTTTTTAACTAATAAATATGATTTTGCTATTCTTTTTCTCCTTGTCATTTTATTTGACAACTTTCCATATTAAAAATGCTGTTCGTTTGGTCCCAAGTGAGCTGTGAACAAGCCTCAAAACCTGAAAGTAAAAGAAAGAGCAAGCACTCACCTTTTTCTTTCTGAAAGCCATTGTTGTGATGAGGGTTAAAAAGGGAAGTTGATCTAGATTGTGCGCAAATACACACTAACCAACCAAAGACTTTATACAGCACCAACAAGTTAACTACATCCTCATTGGCTAACATGTTGTCTGACAACATGCTCTTAAATCTGATTTGCATGCATCACATTAGTTTGCATTGGCTGTAAACTAATGATTATTTTGGAATCACTCTTTTTTTTATTAAAAGACAAGCACAAACATATAAAAACTTAACAAGTGAGATATTCATCAACACTTAGTATATGGTGATTTCATAAGATAAAATGCATGATGACACCGGAAGCGTACCGCTGTTTTGGTAAAATAAAGCTAAAACCCATTTTTAAAAAAAAAAATCTGTAAATTTTCGCAGGATTCCAAGCTAAGTATTTTAAATATTAAATCGCATCTTTAAAAAAAACAAAACCCACACTGGAATGTCACAGACAAACCCTGGCTGTGGTGAACTCCGAGAGTGAGTGTTGTGGTGGTGTTGTTACTCTGATTGATTGATATTTAACGCTGCCAGCGAGCTTGCTGGCTCTTCCTCGGGTTCGTCTAACTCGGGCGGCTCACTCTCAGGGAGGGCAGGGGGGTTACTGTTGTTCTTTGGGCTGGAGGGACACTGCAGGTTCACGAGGAGGATGGGTGGTCTCATTTGGGTTTCGTTGGTAGGGTCGAGCTCCTGGTCTGTGGGACTGGGGGGCTGGGCCCGTTCCTCATCTGCTTCTGAATCGGAGTCCAGACTGTGTTCCAGAGAACCAGGTGTTCCTGTTGAACTGTCTGCTGACACATGACAGATCGTTATATATGGTGCTATATATTTTTATTTATAATTATTAATTTGACTGCAAAACTGCTCATTAGAATAATTTTTTTTTAAATATATGAATAATGATATATAAGAAAGATCAATGTAATGGTGATATATTTAAATATTAATTGTACAATTATATTAATATATTTGTATATTAAAACTAATATGAAAGGCAGAGTATTGAATACAAAATAAATGTAAAATTAAATAAATTAAGGAAATGGTGATGTAAAAACATTGACAAATATAAAGTTAATGTACAGTAATATGAAAGGCAATTTCAAATATTTTAAAATAATGGTGATATATTTAACTATTCATTTTATATTTATATGAATACATATATATTAATAAAAAGGCAAAAATAAAAACCAAATACAATAAACTTCAAAATTTCTAATATTTTAAAATATGACAAATAATGGTGAAATTTATAAATAAATATATTCATATAAATATGCATTTTAAATGCATTTAATATAAAAGGCTAATAAATAAAATGAAAACGTGTGAGAGAGAGAGAGAGAGAGAGAGAGAGAGGAAAACTTAAATGAGTATAAAAGGTATTTTAAAATGGAAATGGAGTTAATTAAAATAAAACATGAAATATATAACATTTAAAACAATTAAAATATCAGAAGATAAATCTAAATATACACACACAATGCATTTGAAGAATGTAAACCAATAATATTAGGAATAAAAGTCTGTAATACCATGACTCTCTAACTTGTCTGACTCTGCAGCGCTGGGTTCATCTGCGACTCCTTGTTCATCATTCAAACAGTGTTCTTCTCCATCAATGCTGCTTTCCTGCACAGACCAAAACGTCACATTTGTTCTGCATTAACGGTTTAACCAGTTAACCTCCCATTAAAACGCACCGCTTGCACAACATGAGAGATTTAATCTACTGCGTATGAAACTCAAACCTGCTGCAGGGACGGTGTGTGGGTGGTGCTGGTGCATGCAGGCCGGCTGGAGTCTGAATGGAAAATGGCAGGATAAAACACAACGAGGGTCTCCACTATGCGGGCCTGATATGGGTAATCCACCAAAGACGACAGAGACACCGTGGCCCCTGAGGGCCGGGGCCGCATCAGTGAGGGGCCAAACACGATGCCCAGATTACTCGGGCTCATCTTATTGTCATCTTCCAGTTCTGCAATCCTGAAAACAGAGGAGGGACATTAACCAAATAAACACAGAGTTTGGCAGAGTCCGTGTCAGTCTATAAACCCTGAAATCATTGCACCTTCTCAGGTGGCGTGCTATGTAGCGCAGAGTGGTTGTGTTTGGTTTGGGCAGCTCTTTAAGGAGATTCTTGAGTCTGTCCACGAGGGCCAAGAGTTCAGGGTCCGTCTCAGGGCCGAGGTCCACCAGGTCGGGCCCTTTGCCCGTCTCGGCTCCCTCTGGACCCACTACAGCCAGGCTTTCCTTCGCCAGACCCATCAGACTGTTGTAGAGACGGAAGGGCATGATGGGCTCTGGAAGCTGAGGAAGAGGCAGAAATACAAAATGAGGATGTAACAACTGACTTTGGTGAACATATGAGGATATGAAAGCCACTGCTAACTGGCAACTTAGTCACAGGGAACAGTTAAAGGATTTGTTCACCAAAAATGTAAGTGTTGTAATATTAAAAACTGAAAATTAAATTGTTATATAAATACATTTATAATTTAGGTGAGTGCAAACCCCCCCCAAAAAAAAAAAATTATTATATGTATTAATATAACTGAAAATTAAAATACAATAATATACGAACAATTAATAAATTAGTTACATTTGGGGAACCCAAAAATGCTAATTGTTAGGTTTTTTTTTTTTTTTTAATAATGTAATTTTAATGTAATGGAATGCAATAATTTTATTAGTAGTAGTTAATTAGTAGTAAAATAATTAATGATAATAAAATATAAAAAAATTTAATTAGATTTTATTAAATTATACTTACAAAAATGCAAATTCTGTTATTTTCCTAAATTTCTATAAACATCATTATGTTTTATCAAGAGTTGAGTATATTATTAAACTATTGTTATTTAAATTTGGGTAAACTCAAATGCAAATTCTGTTGTATTTTCATTTATATAATTTAATTATCATATAATATACAAAACCCCAAAATGCCATTTTATGCAATATTATGTTCCCTGATTTTGCTAAATGTAGATAAAAAAAATAAAATAAAAAAAGTTATAGTTATTAACTTTATTTCATTTAAAGTTAAATTAAAATATAAATACATTTATTTGGGTTATTTGAGTGAACCCTACAAATGCTATGATGATGTATTAATATAATCATAATTTAGATTTATAATGTAATTTAATACAACAATATATAAATGAATAAATTAGTTAGATTAATAAATACAATATATGCAAAATAAATATTAAATTAGTTAAATTTAGGTGAACCAAAAATGCAGACTGTTAAGTCAAATTTTCATACAATAGAATATACAAAACCCAAAAATGCCATTTCTACAATATTGTCCTGATGCAGTGGTGGCTCACCTGCCGCAGATAAAGCTTCAGTACGTTGCTGATGTCGTGTGGTGAGGACTGGGACAGCTCCACCAGCTCTTTGCCGTTCTCAAACGCCTGGCACAGCTTCTCCACCCGCGTCTTCACACCATTCACACGATAAATACCCTGACAGAGAGGAGGGCCATCAGCACAATCCTGCATTTCTATTGGCTGAGATCTGCTGGATCTGAACGTACCTTCATTCTCAGCGCTCTTCTCTCGATCTCGCCGATGCACTTCTTGATGATGAAGGGGATGCCGTCAGGACTGTTGCCTGACACCTGTAAGAAATCCTGCCCGAACAGCTGAAGGCGACCCTGGAGCTTCTTGTGGCCACACTGAATGGCCAGAGTCTCCAAGCAGCGCTTGTGACAGGCCAGAAAACACTGCCAAAAGCAAACAAGCAGACTTTAAAGGGTTAGTTCACCCAAAAATGAAAATTCTGTCATTAATTTCTCACCCTCATGTCGTTCCAAACCCATATCTTCAGAACACAAATTAAGATATTTTTGATGGAATCCGAGAGCTCTCTGACCCTCCATAGACAGCAAGGATCTATACATGATCAAGGCTCAGAAACGTAGCAAGGAGATAGTTAAAACAATCCATGTGACATCAGTGGTTCAACCGTAATTTTACGAAGCTACGAGACAAAGAAAACAAAAATAACGACTTTAACAATTCGTCTCCTCCACCCTATAGTGCAACTTTGGAGAGAAGCCACTGAATGTAAACAATGTTTGCAATGTATGTACGTGGATACGCTTGTTTACGTTTTGATCTGAAAGTTAAAAAAAAAAAATATATCTGCGTACATACAGTCAGGTCCATAAATATTGGGACATCGACACAATTCTAACATTTTTGGCTCTATACACCACCACGATGGATTTCAAATGAAACTTTAACTGCACACTGTCAGCTTTAATTTGAGGGTATTTACATCCAAATCAGGTGAACGGTGTAGGAATTACAACAGTTTGCATATGTGCCTCCCACTTGTTAAGGGACCAAAAGTAATGGGACAATAGGCTTCTCAGCTGTTCCATGGCCAGGTGTGTGTTATTCCCTCATTATCCCAATTACAATGAGCAGATAAAAGGTCCAGAGTTCATTTCAAGTGTGCTATTTGCATTTGGAATCGGTTGCTGTCAACTGTCAAGATGAGATCCAAAGAGCTGTCACTATCAGTGAAGCAAGCCATCATTAGGCTGAAAAAACAAAACAAACCCATCAGAGAGATAGCGAAAACATTAGGCGTGGCCAAAACAACTGTCTGGAACATTCTTAAAAAGAAGGAACGCACCGGTGAGCTCAGCAACACCAAAAGACCAGGAAGACCACGGAAAACAACTGTGGTGGATGACCGAAGAATTCTTTCCCTGGTGAAGAAAACACCCTTCACAACAGTTGGCCAGATCAAGAACACTCTCCAGGAGGTAGGTGTATGTGTGTCAAAGTCAACAATCAAGAGAAGACTTCACCAGAGTGAATACAGAGGGTTCACCACAAGATGTAAACCATTGGTGAGCCTCAAAAACAGGAAGGCCAGATTAGAGTTTGCCAAACGACATCTAAAAAAAGCCTTCACCAAGATCAACTTGTACCAGAGTGATGGAAGAGTATGGAGAAGGAAAGGAACTGCTCATGATCCTAAGCATACCACCTCATCAGTGAAGCATGGTGGTGGTAGTGTCATGGCGTGGGCATGTATGGCTGCCAGTGGAACTGGTTCTCTTGTATTTATTGATGATGTGACTGCTGACAAAAGCAGCAGGATGAATTCTGAAGTGTTTCGGGCAATATTATCTACTCATATTCAGCCAAATGCTTCAGAACTCACTGGACGGCGCTTCACAGTGCAGATGGACAATGACCCAAAGCATACTGCAAAAGCAACCAAAGAGTTTTTGAAAGGAAAGAAGTGGACTGTTATGCAATGGCCAAGTCAATCACCTGACCTGAATCTGATTGAGCATGCATTTCACTTGCTGAAGACAAAACTGAAGGGAAAATGCCCCAAGAACAAGCAGGAACTGAAGACGGTTGCAGTAGAGGCCTGGCAGAGCATCACCAGGGATGAAACCCAGCGTCTGGTGATGTCTATGCGTTCCAGACTTCAGGCTGTAATTGACTGCAAAGGATTTGCAACCAAGTATTAAAAAGTGAAAGTTTGATTTATGATTATTATTCTGTCCCATTACTTTTGGTCCCTTAAAAAGTGGGAGGCACATATACAAACTGTTGTAATTCCTACACCGTTCACCTGATTTGGATGTAAATACCCTCAAATTAAAGCTGACAGTCTGCAGTTAAAGCACATCTTGTTCGTTTCATTTGAAATCCATTGTGGTGGTGTATAGAGCCACAAATGTTAGAATTGTGTCGATGTCCCAATATTTATGGACCTGACTGTATGTCGTTTACGTATGTGATACTCGCCAAAATGGCACTATAGGGTGAAGCGGTGGAGACTAATTGTTAAATAAAGTCATGATTTTTGTTTTCTTTGCACACAAAAAAAAAAACTCGTAGCTTCGTAAAATTATGGTTGAACCACTGATGTCACATGGATTATTTTAACGATCTCCTTGCTACATTTCTGAGCCTTGATCGTGTAAAGATCCTTGCTATCTATGGAGGGTCAGAGAGCTCTCGGAGTGCATCTAAAATATCTTAATTTGTGATCAGAAGGTGAACGAAGGTCTTGTGGCTTTGGAACGACATGAGGGTGAGAAATTAAAGACAGAATTTTCATTTTTGGGTGAAGTATCATTTTAATAAGCCTGATTTATTATTTCAAACACGAGGCCCAAGTGCAGCCAACGTGACTCACCTCCTCGCACTCGGCTCCCTGGAAATAAACATAGCTGTCGCATTCTCTGCATTTGGACGGGGCGCGCAGTTTGCGCAGTTTGTGTGTCTGAGCAGCTTTTGACAGACCCACATTCCTGAACGGCCCGGTGGGCACCACGATCTCAGGCTCGATGCCGTTTATATCTGCAAAACGTTGAACAGACAGTCAAGAAACTGGATGATATGCACAGATTAGAAAGGAAAACACTTGTGCACCGTTTTCTCTCACTTGGCGTTTCAAAGGAAGTAACATTTGAGTCTCTGTCATCTGCGTCTTCGTTGGATGACATGGTTCCTGTTGATGACGTTCGGGCCATTTTACTTATGTCACCTAGGGAAAAAAATAAATAAAATAATAAAAAATAAAATAAATAAAATAAAATAAAAAGTTAGTGCAAATTTAATATACATGTATATATTATTTTTAATTAGTCATGGCAGGAAGTTGTACCTGTGCTGGTAGTCGGGGATCCCAGGCCACTTCCTCCTCCCACACTGTCTGTGTCGCTCACTGTGGAGCCCCAGGATTTGTGGGACATGTGACCTCGAGCTGACACAAAAGAAATACAATTCAGAACCATTTGCGTAACTATTTTAGATACTCATAACATACCCAAAAAATCCAAACCAAACAAGCACCTTTTGAAAGCACTAAACATCTATAAATAAAAATCTTCATACACATTTGACAATTTTAATATACAAATACTTTATATTTCATTTAGATTTACATATGCATGAACACAAATGCAAATTCCATTATATTATTTAAATGAAAATAATTTTTCTAAAATTATATATTAATATAATTTACTTTTAATATAATAGAATATATTATATAAAACTTTAATTGATAAATTAATCAAATGAATATACAATATACAAAAATTCAAATATTAATAAATTAGTTCTTTGGACCCTAAAAATTAATACAATCATAATTGTTATATGTATTAATAATATAATATATTAGAGTATAATATAAAAAGTAAATTATTAACTTAATTTTTTTTTAAACTTAGGTTTACTAGTAATATAATCTAACTAATAATAAAATGTACATAAAAATGTTTTATATATATATATAGATAATTTTTTAGCATTCTATTATATTAAAATGTAATTACATAATTAATTGTAACTAATAATGATAATTGAATTTAATAATGTAATTGAATTTTAAATTCATTTTAAATGTATAAACGTATTAAATTTAAACTAGTTACATTTGGGGGAAGCTTTAAGATAATATAATTTGTTAGATGATAATATAATAAAATACAATATAAAATTAAGTACATCTAATTATATTAAACTACATTGTTATTCAATTAGTTACAATTAATGCAATTTATTTTAAATTAATAATTCAAAATGAATAAACATTAAATTTCTTAAATTAGTTACATTACACATTTTTGTTAGATGTGCATTTTTGTGGGTTCACACAAAGATACTTAAATGTTTTTATATTGCATTTTATAATAAGTAGATCAAACAAATCAATGCACAAACCTCTCTTCTGCTCATCTTTGTGAGAGGCGCTCATATCTCCGGTTTCTCCAGCGGTGGGCGGCGCTTCAGCGTTGCTGTGAGCATCAGTGTTAGAGCTGTCAGCACGAGTTCTGACTGACGGCCTGAATTCAAGACAACACAACATCTTACTGTAATATTCACATCCACTTCCATGATATTCCATGTTTGAAAGCAAGAGGAGTGTTGGTTACTGGCTGGAGGAGGCAGAGTAGGCCTCAAACTCGTAATGCGTCTCAGGCTCTTCGATCATCTGAAGGTCTTTGACGTGCGTGGCGTACTGCTGTCCCGGGTCGTACAGTTTACTGCTCTCACACAGCGTCTGATAGTGGACCGGCAGCGCTACCGTCTGCATGTGCATGATCTGGTAGTAGGAGATGGTGGCCTGGAAAGAGTTTCACACAGTTAAAACCACTCAAGCTGGATTTGGATTTGAAGTTTTCTTGGTGTTTTTTTCAGTATTTATTTGATCCTGTTAATCTGAGCAATGCCTGACATGTCTGGGCCATTGACCAAGTATACACACATGAATACTGAAAAAAAACTTTAAAGTCTCATTCATAATATATTTAGCTTTTCAAATGTCTTGATCAGAGTTTAAAATTAACTTTATGCCTTGAGAAAATTGACAAGCCATAAACAATCACCAGCCATTAAACTATTTCAAAATATGTTCTTGATACATTTTCTATATTGAAGATGTATTTAACAGTATTTTAGAATATACAATTTGCTGCATTTTACAATATTTTGTCAATACAATGCTTTCCAGAAATGCCCTTGAATATATTTGCTGTTCATATTAAAAATGAATTTTATACACACAGAAATACAGAAGCTGCATTTTCAAATATTCGCAGTATTTTACGATATTGAGGAAAGTGCTTTAAAAATTCTTAAATATATTTGCTGTAAAAGTAAATTTTTATAAATCTAACTGCTATTAAAAAAGCATTTTCAAATCATTTAAAATATATTTGCTGTATTTTGCTCAATATAATTATAAATATTTCCTCAATATAATGCTTTAAAAATATTCTTAAATATTTACTGCATTTAAAAAGGTTCTTTATATATATATATATATATATATATATATATATATATATATATATATATATATATATATATATATATATATATATATATATATATATATATATATATATATATATATATATATATATATATATATATAAACATACTTTCTATATTAAAGAAGTTGCAAAGTACAGTACAGAAGCTACATTACATAAATTTTTTTATATTTTCTTAAAAATACATTTGCTGTATTTTACAGTATTTCCATAACATATTTGCTGTTATCTTAAAGACATTATATAAAGCACATTTTTGGGGGCATTTTAAGGACATTTTTAAATGTAGCAAATATATTTAAATACATTTTCTGTATTTAAAAATATAGGGGGAAAAAATCTAAATATTGAAAATATACATTTTATATTACAAATATCCATCCATCCCAGCTGCATTGTAAAATATTAACATTTGCTGCATTTACATATTTGCTCATATATGCTATATTTAATATTTTCCTAATATATTTGCTGTATTGTGAAATATTTCCCCTAATATATTAAATTTTTTTTAATACTTCCCTTAATTTTATATTGACTATATTTTGAAATATTTCCCTAATATATTTGTTATATTTTATAATATGCACTTTAATTGATTATTGGGTCTTGTGTGATTAAGGGAGTCTTGTGTGAAATACCTTCTGAAAAAAAAGACCTATATTTAATTACTCCTCAATTTTATTTGTGAATAAATTTTTTTTAATGGAGACGTAAAGACTAATAAATGAATAAAATCAGTTTATATTCATCTAGTGAGTGTGAAGTGTTTACCGAGCGGATGGTCTGGTCGCTCTGTTTGATGACCTCCTGTATCTGCCGCAGGACGGTGACCTTCATGTGCTCCAGCTCCTGGTGTTGTGTGATGGCATCTGCGATACACGTCCGGTACGTGGCCTCGGCCTCTTCAGTCTGAGACGAACACAAAAACAACTTGCTAAACCACTGAACATCTGTTCTAGCAAAACTCTTCCTACAGTGGCATATTAGAAATGCCAAGTCTGACCTTGTTGCGGGCCTCTTCCTCCAGCCGTTTCTTCTTGTCTACGGTTTTGGTGGTAGAACTGCCGCCCTCCTCCTCGGCCCTGTTCGCCGCCGTCCTGGCCTTGTCGTACTCCTCGCAGCGGGCCATGTAGACCTGCTTGGCCCTGCGAAGGTTGGCCTCACACTCCATCTGTGTTCAAACACACAACATCCCTTACAGACCTGTGCTGCTAGTGTTCTGGTAGCTCATTAGATGGATAAATGTAAAGGTTACCAGCTTTCTCTTGGCCTTCAGCCACTGGTCCTTGATCTCCTTGCGCTTCTTCTCATGCTCTTGTTTGCGGAGCAGCAGAGGCTGTGGATGAGCATAAAGCACATGATTCTTCACAGCAAAATACTTCACGCTCCAGTAATAATACATACAATACAATAGTACATTTAACAGTAACTACTATTACTACTAATAAACATGTTGACCAGACTAGCATACTAAGCTAACGTGATAGCTGAAGAGTCCTGTTCGAAAGAATGGCAGCTGCTTAGCATGCTAACCAATTAGCACGCTAAACTAACTAGCATAAGTCAACAAACACGGTGAACTTCAGAGAGGTTTATTTATTTTTTTAAATCTGTGTGGCTTGGTCCAAAGACCATATGAGCCCATTTTGGACAAAATTTGTAGTAGTAGCAGTGGAAAAAAAACACATTTTCATTTGATTCAATATGGTGTAGAGACACATTGTTGTAAAATAATAAATAAGACAAAGTCAGAATCTGCATAATCCAAGGAACGTAACAGTATGATGAGCGTAATCAGGTGTAGAAAGTTTAATTTTTCTACAAAAAAAGGGTTCAAAAGTTATAACCATTTGAAAAGTTAATTTTTGAACTGCTGGTGGCGCTATAGAGTGGGTCCTAGGGGCCCCAAAGTTGGTCAGTTTACTATTCATGATCATCACTAAAAGTGTGCCAATTTTGATAATTTTCCTTCTTATGGTTCATAGAGTTGCGTACTAATAAAAGGGCAAAAGGTGGACATGTTGATGTTGTACCATGATGAAGGTCTGGTTCTGCAGGGTGGAGGCCGCCTGATGCATCCCAGAGCTCTGCTCCAGGTCCTGCTCCAGAGCCAGAGAGTAGATGGAGAAGAAGGGCATGTGTGGCTGATGGACACAAAAACAGACACATGAGGAAGAAAACAAACCAATCCTGAAGACTGTAGAGAACTTGAGCGAGGTTAGTTCTCACCTGTGTGATGGTCTGTTTACAAGATTGATAGATCCTTTGTAAGCCCTTGGAAAACTCCAGCTCTGTACAAACATTACAATTTAAGACGTCAAATATTAAAGTAAAAAAAAAACTACAGGACGTGGGTCAAGCACTCCGAATTTAGAATAAGAATTCTACGTTTTATCTAAAACTACACACTATTTAAATCTCTCATATAACATTTCAAAAGTAAATTTAAATCAAGCCATTGTATCACTGAAGCCACACGTGATCCTACCTAGCGCAAGCTTCTTCTCAACATAGCCGATCAGATCCTTCATGTATTTGGAGATGGTTTTAGCGTACATCAGAGCAGAGTCCACTCCTCCTTCACTGCGCTGCAGGATAATGTCTACCTCTTCAGCGCTCATCGCTGCCAGCACACATAGGAATACAAATATGTAAATGTTAAAGTGTCATTGTGGGGAGTGTACATTTGCAATACTAACCATAAAAATAAATACATTTATTTGTTTGTTCTGAGGGAGACCTACATTATTTTAATAATAAAAGTTAATAAAAATATTTTTTTCTATGCTGGCATAAGAGATCTTTACATAATATCCTGCAAAGCATTTAAAAAGATGAATAATAATTGTTGTTACTACACTACTAATAATAAATAAATAATTCTTTAAAAAAGAAAAAAATTTAAATGTTTAAATAAATATGCAAACTTAGTGTCCTGCAGAACATATTTAAACAAGTTCTTAATTATATGTATATTGTAATATTTATAATTAAAAATATGTTCTGCAAGAGATTTCATAAAAGTTCATTAAGATCTTTACAAAATCTCCTGCAAACCATACATTTAAAATTATGAATAATTGTAATATTGTTATCAAAATACTACTACTATTACTAATTATTGTTGTTAATAATAATAATAATAAATACACTAGTCAACATTTGAAGTGGATCAAAAACCTTTCAAAGTCGTCCTAAAACATAAAACCAAAATACGTTCTTATCTTAGGACAACTTTGATGAACTTTTTGATCCACTTCAAATGTCGTCTCCTGTAGTTGTAATAATAATAACAACATTATTATTATTATTATTTTTTTTTTTTTTAAGTATTATTCCTAATTTAAGATCAATAAATATATAAATAAATCAAATTCAATAAGTCACAAATTCAGTATCTCAGAAAATTAGAATATTGTGAAAATGTTCAATATTGAAGACACCTGGTGCCACACTCTAATCAGCTAATTAACTCAAAACACCTGCAAAAGCCTTTAAATGGTCTCTCAGTCTAGTTCTGTAGGCTACACAATCATGGGGAAGACTGCTGACTTGACAGTTGTCCAAAAGACGACCATTGACACCTTGCACAAGGAGGGCAAGACACAAAAGGTCATTGCTAAAGAGGCTGGCTGTTCACAGAGCTCTGTGTCCAAGCACATTAATAGAGAGGCGAAGGGAAGGACAAGATGTGGTAGGAAAAAAAATAAAAAATAAAAAATAAAAAAGTGTACAAGCAATAGGAATAACCGCACCCTGGAGAGGATTGTGAAACAAAACCCATTCAAAAATGTGGGGGAGATTCACAAAGAGTGGACAGCAGCTGGAGTCAGTGCGTCAAGAACCACCACGCACAGACGTATGCAAGACATGGGTTTCAGCTGTCGCATTCCTTGTGTCAAGCCACTCTTGAACAAGAGACAGCGTCAGAAGCGTCTTGACTGGACTGCTGCTGAGTGGTCCAAAGTTATGTTCTTTGATGAAAGTAGATTTTGCATTTCCTTTGGAAATCAAGGTCCCAGAGTCTGGAGGAAGAGAGGAGAGGCACATAATCCACGTTGCTTGAGGTCCAGTGTAAAGTTTCCACAGTCATTGATGGTTTGGGGTGCCATGTCATCTGCTGGTGTTGGTCCATTGTGTTTTCTGAGGTCCAAGGTCAACACAGCCGTCTACCAGGAAGTTTTAGAGCACTTCATGCTTCCTGCTGCTGACCAACTTTATGGAGATGCAGATTTCCTTTTCTAACAGGACTTGGCACCTGCACACACTGCCAAAGCTACCAGTACCTGGTTTAAAAGGACCATGGTATCCCTGTTCTTGATTGGCCAGCAAACTCGCCTGACCTTAACCCCATAGAAAACCTATGGGGTATTGTGAAGAGGAAGATGCAATACGCCAGACCCAACAATTCAGAAGAGCTGAAGGCCACTATCAGAGCAACATGGGCTCTCATAACACCTGAGCAGTGCCACAGACTGATCGACTCCATGCCACGCCGCATTGCTGCAGTAATCCGGGCCAAAGGAGCCCCAACTAAATATTGAGTGCTGTACATCCTCATACTTTTCAGTTGGCCAACATTTCTAAAAATCATTTTTTTTGCATTGGTCTTAATTGATATTCTAATTTTCTGAGATACTGAATTTGGGACTTTCATTTGTTGTCAGTTATAATCATCAAAATTAAAGGAAATAAACATTCGAAATATATCAGTCTGTGTGTAATGAATGAATCTAATATACAAGTTTCACTTTTTGAATGGTATTACTGAAATAAATAAACTTTTTCATGATATTCTAATTTTATGACCAGCACCTACCTGTGTCTGTGTCTGTGTGTGTGTGTGTGTATATACACACACTACATAATTATATATTATTTTGAAGAAATAATATTATATCTTCAACAAAAAAAACCTTGCATCTATATCAGTGCATTCCCACTTGCTTTTCTGCATTTCTGAATTTGTCAAAACGATGTACCCAGCTCAGATGAATCACTCCGTGTGTGTGAAGACTCGTGACCCGAGAGGTTCTCCATAGACTGAACATTCAAAAAAAAAATAAACACACCGATATTTATATCACACATTGTGCAACATACATCATACACAGTCACGTGTGTTCATGCGAGTCTCATTTCAGTGGAGGACAACTGTGTCCCAGAGCAGTGACTCTAATCACAGAACGCCACTTACAGGAAGTCAAAACCTGCTACCAACATCCACTCTGTACAGAGACTGACACACACTCACCCTGCTCTTCTCAGACGGTAACACCGACAACAGCGTGCTGCTGTCCACCTCTCCCATCAGCAGCTCAGACACACTGACAAAACACAAACAAAAACAACTGATGCCAGCTCTCAACTTCCTCTTTGCTCAGTTCTTGCCACAGAAACAGTCACATTGCACTGCTGCATGATTAAAGTTTTTGGTAATTAATGCAAGACATGAACAAGACTGTATGAGCAACATTTTGTGCTGCCATTCAAAAATTTATTGACATGATTATGAAAAGCTGACGTGACAACAACAGCAGTACTACATGAGAGATGATAATGATCAGCTCGAACTCAAAAACAGATCCTTGAGGGTTTGGGGCTGTTAGCGTAAGAGTGCAGAAGCCACAGATCAACTTCCTGTTATTTCTGTAGAGCTATGATTAATGTCAATGATTTAACAGAGGATTTTGAGAGAGATGATTTCATAATGTACACAAAGTACGCTGTATGGCACTGCAGTCTTGTGTATGCTTAATTTAGACTGGTAAAAAATTTAATTAAACAAATTTGATAAACAAACTAAAAACTACTACTTGAACTACTTGAATGATATAACAATCAATCAATAATTCCATTCATTCAAGGAGAAATTTTTCCATTCATTTATTTTAATATTTTATTTGATATTACTAAAGAATGTGCCATTTCCCAGAATGAATCAAAACTAAATAAATATTTGTAAATCACCATTGGTAGGTCGATCAAATAAATATTTCAAAGAGTAAATGCTTTTTTACGGCAAAATTTTATACTGCAAAATGTAAGCCTGTTTGCATCTTAGGGTGTGTTCACATTTGTCATGTTTGGTTCGATTAAAGCGAACTCTGGTTTAAAAAAAAGAAAAGAAATGGGTCTCTGTCTGCTTCCAAACGAACTCTGGTGCGGTTCAAATTAAATATGAACACAAACCAAATACTTCTAAACGAACCAAAAACAGGATGTAATGATAAGATGCGGCATGATTTCACGAAGGGAACAAGCGGCGTATCCAAAACAAAATGAGCAGAGGGCAAACAAGGAGGTAAACTGCCTTTTATGAGCTCTTTGGGAGTTTGCAGGTGGTAAAAATAAAATCATATACACGCAAAAATGAGTGTGCTAAGTCCAGCAGACAGCATTAGGTGTATTTGACAATACGGTGCTGAGCAGACCGATCAGTGAATGGGAACTTTGATGTAATTCACCTGCAGTGCCACTAAGTCAAACGCACCTTTTCCTTTTGTTTGGGGTGTTCGGCAAATTCCGTCACAAAATATACGTCATTAAAGCCAACCAACCAGGTTGTGAACGCATCACTATGCCTTTAGGTTCGCTGTCAAAAATGCCAGTGAGAACGCTAAGCGGACCAGGTCCAAATGTATCATTTTCCTTTTTTTTCCGGACCAAATGAATCAAACGAACTACAAGTGTGAACACACCCTTAGAGTTAAAAAAAAAAAAAAGAAAGAAAAAAAAAGCCAAATGTGAGAAAATCTGTAATTACAAGAAACAAAGGCGCAAATAAGAGCTTCATACTCACCTGCTGCTAAAGGCAACAGCGATGGTCTCGATGGCCTTCTCAAAATCTTTTTTGTCTACTTCATTGCACACTTCATAGTGATATCCTGAAGTCAAAGACAAAAAAAAAAAATTGGTAAATTTCTTAATGACAACAGAAATTCAGTACTGCTGTAGAATGAATGTAAATGGCTGCTCTTAACCTTTGACCTGTGAGATGAGTTTGCCGGCAGCGGTGAGTGTCTCCACTGTGTTGAGGAGAGGGTACATGCTGATGACCTGCCGCAGGATGCGCAGAACTTCCCCCAAACACTCATGGGCCAATGGACGCCGGTTCTCCTGTTTGTCTGCAAAAAACATCAGACTCTTATCAGCTGAAAATAAACATCTAGATTACAGCCGCACAACAAAAGCAGTTAAGACTTCGGATTAAACTTGGATTTTTGTGCCAAATGATAACTCTTCACACTGCGTTATCAAATATGCAAAACTATAGGCTAATTAAATATCTGAGTAATGTTTTACCCAATAAAAAGAAAGGAGGTAAACAAACAAACAATAAAATGAAAAAAAGTTCCAAAAAAAATATCTGGGTCATATTTCACCCAAAAGACGAAGACAGACAGATGAAAAATAAAACAATAAAATGAAAAAAAAAGAAAAAAAAAAAAGTCTGGGTCATATTTCACCCCATAAGAAAATGCCCCAACAAAATAAATAAAAAATAAATTAAAGCTGCAGTCTGTAACTGTGTTCAAAGTTTACAAAATGTATATAATAAACGAGTACACCATGAATCCATTTTCCAATGGATTCCAATTGTTTTTGGCTTGTCCTGAATCACTATGGTACACCTATGATAAGTGTTTATATTCGGACTATTTTAGACTGGTTTGGGTAGGTACTGCTGCGGAGTAGCCCAGTACCTGCGTAATTCGTCATAGACATAAACAGAGAAGTAGCTCCGGCTACAATGTTCTTCCGCAACACGCACAGAGTTCTTTATTAACCGCTAGAGCGCCAAAAGTTACGGACTGCAGCTTTAAGAAAAAAATACCTTGGTCATATTTCACACTACATGATTCAAAAAACAAAAGTTATCAAAAACAAGGGAAAAAATAAAAAAAGATAAAACAGTTAGATCAAAATTAATGTATAAATTAGATTAATTTGTTCAGTTTTGTTCAATAAACAATTATACAAAAAAAAAACAGAGCAAATAAAATAAATGAACAATTAAAAGGTTTCATTGAATCATCTCTTATAGGGCACAATATGACCTGGATATTTCTTTGTGAACCCAGTAACCCTTGACATGACCCTAAATGACATGTCCATGTCTGTCATGCTGAGAAATATCTGCAGTGATCCTAAAAGAGTCGAGATGATGCAAGGCAGGCCATTTGTTCACACTGTGTTGCAGTGCTTTCTCGTCTGCTGTGACACGTCTACAAGCTACTTCCTCCTGTCACAGCTCTTAACTGCAACTCGAAGCAAAAAACACCAACTGTTACTTGTAGAGTTTCTCTTTGTTCTGTTGAAACTACCCGACTTGTACAGTAACGGGAAGCATGAACAACTGGCTTTTTCCCCAATCAGATAAAGTAGGTTATTTGTGTTCAATAAAAAAAGAAAACAAAATTGGTGGAAATTATGGAATTATAATACAAAAGTCAACCACCAAAACCATATATTTGAAATATGAAATACATTTGAAAGATGTATGTCCTACTAGATTTTTCAGTTAGTTAAAAGTAGCCTACTACTATTATTATTAGTAGGAGTAGTAGTATAGTTAGTTCATTGACTAGCTTATTTGGACAACTACCAAGTATCATAGTAATCATTTACTACCATAATATAGTTTTCAAACTTGGGCCAGCAAAAAAAGTAAAAAATTCAGGGCTGTCAGTTTAATGTGTCAACTTAATTGGTTATGAAAAATAACGCGAATAAAATGTTTTAATGCAGTTAACGCACTGGCCCTGTCCCCAGACCTGTATGTCATCTTACAGTTGACTGTTGACAAATATGATCCATAAATGCAGTTATGGCGTAAAATTCAAGAAATTGGGAAAAAAAAAAAAAAAAATTCCTGTAAGAGTTTTTGTCTCATATTTATATCACATGACAAGGGATATCACACGAGCAGTGAGAGCAATATCACACCAGTGCTGTTTTTGTCCCGATTATAACGAGTGCAAATGTGATTTTATACAACAGTTCAGTAAATGAGTTAATATTGTGGTATATTTTAATCAATATTGTCTGTTTTTGCAATATGACCTAAAACCACAGCAGAATTGTTGTGCGTCTCCGAGCAACACAGCGGTGTTTAGTTTCTGAATCAGAGTTTTTGAACGAATCGGGTGAATCAATGACTCAAAGACCCATTCAAAAGTGAGCCGTTTACTGAATTCCTGAATGAATCAGCCGTTTGAATGAATGACTCGTAAAGACATTTACCGCTACCTGCTGGCAGCTTTAGTTTCTTATTTTCAGTGTTATTGCATTTCTTCATTTAAAATAAATAAATAAAAACTTTAAAGGGCTTAGTTCACATACAAAAAAATTAAATCATCATTTACTCAAACCTGAATGACTTTTGTGGTTCATTTAAAAAAAAGGTATTTTGTAAAATTGTTTTGGTTACCAGTGACTTTCATTGTATGAATCCCCCCCCCCCCCCAAAAAAAACAGGTCTCAAATTCTCTTTTGTGGTGTTCCATTTATGTTAGGCCGCTGTAGCAAAAACATTTGTGTAAGAGATTGTTGAATCAAATCAAGATTTTGTTGAAAGTAGCTTTCTTTCTAAAGCTACTTTGTAATGTCTACTTAATACTCTCATTTAACACAAAAATAGCTTTAAATAATCTTTTTGGGGTATTGTCACAGACAAATGTAATTTGCGAATAATTTAATTAATTAATTGACGTACCATGCAATTAATTACATTAAATATTTTAATCGACTGACAGCCCTAATTTAAATATAATTTCTATAAAATTACGAAAAATACAATATAAAATTCCATAGTGCTTTTGTTGTCATTTTTAGGGGATTGTTTTTGGTTTGGATGTTTGAATGTAGTATGTTTAGATAATATTAAATAAAAATTATCTTCAGATTTAACTCATATGCGCACAAAATATTTTCCATATATACAGGTGTGTGTGTGTGTATTTATATATATATATATATATATATATATATATATATATATATATATATATATATATATATATATACACACACATATATATACATATACATACATACACACACATCATGTTTTACCATCACTGTATCACGGCACCATCACAGCGCTTTTTTTTTTAATTTATTTATTTATAAGGATCCTCTTGTGGAAAAGATAGTTTTGTCTATAGTGAGATCAGAAAACTCAGATATAATAACTGATTTTGTCATTTATGGGTAGGACTATATGCTTGATGCTGAATGACGTTGCTCTACGAGTCCTGAGAGTGGAAGGGGGTGTTTTCTGAGAGAACCATTTCCTTTGCCGGTGTGGTGCACCACAGGAACTCAGCCTGACTGCAGATACAGGAAGATCAGGGCCTCGCGCAAACTCAGCTCCACCCCTTCTCTGCTCCGCGATCACATGATCCTCAGCGGAAGGTGATGTTTGTGGCAGGACGTGCAAATAGTCATGTGGCAGACAAGTATTGAGCACTGTTGTGCGTTTCTAACTTGAAAATAAGTACCAGGAAACGTTTCATATGTCAACTACACTGTAAAAAAAAAAAAAAAAAAAGTTATTGTAATAATTACGGTAAAAGACTAAAAATGCTGTTTAAAACCTGTTAATTGGTTAACAGTAATTTCTTGCTATATAAAGTGAAAAACTAATAAATCTAAATGGCACTTTATGTAACTTTACAGTAAAATACAGACATTCCCAAAATTCTTTCAAATGGTGTGATTTTTTTTTTAAATCGAAATCACCAAGTAGATTACAATTTTCTGTTATGTTTACACCATTATTTTAGTGTCATTTGTTACAAAGTTTGTAATTTTTTTCCCCTCCCATTTTCATGTTAATTTTAGTATTTTTTCTGTGTTTGTAATTTTTAATTTTTTAATGTTTCTACGGTTTATTGATTTCAATAATTTAATTAACATTTTTTAATACATTTTAAATAAAGTTTGAATAAATTTAGATTTTATTATTAGTTAACATTTATATAATCTGGTTTTAATTTTACATTTTTGTTGACTATTATAACCCTGTTTGTGATGAACTTTGAATTTTTACGTATATTGTAAATGTACAAAACACATTTTAGGTATATTATTGTACATTTTGGTACATTAACATTATGGGCCCTATCATACACCCGGCACAATGCGGCGCAGCACAAATGTTTTTGCTAGTTTCAGCCTGACGCAGTTCTCATTTTCCCATCCTGCGCCGCGTTGTATAAATAGCATATACATTTGTGCGCACCATGGGCATGCTGGTCTAAAAAAAGAGGTGTGTTAAGGTGCATTGTTGGCACATTGCTATTTCGAGGAGCGGAAAACAGACTGTGCCATAGGCCAACTCAAACCTGGTCTAATGTCAATGGCGCAATATTTTTGTTTGTTATTTTGTTTGTTATCTCTCGGCGGGTCCACAACGTGCGTTCACTTTGCTTATTACACAGGGAAGCGCAGCAAATATAAAAAATTAAAGGATTACTGTGTAAAAGAATATTGTGTAGGCTACATAAATATAAAAATGTCATACATGTCATAATGGCTAGTCATTGCATGTATCAGAATTAGGCTACCTATTTGCTTGCGCATGAGCAGATCCGTTTGCTAGCGAATCCACCAAGGCGCGAGCGTAACTCCCTCTTAAAAGGGAATGGGAGATGAGACCCTAATTGGTTTATTGCACATTACGCCCAAAAAAACACCCATTACTCATTAAGAGAATAGGGACAACCCGTTTAGACCAAACTAGCAAAATTGGAGTGCACTTGCGCCGTGCGCTTTAGAGCATGCACTTAGATCGTTAAAATAGGGCGATTATGATGGTGCCCTTCTCTTTGGAGCGTTACAAGCTGTTTGTGCATAGATAAGATCCCTGAAGTTGTAAAGACTAAAGTCTCAAAACCAAAGAGATATTCTTTATAAAAGTTAAGACTCGACCACACCCACCTAAAATGGCTCATTCAAACACGCCCCCACGTCTACGTCACGGTGTGGGAAGATTTGCAAAACACCGCCCAAATGTATACGCAAAGAAAGAAGGCGGAACTATTATTCTCGCTGTAGTATTGTTGCTTCTGCCGGCGCCACGCTGTGTTTCGTTGTGAAAGAGAAAGTACTTTGTTTGGGCTTCCAAAAGAGGACACAACTAGAAATCAGTGGTTAAGTTGTATTTAGCACACTGTTCCAGAACAGTTCAACCCAAATATTAGGGTGTGTGCAGCACATTTTACGGAGGATTACTTCCTGAACCTGGAGAGTAGCCTAGCTGTGCACAAACGCCGTTTCTATAAAGTGGGGCAATTCCAACTTTGCAAGGACAGTCTGGCACTTCTGACTCACAGCCTGCAAGTACGTTTTCTTATTTAAAGAATTTGCCACTGACGATTCAAACGTGAGTTGAGCAGTGTAGAGTAGTGCTTGTCATTTCTCCGATCACAAATGCAGACATGGTAATGTTTACACAGCACGATGCAACGCGATGTGTAAAGACAGTATAAGTCCTTATAATCAGTAATTATGTCCCCACTGGATGCAACACATGCCTCGTTTATAATGGGTTTTATTGTTTTTGTCTCGTCGCGCCGGGACACAGCATCACAATACGGTGAGGGGCGTAACATTTCCGTCTCACGCTTGAGGTATTTGGCCAATCACAATGCACTGGATATCTGGCCAATCAGAGCATGCCTCGCTTCTCAGAACAATGAGCTTTGTAAAAATCGACGCGTTTCAGAAAGGCGGAGCAACAATAATGTACAGTATGTGGAAAAAAATGTGTTTTTTTCCCTTAAAAGCATAAACGCATTGCATTACACCAAATAAATGTTCTTTTTAGCAACGTCATATGACCCCTTTGAGGTCATTGCACATGGAGTCCAAAATTCACACGCCCTCACTTTGTGTCAATCACATTTACACACTGCCTCCGAAACTTTCATCCGTCATAAACTCAGATCAGGTTCGATTTTCTGCGTTTTCGCATCCGCAGCAAGCATTTTGATAGGAAAGGATGACGAATACAAAAAGAAAAAAAACGCATATGATCATTTCAGACTCCATGTGCAAGGACCTTTACTGTAAATTTAAGTTCAGTTAGTAAAACCTAAAATGTTTCTACCATATTTTTTACATACAAATTCTGGCAACCACAGTTGTTGGTTTTTACAAAAAAAAAAAAAAAAAAAAAAAAAAAAAGTCATGGATTTTTTGTAGTTCTTCTCCAAGAAAACCATTATCTTACCTTCAAGCACAACATCTTTCAGTTTCTCCACCGCTTTGGCAAACCGCTCCACTATGCGCAACAACGACGGGATGTCTTCCACCTCGATAGCCACTGTAGCCTCGGGTGTCTCCGGCGAGGGACTCTGGGCGATGACGGATTTTCCCGCACCCTTACTAAAAACCCAAGACTGGATCGGGAAGCCTGCGGCGCTTGGATTACGATTCAGGGAAGTCGGCCGCTTTAGGGTACCCATTGGGGACGGGCTGCCAACCAGCTTAGTGTGCTGGGCCAAAGGGGTACCTGGACAGGATGATGGGACTTCTAGGACAGGGGGAGACAGATTGGAGGAAGTATGGGACGAAGAGATGATTGCATCGACTGCATCTTTCCGAGGCTGTTCTTGAAGAGCAGAGAGCTGTATGATGAAGAAGAAAACAAGCATATAGTGTGGACAAACTGATAAACATGACAAGTTATAAGGCAGAAAATTGAGGATAGAGCACAAGATGTGTGCTCTACTACAATAGACGGCTGTTAGTAAACAACAACTTTCACAAGAGCAATTGTGTAACCGTGGCCTACTTCCTGTCACACCCCGAAGAGCTGATGCCACACTAACTGGCTTCGCTGAGGCCTAAAAACACTCCCATGCAAGTAAACATGAATATAAAGCCAAGTTACCGAAAATCCCATCAATTATGACTAATTTCTGCGTCATGTTAGTCATTCGTTAGAATGAACGAATGGTGAAATATGATGCACTACAATCCAATAAGTGTTAACAGGGTGATATCCCAAAATCCAGTTCACTTATAAAGATGATTCATTTAAAAAGAAAATTATAAAAATTACTACGTTTTCCCTATATATAAAAAGTGGATTTCTTTGGAGCTTTTTATACTTATTAATTTAAATAAAATAAGATAATAAAAATAAACTTTATTATACTTGGAATATTACAATAATACACATTTTAAAGTTTAAATGTATACATTTAAACGTTTTGCAGTTAACTTTGATCCAATTCATTTTTAGAACAAATATTCCTTGTACACTTTCAATATGAGGTCCTAAGATAACATGTATAATAGTTTTACAACTGGTTACACAACTTGACAAAAACTGTAAATGCATATTAGTACATATCATACACAAATGCATATTTTAAACAGTAAGATACAAATATTTACTACTTAAAATATGCATATTGACAAAAAAAGTACTTTTTTAAATACAACCCACCTGTTTGAGCCAGACGTTGGGTCTATTTGGTAAGATGTCCAATTTAGTTTTGCCGTTTGATTTTTTCACTCTCTGACTAGTCGCGTAAGGACTGTAGCTTTTGCTACTTGATCCACCACGCTTCAACATTTCCAGCTACCGAGTGTTAACTTTCGACACTGTTAGCCATCATATCTCATCATTTTAATTTAATACATGCCACTGAACCTTAAAAAGCAACTGGAAGCAAATCACTTAAGTCCTGAAACCAGGAGAAAAATATTCAAAGTAAGGCAAAACCTGAACTTCTTGCCCCTTGCTGCGCCATGTCACACTGAGGAAGTTCATTTCTCCTTTAGATAACATGGTCTAAATAATAATTCTACATTTGTGTTTGAAAACACTGACAACATTCGTAAAATTTTCAGCAACGTCGAAAAGCAGGCGAAAACATGAGCGCGAGAGTGAAATGTCAATCAAGTTGACTCGCAGGAGGAAAAGTCGAGAGATGCTGTGCGACTTACTGATGGAGAGTTGAGAGGCGATGCGCTGTTTCCTGTTCGGCTCTTCTTTGACATCGAGTGCGTCTTTATCAGTTCCCTTGTCCTTTTAGAGAACATTTTAAGCTTTAGGTGTTTCGATCCGACGCGTATTTCTTTTAATTTACGATATAACCCCCCTGCCCACCCCCCGGCTCCCCATTTCAAAGCGCTGATGCGAGGTTTACACACTCCGAGCTTGATCTTGTGTCTCACACCTCTCATATGAATCGCACATTGACTGAATCTACTGACACTCATCAGAACAGTCTGAGGCGCATCCGCTTTCTCTCTCTCGCCTTTGACAAGTGAAACTGCGTTGCCATGTAGAAACATGAGGGGTGGATAACATCATGCATGCTCGCTGAGACTTTTAAAACGACGTTTATGCCATGAGTTACATCATTTTACGACAAAAAAAATAAGCTTTGGTCAACTGCCCCACACGTTGTTGTTAATGTCTGTCACTTGCTGTTTAATTAAATATTAAAACACCGCCCACTTTGGTGACAAAACATGTCTTGAAATCTTTTTGTTTGACAAAACATCACTTTAACTTCTTTATTAAATCCGTCTTTAAAAATCGGAGCAGTTTTATGCAAATGAATACAAGAAAACCAATAGCAAAAATGCAATGACATAATCAACATTTGTAAAAATTTGGAATGGCTACAATGCTGTATCCCTAGGAGTGTGTCTCAGTCTGCTCTTAAGCACACTAGGTAGTGACTCATGTACACAAATGTAGGCACTAGTAAGCCACTTGTGTGATTTATGTTTCACACTTCAGAAAATATGACATATTTTCCAGTTAGAGAACATGGCAAGCTTAGATTCTTCCTGGTTTGGGGGATTTTTTGTTGTTGTTTTTTTTTTTGTGTAGGGAAAGAACAATCCAGTTCACTAAAAAAGGATTTTGTTTGAGACGGCACTTAAAATGACTGACTTCCTGATCAATGCTCTAAGAGAAAGGGGAATGTTAAATTAACTATAAAAGAAAGTTATTATTGTTGCAATTCCATTTTCTAAGCACTAAGCACTTCACTTTTTAAGCAGAATGAGTCGAATTAACGACAGAAAATTGTGGAGAAGACTTTGTAGTAAAATGAATTTTAGCACATTCTTTAACATTAATAATCATGTGAGCTTAAATGTTTTGTTCCATTTATTTCAAAATACAAAAACAGTAATAATTAAAATAATATATATATATATATATATATATATATATATATATATATATATATATATATATATATATATATCAAGTTACTGAAGAGGGTAAAGCATACCCAAATTGTCTTTATTACAACTGGCAATATTTATTTTTTTAGCACATCCATTAAAACTAGGATACCCACAAAAGGAAGCAATTCTGGTCACAAATCTTCAAAATCGATCCAAGATTACAGTCATCTATCACATAAGTCCATAAGGACACTGCATAAAAAACACTGGAGATAAAAATATATTTCCAGTTTGATTGCGTAAATGTACATGTCCACACTAAGACATGAGAGGTCCATGTTAGTATGATCCATGTGTATTACAGCTCTGTTGCAGGTCCCCATTCAACATCATCAGTTTCATCATCATCATCTACACTAAAATCATCATCTCTGTCATTTTCATCGCTGTCACTGTCGCTTCCTCTGATCTGTGTTCTTCGTATTTGCATGGCTTCGTGATGTGCCAGTCTAAAAGAAAAGATTTATAAATACATTTAAAAATAAAAAACACATTCCTTTAGTACTTTATTCTTCTGTGCTAAACTAGACAGACCATGCATAAAGACTTACACTATAAATGAAGGGGAGGGTTTCCTTTCTGGTTCTGCCATACGGGCCTGAAACAATAAAATACATGTGAAGATTAATTTCTACATCAAGTATATAAAAAAATATTTAATATTGAATGCATCCAAACAGCTTAACATGACTTAAGTCAAGTAGAGCATTTTCCTGGATCACTATCCTTATATTACTCAGTAAATCAGTGGATCTGCCAATCAATCAGATTTTAGGGTCAGGGTTAGCATTACCTTTGGGATTAGGGGCATGAAGAATGTTGCCAACCATAATTTTCCTCTTCTTGTAGAGGTGGGGTTATGTTTAGGGTAAGGATTTAGCCTTTGGTCCTGTCCCAATACCCACACGTGCATGATTTATTTTGTGTATTTGGCCCAAATGTTCAAATGGCTGTGAAGGCCACAGAACTTTTAATTACCTGATGGGACACACTTACAACATAGTGTTGTAAGATTGCAATTACTTGTACTTTAAACGTTTACTACTAGTAACATTTTTCAGACATGGGACAGTCTTGTGCACTTCCTGTTTTGCTCATAAGTAGCCAAGACCGCAAGTGTGGGTATTAGGAAAGGTTCGTTGTCGGAACTACTAGGGACATTGGTCTCAAACTCAGTTCTTGAAGGGCCACAGCTCTGCACAGTTTGGCTCTAACCCTAATCAAACAAACGACTTTGATCAACTAATCAAAGTCTTCAATATCACTAGAAACTTCCAAACAGGTGTGATTTGGGGCTGGTTGGATCTAAACTCTGCAGAGCTGTGGCCCTCCAGGAATTGAGTTTGAGACCACTCACTAAGGATGTAGATCCAGGAACCTGTCCTACTTGACTTGATGATGTTGTGATACTCTTACATTAAGGTTGAATCATCAAATCATCAGATTTTAGGATCAAGGTTAGGATTTCCTTGGGATTAGAGGCGTGAAGAACATTGTCAGTTTATTTCCCTCTGCTGTTAAAGGTAGGTTATGGTTAGGGTAAGTCTTTGTTGGCCACGGGTGTTGATCAAGGAGCATGTCCTATACTTGAATTAATAATGCTGTGCTATTCAGTCTGTAATTTGGTGGATCTATCAACTAGTCAGATTTTAGGGTCACGATTATGTTAAACTCTGGGATCACTGGGTTGAAGAACATCATTGACTTACCAGTTTCCTCTGATTATAAAGGTAGGATAAGATTAGGGTAAGTTTGGTCTTTGTTGGTCCTACTAGGGATGTTGATCCAGGAGAATGTCCTACTTAATAATGCTGTGCTACTCAAATTTGAATTAAAGGAATAGTTCACCCAAAAATGAAAATTTGATGTTTATCTGCTTACCCCAGGGGCATCCAAGATGTAGGTGGCTTTGTTTCTTCAGTAGAACACAAAGGAATATTTTTAATTCAAACCGTTGCAGTCTGTCAGTCATTTAATGTCAGTCAATGGGACTCACAGCTTTGAGAAAAAAACAAAGAACATACACCGACAATGTATCATTACGATACATTGAGGTCTAAAAACACGAAATTGTCCTGAGCGCGTTCACAACAGCCAGCCAGTCTTTGATCCATCGTAAAGCAAGAAGAAGATGCGTCACGTGCCGGGTGTTGTGTGAACGAGCTCAGGACAGTTGGACAGTGCGGCGGATCAGAGGTAAAAAAACGATATAAATACTGTTCAGTTTCTTGCACAGACGGATCGTTTCGTGTTTTTAGACCTCTGTGTTGTAACGAGCCGCAGGGTTTAATTTGGTTTTGTCTGTGTATGTTTTTTTTCTTTCAAAGCCGTGAGCCCCATTGACTGACATTATAGAACTGACAGACTGCAACGGTTTGAGTTAAAACTGCAAGTCTTTGTTTGTGTTTTACTGAAGAAACAAAGTCACCTACATCTTGGAGTAAGCAGATAAACATCAAATCAAAACTATCCCTTTAAGGTGGATTCATTAACTAATCTAATTTTAGGGTCAAGGTTAGAGTTACCTTGCAATTAGTGGACATTATTAACTTCAATCATTTCCCTCCATTTTTTTAAGGTAGGTTAAGTTGTAAGTTGTCCTTTGTTGATCCTACTGAGGATATCGATCCAGGAACATGTACGTCTTGACTAAATCATCAATCTATCATTTACATTTTCAATCTATCATTTTGTTTTTAAAGGTTGGTTATGTTAAGTTTTGTCCCACTAAGGATCAGAGATGGGCAGCTTCGGTCCTGGAGGGCCACTGTTTTGCAGAGATTAGCTCAAACCCTAATCAAACACCTGAACAAGATAATCAATGTATTCAAGATCACTAAAAAACTACAGGCCACGTGTTTGATTAGGGTTGGAGCTAAACTTTGCAGGAGAGTGGCCTTCCAGGACCGAAGTTGCCTATCCCTGATATAGATCCACAAACATGTCCTAATTGACTAAATCATGTTGTGTCTGATTGCTCCATAGGGCAGTTGCATGGGTAGTAGGTATATATAGTACCTGTTTTAATTTCTCCTCTATGGCTGAGAGTGGAGGGGTCTCTGATTGGACTGGATCTGGTGCCCTGAAGTTGGGTGGAACATCGGAAGGTGCTGGTGGCACAGCTAAGTCACCAGCACTAAAGTCTGAATCTGAGAAACTCCGCTGTGAGGGGACATCATCTTGTTGTTGGGGACTACCAGGGACAAGGCGTGGAGATCGGGGCTCTGGAACATGGAGGATGGGAGGTAGGGTGTACTCGGGCTCTTCCTCCAGGTATGGCTCTTGGTCATAGTAAGGTTCTGGACTATGATTCTGCCCAGTGGCGGGCTCTGAGGAGCGGGCCAGTGCAGTGCCGCGGTTTCTGGCGATGCCTACAGAGGGCTCTTCCAGGTCCTCGTTGTCTGTGTAGGCTTCACCATCCGTAATGGCCTCACCGTCAGTGTCCTCATAGTCGCTGGCACCACTGAGGTAGTCAGAGTTATTTTCACGGTTGAATGCGTCAAGGTCTTCATCGCTCCCTCCCTCCAACTGGACATACACCAAGTACTTGTTAACCAACTCAAGTATGAAATGCAGACTCTAAACCAATTCTACATTCACATCTTGTTGGAATTATCATAATCAAGAGATCTTAGAGATTTGATTTAGAGTTGTTGGCTATGCCACAATGATCAAGTTTCAGAAAGTTTTGAGTTCAACAAAGACAAGCAAGGTTTTTAAAGTTGAAAACTTATAATTACGTTAATTCTACATGATGTGAGTGCGCCATTTAGTACCATAATTCTCTCTAGAGTTCTTACCGCAACTTCAGAAACCCAGACCGGTTTAGATTGCTGCTGCCGAATCTTGTCTTTCAAAACATCATACCACATGTTTGTATTAGGCTGAAGATCAATCCGTGCTGTGAAGGAAACCGAAAAACCAGAGACTGTCTTTCAGAGCACATGAAAACATTTTGAAGGTATCTTCAAATAAGATTCAAACAGGGAATTCAAGACAGGCTTCAAAGGTGTACCGGAAAATAGATGACTATAGTGTTTCCTCAGCTTTAAGGCCTGAGCAAATAGGCGACGAGAGCTCTTGTTGGAGCCTGGCATGTATTTTTGCCTCATTGACTTCACGTCTTTTCGACTATGAGGATCCAAGAAGAGCACCATGGGATGGTACTGGATATAATTCAATCTTTCTACTGCAGTGGGTGTAATGTCCAGCAAGGGATGCTTTTCCTGCAAGTGAGAGCGAGTTAAAAGTGTTTGGTTTAGGTAATGTTGGTTTATTTTGCCAGCATTACTCTGTATGATAATAAAAAGTTTACCTGCTCTGCTATTCGTCTTACAGTGTCCAGTTTGATGACACTGGATGAACTTTCACTTCCACTTCTGGGTACCATTTCTATAACCAATAAAATAGTAATATTAAATGGATAGTTCACCCAAAAATCTAAATTCCGTCATTAATTACTCATGTCGATCTAAACCCCTAAGACCTTTGTTTATCTTCGGAACACAAATTAAGATATTTCTGATCCTGCATAAACGGCAACGCAACTGACTCATTCAAGGCCCAGAAATAGTCCATGTGACATCAGTGGTTCAACCTTAATT
The DNA here is from genome assembly GCF_936440315.1 of Barbus barbus. NCBI lineage: Eukaryota > Metazoa > Chordata > Actinopteri > Cypriniformes > Cyprinidae > Barbus > Barbus barbus. The sequence continues at coordinate 10,249,568 of NC_136727.1, forward strand.
TTATGAAGCTATGAGAATAATTTTGTGCGCAAAGAAAACATGCATCATGGTACTCTCAAGAAAGCACGTCAAAGACTCGCACAGAAGAGAAGAAATTGTTGAATAAAGTCATTATTTTTGTTTTCTTTGTGCACAAAATTAATCTTGTAGCTTCATAAAATTAAGAATGAACCACTTATATCACATAGACACACAATTGCGTCGCTGTCTATGCAGGGTTAGAAACCTCTCGGATTTAATCAAAAATATCTTAATTTGTGTTCTGAAGATGAACGAAGGTCTTTCGGGTTTGGAACGACAAGAGGGTGAGTAATTAGTGACAGAATTTCCATTTTTGGGTGAACTATTCCTTTAAATGTTTGAAAGTGAGTAACCTTCAGTAGAAATGTTAAGAAACATTGATCTCAAAACCTACATCCAATTTTTCATACCTGCAACTTCAAATTCATCTGGCAACTCTCGGGCCAGCTTCTCATTTGCAATGTCATTCAGAGGACCCAAAATGACGATAGGCCGTTTGAAATTGGCTGCAAATGAGCAGGCATACATGTTACAACCAAAGACTCAACCAAGACAGAAATAATGGTCTTTTTAAAAAATTTAACTCACTAACCCTCTCTCAGAATGACTCTCTCATATGCTGGAAATTTGCCTTGAATAGTCAACTGCAAGAGGTCATCGCGGGTTCTTCTGACATTCTTTTTGGCTCCTCGGAGACCCCGTAACTTCCAGAATTCGGCTCTGGGGCCAGAGGCCTGGCGTTCAGCCGCACTGATTCTCTGTGCCTGCTCTAAATTCGCCAAAGTTTCAGCCCTGAGATAGAGAAAGAGAATCAGACACCTAGAGTACAAGCAGGAACTATAATGGAACATACTTAACAAGCATACAAACTTACCACAGCTTTGGAAGGAAGACTGAAATCTACTACTAACATACCTAGTCTGGTTAGGGATGGTGCCTTTGTCCAGCTCGTGTAGATCATTGCCCATGCGCACAGCTAGCCAGGTTCCCAGCTTCCCGCGGTGCATAGTGTCCACCACTCTGAACACCTCGCCTCTGGTGAAGCTCAAGCCAATACTGGTCTCAGCCACATGGTCAAAGTGTGTGCGGATGTAGAAAGAGTCACCAAGGCTGGACTTCAAAATCTTCTTGTAGACTAAGATGTCAAGATTAATTTGGATGTGTTATTCGCAAGTTATTTTACTTTCCCAATGGGTTTTTGTTCACAATAAGACAAGGATCCTATTGCCAATTTAGTATTATAAAAACTAAATTGGGTCAGTTTTGATTTCATGTTGACTCCTTAATCCTAATAAGGAGACACAAAGGCACTCACTGTCCATTTTGTTCTGAGTCCGGATATCGATGCGGTCGCCAGCACGGATGTTCATGAGATACATAGCTGCTTCCTCTCTGGTGAAGTGACTGAAGTCCACGCCATTCACCTACCAAAATAAGAGTCTTGAAGAAAGGCACCACTGAAAGGTTTGCTCATGTATGACATGTACGTGATTCTTTGGTCCTACCTCCAGTATCTGATCACCCTCTTGCATGCCTTGTCTCTGGCCTGGACTGTTGGGCTGGACACCACCAACAAAGATACCAACATCATTTCCTCCCACCAACCTCAACCCAACATTGCCCTCCTTCACAAAGCTGACTTGGTTCTGGTCTGAGCTGTACCTGATATAGAGAAAGTACATTTTTAAAGAAGTTTAATTTATCAAATTTTTTATTTGTTAATTAAAAGTTTAATCGGCTTATAATAACACATATTATTAATATTGCTGGGCAATGATTAATCGCATCCAAAATAAACGTTTTTGTCTTGTCTCTCATGTTTTGTCTTTGATCTGCACACAAAGAAACATTAAATTTCTCACCCCAGGTTTGGTGTTGGCACTGCGTCTGGAGGAAGTGAATAAAGTGGCTCCTCTACAGTGTTCGCTGAGATAAAACAGTTACAATTTAGTACCCAATAGTCACTCGATAATTTCACAATGTATTATGGGGGCATGCTTTTAGACTGCTGATACTCACAACTCAATATGGTGTGGTTGGGAACAGACACGTTAGAGCGGAGAGTGCCGTTAGCATGTGGGAAACTGAATGAAAGAGTCGATATTCACATTCACGCAGTGAGCCACTATGATCATGTATAATATCTTAAGGAATAGTTTGCAGCAACAAAGTTTATTGTCTTTCACCGAAACGCCTGTTGCTCTTAACCCTAATGGAAATGGACTCATACTTTCCCAAAGCCTGTTTCAATATGACATAATAAGCTATTATAAGTGAGGATTATATAAATATAGGTCAGAGGAGGCGTTTCTGACCTGTGATCACTGTTGTGGCTGGGACTCTCAAATCTCCTGACAGGCGATGGGGCTCTTTCTGATTCAGAGGAATCTGGAGGACGAACCAAAACAACAATATTACAAAGATGCAGAAATATTCAGGAACACGAAGGCAACAAGTGCATTATTCAGACCTTCAGGTGGAGGTCTGGCAGGAGCGGCTCTGAGTGAAGAATCCTGTCGGCTGTTGATGACCGGCGCTTGCATTTCAGCTCTGAGACAAAAACAATAATACAAAACTATATTTGTGAAATTTATATGCACAATGATAATATAAAATAAATAGAGCACTAGTATCTCTTACCCTGGTCTGCTTCTGGAGTTTTTACTGACTGGAGACTGTGTTCTTGGAGGAGAGTTGTAACTTACATCTGATTCAGATTCTGAGGGAGCTGATTAAATATGAAAATTACAGAGCATTATGTGTTATTAGCAATTCGAAGACAGTTTAAAATGGAAATTGAACTATTTCAAACTCAAATAAATAGCTAATGACATTTAATATGGTTTTAAAAATTAATGTGATGAATATTGTGTTTATAAATATTGCATAATGCATATAAAATGTTATAGTAATTTACAAGTGAATATTTAATGTACACATGAATAATTAATATTTACAGATTCATATTTAAATAAATATTTTTAATGGGGAAGAAAAGACAAAAATTTATTTCACATCATCAAAATTTAAAATTTATATGCATGTACTAATATGTAATTTATACATTTATGGAAAAGTAATGTGCAAATATTAAAGTGTACAATTAGAAAATTTACTTTTATATTTTAAAATATTTTATTTTAAATAATACATTTTTAATGTATACATGAATATTTAAATATTTAATATTAACTCTGATATATATATATATATATATATATATATATATATATATACACATATACATATACATATATACATACACACTCACCTAAAGGATTATTAGGAACACCTGTTCAATTTCTCATTAATGCAATTATCTAATCAACCAATCACATGGCAGTTGCTTCAATGCATTTAGGGGTGTGGTCCTGGTCAAGACAATCTCCTGAACTCCAAACTGAATGTCAGAATGGGAAAGAAAGGTGATTTAAGCAATTTTGAGCGTGGCATGGTTGTTGGTGCCAGACGGGCCGGTCTGAGTATTTCACAATCTGCTCAGTTACTGGGATTTTCACGCACAACCATTTCTAGGGTTTACAAAGAATGGTGTGAAAAGGGAAAAACATCCAGTATGCGGCAGTCCTGTGGGCGAAAATGCCTTGTTGATGCTAGAGGTCAGAGGAGAATGGGCCGACTGATTCAAGCTGATAGAAGAGCAACTTTGACTGAAATAACCACTCGTTACAACCGAGGTATGCAGCAAAGCATTTGTGAAGCCACAACACGCACAACCTTGAGGCGGATGGGCTACAACAGCAGAAGACCCCACCGGGTACCACTCATCTCCACTACAAATAGGAAAAAGAGGCTACAATTTGCACGAGCTCACCAAAATTGTACGGTTGAAGACTGGAAAAATGTTGCCTGGTCTGATGAGTCTCGATTTCTGTTGAGACATTCAGATGGTAGAGTCAGAATTTGGCGTAAACAGAATGAGAACATGGATCCATCATGCCTTGTTACCACTGTGCAGGCTGGTGGTGGTGGTGTAATGGTGTGGGGGATGTTTTCTTGGCACACTTTAGGCCCCTTAGTGCCAATTGGGCATCGTTTAAATGCCACGGCCTACCTGAGCATTGTTTCTGACCATGTCCATCCCTTTATGACCACCATGTACCCATCCTCTGATGGCTACTTCCAGCAGGATAATGCACCATGTCACAAAGCTCGAATCATTTCAAATTGGTTTCTTGAACATGACAATGAGTTCACTGTACTAAAATGGCCCCCACAGTCACCAGATCTCAACCCAATAGAGCATCTTTGGGATGTGGTGGAACGGGAGCTTCGTGCCCTGGATGTGCATCCCACAAATCTCCATCAACTGCAAGATGCTATCCTATCAATATGGGCCAACATTTCTAAAGAATGCTTTCAGCACCTTATTGAATCAATGCCACGTAGAATTAAGGCAGTTCTGAAGGCGAAAGGGGGTCAAACACAGTATTAGTATGGTGTTCCTAATAATCCTTTAGGTGAATGTATATATAAACATTCATATTTAAAATGTTTTTCATACTTAAGGTTGAGTAACAAAAAATGACAAAAATTATTTTCATGTCATTAAAATTTAAAATGTATATGTATGCATTTAAATGCAATTTATAAATTATTGGACAATTATGCGTAAATATTAATGTGTAATGTAAATGAACAATTACAGAATTTACACAATATTTAGAAAATAATGTATAACCATATACACATTATTTTTTAAATATTTAAGATTAAAATTTAATATTTACACATCAACATTTAAAAATATTTTTCATATTTAAAACTGAGGTGCAAAAAATGACAAATTATTTTCATGCCCTCAGCATTTAATTTTATATATTGTGGAAAAATAATGTGTAAATATTAATGTTTAATGTGCATGAACACTAACAGAATTTTGTGTAATTTACACATTAATATTTAGAAAATTATGTATAATAATATACACATAATTTCTTACATATTTTATATGAATATTTATTATTTACACTAACATTTTTTATTTAAAATTGACATACAAAATAAAAATGAAAGAAACCTAATTTTCATGCCATCAGTATTTAATATTTAACCTGGACTATTCACTTTATAATTGTCTCGTTCTGTACCTCTCTGTACAGGCGTTGAGGGTTTCGCCCATTTTGGGGGATCCATTATAGGGACTGACATGACCTCAGGTGTCGCCCTGCAAGAGAAAGAGGGCAGATGGGAGGATGAGAGAACAGAGGAGGATGGGGGATACATAATTATGCTTGTCCATGAAGGAAGTGGGAACTAATGTAAAATCATTGATGATTAGGAACAGAGGGAAATATTCACCTAAGGGTTTCTGGGGGTCTCTCTTGATTGGGGTGGGCTATCCATATACATAAGTGATTATATGGTCAAATTTAAAGGGATAGTTCATCCAAAAATAAAAATTCCGTCATTAATTACTCACCCTCATGTCGTTCCAAACCTGTAAGACCTTCGTTCATCTTCAGAACACAAATTAAGATATTTTTGATGCACTCCGAGAGCTCTCTGACCCTCCATAGACAGCAAGGATCCTTACACGATCAAGGCTCAGAAATGAAGAATTTGAAGAATTAAACAACGTATGCTGTTCTATGTCAGCAGCACCATACGCGGATATATTGTTTACTTTCAGATCAAAGCATAAACATACATTGCATACATTGTTTACGTATGTGATACTCTCCAAAATGGCGCTGTAGGGTGACGCGGAGGAGACAAATTGTTGAATAAAGTTGTTATTTTAGTTTTCTTTGCACACAAAACGTATTCTCGCTGTCTATGGAGGGTCAGAGAGCTCTTGGATTTCATCAAATATATCTTAATGTGTGTTCCAAAGATGAACGAAGGTCTTACAGGTTTGGAACGACATGAGGGTGAGTAATTAATGACAAAATCTCATCTTTAGGTGAACTATCCCTTTAAGTCCCAAAAATCTATTTTTCATAAGGACAAGCAGAAACTACTACAGTAAACTAATTAGATCCATATCTATGATACCTCCATCTCTTTTGCACCTCTGGATGTGCAGAATATTAACACTATGTGTTGTCTATTATATTATTTGGATAATTTGATTGTATACTTATAAATTTAGATCTTAGATCCAAGATTATCTACATCTTAGAAGGAATATTTTCTTTTTCAGTGACATCAACATACTACAAGAGAAAACTCAGGTTGATTCGGTGTCTTTTATTTTAAAAGATCACACATCACATTTTCAGATATCACAATGAAACAAAATTACATGAGTGTATACAAACAACAATGCAAAAAAAAAATAAAGCAAATAAAAAACAAAATAAACTGTTTTCTCATGGAGTGCAGACAGATGATCGGCCCTACTGAAAGAGTCCGATGCGAGGCCTCCCTCATGTGTACCTGTATCTATTGCGCGACTCCTGGCTGCGCTGAGGTCCGGTACTATCGTCTGATTCGGACTCTGATGCAGCTGTATGGAAAAGACATGTTCTTGAATGAGTCTGCTAGAATGGCCACAAAAATGGCACAAATAAATGTGCTGTGGGGTGAAAATCACCTCTGGGTGGAGGCCTGTAGGGAGACGCCATGCGGCGAGGGAAATCCTGAGACATGCCATGAGAGGAAGACTTCATACCCGGAGGAGGAAGATCAGGAAGCACCCTGGGAAAAGAGTTATGAAGAGGCAATGAAGACATTTCTAGTTCAGTAGTCGATAGCTCATTAAAAACTTGTGAATGAACAAAGGTTGACATGCATGTTTGTAAACTGTTAAACCAAGGGTGTCCAAACCTGTTCCTGAAGGGCCACTATCCTGCAGAGTTTAGCTCCAACCCTAATTAAACACACCTAAACCAGCGAAACAAGGTCTTCAGACTCACTAGAAGCAAATGTTTTGGAGCTGGTTGGAGCTAAACTCTGCAGGATGTTGGCCCTCCAGGAGCAGGATTGGACACCCCTGTGCTTAACTTAACTTCATGAACATCATCCGGTCTGATAATTGTTTAAAGAAAGGAACTGGTTGGGAAAAAAAACAGGTTTCTCTGTTTCCAATCATTCTTGAAGTAGATCAGTCTTTTAGACAATTTAATGACTTATTGATATTGAAAAGGTGCTTAAGATTTCATTTGCATTGGGTGTTTGCTGCTCATGTTGTGAACTCATACTTGTATCTGGAGTGATTTTCAGGTTTGGGACTCTCACGCCTTGGGGGTGGAGAGGCATTTCGGTCTGAATCGGATTCAGAAATGGCTGGTCACACAAAACAAATGGCCATTAAGCTACTGAGATTATATCACTGACAACATTTATGCATATCATTAACTGAATCATCAGTTTTTAATTCCAGAGTTGGTTATATGTCATTTGTACTATGTGTCAGAGTGCTTTTGAGGCAGACCTCTGCGAGGCTGAGAGGCCGTGGAGGAGTTCCAGCTCTGGGTGACGGGTGAGGCTCGAGGGTTTGGCAATGCAGAGATCCCGGAGAGAACCCTGAAACGGACAAATCAAACACGTGAGCCATGCACCTCACCCAAACAAATAGCAACATGAAAAGACTAGCAAAACAAAACAAGTAAAAAAAACAACACAAAACAAAAAACAGAAAAAGTAAAACAAAACAGCAAAACAAAACAAAAACAGACAGACCCACCTCCCCACAAAAAAAAAAAAAAAAGACAAAACATCCTCACAGAAAAAGCAGACAAACACACACGCACATACAACCCCCCCACCCCCAGCAAAACACAGCCAGAAAAAAACAGCAAAACAAAGAAAAATAAATAAATAAAAAGATACAATTAAATTAGTAATTTTATAAGGCATTCATTAGTTCAGTTTCATCATCATTTCTGAACAAAACTAAATACAACATGATATATACAGTATAACTATGGTGCTGCAGAGTCATAATTTACATGAAGCCATATTTACTTGTATCGGTCTCGGTTATCAAGAGTGCCATGTCTTGATGCTGGAGGGGAGTTGCTGCGGCCCGATTCAGACTCTGAGGGAACTGCACAAGAGCCAAAGCATCATTCAGCCACTTACATATACAACAATGGACGAAGTATTAAGGGCAAAACTTCTCGGTCATGATAAGCTATGATTGTCATATTGAATTAGGCTAAATGTGTTACTAAGACTCACCTCTGCGAGGGGGCATTGATTGAGCGGGTCTTGTGAGTGTAGAGCGCAAAGGAGGCGATTCTCGTGGTTTTGACACAGGATTGGCACGGTTTCTGTGGATAAAAGGGCTCTGTTGGTGCAAAGATCGTTTAAATAAAAAGGAAATTAAGTCACAGTTGATATGTTCACCTGCGAGAACGACGATCTCTTGGACGGGATGTTCGGTTTGTGGGGAGGTCAGAATCCAGGTCTGAGATTTCTTCAGGCAAAAATTTAAAAGTTAAAATTAAAACCCACCTTATTAGAGTGCTGCAGGGATGACGTACTATTGTAGGCCAAAACAAGGAATCCATCATTCCGAATTCAATGGCGAACAGGTACTGCGTGTCATCTACTCAAAATGTTTTTAAATAGACTGAAAGAGTTGTCGAAAGCTAAGCTTAATGGCGGGGTTTTTTTTATTAGGTTTTGTTGAGGGAACCTGGGTGATGCCAACCGGGTTGGATTACAAAAATATGTCATCATGTCAGCGCTCTATACGGCACAGATCAGCTGTGTGCTGTAAAAACATCTACACTCACCCTCCAGCTCTGAGCTACTGTCTTGCCGCTTCTCGTCGGCACTGTTTTGAGGACTGTCCTCCACTTCAGGAATGCTGACAAGGAACTTTCTGTCATCCCTCAACACCAACATGGTCAATTTACCTCTAGACTTCTCCACCAGGTGCTTGGTCTCCAGCAAGGACAGATTTTCTGTCGTCATGCCGTTAATCTAAACCAGAATTTTCAAAACGGTTACACAACAACACATGCATTAGAACGGTTTCTAAAGAACCAGCTCTTCACCTTTAAAACAAGGTCTCCTTCCTGAAGACTGCCCTCTTTGGCAGCCAGACCAGTGGGAGTCATGTGTTTGATAAAAATTTGGCTCCCCAACTTCATTCCGTACTCTACAGAGAGAAACACGTTAAAATCTTGGCAAGAACCACTAATATTTGCGCAACGCAAAGCCGTTGTGATTCTGACCGTCTGTGGGTTTTTTCTTGATCAGAGTTGTTCTGATGGGTTTGTCTTGCACATCCTGATTGGGAAGTCTCTTGAAGCCAGACATGATGGGAAGGTCGTGACCGTTGCGGTCAGGCGTCACGCTTCGAGCTCGTCGGTTACGGCTGGTGTCGTTGTTGCGCTGACCCCTCTTCTGTGGCATATCGTCGTCTAGTATGTTGGATTGTGAGGCAGAACGTGTAGGTCTGTTGCTCACAGGGATCTGAATTGTGCGTGGCCTCTTCACAGTCTACAAAATGAACAAACAAATTAGCATTTTTTATTTGTAAATTTATTGAATTCAGTTCAAATGCAAAGATTTTATATCACTGTTTACTTTATGAATGTTTCACCGAGATATTTCATGAATGATTTGGCAATGTTTTCACTTACAATGTTCACCGTTTTCCCACACTTCCTCAGATTTTGAATAGTGTAAAGTGAGGTGACTTTCTCCATCGAAACACCATTCACCATAACTATCTGATCCCGTGTCCTGTGGGCAATATATCACGTGAGTCTCTATCACAAAAATAATCTGCCAAATATGTTTGAGTTGGTTTTTCCATCTTGTACATAAACATGACAGGTCAGACAGGATTAGACAGGATGTGTGGGAGGAAGTCGTGTTCGTCTGGACGTGTACTCACTGAAGACGACCCATGGCAGGGCCGCTGGGAAGCACGTCAGAGACCACCACTGCTGTGTCCCCATTAACTGGCTTGTCAAGCCCACCTGAGACCGCAAAACCAAAGCCGACCTTGGAATCCTGTAAACGAAAGAATAAACAAAGTAATGAACGATCAAACAAAACAGAATGAAAGAAAATAAGAAATTAAAGAAGCTAAAGAACAAAAAAAATTAAGAATAAGAAGCAAATAAACAGAATGAAATAAATGAAAGAAAGAAATCAAATAAATGAAAGATACAAAAACTAAGAAAAAACTAAAAGAACAAAAAAAAAGAAAGAATGAGAGAAGCAAAGAAACAGAATGAAATGACAAAATAATGAATGATAGAATGCATGAAAGAAAAAAGAAAGAAAGAAAGAAAGAAAAAGAAAGATAGAAAGATCAAATGAAAAAGAAAAACAACAGAAGAAAGAAATAACAAATGAGTGAATAATAAATGAAAGAAGCAAAAAAGAATGAAATAAAACAAGATTTAACAAATAAAAAACAATGAAGGAAAAGTGAAAGAAAAACATTTCTAAAAAAAATAAAATCTGTTAAAAATAAAATAAATAACCACAAGACAACAAATACGCAAACAAAAAAGTTCAAAGGAACGAACAAACAAAAAAAAGATTAGAATAAAAATATATAGAAATAATAGAAATATTATATAAAATATGTAGAAATACATATAGAAAGATAAAACAAACTAAAATTATGAAAGAAAAAAAAGAAAAGGGAAAAGAAAAATCAAATGGATGAATAAAGTAATTTAAAAAAAGTTAATAAATAAAAAAAAAAAACTGTATGAAGGCAACTTCTTTCTAGACTGAAATGCACCGCATGACCCCAAACTTGACATTCCAAAATTTCGGGTGTGTCCTAGTGACAGGTGGAAACAACTCTTATGACAATCTTGGTATCACAATTGCTTGCTAAACTTTTCCGTCTCGACTTTCAATTGTTAGGGAAACTCTACTCCTGGTGTCACGTTCTCTGACACACCTGTACAGAGCTCGATAAAGGTGTGGCTAAAGCGAATTAAACCCTCAAGTCGCAACTTACTTTCGGTAACGTGACTGTGTGCTGCTCCCATATCATCATCTCCTCCATGTCTGCTTTCTGAAACAAGAAAGAAACAGCTACATTCAAATGTGCAACATCAAGCAAACAACAACAAAGATACATTGTTTACAAATCTACCAAACAAAGATCGGTTCAGACGAAAAGCACTAGTTTTTGAGGGCCTCACTTTTTTCCAGCACTCGGCTGTTGTTTGTCAGCTCGGCCGAGCATGAGAAGGAATGGCTCTAGCTGAGCATGCTCGCACCTGCTGAATTCCTGTTGTACAGGTACATGGGGGCGGAGCCAGTGCGTGACATGTCGATACCCGACACTTCTTCACAAACGGCTCACCAAACCAATACACAGTCTGAGAATACACGTCTCTCACTGAGTAGCTAAAATCACTGGCATGCCATTTGATTTTGAAACTGACCAATGGAAACTTGCCAACATATGATGACCTAAATTACAAATACTAGTCAGTTGTGACTGGTACATCTATTATGGGTACAATACCCTATTCCAAAGTTCATATTTAGCACGGCTATATATGATACAAGTTAGTTTCTTTATTGTAAATGAGCAATGAATGCTTCCTAAAATTAGCTGAATTTTATTACCTAACATTTGATTGTTTTACGTGTCCACAAACAAAGACCTGCAATCACCATGACATACTCTGAGAGCGGTTTCTATTGGACCAGAGAATTCCTGGAATGTTTCCCATGTTTTTATTGGCCACTGTCGGCAAGCAAAGGTCACAGAATCTCTGTTCACAAAGCTGATCAACCATAGCAAAACGAACACATCTACAAATACCACTCATTTTCTTCAGAAAATATAAAAATCTAGCTGTGACTCTGTGAGTGTCCCCTAAACAAATTAACAAATGTTATATAAATTAATGAACATACTGCATTATATAAATCTATAAATATTATATTAACATATTATATAAAAATATTTTTATTCACCAAGGATGCATAAAAGGGATAGTTGACCCAAAAATGAAATTAGGCCTACCCCATGATTTACTGGTGTCAAGCCATGTTAGCTGTATGCGACTGTATTCAGACGAATACAATTGGAATTATATTAAAAAAATGTCCTGGCTCTTTCCAGCTTTATAATGGCAGCGAATGGGTGTTGAGATTTTGAAGTCCAATAAAGTGCATCCATCCATCATAAAAAGTGCTCCACACAGCTCTGGGGGGTTAATATAGGCCTCCTGAAGTGAGTCGATATGTTTGTGTAAGAAAAATATCCATATTTAAAACTTTATAACCGTCATTTCTAGCTTTCGCTAATTGTCGTTGACGAGAGAGTGGCGTTTGGCATAGCGTAAGCTCTAGTGAAAATATGCTAGTTTTTTTTTTACATAAAAAGAAAACCAATCTCCTCTTGGCTTATATCAAACTGGCTAGGCTTCGGATATTTTTCTTTACAAATCTCCATTTTGTACTTCAATATGTGATAGGTGTTTTGATTTGCTCTCTTCTCCGTGCTTTCGCATTCGTTATTTCTCATCGGAGGTATGTGTTACACCTATACTAGAGATTAGCAAGAGATTACGATATATAAAAAGTTTTAAATATGGATATTTTTCTTACACAAACACATCGATTCGCCTCAGAAGGCCTTTATTAACCCACTGGAACAGTGTGGAGCACTTTTTATGATGGATGGATGCACTTTATTGGACTTCAAAATCTCATCACCCATTCGCTGCCATTATAAAGCTTGGAAGAGCCAGGATATTTTTAATATGAAATAATTCTAAAAGAAGTCTGAAAGAAGAAAGTCATATACAGCTAGGATAGCTTAAAGGTGGGTAAATCATGGGGTAATTTAAATTTTTGGGTGAACTATCCCTTTAAATTGATTCAAAGTGACAGTAAAGACATTTGTAATGTTAAAAAAACCTGCATTTCAAATAAATGCCGTTCTTTTGATTTTTCCATTAATCAAAGAATCCTGAAAAAAGCAACAGTTTCCAGCACATGCAGCACAACTGTTTTCAACATTGAGAATAAAAATAAATGTTTTTTCAATCATCAAATCAGCACATTAGATTGATTTCTCTTCAATATGTGATTGTGAAGACTGAAGAAAATTCAGCTTTGCCATCACATGAATAAACTTCAAACAGAGAACAGTTATTTTAAACCATAATCATTTTTCATAATATTACTGTTTTTACTGTATATTTCTGATATGAAATGACTATGGCTACTGTTGATGACAGCAACATTAGTCCTAAAGGAAGTGGCTCACACTGAGGAGAGCAGGGATGCAAATATCAGAATTACTCTTTTCTAGGAAACTCCCTTCATGGAATATGTTAGACTCTTAACAGTCTAGTGTTCCTACACCTGTTCTGACATACTACTGCGTCTGACTATGCTGTAGTTTATGAAACACATCACTGCACAAAGCCTTAGACACAAAAAGCTAATGGGTCACCAGACTCCATTCATTTATGTGAACTAGCATAAACCTAACCAGCACAATCCTGGAATCATATGGATGAGTTTTTGTCATTTTAGAGATTAATCACAGATTCACTTTCATTATATTGAAAAGAGCAGCCAGGAGCAGCCAGGATATTCCTCAAAATATCTTCTTTTGTGCGTTACGGAAAAAAAAAAAAAAAAAAAAAAAAAAAAAAAAAAAAAAAACAGTCATACGAGGGTGAATAAATGATCACAGAGATTTCATTTTTGGGTGAGCAGTCCCTTTAAGAGTCATAGATAAAATCGTACAACGTGTAGTAAAAAAAAGAAGAAGTGTGCATCTAGAAAATGACTAAAATCACAACCCTGCCCATGAGTAAAGCACATGACTCCTGCAATTAGTGTATTACAAATAAGTACACTATTTGCCAATTTATCGTACACAATCTGTTCATAATTAAGGCTATTTTACGCTTCCGTAACCCTATAACAGTAACAAAAGTATCACACTACAAGTACAACAGGTGCAAGTCAGTATTTACAGTCCCATCTGTGTCATTACATGGCTCAGATGACACATCCCGCTGTTTAGTAAACTTAAGACATCTCATGTTAGGCACATTCAACTACTAGCATTAACAACTAATACTTACCGTCCCTTTAAATCTCACTTCCATTTCCAGAACTAAATAAGGTCGTCAACCTTATTAGCATAGGAAAGTAAACAAAACAGGGTATCTGAAATATTGGATTCAATATAGTATCTCCATTTTTGGTGATGCACCTGACAAGCAGTTCACTTCCTGTAGTCCACAGAAAATATGAACACATATGGTTGATGAGGACAAAAACAAACTGTGTACGAACCCCCACCTGAGCCCAAGGAACGCTCCACCCACTAGTTTAATAAATCCTTTGGTACTTTCTGATATTTACTGTCCCTCAAGGAATTAAGGAGGAACTGGGATCTCTAGGTGGGGCGGTCTCCATTCACTGAGACAATGCCACCTTATGAAGACTAGTGATGGATAGAATGGTTTACTTAAGGTTTCATAATCCATACTTGGTATCCAAGGCATTGAAAACCACAAAAATATGTCTTTTTCCCAAACATTTTGGGACTAAGAAAACACTACAGTAGCTTTTCCTCTGATAACAAGCCGTGGAGTTGCTAAAGGAAGCTGATGCGGTTACACTGATAATCATTACCCCGGCCTGTTAATGTTTAATCTGCATACTGGCCTAGTGAAGGTTTCTGCATATATTGGGCTTGAGGAAGCAGAACACGAAGATTAACACTTAGTATTGAAGTGTAGCATGTGGGTCAGTGACATTTAGTATAAATGTCCACAATCAGTGTTGTTTTACTATTTTAAAAAAATTATATTACAGTATTTTTACTATCTTGAATAAGGTTATTTTATATTTCCAGTTTTTGTTTTTAGTAACTGGTTATGTGCTTTTGTCATTTGTATTAGTTTTTCAATATTTATATTTAGCTTAAATATAATTGTATTTCAGTTACAGTATTTATTTCAGTAAGCTGCAAATTGCAAAATGTCTGATTTCCAATTATTTTTTTACACACACACACACACACACACACACACACACACACACACACACAATGTAATATATCTATTCATTTACTAACTGCTTGTTTTCTTAAAAAAAGAAACTAACACTAGCTTGTTCTATTATTTTTCTATTCTATCGGTTTTCTTTTTATTTATTATATAATTAAAAAAACAACCTTGCTATGTGTACTGCGTTAAGCTAACTGAGACTTGTTATAGCACTTGCATATCATTACTCTTTTGTTGATTTTGATTGTTTCTATTGTCCTCATTTGTAAGTCGCATTGGATAAAAGTGTCTGCTAAATGACTAAATGTAATAATATTAAATACAGTATACATATATGTAACAATAATAACACTATCCACAATAATATATTTTTTTAATTTGTCCTCCACCACTTTCTTCTGTGCAACATAAAGGTATCTTGAGGAATGTCACAGTGTGTTTTCTCTCTCCACTCAATGGAAGTTGGTTACAATAATGTTTACATCAACTATCTGTTCTGCAGAAGAAAGAAAACCATTCAGGTTTGGAACGACATGAGGGTAGAGTAAATGATGACAATTTTCATTTTTATGGTGAACTATCCCTTTAAGACAAACATATAACAACATGCTAAAAACCACTCTGAACACCTTAGCAACAGCATAGCAACAGGCACATTTAATTACTAATGGAACACGGCTGGATGTCCCATATCAAAGACATGGGCTTCGTCGCTGTAGTTAGGCCTACATAAAAATACATTTAAGAAGTGTCAAAATCTATTGTTCTGCATCATAGCAGAAAACATTAGGAAACAAAGAACATATGAGATGTTTCTACGCACCCCTCCATCAGGGAACATTCTCAGAACTTTGGGTAACGCTCTGGCAAAGTTCCCTCAAAGTCATGAATGAACATTAATCCAGTGACATTAATAGAACGTTCATTCAAAGTGATCGGGTCTTTAATACCATGCCCATAACTTTTACACTACAATAAGCAAACTTAATGCTCTCTCTAATGTACGAAGACAATCAATTTTAAAACCTTTACCCCCGGTTTCCCAGACAAGGCTTGAGTCTAGTCCCAGACTAAAGTGTAAGTCTGAGCTGTTTTAACTGAAAGAAGCTTGCACTGACTGATCTTAAAATATATCAGTGCATATGTTTTTTGTCTCAAGATGCACACCAGTAATGTTTTTTCGAAGGCATGTTAATAGAAATTACTTAAATTTCCTAATTGAACAATGGCCTAATCCTGGCTTAGTCTAAACCCTATCTGTGAAACCGGTGTTAGCAAAATGTTAGCAAAATGTTCTTAAAACATACTTTTGTTAGTAGGGCAGGCCGACTGAAACCTTAGACATCAACACACCTCCTTTTCAGAGTGTAAAAACTCATAGGCTACAATGACAGTTGAATACAGTTAATGGAAATACTACATACTGTACTAATCAAGCAAAAACATGTCCTTCAAAACTAGTATATCTTTGGCTCAGACCTGTGAATAACATCACTGAAGAGAAATGTGGATATATGGGAAAGCAGTTTCTCGAAACCACAAAGCACGTATTGACTCAGATGAGTGGCAGAACCAGTAGAGCCAGGTTAGACTGAGTTTACTGCAGCACGGTTTCAATCATGTGTCTCATTTCTGCGAATCGGTTCTTTTGAACAGAACTTCAAGGAATCGATTAAAGTACCTCCTCACTGTAAACGCGCTAAACATTATTGCTGTTAAACTTACTTCTCGGTTTATCAGTCATATCCTTGGTTGACTCTAAAACTCACTGGTTCTCGGTTCATTAGAAGTCAGAAAATGACCCCAAAAAGTCCTAAAAATGGTGCTCTGTTCAGTTCCGTTCACTCAAGAATCACTTTTTTCGTACGATTCGTTCAGACAGGATTTGTGAACTGGCTCGACATGTTCTTTAAAAAGATTCGATTCAACCTTAGTTTATGAATTTTAATGAATTAATGAATCGATTTAAAATGAACAACGGTTCTCATAATGCAATAGATACATTAATAGATATTTATCTTTACGTGGGAATATTAATTTACTATAAATTACAAAAAAATTGAGGACATATCGCTACGTATGTTTACTTACAACCATTAACATGGTTTCTCTTATGAATGATATTAAAGTGCATCAACATTATTCATAGATGTCAACAAATCTGAACTTTGCTAAAAACTATTCTAGCCTACAGGGAAGACGTAGGAACAGAAAATGCTCAAAATTGAGGATCAATAAAGTGTCTTTTTGCGCAAAACAATCTGGCAACACACAGCTAACTCAACCCAGAGAAGCAGAATATAAGAATCATGTATAATCTAAAATATTTGAGGTTTTGTTTACATAACATCACCAATTATTTACAATTTTGACGTAAT
This sequence comes from Barbus barbus, assembly GCF_936440315.1. Classification (NCBI taxonomy): domain Eukaryota; kingdom Metazoa; phylum Chordata; class Actinopteri; order Cypriniformes; family Cyprinidae; genus Barbus; species Barbus barbus. The sequence continues at coordinate 10,266,912 of NC_136727.1, forward strand.
TTCCAGTCAAACAGCTTACACTTCAGCAGAATGTGAAACATGACAAACAATCGATACAACCAAACAAAGCAGAAAAGAAAAACGCTCGACTCACCTTATTATGTGTCCGCTTTAAAAATCAATACAAAAAAATCACAGGTAATTGGAGGCCTTCCAGGGCCTGGCACCTGCAGTTTTCTAATAAGGTGTCGTTATATTTCCCAGCATCTGTCTATACTGCGCCTGATCGTGTACCTGTAAGCAGGGGGAGGGGCTTAATACAGGTGGGTTAGGCAGTTTCGTCATGAAGCTAGTTTCTGTACCTAACACAGTGGCTTTTTGATCTTATTTTCCACAAAATAGGCTACATTGAGTACAAGTCTTTGTGTTAAAATAAGACAAGCTAATTTGAGGTTTAAATAGTTTTTATATTAATATCTACTGTGCTATAAAAATATTTTTAGATTTTTTTCCCCCTTTGTTATTTTGTCTAAAAATACTTTTAGATGTCTTTAAAAAAATATTTTTCACTATTTAGTGTAAAATAATTATTTCCCCTACTCTGTAGCGCCCTCATCCGGAAAGCGCGCTATTGAACAATGTTGCCAAGTTCAGGGTTTTCCCGCGGAATTGGGCTACTTTAACACTGTTACCGCGGGTTGATGAATGGGAATTTTACCAGGGGAACCTCTCTAAAAAAACTAAGAAACATGTATTTATCCCCCGTGATACGATCCCTCGATTGGGCTTGTTTTGAGTAGCAATTGAGCGGATTTTGTTGTGAAAATCTGGCAACCCTGCGCCAGAAGTGCGTTATTAGCTGCTGCTAGTTTTCTATTTCAACTAAACACGATTCCAAATCAAAATAAGATAAGATTTTTTAAAATATTAGGAAGAGTACATATTTTACGCAAAATAGCAAGCTACCATGAAATGCTTTGTTGTGCCACTGCAATTTGCAAGTTATATTTTCAAACTGGAACGAATAAATTAATGGTGCATGGTGTCAAGTGTAATATACAAAATGGTATATAATTTTAATTATGAAATTTCATACGTTTACAAAAGGTATGGTGTTACCATCTTGACACTGGTACCAAAACTATGATATGGTAGCATTTGAAGTAGGCTACCTTACAGAATCATTAAGATCAATTGTTGTCAACCTGAGGACAGGTGACCACTAGGGGGCCTTAGTAAACTCCCAAAAGAGCCAAAGAAATGTCTTCTAAAATTTGTGTATTAAAATAAATTTATATTGAAACATTCAAAGCCAATAACCGGTTCAATGCACAAACCAACATATTTATATACTTCTAGAGAAAAATCAAGAAAAACATCAGCTAAGCTATACAATAAAATTATTAATTTAATTATTTTCATTTTTTCCCTTTAAATGTCTCATTAGTAATCTACAATTTTTGTATTGGCAACATAAGGCAAAAGCAATTCACCAAATATAATCGCACAACAAACTGTAATCTGAACATTTTATTTATTTTTTTGCTTTGTTAATAACAAAGTTTGTAATATGTTCCATTTTTTAGATACAAGTAGAAAATTTCTTTAAGAAACAGTCGAAAGGCACAATTTGTTTTTTTTTACAATATATACAATTGGATCTAAATTATAAATAGGCCTATAGAAAATATGACAAAAGCATAAGAACAGGAATAACACGGTTCAAGATACATATAGTCAGTAGCATGTTTTTTTCATAGCAATAAATTACGTAAATGCCATATTGATATAAAAGCGAAGCCAATGAATCGAGATGTTTACAGTTATTGAACATTCCCATGAAGGGCTATGAGCAAACAAACATGGCAGCACTGGATCACAAACGAGACAAACTCATTTATGCTGTTTTAGTGCAAATCATACACAGAGCAATTCTATTTATTAGCAGGTAAATTTGACTTTGTCCCAGTTTCATGGCCTCATCATATAGTGCTTTCGTTGTATAAGACGCTTTATTAGAACGAATAACAGAAACTTAAGTCACATATTCATCTTTTTGGGGAGGCACTAAGAAAACTAAATGGATACACTAAACTATTATGGAACAATGTAACAACTGTCATTTCACAAAAATTTTCAAGTGCAAATGTGGCTGAAAGTGTTTCCCTTAATGAAAAGAATAAAATAAACTGCAGTGAATATGCAATAATGGCTAAATAAATTATATTTCATATGTGTCAATGACAGGATTTTACATACAAGACAAACCTTATCTTTCGGCAGACATTAAACATTTGGATACATTTTATCGGATTTAAATAAAAATCGTTAACTAATTGGACATGAATTTCATCCTGAGATAAGGAGTGGTTTTAACACCATAGAGCCATGAACTGTTGAAGTGAATATTTGGGTTTCAGTTCAATATTAATATCTGGCTATTGCTGTGAAAATATATAAGAATGTTTCAATTGCATAAAGAAAAGAGGAACAACATCCACCCAGAGCAGCAGAGCAATGTCTAACAAAATTTCACTTTGCTTTGAATTGTTTGTCTTTTTGTTTGCGGTCTGCACAATTACAAAATATCATAGTATCAATAAAACAAAACATAATAATCTAAAACATGTCCCTTTAAAATTAAATAAGAATAATCAAGTAATTGTTATACACGTTACAAATATTTTAAACATCTGACAATGAATCTATTAAATAAGGGCTAAAATTGAACTAGATAAAAGTTTTATTGCCCCTTCTTGACTGTACCAGGGATGCGTTTCACATTGCATCAAACCAAGAAAACTGATCTTTTTTTATCCACTAGATTGCGAGGGAGAAGGACTTTTTAGTTTCTAGGTTACAATGAAAATATCGTACTAACAAAGGGACGAAGTGCGACTAAAGTCCTTTTGGGATCAGTAAATCAATCAGCTAATACATAGTTCCCGTTCTGTCTTGTTACATTGCGAGACAGGGGACAGCAGGACAGACTGTTCTATTTTAGAACAACAGAGAGAGCTGCACAGGTAAGTGATTTGTAGGTAGTTACGCTCTCCTACTAGCACACTGTTTCAAGGCCTGATAAATAAAGGCAATAAATACGTTACAAACATCTGCACATGAACGGTACAGGAGTATCTGTTTACGTCTACATTCCACTGTATGTTCCAAAGGCACATTTCGACAGTAGCCTGTTTTGTTTAGCAGAAGTTCATCGTGGAAATGTAAAGCTGATGATTGTTCGATGCAAAACAAAGCTTAAGCTCCTTGCGGTACGCCTTGCATATGTGAGGTTTGTACAACTTCAGCTAGGCCCACATGGACTCTGTGGCCACAAAAAAAATGATACTACAGGGAAAAAAAGAAAAAAAAAAGATACTTGAGGTACCATTTGGGGTTCTTTTTGGTCAGGGTCCCTTTGGAGAACCTCTAGGCTTTCAAATGGAGAGAGTCAGTAATGTTCTATAAGGAACTTATAGCCAGTTCCTTTCTTTAGTGACCCCTTAAGCAAAGCAAGTCTTTGAAGCATTGTAAATATATATAGAAGATCTCTCAGGACATTAAAAGAACATTTGAGGCACCTTCAAAGGTGCCTGGAGCTTCCCCAGAGGGTTCCTCCAATGAGGAACCAAAATGGTACCTCAAGTGTCTTTTCACTCCTGCATGCTCCATCTTGAGCAAAATATACTCTACGATGTGGTATGATATAAACGAAACAAAACCCAAGACTTGCGGTTGAATTATTTTTGGTAACTCAATACTCTTTGAAGCTCCAAATTCAGGTTTGTTGAAACTGGGATGACCACCTCGGTAACTATCCTGAAGTCCCAGAGACAAACTGTGTAGGGATCATACTCGACTCAAAAACAGAGCGAACACCAAACTTCCTCCCATCTTGTGAAGCAGAACCGAGGCCAATGGCGGAGCAAGACGCCGGCAGTGGTCAGACTACAGCCCTGAGTGTGTGCACGTTTACAGGAGAGACCGACTGGAAAGGTCTCACTCGGGTTGTTGGTACTTAATGACGGACTGGCGTGATTCTGTTCCACCTCGCAGCATGCTGTTCAACACTTCTCGTACGTTTATAATGGCTTCAGAGCTGCATTGGCTGTTGGGTAATGGGAGAATCTGCTGGTCCGTAGAGGGGAGAGAGGCGTGCGACGAGGAAGATGGTGTGAGTGAGGGAGTGAAGTTGGACAAGGAAGAAGAGAAGGAATTTGAAAAGACCATGGGTTCCGACGAAGGTGCATCTGAGGAGGAAGAGGCAATCTGACTCAATGAGTTCAAGGACAGTAACATGTCTAACAGGTCACTGTCCCGTGCTGAATTGCTTTCCTGTATGGCCTGGCTCTCCTGCTGCGGCTGCTCTTGAATAAACTCATCAAGATTGAAGTCGTCCACCGTAGGGTCGGGTTGCCTGGAGAGGTTGTCCACACCCATGTCAGCTTGAGTGCTAATTTGGGAGGAGGACGAGGAATTGGGAACCGTCAAGTCCAGGATTTCTTCCAAAGGGGTTTTAATGTAAGGAAATGAGGGGAAGGAAATGTATGGGGAGGGTAAGTTGACCAGGTTGAGAGGTGGCAAAGAGGTGAACAAATTCGGGTTGAATAATTCTTGAAGCTGATGCTGTGCCAGCAGCCTCTGTTGCTCCTCGGCCTGACGCTGCTCCTGAGCTTGCTGCTCCTGAGCTTGCTGCTCCTTCTCTCGACGTCGCTGCTTTACCTCTGCATCCATCCTCGCCAACTCCTGATGCACCTTTGACACGCAGGTCTCTGGGATCTTAATACCTAGGAGAAAGAGAGAACAACCATTTCAAGATGCTGATTTCCTTCAGACGACTGTAGTGGTGTTGCTAAACCTACTACAATTTGGATATCAGACCAGAGCACTATAATCTGCTAGTCAGTAAGGTTATTAAGTTGACTCACCAACTTGTTTGCTGCTGTCCTTGGTCTTGAGGCGGACAATTTGGAGAATGCTGGAGCTGGTGATGTCAGCGACCACATCAGACACGCGCTTCCAAACACGGAGCAGAGCGCCACACAACATGTGATACTGACGCAATCGAGTGCCCATTAAACACTCCTGACCCTCCTTTACCTTTTTGCACCTCCCGTTCCTGCAGGAAACATGCATACATGTTAGAACCTCTGGGCTCAATTTGGCTAGTACCAAGTAGGGAAGGTCTCTTTTCTCACCAGTCAGCATGGCTACATTTACTGAAGGAGAAAGTGAACCGGTTTTCCCAACTATCCTGTGCCTCCTCTGGAGTGACCTGAAGCAAGGGTAGAAAACGTCACTTAATGTCACTGTAATGCTCACTAGATGGCAGCAGAGACGTTTTCCGCAGCAGCTCTGCATGTCATTTTTAGGAAGATCTCCTTTGCTCTTATCAGTACATTTGAACACACCTTGCGATATTTATGTTGGAGATTCTCAAGGCTTTCCGTTTGGGCCTGCTTGCCGATGTTTGGTTTGTAGATGATCATGTTGTGCTCCTGGCCTTGCACGGCTAGTAGCACGCATGGATAGTTACCTCTCAACTGTAAACGAGACAGGCACAAACATGTTCAACTGCACAGTCAACTACGGAAGAACTCTTGACACATGAACCCTCCCTTACCTCTGAAGAGAAAGGTTCTTCCAAGGAACCATCTTTCCTGTGTTACTAAAAGGAAACTACATGCAAATTTGGAAAGATGAGACTGTTTTGCTCATATACTCACTTTATGCGATAAATAGAATCCTTCATCCGGGTTGCTGAGAGTTTGGGCCTTCTGGAGAGCCTCCAACCATGGCATACCTCTATCTACACTTATCTGTTCAACAAAACAAACAGTTCTGTCAGAGATAATGTTCGTCAATGGTTAGACTACTGTCCAACATGTCCTGGCTATCCCAAATCCATGCGAAGGAAAAGGTCTTGCAGTGTGGTTTATTATCGGTCAAGGAACCACTTACAGTAACGGCTGTTAAACCAATCCTCATTGCGTAAGCTCTCAAAATAAACTTTGCTCTTGGTGGAAGGGATGATTAGCATGTTTTGTTGTGTGTGTCACGCATAAAACCATTTAAGCTCAACCATTTAAGAGCTGTTTTCTGTGAACCTCTGTATATAAGAATCTGTGCAACTTTGCGGATCTTCAACTTTCATGCACATTTAAAAAAAATACTGACCTTGTACAGGATAACTTGACCATCTTGAGGATTTCCCGCCGTTAGAAACTTTTCCTGTGTTTCTTCATAAATCTGATCATTGCCTGGTGCCAGATCTGAGAGAAAGCAGATACTTGGTTGTCACTAAAGCAGATCAATCCAATGTAAAGTACCATACAAACAGATGCTTACCTAGTATTCCCATATCATATTTGCCCTCTTTCTTGTCCTTCTCAATCAAGTAGTCGAAATTGTCCGTAAAGTACTGGAAGAGGGAGTTCTGTTTGTGCACCTCCAAGCCCAGTATCCGGTTGAGGAACTTGGTGATATTGCAATCTAAAATAAAGAGGAGTCACATGATGTGGGGAGATATTTGTACGCGTGTGATTAGCATGTGAGGAAATACGTCAGGTGTGTACAAAACAAATGCGATGTGTCTCTTGTGGAAACCTTACCCTTTTCAGTGTTGATGCCCAAGCGTGATTGACTGCATAGCATGCCTACGTCCATCATACCGTGCTTCATGTCTAAGATTAGAAGGCATTGGTGGCTTTGGTGAGATCAAGGTTATATCTGACCCACATCTTAACAGAGTAATGAACAAAACCCGTTTACCTCTGAAGAACATGGCGTCACCACCAGGATAGTCTTTTGGAGGGGGTACCTTGCTTTCGATCTGACCAAGAATGGCTTTGGTAATCTTATCTAGAGCTTTGGTGCCATACTATGAGGAACAGCCAAAACAGACCATGGGTTAGTCCATGATTTATCAGAGTATTTTTTAGCAGTGTCACTGTTCTATGTCAGTTACTCACTTTATTTTCGAAGTTGTATTTGCTAAGGTCTCTGGACTCTGTGGCCCTCCTGTCACCATGAGTCAGAGCTCCCTGTGATAAACACGTCGGTTGGAAATGTCAGGACCAAAGTAGAGAATTGAACGCAAGGTTTTAAGAATGTGAAATGTACAGAGGGGAAGTGGAGCAAGAAGAGTTTTTTTTTTTTTTAAGTGGTAGGGCCTGCATTTTCTCTAGTCCCAATATCGTTCCAACACATAAATGACCCAAAATTTTAAGAATTTACCATGTGAAACAGAAATGGTGCAGTCAGAACAAAAGAAAGATTTCGTAAACATTATTAAAGACAGGGTTAAAAGAACTTTTTAATTAACCAACTAAGAGTTAGCATGTCAGGGACGCACCAGACTCTCCAGCCTCTTTGCCACGATGGATGCAAATCGTCGCTCGCCTGCCAGTTCGGAGATCAGGAAGATGTACTCTGGTGCTGTGACCTGATTGGAACGATGAGTGCGACCTGAAGAACAGAAAGTGTTGTCAGCTAGTTGTTGTGGTACAGTGGTTGTGGCTGGGTGATGGCAGGTGGAATTATTGATGCTGTGTTTGGGTGTTGACAGTGTAACCACTTTTCAACAGCACTTGTGATCTAGCTTGGAGCTGGTGGACTGTCCCATTTAGAGTAGACAAAATAACTAGTGCATGGCCACAAACTTAATAGGTAGACATGAGGTAATGCTGCCTACTCACCAAACTGCTGGATGGCCCTGTCAGCACTCCAAGGCAGCTCCAGGGTCATGTGAACCCTCCGACGCTGATTCTTCACTCTTCTGTCAGCCTGAAGTGAGATCCCAGAACTGGCCGCTTCTGATATGATGGCTACAAACTAAAGGGAGTAAAGTGAGGTTTTACTGGATGCACCAAAGGAAACAGAAAAGAATGGTTGGAGATTTTCTTTCTAAGATCTACCTTCTCTCCATTCATGAAGCGATCTTTCTCTATGATGTTGATTTGGTCGATAGTGTGGCCCTGCTCAGCGCGGGATTCGTAACGGACGTTGCCGTCAGGTCGACGCACCACTCGGCCTTTGCGTCCCGTCATCTGGGCACACAGACACAAAGAATGTTTAGCGCTTGGACACAACTTTGTTTTTGAGGTGTAGCTATGTATAGGAATATGACTAGATAAATAATGACCTCTGATACTTGTTCTGGACCTCCAAATTTATCAATGAGCTCATCCAGTGTGTTAAGAGGTAGTTCTTTTCCCAGCTCAGAAATCTTGTTGAGAAGCCCTTGTTTCTTCTCCTCTAACCGTGCTAAGGAAGGATGAAAGCGAAGATCAATTGCTTTTGCTTACTTCAATGGTGCTGTAAGTGAAAATCATCAGGATGCGTGGAGATAATATGAGTTGCACTATGAAATACACAGTCAACGTACCCATTTGGTAGCTGGTTTGATCGACGAAGATGACATCGTCGTTGTTGTCTTGGACTGAGTCTGGCGAGGAGTTGGAGTCGCTATCCAAGACGTCAGACTCTGTGCTGCTGTCATCGCTGATGTTGATCACTCCCGCTACATCAGTGCCGTGTCGGGGTTGCTTTGGCTGCCGTCCCCGTGGCTTACCTGCGGAAGAACGTTCAATCGAAGCATGAGGATAAAAACAAAGACCGGCAATGTATGGACAGCAGTGTTTCCCATACATCGATTTATATATGTGGCGTCCCGCCACAATGTCAAAACTGACCGCCACAAATAAATTTTCCAAAAGGCTTTGACTTCGTTGAATAAACAAAAGCACTGCACGTTTCAAAATCGAAATCTGGTGCGGGTGTTTTTATATCACTGTATTTCTGAAGGAAACTGACTGTCTTCAGAAAATTTTGGATGTCATTTTCATTTCATCTTGCATGTAAATATCTGATAAAGCAGCGTTTGTGAGCAGAGCGCTGCTTTCTGCACAGCTGTTACTGGGGGAAACCTCTATTTCTCCTGCTCTAAAAGCACCGCCTGCTGGCAGAGAATGAATTGGCATATATATGCTGCCACAAATAGAGCGCAGATCTGTGGGAAACGCTGGACAGTGATCCTAAAGTGCGACACAACTCACGTTTCCTCTTGCTCCCTGCTCCTTTTTCTCTCCTCTGCTTCTCTGACGGAAAGTGTTTGAGGACCAGCGACTGAAACACACCCCTGAGGAATACATAAACACATTGTCAAAAAAAAAAAAAAAAGTGTTTTTGTGTAATAGCTGATGGCCTCAGGAAGTGGTTATTATCAGATGACACTGGGTTTCAGAATGATACATGGCCTATGAGATGACCACAGTAACACATATCGAGAAACCGTTCTATCATTGTGAAACTGCAAGAGCACTACCCTGGAAAGTAGTAGTCATAAGGTGTCCATATATTTCAGAAAGGTTTCAATGATGCCCCAAATTCACTTACTCGGCAGCAGAGACAAATCTGTCCAAGTGTCCATCGTTTTCGTCAAGGACTTCTCTGGTTCGAGCCTCACCTGTTGACTGTAGCCCTATCACGACACACTAGAGAGAGGAGAAAAATATTTGTGTGTAAAATGCCTATAGCAACAAATAATCATTAGAGAAAGTTAAAGGGGTCATATGATGCGATTTCAAGTTTTCCTTTCTCTTTCTAGTGTTACAAGCTGATTGTGCATAGACAAGATCCCTGAAGTTGCAAAGACTAAAGTCTCAAAACCAAAGAGATATTCTTTATAAAAGTTAAGACTCTGCCACACCCCCCTAAAACGGCTCATTCAAACGCCCCCACATGTCTACATCACGGTGTGGGAAGATTTGTGTAAAGCCGCCCCAAATGTTCACACAAAGAAAGAAGGCGTGGTTTCAGTAACCGCAGTATTGTTGATACAGCCATGACAGGGAGACATTGTGTGTTTCTAGAAGAAAGCAAAAGCACTTTATTTGGCCTTCCGAAAGTGGATTTATTTAGGAATCATTAAGATTACTTACAACAGAACAGCAACGCATTTTATGGATGACCGTTTCGTGAACCTAGGAGAGGAGGTAATTCTGACTTTGCTATGAGAATCTGGTGCTTCTGAATCAGCGACTGTATTTGCTATTGACTGTTCAAATGCAGAGTTTTGTGTGTGTGTGTGTGTGTGTGTGAGAGAGAGAGAGTCAGCTTTCTTAATCGCGGCTTGTGTGCAAACACAAAATGTTACGAGCTTCATCACTGTGTCTGTCACACGACTCTGTTCCACTTTCGGGCTTGCACTGATGGTAAAACTAAGGACATTATTTACTGTCTTTACGTTTATTTTGAAAAATAAAGCTCACGATTATGGAAAGGGGCGTTACATTTCCGACCAGTGCTTGCGGTGTTCGGCCAATCACAATGCACTGTGAAAGCTGGCCAATCAGAGCAGACTCTGCTTGTCAGAAGGAGGGACTTTGTAGAAAACGAAGCGTTTGACAGAGCCGGGGCATAGAGGACCTACAATAATGTACAGTATTTGAAAAATAATGTGTTTTTTGAACATTAGAGCATGTCAACATATTCTGTTACACCAAATAATGAACTTTAAAAAAGCATCATATGACCCCTTTAAGGGTCACTAATCTGACTGACCTTCCCTGCTACCAACTCCTTTTTGGCCAGTTCCACCAGGCAGCGAACCTTGGCGGCGATGCAGAGGTATTTAAAAAAACGCTGGTGGGATGACCAAAACTGACCCCACAGAGACTTCGTAGAACTCATGCAGAGCTCATCAGCGGCCTGCATGAACTCGACCAAAGCTTCCGCCCACTGCAAATGAGATATCAGATTTATGTGTTAGATAGGTGTACACAGCAGAACGACCCATTTACAGATCAATTTAGATACTTCTATTGCTGTACTTTAAAGGGACAGTTCACCCAAAAAGTACAAGTCATCAGTTAGTTACCAAACCTATATGTCCTGGTCAATCTTTTTCATATACTGAAAGTGAATGGGGACTGAAGATGTTAAGCTTCAAAATTACCAGAATGCACCTTTAAAGCATTGTAATAATGGTTCATATTAGTATTGCACTGTATTCAATGTCTTCTGAAGCAATGCAAATTCATAATTTCAGGGTAAGATAATCAGTGAACAGATACATTTTTAGGCTTACATTGGCTTCAGAAGACTGGGAATATACAGTCTGAGTGATATTGGCTACTTTTGACAGCCTTTGTCCCTATTCTCTTCCATTCTATTTATAAAGAAAAATATCAGAAGATTTCAACATAAGCCAAGAGGTGATTGGTTTTCCTTTACTGTAAACAAAACTTGGTTCTTGCAAGGCTAGCATATTCTCACTGGAGCTTACGCTACGCCTACGTCATCCGCTGAAACACCACTCTCTCGTGAACATGAGAACGACAGTTAGCGGAAGCTAGAGATTACGGTTTATACAGTTTCAAATATGGATATTTTTCTTACACAAACACATCACTTCAGGAGGCCTTTATTAACCCCCCGGACCTGCGTGGAGCATTTTTAATGAAGGATGGACGCACTTTTTTGGGCTTCAAAATCTCGACCCCACCCATTCACTGCCATTATAAATCTTGGAAGAACAAGAAAATTTTTTAATATAACTCTGATTGTATTCGTCTGAAAGAAGAAAGTCATATACACCTAGGATGCCTTGATGGTGAGTAAATCATGGGCTAATTTTAATTGTTTAGTGAATTATCCCTTTAAAATAAAAGTAAGCGGAATGGCTCGGATTTCAGGGATTCTTCTCATAACTTACAAGTTTAGCAGCTTTGTTGTACACAAGTTTGAAATCATCATCCAAGTTGATCTCTTCTATGCGGAATGAGACTCCTGAGAAGCTGAGTTGGCGTGCGATGTACATCCCGCTGACCTTCATATCCATTGCGACGATCTCCATGGCCCCCACACCCCTATCAATGAAGAGTACATTCAGATTACATATCCAAAAATGACTGTTTTCATACTTGCCAGCTAACAAGTTTGTGCTCCTCTACAAACCTCTTCTCAATGGCGTGGAGGAAGTCGTCAAAGGTTCTGAAGGGCGTTCCCTCTCCCCAGATCCCCAGACGGCTCATGTAGATCATGTTCTTTGGCTCCGAGGCACCTGTGGCACTGGCGTATACCACTCTGGCTGATGGCAACTTGTTCTGCAGATCCAGCACGGCCTTGCCCATCTTTGTGGATGTTGCATTTTTGGCTTTGTGGCATTCGTCAAATATAATCTATGTCTACGGTCAAGGGTAAAACCAACTTCACACTCATATCACTTGAAGACTGTTAAAACAAAAAACAAAACAAAACGTTCTAAAAACAGAAAACAGAAGTTGCAGTGGGGCCTCTATATATCTTAGAAAAATATATATTTTTTATTTTTAAATTTTTTCACTTTACAAAATGTATTTTAACAGTAAGAAATAAAAATAGTGTTAAACAAAATAACATATTTAATACAGTATAATGTTTGTTTATATATTATTTATAGTATAATAAGTAAATTATACATAATGCGCCACTAACAATACCAGTGTTACTTAAAAAAAGCAAAAAGTGGTATACAACGAAAACAGTATAGACACTGAAAATAGTATTTTATTGCTGATTAGAAAAAAATCTAAATAAAAACATCATACAATATTTTTTATATTCATTATATTTTATATATATTACATATATTAATAATAATAATGCAGTGTTACAAATATTTCCCAGATTTGTATTTCATCTTCAGTTTTTTAATCTTTCAATTTCCAGAATTGTAATAAATATAATATTTAAATGTATTATTGTGATAACACTGAATTTTTAATATTGCTTTAATTTTGAAAACAACGCTTTTTTTTTTTCAAGGGGTTTAAAGCAACACAAAATTAGCAAATCTCTGCCAACAAAATCTATTTTATGCACATGGAAGGTGAAGGATACGACTCCATCAAAACCCGGCTCACACCAGTCTAAGATCTGCTTCAGGCGCGTTCGGAGTTGGCCGCCCGCCTGACTCTCTCCAATTAGTGCCGAGTAGGTCGCAAACAGGACCCCTTCTGAGGTAGCTGTGTCTCCGTACTTTATCTACATGGAAAACAGTTACAGTTAGACGCGTTGAGAAAAGCTACGGTAAAAGTCTGTGAGAATGTGCATCACTTGAAACGTGATCTTTGTTAAGAGGGCTGCCGTATTGAGCCGCACAGTAATAGTGACCTTATTCAAGGCATGCACTTGTATTTTGGGTGCACCGATGTCTTGGAGATCTCTCTCTGCATCATATTTCAGGTCATTGGAGACGCTGAACCTGGAGGAGAGATGAGGAGGATGAGGCAACGGATCTAGAGTCGGTCTTTGATGTGGAGTCAACAGTGCGAGTTTTGTAAGGCTTGATGGATCTGGAGATTGCTTACCATAGTGCTTTCTTCCTTCCCTTTAAGTAGTTTTCTAGAATGATGCCAGCCACTGTGCGGCCTTTGCCCACTCCGGCACCGTCCCCTATGAGGAAGCCGGCCCGCTGGTTGTTCTGCAGAATCACTTCATGTTGCTGTAGAATGTTATAAAGAAGTCAATATTAATGGCAGTATAAAATATTTGCAAACAATCAGTGCGATGCTGAATTTACAATGTCTTTATGATGGAAATGCAGGGGCGTTTGTGAGATTATGACTGAAATGCCATTGCTAAACTGAATGAAAATAACTTTTAACATGTAATGTAATATTAAGTATACAATTTTAAAAATTTGTAGCTATGAGCTAATTATATCCAAATCATTAAACAAGTTTGTTTTAATTAAATGTTTTTATTGTTTTAATTTAATTATTAATTATAAATTAACATTTGATAATGTCATGAAATTCTTTATATGTAGCATTAATTAAAGTCTCAGAGGCAAGTTTATAGTAAATAATGTTGATCATAAAATTTTTGACACATATAAGTTTGGGAAATACAGCCTTAATCAACTGTGCAGGATATATAAAAAAAATTTTGTTGTAAAAACTTTAAAATGAAACAATAAATAATGAAAAAAAGTTAATAATACAATAAGTAACACAAATGACAATAAAACATAATAAATAGATAAATAAATGAAGGATCTAAACATTTTAAATATCCTTTTAAATACCCTCAAAATAAAACAATAAATAAATTATACAGTATAAATAAATAAATGCAGGATCTAAACAATTAAAAAATTCTTTGTAAATAGCCTAAAAAATAAAAAAACAAACAAATAAGTGCCGGATCTAAACAAATTAAAAATTCTTTGTAAATAGCCTAAAAATAAAACAATACATAAATCAATAAATAAATAAAGTAGGATCTGAACAATTTAAAAATGTTTTATAATAGCCTCAATATATAAATACAAATAAATAAAAATAAAGCAATAAATAAACAAATAACTTAATTACGCAAGATCTAATTTTTTTTATTGTTTGTAAATAGCCTTTAAATAAATAAATAAATAAATTTATTTTTAGGATATTTTGGACACTGTGTGAAAGAGTTTTGTTGTGCATGCTGTTTAACTAAGTGGGAGAATAAAGGCAAATCTGGGTACCTGGCAGGCGTAGATAATAGCCTCCAGCTGCAAGGCAGAGAGCTGGCCGCTGTTTATGGTGGTCTCTGGGATGGACAGGGTGTAGGTGATATCTGGAGGAGGTACACTGGACAAAGTGTTGGTCTCCACCACTCGGTCTGGATGGGATATTCCTATCTTGGCTAAGATAGCAAAAGAGAAAGCACAAACAATATAAATCTTCCAGTTGGACACGAATAGCCATAAAATGCATTCCAAAAATCAACGCTCACATTTAGAGGGCTTGTAGTCTGCATAGGTGTCAACATGACCCAGCTCTTCTGCCTCCTCCACCTCCACCTCGACTTCCTCTTCCTCTTCTGGCTGTGTTTGGGTTCTCTGTGTAAACACGTGACATGATTGAGATAGAGAAGAAAAACAGAAAGAGAAAGACTTTACAGAGACACTGAAATCTCATTTTCATGTTAAATAAATAATATTTATATTTGTATACAAATATTTTCGAATTACATTTTAAGTATGCTTTTATTTGAATTATTTTATTGAAAAATAATTTATTTAAATAATAAAAATGTATTAACTACTACTACAGGTTTTCTAAAAATATATATTCAATAATATGTTTATTATTATTATCATCATTATTATTAAAAACATTTAATTACCTGATAACCTCCTATGGGTGGTGTATTTATGATAGCAGAGATGTCATCTAACGAGTTTAAACCTTGAAACCTGTTAGAATTCAACTGAAGAGGAAAAAGTGAAACAAAAGAGAATGAAAGAAAATGTTAAAGCCGAAAGATCACATGCTTTACTATCAGAGCGGGAACAAAGGTTCAGTTCATGGGTGTGTCAATCACAGGTGTGGTTTCTCGTACTACGGAAATAATATTCAGCACAAATGTCAAAAACAACTGAAAACCATTGGTTAAGTTCAACATCGGCATTTGGAATAAGTGTGTGCCAGGAACTGGCCTCACCTCTTGGACTGATGCTGGTGTTTTGATGTCCCATATCGTGGGCACGCTGGGAGGCATGTCAGTACTGATTAAGTTATTAGCGGTGTATTCGGTTAAGGAGTCAGTTGGAGGGGAGAAGATCGGCAGATCATCCAGACAATGGAGGTCCTGAGAGAAAAGAAAAGAAAAATAAGTTATTAACATTTGAAGACCTCATGAAATACATTATATTTTGCATCAATTAAAGTCTCAGAGGGAAGTTTATAGAACATGAAGTTTATAGAAGGATGTGAAGGATAATTAAAATGAAACAAATAATGAAACAAAACAATACATGCATAATACAATAAATAAAACAAATAAAACAAAATAAATCATTAAGTAAATAAAAATGAATCTAAATGTAAATATTCTTTGTAATGGCTTCAAAATAAAATAATAAATGAATGAAATTAAAATACTAAAAATAAATTACACAAAACAAATGTGGAAAAAGATTTATGCTAGATCTACACAATTTAATTTTTTTTTTGTAAATAGCCTCAAAATAAAACAAATTAATGAAATAAATCAACAAATAAAAAATACAATAAATGAAATAGATTACACAATAAATAAATTAGCGAAAAAATAAATAAATAAAAAAGTGAAAATTGAAAATTAGTTACAATAGCGAAATTGCAACAAAATTGCAAAATATATGAAGCACAATATATCGGATTTTAAGAATGAAACTTCTTAAGATACAGTATCTGGATATGAAACATGTTAATAGCAGATCAGAATGTGGTGGAGATTGTGGGACAAATTATGCTGTTTAAACGGCGTAATTCATCCGGTTTCACCATAAAGAACCATACACATGAGAGTTCAGATTAGAGATAGGTGTGAAACACACACACAGTGAATATACCCTGAACCCGCAATCTAATTAAGATGCAGTGCAGATGAAGTGCAGATAGTATGTCACATGAAACAATACTGCATTATGCTTTGTTTGTGAAGGACAATGCACTCAGCTAATCAGAGGCTTTTGTAGTAAAAGAGTGCATGTGTGCGCTAGTGGAATGTATGAGGGATCTGAAGGGGCTCGAGACGCTCTTTGCACAGCCAAGATTTTCCAAGAACTCTTCACTGTTCGAGGAAAACAAGTGAGTGGTAAACAACCAGGAACTAGAGGGTGGCCAGGGGCCGTGGTATTCGATCCATTTCATTAATAGGAACCATTTTTCAGTGAGTCAGATTAGGGCTGACCTCAAAATGAGCTGTTTACAGTCTAAAATATGGGTTGTACTGATATAGCCATATATCACAATGCTTTAGATCCTTGTTTTCTTTGTGCATGCATGTTTCAGAGCTGAATCAGAGCTGCTATGAAACATGACTTTGTTGCAGTAATGAAGGTGTATGTTTGTGATGTTAGATGTTTCACAGCAGTATCGTGAGAACCTCGGAGCTTGATCGTGTGCTCTTTCATAAAGATGAAAGGTTTAAAAATAAATGCATGCTAGTTCTGTTCGAAGCCACAAATTCAAAGTACTGTACTTCCTCTATACTTGATAATAGAGATTATAAACATAGATAAAAAGCAGCGACGTGAAACTGAGAGTGGAAAACTCGGCCATCATGCATCATTTCTTTTCTATCTAAGATATCATCCATATAATTTTTGTTTTAAATTTTCCATTATTAAAAAATGTATATACGCACACGCACACACACATACATGTACATATATAACATATCTATATATATATATATATATATATATATATATATATATATTAGGGGTGTAACGTTCACAAAATTCACGGTTCGGTTCGATATGACAGTGGTGTCACGGTTCGGTACGTTTTCGATACGGGGGGCGGGGCAATTGGTTACGTCGCAATGTTGGAAATATTTCTGTTTTAAACCATGAAGATAAGCCAATGTGGATATATCACAAGCACGCGTTTGCACACATGCAAAATTTATGCCGGTGAACATCGTAATCTCAGTCAATTCCCTATAAGCAGAAAGTGAAAGTAAAAACGGAATGATGGAGTAATAATGGAGCTTTCGGCATCTGACACTGCATATTCTCTCAGAGACAAAGAGAGACAAATCTACTTCAACATGCTGATAACGATATAGGCTATAGCTGTTTTAATTTATTCCCTTATTATTTCTCTTGTGGCCCGTACATAGTGAAAAGAAAAAGAGAATAAACTTATTTTGTGTTAAACATGTTGTTTTTGAAAGTCGGTGCTTGAAATAAAAGCTTTTTATTTCATTGATTTTTTATTAATGACTGCAGTGTTAATATTTTAATTATAGAACTATAATTTATTGTATAGCCTAATAGACCTGTTTTAAAAGACCATTTAAAAAAACCTTTTAAATGAGGAGTAAATAGCCTAATCCATTTCTCACAGCGCGTCAGTTATGTGGTAATTATTGCGGGGCAATTTGACTGTAATTTTAGATTATTATTTTTATTATGCTTTTGCAGACATGAAGAACAAACAATAACAGACAAACAGACCCTTCATATAACAACAATCTGTGCAATGTGTAAGATGAAGCACAAAAATCAGACAAAAAAGGAGAATGACAGTATACAAGTCCAACATATCCTACCAAAAAATAATTACAATAGTAAAAAAAAAGGATTGCTACCAATCTAAAATAAATGAATACATCATTGGTCCTTGTAGCTCAACAGAAAAGTAAAAACTGGTTCCCACATTTTGTCAGATTTTTCAGAGTTCCCAGAGATGTTATATGTTTACTTCTTTCAAGATGTAAAGTAGAAGTAAGTCCAGTTAACCAGTCAGAGATGAGAGGCCTAACATTTTTCTTCCACAAAAGCAAAATAACTTTCTTAGCTACAATCATACCGTATTGGACAGGTAACCGTACCTTTGGGCTGAGAGACTCAAGCAAATCTGACCAACCAAAATTTGCCATCATTGGGTCGGGGAGTAAAACACAGTTATAGACCTTGGCAAAGAACTGGAATATTTCTATCCAAAAACTCTGAATTTGTACACAGAACCAGAAAAGATGTGCCAGGGTACCCTCAGCAACTTTATACTTGTCACACAAGGGGGAGACGGAAGGATAGAATTTGCTGAGCTTTGTTTTATAATAGTGTCTGTGTAAAACCTTGTATTGAATAAGTTGATGTCTCGAATTTATAGAACATAAATAAACAGATGAAAGACATTTATCCCAGTCAGTCTCAGAAATCTGAATTCCCAGGTCTTCTTCCCAAGCAGCTTTAAAATGAAGGGAGGAAAAATGTATTTAATCTTTAAAAGCATTAACGAATAAAGAGGTTAAACCCCTAGCATCTGGAGAATTGGAAAATAAATCAAACATTTTGCTTTCTAAAGACAAAACTGCAAAATCTGAGATATTTAAACGAACACAGTTCCGGACCTGAAGATATCGGAAAAAATTAGAAGAAAGGTTGAATCTCTCACTAAGCTGTGAAAAAGAGGCAAAAGACTTAATGTATAAATCTTTAACAATGAAAATTCCTTTGTCCTGCCATACCTTAAAAACTTTCTGTAAGAGAGGGTTTAAATGCATGATTGTAACCGATAGGAGTAAGTGAGGAAGTATTTGGTAACTTAATTACCTTTCTAATTTGGTACCATATTTTAATAGAGTTATTAAGGATTAAATTATTTTTGGGAACCTCTTTATTAGGCAGGGGAGCTGAAAAAAGCAAAGCAGAAAGAGAAGAATGGAAGGCACTTTGTTCTATTGCTAACCAGGAGGGAGTGTCTGCTTGAACAATGCCTGGAAAAGAATCCCGCCAATACATTAAAACGGCAATTCGCTGAGCTGGAATACTGGAGAAAGTTAGGCAAACCCAGAACCCCCAAATGCTTAGGTTTATGCAAATGAGTCTTGGATATACGAGCATTTTTAAAACCCCATATGAAAGGCATAATAATGGAGTCAAGAGTTTTAAAGAATGATTTGGGTAGGAAAACAGGTACATTTTGAGAAAGATATAAGAATCTCGAAAGGCTCACCATTTTAACTGCATTGATGCGGCCGAGCATTGATATGGGGAGTGATCTCCATCTTTCTATGTCCTGCTTCAGGTTGTCTAGTAGCGTGAGAAAACTTAATTTAACTAAATCCTTTGGATTCTTGGGGACAACCACACCAAGGTATTTTATCATATCCGGAGCCAATTTAAATGGCATACTCTGCATGAAGATCTATATTGTTGCCAATGGGCATGAATTCACTTTTTTGCCAATTAACAGAATAACCTGAAAAGTTACTAAATGAGTTTAATAAATCCAACAAGGGTGGAACAGAGTGCTCTGGATCTGAAAGGTATAAAAGAACGTCATCGGCATAAAGAGATATGATATGATCTACCTGACCTATGCTTAAGGGCGGAATCTGCGGATGGTGTCTAATAGCAATTGCCAAAGGTTCTGTGGCAATGGCAAACAACAGGGGTGAAAGTGGACACCCTTGTCGTGTGCCTCTATGCAACTCAAATTGTGGCGATATATCAAGATTAGTTAAAACAGATGAACATGGATGATGATACAACATACTGACCCAAGACGAAAACCTACCTCCTAAATTAAATTCTTTAATAAGATATATTTTCATTCCACTTGATCAAATGCTTTTTCTGCATCTAATGCAATAATTGCCTATTTAAAGTGAGATTTTTGTTTGGAATAGATTATATTTAGAAAACATCTGACATTGAAAAAGGAGAATCTATTAAGGACAAAGCCGACCTGGTCGGGGTGAATAATAGTTGAAATACATCTAGTTGCCAAAATTTTGGTGAACCCTTTTAAATCAGTATTAAGAAGAGCAATTGGCCGATAAGAGGACACATAAGTCTCGTCCTTGCCTTTCTTAAGAAGTAAAGAAATATTGGCGAAGTAGAGAGGAGGAGGAAATTTCTGCTTACAAAAAAAATTATTGAACATCCGCAACATAAGGGGTGCAATTTTACCAGCATATTGCTTATAAAATTCGATACAAAAGCCGTCAGGGCCAGGTGTCTTCCCGTTATATAATAGCTTCCAAAGATACAGATGCCTTGGATTTGTACAAATCTGCATAAAATTCCATAAAGCGATTATTAATGTCCTTTAGATTAGTCAATTTTACCATCTTTATCAGCAATATGATGAATTGATCTATTAGCATACTAACCCCTTAACTGCTGAGCTAATAGGTTATCTGGTTTACACCCAATCTCGAAATGTCTTTAATTTTTAACAATGTCTTTAAATTTAAATTTAATTTTTAACAAAATCTCAGCTGAACACCTCTGGTGTGACTTTAAATGCAGACCTTGAGCCGAAAACTCATCACCAAACACCAATGATTTGTGCATACACCATATGGACAAAAGTATTGGGACACCCCCTGCTTTAGAACAGAAGAAGGCACTTCCAAAACTGTGGCAACAAAGATGAAAGCATAATTCATGTATTTAAAAACTGTATTTCCATCTCTGTTGCAACAGTTTTGAAAGCGTCTAAAATGACTGTACCCATATACAAGTCACTGGTGTTTGGTGATGAGTTTTTGGCTCAAGGTCTGCATTTAAAGTCACACCAGAGGTGTTCAGCTGAGATTAGGACTTTGCTTTATGCAGACCAGTCAAGTTCTTCCACACTGACTGAATCAATCAAAGGGGGTGATCCAATACTTTTGGCAATACAGTGTACACACACACACACACTGGCCACTTTATTAGGTACACCTTGCTAGTACCGGGTTGGACAGGGGGTCCAGAACTTTGCCTTCAGAACTGCCTTAATTCTTTGTGGCATAGATTCAACAAGGTGTTGGAAACATTCCTCCGAGATTTTGATCCATATTGACATGATAGCATCACGCAGTTGCTGCAGATTTGTTGGCTGCACATCCATGATGCGAATCTCCCGTTCCACCACATCCCAAAGGTGCTCTATTGGATTGAGATCTGGTGACTGTGGAGGCCATTTGAGTAAAGTGAACTCATTGTCATGTTCAAGAAACCAGTCTGAGATGATTTGAGCTTTGTGACATGCATTATCCTGCTGGAAGTAGCCATCAGAAGATGGGTACACTGTAGTCATAAAGGCATGGACATGGTCAGCAACAATACTCAGGTAGGCTGTGGTGTTTAAACGATGCTCAATTGGTACTAAGGGGCCCAAAGTGTGCCAAGAAAATATCCCCCACACCATTACACCACCACCACCAGCCTGAACCGTTGAGACAAGGCAGGATGGATCCATGCTTTCATGTTCTTTATGCCAAATTCTGACCCTACCATCTGAATGTCGCAGCAGAAATCGAGACCAGGCAACGTTTTTCCAATCTTCTATTGTCCAATTTTGATGAGCCTATGTGAATTGTAGCCTCCGTTTCCTGTTCTTAGCTGACAGGAGCGGCACCCGGTGTGGTCTTCTGCTGTTGTAGCTCATCTGCTTCGGGGTTCGACGTGTTGTGCGTTCAGAGATGGTATTCTGCATACCTTGGTTGTAACGAGTGGTTATTTGAGTTACTGTTGCCTTTCTATCATCTCTAACCAGTCTGCCCATTCTCCTCTGACCTCTGACATCAACAAGGCATTTTCGTCCACACAACTGCCGCTCACTGGATATTTTCTCTTTTTCGGACCATTCTCTGTAAACCCTAGAGATGGTTGTGCGTGAAAATCCTAGTAGATCAGCAGTTTTTAAAATACTCCGACCAGCACGTCTGGCTCCAACAACCATTCCACGTTCAAAGTCACTTAAATCCCCTTTCTTCCCCATTCTGATGCTCGGTTTGAACTTGAGCAAGTCGTCTTCACCACATCTAAATGCCTAAATGCATTGAGTTGCTGCCATGTGATTGGCTGATTAGCAAATTGTGTTACCAAGCAATTGAACAGGTGTACCTAATTGAACAGGCGGTTTGGGTATATATATATACACACACACATACATATTAAATAATATTTTTTAAATAATATTTAAAAAAATATATATTTGATATAAATTAAAATTGTAATAAATTTAAAAAATAAATAATCAAAATTATATACTAATCATATATAAATACCCTTGAAAATGTGAGATTTTTTAACTGTTTCCAACTTTCTAAAATTGAAATGTCATTTATTGGAGCAGCGTTTATTAAAAATCTAGGCCTAAATCACACCATAATAAGTCGAGTGTTTAAGCAACAGTCTGTTCCTGTCTCCAGGCAGTGGTTAAGTTGTCTTTCCGCATTCAAATGATGTTGCTCATTGATTTCATTGTGCTGGGAAAGATGAAGTGCTTGTGGAACACAGAATGACTTGACAACGGACAAAAACACATTTATGCCCATATATAGAATGGCAACATTCCAGCAGGGACCTGATTGATATAGAGCATCTCCACACTGGATTCACTCCCACTGAAAACCCAAGAAGGTGCTGCCAAAACCATCAGCTGGGGGGGGGGGGGGGGGGGGGGGTCGTGTTGTAACATATTTTATGCTTGCTTTGATATTCTGAGAACACACTTGCAGAGCGCTGCCAAACGGAACAAAGAAATCCCAGAAGTCAACTTGATTCCAATAAGAGAACAAAAAAAAAAAATAAAATAAAATAAATAAAACTAAAATTGCAGTTCTCTAAGGGGAATGACTTTGGATATTGTTTAGCAAATGGTACATTCTCGGGCAAACCACAAGGAACAAGGCAAGACTTCCTGGAAGACCAGGCCACCTCCTCTCTTTCCACTCCTTTTCTCCGCTGCTGAGCCAGCAAACAGGGATTCCCCCACTTCAGGATGACAGAGTGGCATCGGATTGATGAATGTTATTAATATTTAACTTTTCCTGAAATGTGTTTTCTTAAACGGAACGACAAAGCAAAAAATGCTGACTTTTCCATTTGTTAGCAAAGAAAAGATGTAATTTCGCCCACTATACCAAGCATGAACTCAAGTGACCTCGACTGAATGAGACCATCTTTTGTTCCTGAGCAAGACGGTGGATATTTGCCAGACTAAATTGAGCCTATTTACATGATCATGAGGTAAACTGCCAGCAAATAAACACAGTGACAATTTAACCCTCAAGGTTTGAGACTCATTTTCCAATCATCCCATTGAAATCCATCATTGTTCTAAAGTTTTTCTTTGAACTTTCATTGTACTTATGTAAGTCTGCAACAACTAATCGATAATTAAAATAATATTTTCAACAAATTTTGTCATAGTTAAGTCGAGTCTTTGCTCTATGCACATAAAACCTTCGGCAGTGACACCATGTAAGATAAAATTTCCATGAAGAAAAAAAGTTTACTCATATCCTCATAATGCAACCATTTGCATTATGCAAAACAGTGCGACAGCAGCAAGTGACTGATTAAATGCTGCTTTTGTTGTTAAGTACTTCATGATCAGTAATTCTTATCAAAACAATATCAGTTGTTATTATTTGAAACCAGTATTGGGAAAGTTACTTTGGAAATGTAATAGGTTACAGATTACAAGTTACAAGTAATAAGTAGTGTAACAATTTCATTTACTTTAAATGTAACTAATTACATTTTTAAAATGTCAAAATAATGTTTTCACCTGTTAAACATTTTGAAACATTTAAAGCCGGCAGGGTTAACCTTAGAATACTCAACACTGATTACTGTCAGGCTTTTAAATCCTTTATCACTTGAATTAAGATTATAAGAATTTAATTTTAAAGCACAGCCACCCCTAAATCAGACTTTAGCATGTATTTTTACTTTAAGGTTGTTCTGACGTTAAATATAGATTTAAAATCATAAGATATATATAGGTATGATACTGTTTTTGAAATCAAATCTCTGCAGAGCTATGACAGGAAACACTGGCATCTAAAAATACCCTGGAAATAACAGTTAATCTTAAAAAATAAAGCATATACATAAACCCAAATTACTAGATAAAACAGTTATCGAATAAGCATGTGTCCTAAACCCCTGAAACAGTGTCTCGTATTTTAGAGCAGTCAAAGCAATTTGGGAATGAAATCAAACAAATATGTATGCATGTGAAAATATTCAGATGTAACCCGCTTTGTAATCATTAACATTAACAATCATTAACATCATAAGTAACTGTAATTTAACTACACTTTTTCAGATTACAGTTACATTTATTTTGTAATTAAATTACGTAATTCCGTTACATGTAACTAGTTACTCCCACTGCTTGAAACTGCCTGTTTATTGTTTAAATTGCTAAATATAACTTAAACCATCATATATGTGATATTACCTGATATTGTCTATCAAATTAAGCTTTTTTTTGAAACCCTATAGGCATGATAGATTTTTATGAACATTAACTTTAAATGGTTATGCTCATTTTAGCCTTTGTAATCACTTTATATTGTAATTTTCATACTTTAAATCATTTGGAGATCATTGGGCAATATGTAGAATATCTGTAGAAATAACTTTCAGATTAATTAAGCATCAAAATAGTTGTGAATTGAAACATTATGCTTATGTAAATATTTTAATACTGTCATATTACTTCTTGAGCAATGTGTCTAATACAGTCACATCTGCATATACAGGAATGCAATGTGGTCACAAAGAAGGCACATAAACGGAGAAAAATCTTTGCATTCATTTCCATCCATCCTAAATCCCACCACAGTTTCGTCTACAGAGCTGAACCCAAAAGAGAAATCCTGCGAGGCTTTGACACTTTCCAGCCTTGTGAACGGACAATTTCAGTTCTGTTTGGTTTTTGGATGCGGTGCTGTGTAAAGCCAAGGCTGCTTTGAAGACTGCTGAGGTGTCTGTTTGGATTGGTGTGAACTGGGCAAAGATGGTAGAGTTTCCTAAAGTCTTTTTTTTTTCCATTTGGCAGGCGCCACCATAGATTGTCAGCATAAACATTCAACGACCAAAAGCTGGAAGTGACAAGAAAATGACAAAATATATCCTCTGTGCCAGTAATTAACTGTAGAAGAGCTTTGTAAATCATTGCCGGGGGAAATATAGACAGACCCGTTAGAGATGAGGTGGCAGTGCTCATCTGTGGGGACCACCAGAAATGCATCATTTACTGTAAGTCCAAAATGTTTCCTGTATGAAATAAGGAAAAAAGATGCACCTGCAAGACAAGCTGCTGGCCACACTCTGGTGTAAGATGAGTAAAGCTGGTGTGTACGAGTGAAAAAAAAAACACACAAACATCTCCTGACACTCCCGCACTGTAATAAAGCCTCATTATTACAACAATGTGTCAGGTTACACCACAGCATGACACTTATTGAACCTTCTCAACCAGCACTGACGGGAAAACTGCAGACAAGCCTGAAGCGTCACTGCCAGATTATCACATCAAGCTTCCTGATGTGTTTTATGTCCTATTTGTTTTATTTAGGGTGGAGGAAGATAAGGATCAAGGACAGGGATTAAAAAAATTATGAAGAGGAAAGGAGAGGAGAAATAAAATTAAAGACATAATAATAAAAAAAAGATAAAGATATAAGCTAATGGCTACAAGGAAGAAAAAAGGCAAACAGAAAAAAGGACCAAACAAATGAAAGAAAACTACAAACAATGGCAAACTTAGATAAAGACGGCAAACGAGTGTACAAAATGAAGCAGGCAAATGGAAAGGATAAAAAAAGGAAAGAAAAAAAACAGGCAAGTGGAAAGAATAAAGAAGGCAAATGGCCTAAAGAAAGAAAATATGTCACAGAAAGAAAAAGAGCAGACAAATTGACAAATGAAAGAATAAGTGAACTATAAGAAAGTGCATAAAGACAGAGAGAGAGAAAGAAAGAAAGAAAGATAGAAAAGAGTAAAACGAACAAAAGTAGACAATCAACCAATATAGTGGAAAAACAAACAAAAAGATCAATCAAACAATCAAATGGAAAGACAGAAAGGAAGAAAGAACAGATAAATGGACAAAGGACAAAAAATAATACGCATCAAAAAACTGACAAGAGAAAAAAGACGAACAATGGCTAACCTAAAGAAAGAGAGAACATACATAATAATAAAGAATGGATAAATGAAACAGACAAATGAAAGAACAGACGAAAAATGGCAAACCTGAAGAAAGAGAGAACAGACAAATAAAAAAAATGGACAAAGGAAAGAATGCACAAGCAAAAGAGCGGACAAATTAAGGAGTAGACAAACAAGGTAAACAAAAGAACGGACAAACAATGGCAAACCTAAAGAAAGAGAGCAGTTCAATAAAAAAAAAATGGACAAACGAAACATGAATGGACAAGACGAGACAAGAACGGCTAAACAATAGCTAGCCTAAAGAGAGAAGAGACAAATTAAAAAAAGAATGGACGAATAAAACACAAGTGACAACAGACAAATTAAAGAACGAACAAACAAATCAACAGACAAACGAAAGAACAGACAACAGCAAGAGAGAACAGACCAATTAAAAAGAATGGACAAATGAAATAATGCACAAACGAACGAGCAGACGAAGAGTGGACAAACAAGGCAAACAAAAGAATGGATGAACATAGCAAACCTGAAGAGAAAGAGAATAGACCAGGTAAAAAAAAAGAAAGAGACAAATGAAAGAACAGAAACAAACGAACATAAAAGTGAAGAAAAAAGACAAAGTTGAAGGAGGAAATCTGAAGACTAGGAAGATGTGGTGCATGTCCTGCAGCGCTGCAGGTCGTCAGTTTGGGAAGAGAAGACTCATTGTGCCTTAACAGCACTTTACATCACACTGTTCCCGTAAAACATTAGCGTCGCCCTGCCTCAGGCCCAAAATAGAGACCCAAACCCCTCAGATAACACACAAATCCTGATAGCGGAAAATAAAGGGAAGTGCCCTCCAGTACAAAATCATGCAACACAGGACAATTCTCGTCTAAAATTCATACCACAACTAGAAGAGATTTGTGTGTGCGCTACAAAAAAAAAAAAAGTGCAAAAATCATGTCAAATTTCAAAACCTTTGCCGTGGTTCATCCACTTCCTGAGATTGATGCAATCATTAGTGTTTTTTAATAGCAAGGAGATTTCAAAATGCAAACTATAATGCAGAAATTATTACTATGTAAATGTAATAAAAAGTACAAAATAAAAGGAATTTTACTGAGAAAAAAATATGTATATATATTTTTATTTACTTATATATATATAAATAAATATACACTGCATATAATGTAGCATATTATTTGGGTAAATTAAATAAAAAAATAAATAAAATGCATATATAAATATAATAATTTTTATTTAATTTTTTTCTGAGAAAAAATATTTACATTTTCTCTGTATATAATAACTTACTGCATTATTTAAAGTAAAGTCATACAGATTACTTATAGTCAACTCTGGCAAGATGACTGCAAACAAATGCAGTCATTAAAAACCCATCATTAAAAATGCTAAAAAAACTAAAACTGACAGCTATGTGACAGATCTTCAGAAGCTACAAGAAGAGTGATAAGGAAATCATCTTCTTATCTGTTCAAGGAAATAATCTGAGGGAAACAAAGTAGAGCACCAGACAAGAAGCGTCTTCCCTTGGGCAATCAAACCTGAATTTCTCACCCGTCAACAACCCCCTAAAATGCTAAAAAAAGGCTGACATTAAAGAGATTTACGAGCTCTACCTTGGGCGGAGGACGTCCCAGCTGTGCATAAAACTTAGTCCAAAACTGCATGAGTGACATGGGTCCAAGTCACTATCATTCACCTCCTTGAGACAACAGATCCTTTCCATATGCAAGCTCACAGCAGCTGCAACAACAAACGCGGAGGAAAAGAAAACGGCTCTCCTGCTTGCACAACAGGTACTTAAGAGTCCCCTGTGCCCTTCCTAGTAAGCGAGGACTGACAGGTATGTGCATGGAGGTTCACTCATATTGATTGTGGTTTAGTTCCTCAATGCTAAAGGTGGTTGAGAGGGGAGGGGAGCTGAGCGAGGGGGAGGGGAGGAGCTTTCAGGAAATGATGCTTTTGTTGGTAAGTGACGAGTTACTGGCAGTCAGGCCCTCTTTACAGTACATGGTGTAACTCAACCGCATTTGTAGTGTAAACAGTGCAGCGCTACGGTTCTCCAGAGCGCTGTGGCGGCTGCACTGGATCTGTTTAACACTGGCAGATCATTATTTAATGATTATTATGTTTAGTGGCTCCCAGCTGAACGCATTTCTTTCAGTCTGGGGCTCTGGTCTTTGGTGTTCATCACTTATGAATGGAAAACAATCAGGCCGAGTCATTTCACGTCAAAGCGGACGAGTTAACCGAGCATTTTTATGACTTACTACATGTTGAGTTCATTCGGATGCAATTGGCAGCTTTCCCAAAACGCATAAACACCTGCCTGGGCTTCTTACCGAAAGAAACAACCATCAGGCCATCCGAGCAGGTCTAATCAGTTTGGAGTCCCACGATGGCTAGTAATAGAGATCAATGTCTTGGAGGCACTTCATGGCCGTAAGTAGCCGGTGACTGCTGGCCCCGGCGACAGAGCGGCGCCTTGATGTGCGGAAATATCAGTAAACATGAGTCACTGATTATTAGCCTAAAGTATGGTTAATATCCTTCCACTGAGGGGGCGGTGGTATGAGAAAGATGTACTGTTAATTTGCTCAGCAAAAAATATGCAGATTTTAATATCATGTACTAACAATGCAGAAGTTTTACATGCGTAGTCTTTATATTAATGCGCACACAATTACTAGCCGTCACTTTGTAGTGAGAACGATCTTCCTAAAAGCAAAATTGAACAAAACTCTAGAAACACATCTAGAAAGTCATATGTTAAAAAAAAAGAAATATATACACATATTTATACACACACATTTATATATATATATATATATATATATATATATATATATATATATATATATATATATATATATATATATATATATATATATATATATATATATATATATATATATATATATATATATGTTACAAAATAAAATTTATATATTATAAAAATGTATTCTAAATAATTTTTTTATTATATATATATATATATATATATATATATATATATATATATATATATATATATATATATATATATATATATATATATATATGTTACAAAATAAAATTTATATATTATAAAAAATGTATTCTAAATTTAAAAATGCATAAATACAAAATATACATAAAAGAAAATACATAAAAATATAAATTACACTGTAAAATTTGTTACTGGAAAAATATTTGTATTTATATATATATTTTCTTTAAACATAAAACAAAAAAAAACAAAAATGAATCTATAATAAAAAGTGAAAAATATAAAAAATATATTTATATTCATTAATTTTATTATTTATTGTATTATAAAATATATAAAACAAATGTTAATAAAAAAATTAATATAAAAATATATAATAAATGTATGTTATTGAGATTTTTTAAAATATTTATTAATATTTTGTATTTTACATATAAAAGTGCATTATACAATGTATGTTGAGAACAAAATATATTTATATTCATTAAGTTTTATTATTTAAATATTTTAAATGAAATAATGAATATTTTTAATTAAACAACAAGCAAAAACAATTTAAGTATATAAAAACAAATATAAATATAACAGAAAAGCATGATAAAATGCATGTTATTCAGAAAGAATATACATAAAGTGCATAATACAATGAATGAGAACAAAATATATTTATATATATATATATATTAAATTGCATTATTTACTATTTAAAGTATTTTAAATGAAATAAAACAAACAATTTAAATATATAAAAAATGCATAATACATACATAAAATACATAAGGTATGTTATTGAGGAAATACATATATAAAATATACATATATTTTCCTCAGTAACACCTTTTTATGTATTTTTATGCACACACACACACACACACACACACACACACGTATAAATATAATAGATTTTATTATTGATTTTTTATTATTTATTTTCTCTGTATATAATTTATGATATTATTTAAAGCGTGTGTGTGTGTATTCATATATATCTAGTATATACATAAAAATTGTGATAGGGTGTTTAAACCATAAAATAAATAGCAAACACCAAGACAATATCTTGAATTTGATATCTAATCATTTGAGAAAAAATAAAAAAAGCAACGAGGAAGAAAAACACAGGCATCTTCCTTCCTTGTAAGGTGTGTAGGAAAAATGGCTTCCAGTTAAGTCGAAACAGTGTAGGTTAAACTAACGACTGTACGTTTCCTCTGAAATCCACTTATGGCAACCTTCCACCCAAAGCCGTCTGATCATCGAAATAAATCTCTGCAGAGTGCGCAAACTCTTGAAGCAGTTCAAGAAAAAAACAAAAAGCTTTTCAAAGACCCTCCCAGAGCTGCGGATGACGATGCATGCACTACAAAACGTGCCTGTGACAGGAGTACGCACTTGCATGTAGGTCTGTGAGCTTTGTGGTCGACCTGCGGTTCCTCATTGTCTTGTGTTGTAGAGTTCAGTTAGTCTTTTCCTTTAGTTTGAGAAACGTCTTACATGCTCATCAAAGCAAATAAACCAAGAGGAATGTTTGCACTTGAGAAACAGATGAACAAATGAAAACACCTCCTTCCTCCTTCCTGTAGCCAATCAGAAGCAAGAGAGAGAAACAACTAACAGAAATAATAATCACCCTTTGCTCTCGTAATGCTCCTTCATTTATTTGTAGATTTCTTGTTCTTTGTAAGTGCAGGTGCATGCATGAGCGAGAACAGAATCATTTCCAGTGCAGCGCTCGGCTGGGCTCAGAGAAGCTCTGTGCTTTTGCAGCTGCAAGCTTATCAACAACTTCAGGCCAGGTGCATGACTACAGTATGTGACAGGTGACAATTAGCATGTGTGCATGCAAGATCACCAGAAAGAACAAAGATTTGATGCAAGAACCCTGCGATCATTCACACCTCCTACCTGTGGTTTCATATTAAGTGAAAATAAACATGTCAAAACCTAAATTAATGCTAACAAACTTCAAATACATGGAAATTGTTCAGGCTATCACGTAGCCTAAAAGCTTTTTAGATTAAAAGATATCCTTACACACACACACACACACAACAAAAACTCTCTCTCTCTCTATAGTATGATATTTATATATAATTTATTAAATATGGATAGAAAAAAATATTTTATTTGTGTTTAATAAAATATGTAAATAATCATTCATTGTTAGTTATTATTATTTCCTTTTATTTTTGTTAATTAGTATAATATACAGCCTATAGAATAAATGGTAATAAATTATAGAATTATGATGACATCATGATGATCATTTTATCATTATTTTTTAATATATTATCATTTATCATCATTTATAAATGTATAAACATAAATATAAACAAATTAAAAATTGTAAATAAATTATATTTTTTATAATATATAAAATTACTATTGTTATACATGAATACATATGATAATAAATGCTAACTTTTTTAAATGTATTAATTATTATCTCTCTCTCTCTCTCTCTCACACACACACACACACAAATGAAAAATGTATTAAATATTAGCATTCCTATTATTAAAAAAGGAAAAAAAGAGATATGATATGTACAATAACTTATATTATACACGCATAATAAATCTTTTTTTCTCATTATATATAAATTAATATACATTACTAATATATATATATATATATATATGATTACACAATAAATTGTTTTAATTTATTATCTCTCTCTCTCTCTCACACACACACACATAAATAAATATTAATAGCAGCATAACTATTATTATTTAAAAAGGAAAAAAGAGATATTACGATATGTAAAATAAATTATATTATGTGCACAAAAAAACAATCATTATCATATATAAATGAATATTTAAATCATATTTATCAGGTTTTATCATATAAAATGAAAATGCATGAATCATAACACTACTAATACTATTTTTTTTTTTGACCCGTCTCTACTCAAGCCAGTAAACAGAGTATCTTCAACAGAGCATCAAGCTGTGGGTGGGAGGAAAGAAGATTTGTGGTCTGTCGTTATTTTGATTGCGCGATCGTACATCCTGTAAACAACAACTCGTGTCTAAACAAAAAGAGGAAATCCTGAGAGAGCTTCACATGATGAGGAACGACATCCTGAACAAGCGCACAGCTTTGAACGTTCATTTACAGATTGAGTGTGCGGCACTCGATAGAAAGGCTTCTGGGACATTAGGCTGAACTGATGTGGAGGGCATGCGCGGCTTTATTTGACTCTATTAGTCATATTTTCTCAGTGACAGTGTGATGGAGAGTCTTCCCTACAGCAGCTGTGCGCCATGACTGTGATCTTCTGAAGGAAAGCATGGCATTAACCACAATAGAGGACGTCTTACTCACATGCACCTTTCTTGAGTCTGAATCACCCAGACATGTTTAAATCCGACGGACTAGACCAAAGGCCTGACGCTAGCAAGAGCAGATGGAAGACTTCATTTGACACCAAACATGCACTTTTTATTTGACCAGAGCTTCTCTAATTAAACATGTTCAATCATTACATTTAGGATTTATTTATTTTCCAGACTGTTCCAATAAATAATTTCAACAATTCATCTGAATCTACAAACAGAGCCATTTTAAATAAACCCTTAAATGCTTTCTGTAAAAGGACACTGAGAAGCTCATACAACCCATTTATAGGATAATCCATTTATTATATTTACAATATATCACAAATAATATTAATAATAATATTATACACTTATAATTTTTAATTTGTAATATTTAAATATTTATCAGCTTTGATTAAATATTAAAGAAATATAGAAGAAATAAGATTTATATCATGTGATGAATATATAATGATAAAAATACAGTCAAAATTAAAAAAATAAAAATAAATATTAAATAAATTATATTTGTCAGGTTTTATCAAGTATTGATGAAATATTTTGAATAATGGGAAAATGCTGAAATATATTATTTAATATGACTAGTTGCATATGAATAGTTGAATATTTAATTACAAACATGATTAAGCTTTTTATGTAATATTGAAGATATATATATATATATATATATATATATATAAAGAAATACAACTTAATGTTAATATTCTTCTACCTATCATGTGATGAATAAAAAATAATATTATTGTATTTATTACAACATTATAATTTACACACACACACATACATATATATACACATATATTAAATAATTATTGAATAATATAAAAGAGTATAGTTTTTAGTTATTCAATTAAATAGTATGTGTCAGGTTTTATTTAACACTGATTAAATATTTTGAATACTGGAAAAAACAGAAAAAATATTATTTCATATTAATAATTGTATATGAATACTTGAATATATTTAATTACAAAAGGTCAAAATTAATATAATTGCAGTTTTATATTACTTAATGTATTACAGCTTATATAATGTTTAAATAAGTCAGGATAGATATATATATATCATCATAAATATAAATATATATCAAATTGTCAGGATATATATGAGAAATATTTATTAAAATTAATATAGTATTTAAAAATATATAATGTTTGTTAGGTTTTGTCTAATATTCAATAGAGAAATACGCAGAAAAAAATAGGCAGAAAAATAAAATACGATTTTTTTGCTTTATCATCCAGTTTGCTTCACCTAATTGTTTTTGTCGTTCATAAGCTTCCCATCAGCCCACACTCTTTATTTAACAGGTGACATTATGCCTTAATATAGCTTTATTTTGGTATTTTTTCCCACATTCAACCCATTGAGACAGAAATAGGTTTATGTATTTATCCTCTGAGGTAATGTTCCTGTTACAAACACTCAAGTAAATTTAGCTACGGCGAGGTGGGAACCCGAAACCAGCGCTGGAGTGATTTTGTTACAGCGATTAAAGCGGAGCCAGAAAATGTGTCGCTGGTGTCTGACTCCTACACAGTGAACATGACAGAGAGCCGCAGGCTATGAAATAAGCATGCAGGGGTCAGAAGGGTGGATCCACATTTAATGGCCATTTTGTTCTACTTATAGGTGTGGGACGCAGGTCTAAACGTGACGGGAAGAAGGCGTGAAAGCACTGAAATGAATCACGTCAGTCAGACTCTTTACCGGCTGTCCTGTTTGGGAGGCACCTCCTCTTAGAAAAATCATTTGTTGTGTAAAAATGAAAGTGGACGCGTGGCAGAGTGGGATAATGGTAGATGGGGGAAATGTTCAGAAAACCTGTTTTATATTTAGAACTATTTTTACATAAAGGGCTTTTTTTTGCTGAAAACTTTGAGGTTAAGGTTTCTCATTTTTCACTCCTGCATGTCTTCTTTAATGAAGTGAAGTGACATGAAGTGAAGTGACATACTGCCAAGTATGGTGACCCATACTCGGAATTCGTGCTCTGCATTTAACCCATCCAACGTGCACACACACACCGTGAACACACACCCGGAGCAGTGGGCAGCTATTTATACTGCGGTGCCTGGGGAGCAGTTGGGGGTTCGGTGCCTTGCTCAAGGGCACCTCAGTCGTGGTATTGAGGGTGGAGAGAGCCTATAATAAATGAAAAGTAACAATTTCCCTGAGCTGTCTTGACTTTTGATTATACTAGGCATATGGTTGATGAATAAATCCCAAAAGTTAGTTTGCATACTACAGTATAGTTAGCATCTCATTTCTTCATTTGCTGTGCTTACCACATACACATCGCTTGAATTAACCATTTCCTTTACTATAATGAGCTCATTATACCACATGACTAATTAAACCATGAACCGATGCTTTAACATAGATGCATCAATGAAAAACCCCTTAGTTAAGTGCAACGATAAAATCAACAATCAACTAAAACACTCATGCAAGACCACAGGACGCAATTAAGAGGTTTAAAGTTTGTCTTACTGGACTATTGAACAATGCCCTCACAGGCTAGAGTTTTTACCTCATTACTTCAACCAAGAGGGTTTTAACATCAAAGCTAATGGGGATGTTTACATGTTAAGAAGGAAACTATTTGGGTCTTAACCCTAATTACATACTTACCTGCGACTTCCCTGATGGCAATTCATTACCAAACACGCTATCAAAATCGTTTAGCATAAAAAATGCATTCTGATGGTTTTATGCACTCGGCAGCCAATAATTTAGCATGCAAAAAAAAGTTCACAAATCATGAGGACGTCATGCAGACTGTACAAGTGACCGAAAACTTTGCGCCAGGTGGAGTTCAACTGGCATTTATTTTTTATGTATTTATTTTAATATGATAAGTTGCATTTTATTTTGTGCATTTTTTTTTTTTCTTTTTTTTTTACATTTTTTTCAATTTCCCAGAATCTCTTTTAATTTTTTTAATATATGTTTTACTATTTTTTTTTTCACTATACATAAAGGCAGGCGGGGAAAATCGAAAGAGAAACTGGGATTTTTTTTTTTTTTAAATGACATTGATAAAACACAAATTGCAGTACAATTAATTAATTAGGATTAAAAAATGTTTATTGTGTCTGATTACACATTTAAATTAATAGAAAAGGAGGAAGATGTGTTTTTTTCCCTGCCAGATAGAAACAATTAGCAAGATTCAGGGTGATTAATCAGATTTAATTTAACAATTTTAATTAATGATTTTTTTATTTTGTCTTGTTTTTGTCTTTATAAGTTAAATATATATTTAGTAGTTTTTTAATAATATTTCTATTTATAATGTTATAATATTTATTTAAATGTATGCACATTCATATACAATATTTTTCTTAAGCTTAATTTTTTATTAATTTTCTTTTGTTCAAATAAACCCACTGTTAAAATATATTTTTTAGTCCAATAAATACATAATATTTCCAAGTTCATGACTAATAATTTAACAATTTTAATCAACGATTTTGAGACTATATATTGAATAAATATTTAGCAGTTTTTTAGTAGTATTTTTATAATATTTATTTAAAAATATGCTCATTTATATACAATTTCTTTTTACATTTATTTGTTTAATGAATTTTCTTTTAAATTGAAGGAAACCTACTGTTATTTTAAGTCCACTAAATGCATATTTTCAAGTCAACAACTAATCATGATTCAGGGAGATTAATCAGATTTAATTGAACAATTTTAGTTAATGATTTTGTCTTTTTGTTTTTATATATTGAATACATATTTAGTAGTTTTTTTTATCATTATTTATTTAAAAGTAAGCATATATAAATTTATTTTTCAAATTTCTTACATTTATTTGCTTGACCCATGATCACAACTCATCCACTCCTTCACAGAACCTAAAAAAACTTATTTAGCACTAAAACGGTCTCTTGCCACTCTAATCTGATGCTATTTACAGGAAAAAAAAAAAAAACTGCGTTCATCAATACCAAGTCTCTGTGAGATGACATACACAGTCTTCATCCCATCTAGACGTCATTTCATCAGCTGTGAACGCAACCCAGAGAGGACCAAAGCCTCCAAAATATGCCACCATCCCAAACATCAGGGTCTTACCAGAGTAAGGTCTTCATTCTGAGTGAGATTCAGACTCGGGAAGTCAAAGTCGCTGAGGCCGCTGGGAAGCAAATCCGTGTGCATGTCCGACGGGCCGCCGAGAAGCTGCTGCCTGAGAAACCAGACATAAGAAATACAGAGTTTCATGATGGATCACGAGCAGAGTAAACACACGGCCAAAAAAGGAAGAAGGAAATTCACCGTTTTGTGTCAGAAAACAGTCACATGACCGACAGAGTCGGGGGGGGGGGACATAAAAAAGAAAAATAAACCCACAAAATGACTTTAAATTAGTGCTGTCAATCGATTAAAAAAATTAACTAATTAATCACAATTTTTTCCTGAAATTAATCGCGATTAATCCCACCTAACATTAAACTTTTTAAATCTACTTTTATATTGCAATAATTTCACATTTAATCTTCAAATTAATGTAGAAACAACATAAAGACGGTATATTTTTAATATTTGATTAATGGCATCTTTTTAATGAATGAAGGCCAGTATCACTGACACCAATATTGATGTCTCTATAAAATAATATTTTTTCCCTAATATTTAACCATTGACTATTGCCATTCAACATTACAGTATAATTGAAAGCCATCAATTTTAATATTTATTAGACTTTAATAAAAATAACTTCTAATTTAAGTGAACTTTAAACAATTTTCTCATAAACACAGTATAACCAATGTCATATTTAGCTACCTATGCCCTTCAGCAAGTAGGAAATATACAGAAATTGAATAAAGTTATCAAACACTAAATTCTAAATTAATACAGATGAGTCCTTAAAGCTATAAAGTTATTGATTTCCTTTTTTTTTTTTTTTTTTTTTTTTGTTCTTAGATGAACAGACATCACAGCAGCTGGGTTAATAGGTTATTTTGGCTGCTTTTTCTTTAAGAGCTGCCGAGGCGGATCTGACAAGCATCGTGTTTTCTCTCAACTCACTTTACATTTTCTGACCCACTTCAGGTCTTAAAGTCTCTATTAATGATCTGGCGAGTGTGTTAGATGAGTGAGAAAGTGCAGGACAGTTTTGAAAACCATTTCAGAGACATGTTCTTAAATGTGACTCATATTTCACGCAAGCACAGTTTTAAGGCAGTTTGAATCACCTTCATGACTTAACTGACCACGACATTGCATGCACATCGTTTCTTTCGCGCTTTGATATGAAATGATAAAGGCTACAGCGTGCGGCAGCGCCTTTGTTCAGTACAGTACAGTTTCCGCGCTCCTTTGACTCACGCCTGACGCTGAAGTGAAGTTGAAGCACGCGTCTGAAACATCTCCTATTTGAAATGCTCGTAAAGACGTTCTGTGACTAAATTAACAAGAAAAAAGAGACAGAGGCAGCAGTTGTGAGTGGGGTGGCCAACACTAGCCCCGCCCCTGTGTTAACGCCGTTAAATATTTTTAACGCGTTAAACTGAAAAAATTAATCACCAGCGTTAACGCGCTAATTTTGACAGCACTACTTTAAATAAATAAATGCAACATTAAAACAAGTGTATTTAAAGAGATCATACCTAAAAAGTAAGCAAATAATGACTAAATGTTCCCATTTACGGTTTAAATTGAATTCTAGATGTGTATAACTATACAGACGAGTTGAAGTGTTAAAGTGCCTCTCGTCATGTGACATTCATTCATTGAGTGCCTGTCATGTGATGTTCACTTTCAGTTCTCTTTCTTTCACTTCACTTAACTTTGTGGGAAATCACCGCAGTACATTTCAGGAAGCTTCACAACGAGGTGGATATTTTTGTCGTGTTGCTAGTTTGGATGATACAGTTGAACTGCTTTGAGACCAAAGTATTCTGCCATTGGGCACAATGTGACTTTTGATGATCAGAGAAGAGAAATGATTGACAGCTGAGTTTCTACAGGACGAGCGGTGACAAAACACATACATAAATACATTTACAGAGGGGATGAAAAGTCTGGGACCACTTCCAGCATCTGGGATTCAAAATTTGTAAATACTGTTTTAGGATTTAAAAGACAGACATAAATAATTTGTACAAAATGAGGTATTAGGATGTCAAATAAATAAATATTGAATTATTTGAATTTTAAATGTTTATTAAATTCAAATAAAAATTATATTTAATAATAAAAATATAAAATCGAACCTCCATAGAAGACATTTCTGTATAATATGCATATACAGTACTCTGTCAGTTTAGATTTTTTTGTTAACAAATGTAATATTTTTTTATTAAGCAAGGATGCATTCAATTAATCAGAAGTCACAGTAAATACATTTATAATGTTAAGAAATATGTCTATTTCAAAATAAACGCTGTACTATTTATCAATTAATGCTGAAAAAAAAACTTCCACAAAAATATTAAGCAGTGCAACTGTTTTCAACATTGATAATAATAAGAAACGTTTCACTGGAATATTGGCTGCAAAAATATATACACACATACATACATGCATATATATAAATATATTATATATACAC
Source organism: Barbus barbus (assembly GCF_936440315.1). Lineage (NCBI taxonomy): Eukaryota > Metazoa > Chordata > Actinopteri > Cypriniformes > Cyprinidae > Barbus > Barbus barbus. The sequence continues at coordinate 10,306,205 of NC_136727.1, forward strand.
ACATACATATATATTAGGGATGTCAACGATTAATCGACGATTGATGGTCGATTAAGCAGTTTCATTTTGGGGTGCGTGTGGCTCATGGGAAAACACGTGCAAACGTCTGTGAGTGACGGTGAAGGGGCGGGATCTTACACAAAAATAATTTACTAATGTACAAACTATAGGCTTTTAATGTGATCCAAACTTTAAAAGTACATTAAAACAGATGCAATACAAAAGTTCTTTTAAGTCATGTTCAATTATAATTTCCCTAGATAGTTGTTGAATATCGGGCACTTCGCTTTGACAGGGCTGCGCGCACGCGAGCAGGAGAGATACTATTGGCTATTCATTCATACAACTTGTTAATTTGTTCCTACGACATTAATTTGTGGCCACTGTCCAGGTTTCATTAATTTGTTCTAGGGGTGGGCGATATGGGAAAAATATCATATCACAATTTATTTTAAGAAATATCACGATTCACGATTTTATCACGATTCTTTGTCATGTTAGTTTTATTATTTTGGTTTTACAAGTTGTCTGAGCATTACAGCCAAACTAGAAAGACAAAGATGCATGGCAGATATTTAGGCCAAAGTGGGCGAAGATAAAAAATCTTTGTCATAATTTTATCTTTCTTATTAAAAAATAAGAACAAAGATACACATTACAAATACATATAATATACAAATAAAACAAACAGTGCTTTATTTTCAGGTACAATAGGTGTATTTAGCAGAGCATTCAATGAAATTGAATGAACAAATATAAAAATAAAACACTACATAGACTGATTCCTAAAGCAACTGTATTAAAGTTTTTCAGTCAAGAATAGTGAGTGATTTTTCTCTTTGCGTTTTGTTATTAAATGAATAGTTCCCCCAAAAATAAATATTCTGTCATCTGTCTGTCAATTCTGTCATAATGTTTTATTTTTATACCATCATTTACTCAAAAGATGTTTTAAGCCTGAATGAGTTTCTATCTTCTGCTGAACATAAATGCTATTTTGAAGAAGGTGGAAAACCAAACAGTTGCTGGTCCTCAGTGACTTCCATAGGATTTTTCTTTCCTGCTATCAAAGTCAATGTGGACCAGCAACTGTTTGGTTACCCTCATTCTTCAAAATATCTTATTTTGGGTTCAGCACAAGAAATTAATAGCGGTTTGGGACAACATGTGAGTGAGTAAATAATGACAGAAATTACATTTTAGGGTGAACTATCCCTTTAATGACAGTCGACAGCACGTTTAGTGTCCTGTCTCTTTAAGACCTGCACGCATCTAATATACAGGCACGCATCCGTTTCTCTCTTAACTATTTACTTTTATTTTAGAGATAACCAACTGAGTCTGTATGTAAACCTTGTGTGTTTTGACAGTATTAGCGCAAAAGATAAGTTAGTTGAGTAATCAAGCGCTGTTAGACAGGCTTTTTAGTGCGCGTGCTTCCGGTGTATGCGCTCAGAAAAAGCGCACGTCAGACCAGCGCGTGAATGAAACATTTAACCAGCAAGGCTTGTATGCAAATAATGTACTTTTGCGATCGCGAATAAGTGCAGTGTCCTGTCAGAGTAACTCTACTGCTGTATGTCCTGTTGTACAGTAAATAGAGACGGAGGCACCAGAACTGTATTTGACAGAATGTGTGCTGTAGCACGATACTACGATATTTCTTCAAAAGCAGATCGTGGAGACATTTTTATCGTCCACGATCAAAAATCGTCATATCGCACACCCCTAATTTGTTCCCTACAAAACCCATGAATTTAAACGCGGGAGCAATTTAAGTCATAGTAACGAATTCTTAATTCATGGCCACAAAATCTTTAATTTCCCCCCACGTTTACCACAGTAAGAGACGCGATTAAAACAACAGTAAAACAACAATAAAATAAACCTGAGAATGTAGAGGGTGAGACAGTGAAGATTTGGGAAAAGAAACAATAAAAAAAATATAAAATTTGTGACCATCTGGCAAAACAGAACACAAAACCGTATGGCTTGATTTAAATGTATGCGCTCGAACGGCATGAATCCAAAAGCATGGTCGCGATGTAACATTTGCCTGCTAACCAATTATTTCTCTTATTAACAAAGCTTTGTACCTCACTTGTGTCATAATACTCGCATTAAAATGTTTCAAACGGGTAACAGTGTGTAATGCTGTTGCAACGCCAGTGGTTTTGGAAACTGATCACTGACCTCACGTCACAGCCCCACGCGCCGTACTTGCGTTTGGGATCATTTTATTTTAAATCCCGATAATGTCAATTGCAAACATTGCGACGATGTTTTAAAATAAAACAGCGAGCACCATGAAACCATTTAAAAAGGCGCATTCAGCGGTCTCCGTGACAGAATATGAAACAGCCCACAAAGTATAATGATCCCGTGCGTAACTACGGCGCTCTCTCTTCATTTTATCAAATGATCATAATCACATCCATTCATTTTACGATCCTGCTACTAGCCTTTTACTTAGACAAAAAAAACCTTTCATTCGGGCGAGGAAGCTGGCGTTTTTAGTGGCATTTGCACATCCTGTCGGTGACTATATGCTACTGCAATAGACGCATTTTGCAGTATTAGGGTTAACGATTAATTGATCGTTAATTTAAACGACGATCGATTATGGAAATGATCGAAAATTGACATATACATATAATCAGGGCTTGAGTTTCGGTTTTTAAACTGGGGGGGAACTCCCCCCTTACATGGGTCACATGGGGGGGATTTAAAGATTCTTGGGGGGGGGGGGGGTAAATTGACACATTGGGCTAAATTAATCATCTTCATTTATTTATGTCTACAGTTTTTAATGTATCTTGGTTTTCAAAGAATTATAACAAAATTTGTCATGCTCTCTTTCAAATTGACATTAAGAACTATATTAAAACTATATATTAAGAATCACTGTATTTGTATATTCCAGTTTCAGTTCAATTTCTTTGTTTTTAAAAAAAAAACTTTATACAAAATACACCATGCTCTCCTTCAAACTGACATTAAGAACTATATATTAAGGTCTCTCAATTTCAGTGTATTGCATGGGTTTCAGATCAGTTCAGTTCTTTGCTTTTTCAAAACTTCATACAAAATACGTCATGCTCTCCTTCAAATTAACGTTAAGAACTTTGTTTAAACTATATATTAATGTATCTCAGTTTCAGTGTCTTTCATGTTTCAGTTCAATTTTAGTCACTTTTTTTCCATTGCTTGTGACTTTGTGACTTCTTTCCTCTGTCTCCTCCTCTTCATCTCTTTCCATTTGATGATGGCTTTCATTTTTGTGCCTTCTGAATAAAAAAAGAAATGTCTCCTCTTTCTATAGCCAAATATTTTTTTTTCCCCTAACGTTTAAGCGTTGTGAAATAATCTAATCAGAGTGTTATTTTTGTTTTTATTTAAGAAAAAAAGCTCTCCAAAGATTAAAAACCATTTCAGTGAATGATCTTTATTCCGACATAAATTAAATAACACAAGGACAAATATCATGCATACCAAGCTGTTGGCGTCTTCTCGCCGTTGAAACATGGGTCGTTACGTGAGAGATGATGACGATCAGTGAACAAGAGTCTATTTTATCTCATGTTCATTCATGTTAACTTTTGATAAAATGCGCATTTTAAGATAAGGAGATGATGATTTACTCGCGCTTCGCTGCTGCTGTGTTGAGTCGGCGGGCGCGCTCTATCCACTCACACACTATAAAGAGCAAAACAGCATTTGATGTTTGAATTTCGGGATTAAAATAATATAATTTGGAAGCTGATAACATCTTCACAGCAAGTCATTATGACTCAGAATATTAGAGCGCGTTACACAGCCTTGTGTGAATCAGTGCGACGCGGGCCACGGAGAACACGCCGATGCTCTGCTACAGGACTCAACGACAGAGAAGGCCGGTGCAGCGCTGTTTTTAAAAAAAGACAGGCTGTTTGAACCAGTGATTTATTTTTTTTCACGTCTGTAGATGTATTTAATCTGAGATGAAGCAAATATATTTGTGCGGGAATTTCTCGCATTATAAAAGTTAAACTTGCGGGAATGGTTTAAATTATGCGCGATCCCCGCAATCCCGCGCCGAAATTCAAGCCTTGTGTGTATATATATATATATATATATATATATATATATATATATATATATATATATATATATATTACACATATACATACACAAACACACTTAAATATATTTCAAATATTTGTTACTATTTTTATGCAATTATTTTGATTTGTTAATACTATAATTCATAGTAACAATATATAATAATAGTACTAATATTAATATAATATAATGAATGTAATTAATAATAGTAGTAGTAACAATAATAATCATAATTGTATTTTTTTATTATTTTAATTTTCTTTCTTTAATTGTAAGTTACATTTACTACTAATAAAATATATTATTTTTAATCATTTTTCAAACTTTTGAACGGTACAATATGTATCATTACTAAACCAAGACAACATGGTAAAAAAAAAAAACAAGTAGTAAAATATTAGTATACTTATGTATTTTTGGATGAACAGAAGTCAAAGGAATGTTTATGGAAAATCTTAAATAAGTGAAATGGAATATTAAGCTGGAAATAATATATGCAAGATTTTATTAAGCATGGATAGTATTGAATGCTAGTCTATGATATTTCTGGTTTATATTATTTTTTTAAATAAATAAAAAAAATTTAAAATATAAAAAAATGTGGTTTATATTATTTTTTGCTCAGGTGGGCTTTGTTTTTGTTTTTTTTTATAAAAAATTTATTTGCACATGATACTCTTAATATGACACTATAAGACCAGGGACATTTATTAATAAAGTAAATATTATAATTCATTTAAATTTGCTGCAAATTTGCAGAAGAGTGCGTTTGTGCTCTGCAAATAAACTTGTCCAGATTTAAATATCCTCAGACTTCTTCTGATATTGCACATTTTCTTCTGAGGTTTGGCACATTTATTCAGTCGCATTCCATCAACAATACAATTCACTCTGAACCATCCCATAATGCCCCTCTCTGCCTTGTGTAATCTCATCCTTCTGAGAAAAATCACTCGTATTTGAAGCGAACGGTGCAGGAAAATTAATTATAAAGTCATTTTTAGGGTAGTAAAGAAATACTAATAAAGTATCTCTCGAAACAACCTTTTTTTTGTCCAATCATTTTATTGCTTTCAGACAGAGTGTGGCGGTCAGGTAAACACCACTCTCTAGCCAAGTCTAGACACCTTTATCAGCTGAACGTTCAACACACAGATACACATTACAACATGTTGAACAGACAGTATGCCTCTGCTTGTTTTCATTGTGTTAAATTAAATATGGCACCAGGGACCAGAAATATTTTTTCGACTGTAGCGCTAAGATTCCTACATGTCTGGATAACACTATCACTGACTCAAAGTGTGCCAAAAAAAAACATTTTTGTGTGTGTGTCAGAATAAACATACTGTATATTATTTATATTTAAGACAAAAAAATAAAAAATAAATAGAATTTTTTTTAAAATACAACACCACCAAAAACAAAAAAGGTGGCTTGATAACAAATTATGACATTTGTACATGGACTAAAGGTCATTGCAAACTGAGTCCGAAATTTTCACGTGTGTTTTTTCATATTCCTCATCCTCAGGGACAATTGTGGCCTAATGGACAGAGAGTTGGACTTGTAACCCGAAGGTCGTGGGTTCGAGTCTCAGGTCCGGCAGGGATTGTAGGTGTGGGAGTGAATACCAACACTCTCTCCACCCTCAATACCACGACTGAGGTGAGACCCTTGAGCAAAGGCACCGAACCCCCAACTGCTCCCCAGGCGCCGCAGCATTGGCTGCCCACTGCTCCGGGTGTATGTTCACTACTGTTTGTACACTTGGATGGGTTAAATGCAGAGCGCAAATTCCGAGTATGGGTCACCATACTTGGCCACACACAAGGGCTGTGCGATTTGGGGAAAAATATCAAATTGCGATTTATTTTGACAGATATTGCGATTGCAATTTGATTTGCAATTTGAAATTTGCAAAGTCAAGCTTCAGCTCAATATTGCCAATAATGTGCAGCACATGTATTGCCAATAATGTGCAGCACAGTATCGTTACCCTACTGAAAAAAACAAACAAACAAAAAAAAACAATAGAAACCATCACAGAAACTCTTATAGTTTCCATAAAAACCACTACAAAATTCCTTTTTGTTTTGTGCATTATTCCAAAAGGAATCTACTGTTGTTGCCACCTGCTAGATTACATCCCACCAATAGAATGCATCAAATACCAGTAGACACCATTATAGTTTACATTAAAACCAATGCAATTCTCATTATAACCCTTAAATCCATTACATTTTCTATTGTGTTCTGTTCTACTGTTTTTTGTTTGTTTTTTTCTGCAGGGAAGATTATAATGGTATTACAACTTTTACAGAATTACTGAATTTCACAGGAAATATATTTTTTTTATAAATAAAGAACTATTTCTTTAGTCAATTATTAAAGTATTACATGTTACACGGGCTGATTTATTAATTTGTAAGTATTTGGGATTTTAAGAACAAGTGGGAAATGTGCTGAATGTTTCATTTCATCCAAGTGAAATTGGCAAGCAGTTAGACTTAATTTACATTTGTTTTAAACGCGGAGCCAGGCGTGAGTTCAGACAGGTTGCGCGCGTGCGTCAGGCCTCGTCCATATTGCCAGATGCGGTAAACTTATTTCAAATGAATCTGTTGGGGAGATAAAATGTGTAAGATAACGTTCATGTAGCCTACTAATAAAAACATCTAAAAATTTATCTTTTATTCTCCAGTACTGAAAGCAGAACCGATAAGGGAGCTTTTGATATGCATTGTGACGCAGCTCTTGCAAATTACCTTTTTTGTTCGTTGTCTGTCATTTCGAAAGCTGAAGTTACATACGTTTTTCTTTAGTTTTAATTTGCCTAACTTTCGATCTGACCCTTATTTAAATGGTGGGCGTTTATGCAGTTGGCTAGAGCAGTGCTGATCGGGGAGAACGGAGGTGCGGTCACTCTATTGGTTAGTAAGACTGTCACTCAAGGCTGGCAGTCATGCATATGCTCTGGAACAGAGTAATATCGCATCCAGATCGCAGGCTTTGCGATTAGCAAATCGCAACGTCTCAAATCGCAACGTCTCAAATTTCGATTCGATTTTGATAAATCGCACAGCCCTACCACACACCACTTCCCGTTCCCTTTCCTATCAAAATGCATACAATGGATGCGAAAACGCAGAAAATCTAACTTGATCCAAATTTTTTTATGACGGATGAAAGTTTCAGAGGCAGTGTGTAAACATGATTGACACAACATGAGGTCGTATTTATTTTTTAACGTGCAAAAATTTCAGCCTCGGTGTGCAATGGCCTTAACAATTAAAAAGTAAACATTCATTTCTACAGTGGTAACTCTTTTGCACCTCTACTCACACAAAATAATAGTAATAATAATAATAATAAATAATATTATCATCACCATTGTTATTATTTAGTTCTCTTGTTATTAGCATTATTTTTATTTGCTAATATAATTGTTAATTAATAGCAATTACTATTATTAATAATAAATCATGTTATTATAGTTATTATTGTATTGATAATCGTAGTATAAGAATTTATCGTATTTTGAATTATAAATATAGTAGTTATTGTCCATATTTTAAAAAGGTATTATGGTTTTTTTTTAATGAATAAAAACAAAAAAAGTCAAATTTTTTATCTATTGTTGCTCTTGTTATTAGCATTATTTTTATTTGGTAATATACAGTAATTGTTAATTAATAGCAATTACTATCAATAATAATAAGTAAACATAGTTTGTTAGTATTAATACTATTACTACTACTAATAATAATAATAATAGCAGCAATATTGAATAAATATTATCATTATTATTCTTATTGTTGTTCTTGTTATTATCATTATTTTATCTAGTAATATAATTATTAATTAATAGCAATTACTATTAATAATAATAAACAATAACAATGTTAATTATAGTTATTGTATTGATAATATTATTATTAGTATTAATAGTATTCTGAATTAAAAATAATATTTTTTACCATCTTTTAGCTATTAATAATAATAATAATAATAAATATATTTTTTGAAAATATGTAGTTAATTTTTATAACAATGTTAATAATGTTATTACTAATTATTTTTATTTATTAATATTACAATTAATTGATAGTAATAATATATAATAATAGTAATAACATTAATATTGATGTATAATAGTAGTAACAATCGTAAGCATACTAATTATACGTATTGTTATTAATTATTTTTTTATTTTCTATAATTATTAAAATAATTGATTATTAGAATAATAATCATTTTAGTTACGGTAAAAATTACTAATAATGTAATTACTTGATTTACATAAGATTAAACTGTTATAACGTAATAAAATAATTTAACAAACAATAATGATAATATATTTACTTCAATTTAAGAATAGAAAATTACAATCTTGTCTAAATGAACAACATTTTTGAGGTTTGAATCATCTGTTTAGCTATGACTCGTGAAAGTGGGAAAACTGGTATCTGGTGTCTTGCAGTGGAAGAAAGTAATACGAAGCATAAACTAATAAGCGTGAAGTTGGTAGTTTCCTAGTCTTTCTGCACAAGTTGATGCTGAATATATATTTTAATGAATGTCAAAGCAGAATTAAAGGTTTTTCACACCGCCAGCGATGAAATTCTGTGAATGCATCGAGATGTTTTTCCACCAAGGAGTGGGTGGAGGATGCATCACTGATGCTAGAATCAACCACAAACTGTTATTCTTTCTAAACAGAGACCCTTATTTCAGCGTTTTCAAACACATCGACCTTTGTACACATATCTCATCCACCTCGGTTCCCTGTTCCATATTGCTACAATAAATCGCTATGGTGTGCTATAAATACACAGAGTGGACTTCCCATTGTCTCTGTAAACAAAACACCCGTTTATTCGCATGACCTATAATGGCACCTGATCACAAGACGACGTGAAATGATCACGCATAGTAACAACTCCAGAATGAACAGACATTTTGATAGAGAAAGTAACAAAATAAGATTGTTTTGTCCACACAATGAAAGTCAATGGGGTCCAAAAACAAAATCGTTTGGACCCCATTGACTTTCACTGTATAACTTCTGGAGACCTATCCCTTTAAAGGTTTTCCACGCCATCTTTTTAAACAAAAGCCACTGAGTCAGTCTTTTGCGCAACCGGGTGGCAACCAAGCAGATGTTTATGAAAAATCATTATGCAATGCCAAGGGCTTCACCAAGTCGACTAAAATTGCAGACAAGTATGTATCCTACGTCACGTCACGTTCAGGGATGTTTTTGCTTGCGTCTTATCTTATGAAGACATGCAGGGACTTGTTGTGACATCCTGTATCGAGGTTGCAAACACAAAACGGACTTTTATCATCAAATAACCAAGAAACCACTGCTTCAACTTGGAAACGGCCGTCATAATACAATGGCAATACGCTTTTCTTAAGGCAAACATCAAATGACATTTAAAAATGTATCAGTTAATTTCCATAAACTGACGCATGAGTGAAACAGGACAGAAATTTTATGTGCCAGGGATTGGAGATATGAAAATATGGGCAACTGAAAATGAAAGTCGTTTTAGATTTTGACGGAAGATTACGAAGACAAACATGTTTTTGTTTTTCCTTTGGAGTGACACGCACGATAACACGTGTTAATTAAGAAGGGTGACTTTTGGTTTCATTCTGACTTCTTTAAGGTTTCCTCTAGGTTTGGAAAACAGTGGAAGGTAACAGATATCGTGATTAGACAGAAGTCTGGGTACTTACTGGTTTTCAGATTGCACGGGACAGGGCAAGCTGTAGGTCTGATGGGGGAAGCTCCAAGGGTTGTTGGCAAACACATGGCTCTGAAAGAGAGGAAGTGAAAGGTTTTAGGTACCGCTATTAAAGGTTTTAGGTACCGCTATTAAAGTTCTGGCTGACAAGCAAAAAAATTGTAAAAAATAAAAATTGACTATGAATATGAATATGTATATATATCTCTATCTGATAAATGGGTGATATGAAAGTTTAACATTATATGCATTACATGCATTGTATGCAATAAAATATTTATAATAGTTTTGAACATATGGTGCAATATGGACACACGACACGTTCAGAATTAATACACTTTTAATAAACTACAGAACAGCGCGAGCTGGAAGCGGCACGCCTCACACGGGCAAGGCTTATATGCTCCGAGAACGGACACTGCACTTGTGATACAAAACACACAGGTCTGTTAAGACTAAGATCAATACTTTTAATAAGGTACCGTAACATTTTTCTAACAAACAAATCACTCCCCAATCAGAAATTAGCAGCACAGTAATTACTGACACCGTAAAGGGTAGTCTATTTAAATAAAAGAAGAACGAAAAATAAATGAACGAAGTTCAACGAACTGTAATAAATAAAGAACACGGTAGCATACTTTTCAATAACAGCATCACACATTTTAATTAACGAACGGTTTAAATAAAATTAAATGAATTCCCTTATATAGAATAAAACAAACTGTAATAGGCTAAACAGAACAACGTAACGTTAGGCTGGCTAGACAGCTCATATTTCTAAATGAATGGGTCTCATATCCATAGCGATAAACTCCACTATGGCATCTGTTATCTCTCCCTTTCTTTTCTCCGTTATTCACAAGTATTTTCCAAGCAAATTAAGTGCACGCTTTTATCATGTGTAAAATTACTGATTAACATGGCGGATAAAAGCAGCTCGTTTTTTTATACCAACAATATAGGCTATTATAGGTGTAGTACTTACAGTACTCAGGTGATTTTTCAAACTTGATGTGCTGTTGTGGTAACTTAGGCCAGTTTCAAATCGTATATTTGGCACACTGCCTCTTGTCCTCACTCAATTTAAAGAGCTCCCACACAGCTGAGGTCTTCGGCATTTTTTGTCTTTTCTTCCAGACGAACTGAATCATTACATTCATGACGTTCACTCATGGGCGATTCATATTCAAGCGCGAATGAGAACAAAAAAAGAATATTCGAATCTCAAATTTGAAAATCGAATGCCAACCCACCGAACAAATATTTGAATATTCTGGTCCAGCCCTAATATATACACACACAAAAATATCTATTATTATATAATAAAATATATTATATAATATATAATAGTTTAATAAATATTATACACATACATATATACAGTCATGGCCAAACATATTGGCACCCTTGGTAAATATGATCAAAGAAGGCTGTGAAAATTAATCTGCATTGTTAATCCTTTTGATCTTTTATTTAAAAATTCAAAAAAATCTAGCCTTTCATTGGATAATAAGAATTTAAAATCGGGGTAAATATCATTATGAAATAAATGTTTTTCTCTATTACACATTTTATTCAATACTTTTCTCCATTTGCCAGTTGAACAGTTCTGAATTTTCTCCTATAATGCCTGATGAGGTTAAAGAACACCTGACAAGAGATCAGAGACCATTCCTTCATCCAGAATTACTCCAGAACCTTCAGATTCACAACTCCATGTTGGTGCTTCTTCTCTTCAGTTCACTCCACTCATTTTCTACAGGGTTCAGGTCAGAAGACTGGAATGGCCAGCAGAAGCTTGGTTCTGTGCTCAGTGACCCATTTTTGTGTTGTTTGTGTTTGGATTATTGTATGGTTGGAAGATCCAAACATGGCCCATTATAAGATTTCTAACAGAGTCAGTCACTTATTGATTTTTTATCTGTTGGTATTTGATAGAATCCATGATGCCATGTGTCTAAACAAGATGTCCAGGACCTCCAGCAGAAATATAGGCCCACAACATCAAAAATACAGCAGTATATTTCATTGTACACATGGGGTACTTTTTATCCCCGTGTTCACCAAACCCGTCTTGAGTGTTTGCTGCTAAAAAGCTCATTTTTTAGTTTCATCTGACCATAGAAGCCAGTCCCATTTGAAGTTCCAGTCGTGTCTGTTAACTGAACATGCTGGAGTTTATTTTTGGATGAGCTAGGAGAATGTTTGAAACCCTCCCAAACAACATGTGGTGATGTAGTTGCTGTTTGACAGTTTTTTTTAAGGTTTTCTGACCCCAAAACAATTTTCTGCAATTCTCCTGCTGTGGTCCTTGGAGAGTCTTTAGCCACTCAAACTCTCCTTCTCACCGTGCATTAGGACGATATAGACACATGTCCTCTTCCAGGCAGTTTCGTAACATTTTCTTTTGATGGGAAATTCTTAATTATTGCCCTGGAAATGGGATTTTTGACTGCTCTAGCTCTTTTCTTAAAGCCACTTCACTAATTTGTGAAGCTCAATTATCTTTTGCTGCACATCAGAAATATATTATTTATATTTCTGTGAAACAGGAAGCCCCTGGCTGGATAATTTCATGTTCATAATCACCCTGGAGTGCTCAGAATTGTGAATATGAATGGGAGTATACTTCAGAGATATTTTACTCATAAGAATTTCTAGGGGTGCCAATAATTGTGTCCAACGTGTATTTGAGAAAATTTCATAATATTTCCCCCCCATTTTAAATTCTTATTATCCAATGAAAGGTTAGATTTTTGTGAATTTTTATTAACAATTAACAATGCAGATTAATTTTCACAGCCTTCTTTGATCATATTTACCAAGAGTGCCGATATTTTTGGCCATGACCGTATATGTATAAACACACACACACACAGGACTAAAACTATTTTTAAAAATAAAATTTACTACCAAAAACTACAAATAATTTAAACATCACAAAAAAAAGTGTTAAACATCAAATACTTAGTAAATACTAAGTGGGAACAAGACATTGAGAATAAAATGGAAACAAAACTTGATATATAAAATATATATATATACACACATATACGCACATATACACACACACACACGTTTGGGAAAGATTATTAATGTTTTTTGAACGAGTTTCTTCTGCTCATCAAGGCTGTATTTATTCGATCAAAAATATAGAAAAAAACCCGCAATTTTTGAAATATTATTGCAATTTAAAATAACAGTTTTCTATTTTAATATACTTTAAAATATAATTTATTTCTGTGATCAAAGCTGAATTTTCAGCATCATTACTCCAGTCTTCAGTGTCACATGATCCTTCAGAAATCATTCTAAAATGCTGATTTATTATGAGTGTTGGAAACCGTTGTGCTGCTTCATATTTTTTTGGGACCTGTGATATTTTATTTTTTCCAGATTCTCTGATTAATAAAAACTTAAAAAGAACATAATTTATTTAAAAATATAAATTGTGTTACAATATACAATGTTATTCAAAAGTTTGGGGTCAGTACATTTTTCTTTCCTTTTTTTTTTTTTAAAGAAATTAATACTTTTATTCAGGAAGGATGTGTTGAATAAAAAGTCATAGTAAAGACTTATATTGTTAGGAAAGATTTCTACTTTGAACAAATGCTGCTCTTTTTATCATTGTATGCATCAAAGAATCAAAGAAAAAAGTATCAAGTTCCCAAAAAACAATATGAAGCAGCAAAACAGTTTCAACACTCATAATAAATCAGCATATTAGAATGATTTCTGAAGGATCATGTGACACTGAAGACTGGATCTATATATAGTCATTTTAAAGGAAATTTTCTAAAACAACAAATGTGACCCTGGACCACAGAACCAGTCTTAAGTCGCTGGGGTATTTTTGTAGCAATAGCCAAAAATACATTGTATGGGTCAAATTTATAGATTTTTCTTTTATGCCAAAAATCATAGGAAATTAAGTAAAGATCATGTTCCATGAAGATATTTTGTAAATTATATCAAAACCTAATTTTTGATTAGTAATAAGCGCTGCTAAGAACTTCATTTGGAGAACTTTAAAGGTTTCTTAATATTTAGATTTTTTTGCACCCTCAGATTCCAGATTTTCAAATAGTTGTATCTCGGCCAAATATTGCCAAATCATACATCAATGAGAGCTTAAAGCATCAAAATGGAAAGCTTATTTATTCAGCTTTCAGACAATGTATAAATCTCAATTTCTAAAAATTGACCCTTATGACTGGTTTTGTGGTCCAGGCTCACAAATGGCTAAAACTAACAATCACAAAGTGAAAAAGAACTAAACTTTGTGGGCGGATTGAAAATAAAATAGGAACTAAAAAAAAAAAAAATGTATTACCATTACAACTTTGACCAGAGCCGAGTATAGGCTGTATAAAAATAGTGAGTCATTCGGTCTATATCTAAAATTTGTGTCTATAGGAAACCCCCTTCATTTACACAAGTGCTATTTACACTCGTGATAACATCACTGTACTCCATCACCGCTCAAATATTTACCTTAACACTTCCTTTTTCCACTTTAAACCATCTGTTTCTTTGAATTCTACTGAACCCTGTCACGATACGAGATGCACATTGACAGTATTTTAACAAAACGGTGAGAAAAAGCTGCATGGCTTATCAGGAATTGTGTCTACCAATTGTTAAAATGACTCTGTGACCACAAAGACGTCATTCTATCACCCACACACACCAAAGTCTTGGTTTCGCCACATATCAGAATGAATGACCCGAGTTTTCGAAAAAGGAAACCAGTAACGAACACTATGACTTTATAAATTTATACTAAACATGTACTTATATCCCTGTGGTAAGAAATGTGATTCTATACCAAAGGCATTGTGGTTAACAATAAAGGCTAGTAACCGAAAGGTTGTAGGTTCAAACGTTTTTGACTGGTGTGACCAAAAACGCTCCACTTTTAGATGCGAAGATGTGATGCTAAATGAAATGAGAGGTAGTTACCATAGGGGGTGCAAGGATGAACCTCCCGGCATCCAGCTGAGGTCCGTCCGAATGTGAAAAGATGTGCCCGTCCATGGCAGGCGGAATGGAGAGCGATGGCATCAGACTGCAGTCTTGTTCATGACGGCCGAAGCCCACACTGTGTAAACCTGAGCGATCCGGTCAGCGTCTTCTCACCATGACCTGAGAACACAAACACGAGAGACACGGGATGTCCTTAACGGTGGAAAAACATGTGGGTGAGCGTTATGCTGTCAGAGCTAAAACCTCAGAAAAACGGGGCGAAAGAAACACAAAAAGTCATTTGGAAGAACATGAGGGTGAGTAAATGTGACAATCTTTATTTTTTGATTAAATACACAAAAATAATCTGCTGTCCAGACACTCTGAATAGATCTATTATCATCAACTAGAGAAGTGTTAAGTTTCACATAGAAACCTATGAAGGCTTTCACTGACTGAGATTGTGTTACGTGCAAAAGGGTAATATTTGAATAGAGTTCCTTGTGAGGATACAAAATTGAGACATTTTGAGCCACAGAGCAGTTCGAATTAAGAGAACAAACATCTTGGTATAAAATGAAGGGACAATGATTGTTACGCAAGGGAAATTCTCAGAAGCACAAAACAACCTGTGTTTCTCCTTAGGAAGTTGATAATATGCCAGAGAACAGTTAAAAACAGCTTAAATATGACATACAACATCATTCACAAGGTGAAACCCTGTTCACAGCTGATAAATATTTTCACTTTATGGCTGATGACTGATAACAGCCAATAATAATGATTTACTATCTGTTACTATCTGTATAGTTTCAAGTCTGAAAGGTGTATTTTCATTTTGAGATTAACTTTAAAGGGGTCATGAACTGAGAAATTAAAATTCCCTTGATCTTTTGACATATAAGAGGTCATTGTGCTATAAAAACATCCTGCAAGTTTCAGAACTCAAAACGCATTCTTTCTTGAACGCGCGTCGAAGACTGACATGGAAGAGAAGAAATTGTTGCTGAAAGTTGTTATTTTGTTTTCTTTGCGCACAAGAAGTATTCTCGTAGCTTTATAAAATAGCGGTTGAAGCACTGATGTCACATGGGCTATTTTAATGTCCTTACTACCTTTCTGGGTCTTTAACATTTCAGTTGTGTTGCTGTCTATGGAGGGTCAGAAAGCTCTCGGATTTCATCAAAAATATATTAATTTGTGCTTTGAAGATGAACGAAGGTCTTACAGGTTTGGAAAGACTGAATTTTCATTTGTGGGTGCACTATATATATATATATATCTTTATTCCCACGCAAAATTCCAGATTGCATGGATTCCTATTGAAGTGGCTAGATTCACCTACAAAAAAAAAAAGTGCCATATAATGGTAAATGTGAACGCAATGACAGATAAGATAATAATAATAATAATAATGTTTAATAATATTAATTGTCAATTAATTTTGCCTATCTGCACCAAGTCTTTCTCATGTAAGCTGAAAAGATAAATTGGAAAAAACTCTAGGATTATAAATGCAATTTGTTTTTCTCTGCAATAATGTGCACTGAAAAAAAAACATGGACTTAAAGAAGTAGGCTAAACAAGATTATTTTAATTTCACTTCTTAAAAAAAAAACACTTAACCTCTGAAGTTACATCCATATTTCTTACACCGTCGAATGCCTGAGCAGTCAATGCATCCCAGTAAGAGGAG
Source organism: Barbus barbus (assembly GCF_936440315.1). Taxonomy (NCBI): domain Eukaryota; kingdom Metazoa; phylum Chordata; class Actinopteri; order Cypriniformes; family Cyprinidae; genus Barbus; species Barbus barbus. Next base: position 10,322,729 of record NC_136727.1, read on the forward strand.
GTGTCCATCTCTCTAACTCCCTGCCACAAAGGACAATCAATACTGATTACTATTGAGTTCCCAAATGTCCTCTTCCTGTAAAGCACCATTATCTTTACTGGAAGACAGAGAAAAAAAGATGAGAAACCACCAAGGATAGAAATTTTCACAGGAATGAAGCACACACTGGTTTTATTTCACATACTGAAGGTAATAAAACTGGGAAGTTGTACTGAAATGAGAAGGAAGCACTAAAGCTACCTGACAAACCATTTCTTTAAATAACCTTTCTAAAAACAGGTTTAAAGAAAGTCAACATTAACAGAGAATAATTGCTACCTTGTGACTATGGTTTCGCAAACCTGAGGTGTTGAATCTAAATGCATCAGATTTCAAGTAAACTGAGGAAAATAAAAATTGTGTGAAAAAGAGTGGTGAAGATGAGAAGGGGGAATTCCTTCAAGAATGAAGAAAGTCCTTCAGTTTGGCCTCCAAAACCATCTAAACACATCATATTTCAATAAATGGATTTGATTTTTAGGAGGAAACGCTAAATACAGGACACAAATCATGGCCTAATGGTTAGAGAGTCGGACTCGTAATCCAAAGGTTGCGGGTTTGAGTCTCGGGCCGGCAGGGATTGTAGGTGGGGGGAGTGAATCTCCAGCACTCTCTCCACCCTCAATACCACGACTGAGGTGCCCTTGAGCAAGGCAACAAACTCCCAACTGCTCCCCGGGCGCCGCAGCATAAATGGCTGCCCACTGCTCCGGGTTTGTGTTCACGGTGTGTGTGTGTTCACTGCTGTGTGTGTGCACGTTGGATGGGTTAAATGCAGAGCACGAATTCCGAGTATGGGTCACCATACTTGGCCGTATGTCACTTCACTTCACAAATGTCATCAGCAGTGGAGAAAAAGGGGGAATTCATTTAAGAAGGTAGAAAATCCTTGGGTTTGGCTTTAAATATATCTAAATGTATTATATTTCAGAAAATAGATGTGTTAATGGGTGTGAACCCTAAAAATTAGACAAAAAGTAATTACTTGAAGAGACAAGAGCAGGGAATTCCTTTTAGAACCAGGAAAGTTATATTTGATTTGACCTCCAAAACCATCTAAAGTATTTGATTTGTTATTTTTAAGTGGAAACACTAAAAACAGGACACAAGTGTTATCAGTGGTGGAGACAAGAAAGGGGAATTCATTTAAGAAAGTAGAAAATCCTTCGGTTTGGCCTTCGAAACCATCTAAACGCGTTATATTTCAATAAGTGGATTTGTTATTATGATGAAAAAGTAATTACAGTACTTGCAGAGACAAGAAAGGGGAATTCCTTCAAGAAAGAAAGTTATTTGATTTGACCTCTAACCACGTATTTGAACTGATTTATTATTTAGGAAGGGAAACAAAAATTAGGACAAAAAAGTAATTATTGGTGAAGACGAGAAGGGGAAATTCCTTCAAGAATACAAAAAAAAAGCTTTGGTTTGGCCTGCAAAACCATCTAAACGTGTCATATTTCAATAAATGGATTTGTTATTTAGGACTAAACATGAAGAATAAGAAAAAAAAAGACTAGGAGGAGGAATTCCTTAAAGGAAGAAAGTTCTTCAATTTGGTCTCCAAAACAATCTAAATGTTGTATTTCAATAAATTGATTTGTTATTTAGCAGTAAACACTAAAAATAGGATGGAAAAAGTCATCGTTAATAAAGACGAGAAGGGGGAATTCCTTTAAGAATGAAGAAAATCCTTCAGTTTGGCCACCAAAACCATCTAAACGCATCAAATTTCAATAAATGGATTTGATTTTTAGGAGGAAATGATTGGAGGAGACAAAAAGGGGGAATTCCTTACAGAAGGAAGAAAGTTCTTCAATTTGGCCTCCAAAACCATCTAAACACGTTGTATTTCAATAAATTGATTTGTTATTTAGCAGTAAACACTAAAAATAGGATGGAAAACGTCATTATTAATAGAGACTAGAAGGGATAATTCCTTCAGTTTGGCCTTCAAAACCATCTAAACATTATACTTCAATAAATGGATTCATTAATAGGTTGAAAAAGTAATTACTTGCAGAGACAAGGAGGAAAAAAGTTAAACACATTTGAATTGAATTGTTATTTAGGAGGAAACAAAAAAATGGGACGAAAAAGTCAGTATTGGTGAAGACGATAAGGGGGAATTCCTTCAAGAACAAAAACAAAATGCTTTAGTTTGGCCTCCAAAACCATCTAAACGTGTCATATTTCCATAAATTAATTCGTTATTTAGGACTGAACATGAAAAATAAGATGCACAGTCATTAGTGGGGAAGACAAGGAGGGGGAATTCCTTCAGGAAGGAAGAAAATCCTTCCATTTTGCCTCCACAACTAACAAAGTTAAACAAACAGGTCAGGACAAAAAAAGTGCCTGTTTAATAATCACATCGGAGGCTTGCAGATGGCGTGCATTATGGAAGCTTAGGAGCTTATTTCGTGATCTCAGCCCATGAGACTGTTGCCTGCAGCGCGAGACCTTACAGATGCCTCACGCGGTTCCTCTAATCTTCTCTGATCTCTGGCACGGCATTAGAGGCTACCGAGACGTCTTTCATGGAGTGGGAAGAAAAGGAAACATGCATGATGCGAGGAGAAAAAAGTCCTCCGGCTTGTGGCGTGGTATGGATCACCATCAGGGGTTTCCATGTTCTCCTCAAGAGTGAGTTAAGGACACGGCTCACATTCTGCTGTATCATGGTGAGTGCATGGAAGACGTCCAGGACGCTGATAATCCGCTCTGCCGCTCATCCTCATGAGTTGTCATGAGGAAAAAGCTGGAGATTTCGTCAGCTCAGTGTTCCCCAATGTTCTTGGATCAACGTGCACCTCTTATGCCCCGATGAGCGCAAATATCTGGAAGGAACTCGTTCTGTAAGAGTTCATGCATATAACCATATACCTTCTGTTTGCTTTATGTGGTCTGATGCCAAACCTGAGTTGTATCGTTTTGTCCTCGTTTGCTCTTTGTCGATCACACAACATCATCTCTGGGTAAAGGTCTTGTTAGGAAGATCCAAACGAGTGTGAGTAATCTGGCCGCAGAGACAGACTTCAACGGGTTTCACATGACTGGCTGGGAAAGCCGAGCTTGCGAACTCAGGGCAGACGATCCCAGGAGATAGAGGAAAATCATGCTGACACTTGTTTGGAAACAGTCGAAGCTAATGCAATTAGAGAAACAAACTAAGCATGCTAAGTGCGGCCAAACGTGTTTGCAATGGCAAAGCCAGACACATTGATTGAGAGATTAAATATTCAAAAGAGGAAAAAGTTACTCTGGGTGCTGTCACATTCAACGCCACAAGATTAATAGGGCAATTAAGATTAAAAAAAGCATTAATCTTTCTGTTTTATTTAGTTAAGTTCCTCTTGTCTAGGGTATTCCTATATTGAAAATTATGGCCAGAACTGACAAGCCAAAATTAATTTATCAGTCGAGGCCGATAACCAATTTATAGTCCATTCTAAATATTACAATAATTTTATAACTATTCAAATAAATATTATAGTATTTTGTCTAAAAATATTAAAATCAAAACAACTTAAATGTTTTAAGTTTAGTAAATTTAGGCATCACAACAAATGTACAAAAATCCAAACATTTAATATTTAAGATTACATTTTGCAATGGTATAAAATTATTAGACTTTAAGCAATATTGCAAAACATAAGCAATACATTTCTAAATAAATAAAATAAATTATTATTTTTTAAAAGTTTGCACTGATAAAACCTACCATTCAATATTTGGGGACAGTAAGATTTTTTTTTTTTTTTTAAAGAAATTAATACTTTTATTCAGGAAGGAGGTATTAAATTGATTATGAAATTGTTTTTTCTACTTCAAATAAATGCTCAAATATTATTCTTATTACTTTTTTATTAATAAAATTATCCTGAAAAAGAAAGTATTAGCAAATGTTTTCAACATTGAATATAATAATATTTCTTGAGCAGCAAATCAGCATATTAGAATGATTTCTGAAGGATCATGTGACTCTGAAGCCTGGAGAAATGATACTGAAAATTCAGCTTTACCATTACAGGAATAAATTACATTTTACAATATACTCAATCAGAAATCAGTTATTTAAATTGTAATAATATTTCACAGTATTATTGTTTTTACTGTATTTTTGATCAAATAAAATGTAGCATCTTTCAGTAACATAAAAAAAAAAGTGTCCAAACTTTTGAATGATACATTTTCAGGGGAATCAACATAGAAATGGCTTAACTTTGTTATATTTAGCCAGAAAAGGAGAAAGTATTTTATCACTGAACATTTCATTTTGCTGGAGCAGTCATTTGAAACAGTCAAAAGAGACATTCAAAGTGAAACTGATCAAACCACTGAACGGAGCAGCAAGTACGTTACAGATTGTTCCAGATTTCTGTGAATCATCTAAACAGTTGGAGGCAAATGTTAACCATGACAGAAATAATAGTCAAAATGACTAATTCAATTGAAAAATACACCACTTAGGCTGTATTTCTATCATTTAACCCAGCCTCTCTCTTTGTATGATCACGATTACAGGCAATATTGTCTATCTGGGTGGGACATTTACTATTATAAAGCATCAGCAGAATGAATGTTATGAAGTCATTGTGAGTCATAACGGGCTTTCATTTAATTGAAGGAGAGACCCATCTCAGAGGTTCACCGATGTCATTCAGAACCTGTGATCAATGGAGGCTATTCAAAGCTAGACTGCGTTAAAAGGTATCTGCGTAGCTGGTGGCTTTATATTTTTCCAGCATGTTAGCAACATTAAATCATACAAGAACAACAAGAAATGTGGTGTTGAAAATGAGAGCAAATTGGAGCAACGGTCTAGAAGTAGGCTAAATGTTTCAATACCAAGAAGTTCCCATTAATATTTTGTTTAAAAGTTGTTAAAAATGAAGGTGAATTAATGAACATGAATGTAATCAACATTCCTGTTTTGGAAGATGTCTACATATTCAAGAAAAAAAAAAAATCTTCAAATGTTGACAAAAACTGGATATGTACCAAGAGGAATGTTTGGAGGATATTTGCATAACAAACAAAAAAATATTCCTAAAACTAAAAAAATAAATAAAATAAAACTGGAGATTTTAACATTTTAAAAAATGGAACATGTTCCTGGTGAACATTTGGATGTTATTTGCATAACAAGAATGTTAATTTTAACGTTCTTAAAATAGGACATGTTCCCTGTATAATGTTTGGATGACATTTGCAAAACCAAGAAAAAATGCTCTTACAACATCTAAAATCTGAATGCGTTTCTGGGGAAAATTTGGAGGCTGTTTACATGCAAGAAAAAAAATTAAAGCTTAAAAAATTGACACGTTCCCGGAAGAACATTAGGAGGTTGTTTGCATCACCAAGAAAGAAACTTTCTTGAAGTGTAAAAGAAAATTGCATGCGTACCTTGGATAATTTTCTCCCAAAACAGCTTAAACTACTGTTTCAGCTATTAAAATACTTCAGTTTTATATGAAATGGCAAAGTGACTGTATTTCGTTTTGTTATTTTAAGTTAATTTAGAAAAACGTTTGGAGCATTTTTTTTTTTTATTCGTTAAAATGTAAGTTTTTGTTTTTTAAAGTAACGACCAAGCGGTCAGCGGCAGACAGTGAGTTGATCATAGCCTATGTTTGATAAATTTAGCCTTCTCAAATCATCACAACTTGTCTAAAATGAAATATATAGTTATAAAACAACTCCAAAACTCTTAACCTAGATAAAATTCTCCCTGATGTTCTGCATGGTCAACTGTCACCTGTATGCTAATGTGTGCGAATATGTGTTGCGTATTGCGTGGGTGATGTGTAACATTTATAATATAATCAGTATTTCAAACAGTCGCCATGTGTGCTCTGCGCGTATATGGGCACTTTTAACGGAGAGAAGCTAAACGAGTCCGATCTGTAAAAAAATAAATAAATGGCGGGCTTGCAGACCTCTACTCCAGGGTGATTATGAACATGAAATTATCCAGCCATTGTTTCCTGTTTCACTGAAATATAAATAGGAGGGAAAAAAAAGCCCCAATTCCCTTAATCATCCATCACAATGAGAAAAACCAAAGAATATATTTCTGATGTGCAGCAAAAGATAATTGAGCTTCACAAATTAGTGAAGTGGCTTTAAGAAAAGAGCTAGAGTAGTGAAAATTCCCATTTCCACCATCAGGGCAATAATTAAGAATTTACAATCAACAGAAAATGTTATGAAACTGCCTGGAAGAGGAAGTGTGTCTATAACGTCCTAATGCATGGTGAGAAGGGGAGTTTGAGTGGCTCAAGACTCTCCAAGGACCACAGCTGGAGAATTGCAGAAAACAGTTGAGTCTCGGGTAGGGGTGTGCGATATATATCATCAGTGATAATATCGTAATTGTTGTTTTAACAATGTGCAATTTGACAATATCGAGTATTTTGCAAAAACTAAAAACAAAACACCTATGGAGTGCACGCTTACATTAGCCTACGTGGTGATGAAGCGGGTGAAACAGTGCATGTGCGCATTTAGAGTGTGTTCTTTCACTGCATGATTCAGTCTACTAAAATGCATTAAGAATGATCGCAAAATTCAAGATATGGGGGCAGAAAATGTATACATTTACGATTCATAAAGCTGTATCTCTGATCTCATCAGGTGTTCTCTAACAACATCAGGCATTATAGGAGAAAATTTAGAGCTGTTAAACTGGCAAATGGAGGTTTCAAAAAGTATTGAATAAAAGGGTGCCGTTAATTGTGGCCAATGTGTAATAGAGAAAAACATTTATTTCATAATGATATTTCCCCCCATTTTAAATTCTTATTCTCCAATGAAAGGTTAGATTTTTGTAAATTTTTTAAATAAAAGATCAAAAGGATTAACAATGCAGATTAATTTTCACAGCCTTCTTTGATCGTGTTTACCAAGGGTGCCGATATTTTTGGCCATGACTGTATATAGATTACATAGTTATATAGTTCTAACGAGCAGACAAGAAAACCAAAACAAGGTACAAAACATTCAGAAGCTGATCATCTGGATACGCCTAAAAAAACCTATAGGGACACGAGTGCATGCTGCTTTTTTTCCTCTTGCTGGACCGTCAGTTGCCGCCCTCTTCCAGCACAACTCTGACCCAGATTCACAGCATGACGCCTTCACGATTCCTTCCAAACCCGAGCAACTCCGGCCTTCATTTCTGCACGGGGTCACAAACCGACACTGAACCGCACTGCTGCTGATTCGACTAAATGACAGAGCGAAGGCCGCATCCAGCAAAACAAGCCACACGCACGTTCCTGGGGTGCCTTCAAAACCGAGAAAAGACGTAATTTGCATCCAAAGGAAAAAGCATTACATAATATTACAGACTGTAAAAGTCCTAGGGAACTTATCAAGGGCAAAAATTCAGGGATACCTAAAAATAGCCCTGACTTCATCCTGGAGGTATTTGTTCAAGAAGAACGTGTAATTGCATTGGTGAGGTGATTTGATACAGGAAAACAAAGGCTTTTTCATAGAGAAACCGATTGAGCGGCCAGTTCTGGGGGTGGACAAACCACCATGAGATTTTGAAGCTATCTTCCTGACCTCAGAAGTTCCCGGACCCAAGATGTGCAAATTATGCCTTGAAATCCCATTTAATTCCAAGACAGACGTCGCAGGAACTGCATGGATTGCTAATCAGATGTTACAACTGAGGACCAAGACGACGTCTCAGCTAGTTCTACCGTGGTGTACGTGCTCTGTATTTCACTATCAGAGTTAAACATTCCTTGAATGCACATTCCTTGAGCAAAATCAACACTTAGTAGAGGAACAGCCATTGGCGCTACAATTGTGTTCTACAGCAGGAGTTTACAACCAGGAGGCCACAGAGAAGTTTAGAGAGAAATTGTGTAAAAACATACAGTAAAAATCTTTACAAAAAAGAAAAAAATACAATAACAAAAAAAGGATGTTACATTAAAAACTGAAATATAAAATAAATAACTTATGATAAAAAAAGAAACATTTAAAATTTTTTATAAAATTAAAATAAATTATATAAAAATATCTAAAAATCAAATAAAGATAATATAAAATAAATAATTATGAATAATAAATTTATATAACTAAAATTATTAATAAAAAAATATGAAAAAATAATAAAATACTTTTAGATGTGTACTGACTCAAAACTACAACTCGTAAAACTTCTTTGTGGTGAGCTTCAGACACATTCTGTCAGCCTAAGCATCACAGTCAAGTTACTGCCACCAATATTATACTCAAATAAAGGCTTGTGAAATAAACATCACTCAAAGTTTGTGTAACTTGTTGAACTTGAACCAGCACCAATCATGGTGGTTCCACATGGCACTTCTTCCCAGCACTTATTCACACTTAATACATGAACCATTAGCTAAATTCTAGAAACTGAACACTTGCATTGGAATGGCAGTAGGCTATTTACTCACCAAGACACTGCTAAAGCAGCCGTATTATTCCTCACTGAAACGCATAAATGAGATTCAATGAGAACATGAGAAAACACTCATCTAAACGGAAGCAGGAAGGGTTCTCAGCCCGAGCCCCAGACCGCTATCTTGAGTTAAATCACTGCTAGAGAGCTTTGTACCCTCCCTGTACCACACAACAGAGCTTTGTGCACCAAAATACAAACTGGCTGTTTGAATTACACGAACAGCTTTGAGCCAAAACTAACAAAGAAACAGCTAATAAATAACCAGGATCATGAACTAAAGTGCATTAAACTATCACATTTTGATGCATTATTTGTTCTGTTTCTGGGTGAATATTATTCATTATAATTATAAAATAATTATTTATATTAATTAAAATATCTAAATATCACTATTTTCAATTATTAAACTTTTTTGTCTTAATTTTTCAAGATTACGGTTTAAATTTAGATTCCACTGATTCTAGAAAACACAAGGTTATAAAAAAAATGAAAAGTCTGATTTATTGGGTAACAATTCAATAACAGTCATGCTAGATGACACATCTTCCTTTAAAAAAATTCAGTTTCATGTGATGCTAATCTAATCGTGCAACAATAATTAAGGTGAAAAACAACCAAGCAATGAAAAAAACCCCAGAAGTCACTAATTTAAAAATTTCAATTAGGTCCAAATTAATATATATTTTTTTATTTATTAGTATTTATATTTTTTTCCCATTGTAGTTTGGAAAAACAAATCAATGTTTAAGAAAAAAAAAAAAAAAAAAAAACGACCACAGGAAAAATTATTTCAATTTAATACATTATTATTATATTTTTATAATATATGCGTTATCTATGCGTAAAATTACAAAACCATCTGTGAGTATAAAATTTGTTAAATTATGTCTTATTATTATTATTTGCATACTTAAACTCTTGTCACTGACCCATGTGTAAAATTGACATTAAATAATGTCCTAACGCAAAAAAAAATAAATAAATAAAAAATCTAGGGTAAATGTACCCATTAAGCACACTTCCATTTTTGAGATCAGATTATAAAAAGAAAAAGTGATTTATCCTACTACTTGATGTCTTAACCAATTGATGTGTTTGTTACTATATACCTCCTGTAATTTCAAGTCAGATCATTGCACACTGAGATACGAGTCTCCATGTGTTCACACTGTCTAGCAGCCATTTTGAAAGCTGCCTAAAAACTTTCACTAAAAGAGGAACCCTTTAAATGTGTTTTTTTTTAGATGTTTAAGCCTTTATTTTGGGCAAGTTTCACTACTTATTGTAAAATTAAGAGATTAATGTTCAGACTTTTGCATATTATAACCTGGAACTTGGATGTGGGAAATAATTACATTAGATCCAAAAGACACAGTTAGCTGACTAGCTAATATATTACATCACAGGCATTACTGGCTTGTACTTTTACATCCATAATATTAAACATTTACAGTTTATTGCAGGTTTGTCATTTTACACTGCTGTAATTTTTTATTTTTTTATTTTATTTTAAGGAGAGCTTAAAGGGTACACTACTATGAAAATCATACAGCTTTAGTGTGACACTAATATTAAAAAGTATAAATTCATAGATATTGTTATTAATAGTTGTTCATATTAAAATATGTATGAACTTAATACATGACCTAGACTATTTATTTAGCAAAATCCTGTCATTTTAATAAATATTACATTAAATTTATAAAAAATTGTTGCTGCTCCCATTAAGCTCAGTGTGCTCTCTTTAAGCTCTTCCACATTGAACGTCTATGTAAATACTTCAGAAACAGACTTTAAATATTAACTGATGGTTGTTACTTTAAGTTAAGTTATTCGATTTTCTATGGATTCAGTCAACTCAAATCTGCAGACTGGCTCTGATCTTTGTCAACTAGCATCAACTTCTCCAGACTGTAAATCTGTGGAAAATCAGGGCAAAAATCGTGTAGTGATTTCCAGCCTTAAGAGACTATAGAGAAGTTGACATCCATTTAAAAAGAGGTTTCATAATGAGGCTAGTTTCTGCGTTCATCCCCATGAATTAAACGTTTCATTTGTTTTATCTGATTTTTGAATGTGTTACTTAGCTGAACGTGGACTAGTATAGATGTTGATATGTGCTCAGATGACACTTCATTATGAATATATAACTGATCGACTTGAATGCCTTGTTGCTTGATTCTAGTGATCTGTTTTTTGTGATTGACTTTGTACCTTCAAAATATATATATTTTTACAATTATTTCCTTAAAATAATCAAGAATGTACAGGATGTTAGCTTAATGGGAACAGGGGTGTGCTTAAAGGGTACAAAAATGTACACATTACGGCACAGCCAGACTTTTTGAATTTAATGATGTATATCTTAACTGAAATGCTTTTGTCATTTAAAATAAAATTGTATATTTTTGTGTGAGAGATTAATATTTTATTTTAACATAACTTTTTGTACTGAAACCAATATCTTGTGCACTAAAACTGTCTCAATGTAGATTTTGGTGAGCTTAATAGATACGTTTACCCTATATAATCCTAAAAAAGCATCCGTTTCTTTACGCTATTGGTGCAGTATGGGTTCAGTACGTACCAGATATGTTTGGTCATGTCTCAAGAAACTTTTTGTCTTTTATGTATGGTATTCTGTCTTTCCAAAACAAAACATGGCTATAATTGCTTTTGTTTCCCTCCCCATGTAACTGTCTAGACCAAGTGATGTCAGCTTGCGTCATCCGTTGGAGAACAAGAGACTTCTAATTGAGCTTCTCCACACTTTGCTGGCAAAGAAAGAAGAGGGAAGTTTGCGTGACTTCTGCAGTTACAAAATCCGCTGAACTGACCAACAAGGCCGATATCACCAGAATAAACAAAGACATTATTATATTAGTTTCTCCAAAGGATTTTACAGAGAACGAATGACAGGAACTGGGCCGTGATCCTCCCTTCATTGCTTTGCATGAAAGGGTTAGTTTGCATCACAGCAATTCCCCGGAAACATAATTCCCAGAAATGACTGTCCATTCAGAGAAGTGAAAGACTTAAGTCAAATCTATGGCATGATGAGACACATTATGCCATTGATTTATTGGTGGCCAGAAACACAAAAAAACACACAAAAAAAACACTTGGAAACCAAACTAAACAACAACAGGTTGATGTATTTTACGTAACAATATGAGCTCAGACAAGCCCAGCTATAGCCTGAAGGGTTTACACACTCTTGGTTTCAATATCACTCATCCCTTATTAATAAAGCTATTTCATCACCTAAACGAGAAATGTCACATTTATCACGTTTATGTAACGTTAGAGCACTCGAGAAGCATTCAACATACTGACAATAAAGACATGAAATGAAAGCAGAAAGTTCAACTCCGCTACTAGAAACGTAACCGTTGAGAGTCTTTATAAGCAGTCAACATAATAAACAAGTAGTTATTGTAGTATTTTACTCTTCTGAAACCGGTTTATTAGCGGTAATAAAGATTATTGGTCATGTTTTACTACGCAACACTAACGTTAGCTAAAATCATATTTACCTCACAAAACTTATTTCGACCCCAGTGACTCTACAACAGCACTTCCGACATTAAAACTAAATATCTATTCGAACTAATACCTTTACAAATGCACAAAGACACAAAACAGCACAATTAAAGACATTAAACAATTTGAAGTTTTTGTAACTGACAATTTAACTCCCAAAACGCGCATGCGCAGAACGAATTAGAAACCGGTAGCACACAAACAACTCTCAAAACTCTCTGGCAGGACGTCCTTACTTGAATAAAAGCAGCTCTTGAATATATTTCCCAAGTCTTTTTCCTCGTTTGACGCCTCGGGAGTGGTGAAATAGAAAATAGCCCTGGTTTTTCTCAACTCGTCGCACTTGAAGCCATGTTAACTGAAATCCGATACTTCCGCGGACACGTCTGACTGGACGCGAATCAACCCGACTAGTGTATGCGACGCAGGCGACGTCAACAGCCAATGACCAATCAAAGGCGACGCGTTCGTCGCCGCGTGATGTGATTCGTGGAGAACTTTCTAGTGGCGCGTTTGCGTCGCGTCTCTCGCTCGCGGATGCGTCAAGACTGTATTATTAACAAATGACGAATAAAATAACGAAAAAGTCGTGTTTTTGTAGTCAGAATGTCTTGAAGAAATATTATATATAACTTTATTATGTGTTTGAGAGTGTTTTAGGTATTAATAATTGATAATTTCTTAGTTTGTTGCGCGCTCTTGTGGATAGAGAGCTAAATAGCCGTTTGTTTTGTCTTACAGGGTCAACATTCTATTGTAGTCTATTCTGTTCTATTCTTAAAATAATAAAAAAAAATGGTAGACCTGTAGTGTCTTATTTGGCACGCAAACCAACCATATAGACCAAAATATGTTAATTTATGAATAAATAAAGCAGTTTTGTTTGATTGATTATTCTCTAACAATAATGCAGCCCTCACAGGTCAATTGTATGCTGAGCCATGAGCTTGGACAGATTGTCCTTTACGAAAATTAACCATGGTTTTATTGTAGGTAGTAAAAGGTTTTTTTTTTTTTTTTGGCGTATTGATTACCATTTATATAGCCACAGTTTTACTATAAGTATCATGGTTAAACTATGGTTACTGTTGCAAAACCATGGTTAATTTGAACTTACTTTTAACTGTATGTTATTTTTTTTAATTTGTAGTAAAACCATGGTTAATTTCCGTAGTTTATGTTTGCCTACAACACAGTGGAATTGGAAATAAAAAGATCAAGTACTGTAATAGCCTAACTTGCAAATATCCACAAGCATTGCAGATCCTCTAGAGTCTACTAGATTAGAGTTTACACAGAACGAACTGTTGAATGAACAAAGGGACGGTTGTTTACACACAGGAACCTTAAAAATGAGAAACGAAGTGCGGGGTATTGAAAAAAGCAAGGTTTTTAGGCTACGTCTTGACAAGCCGTTTAAAAGCAAGGCAAAAGCAGTCAAACTAGGCCCAATAGTCAAAGACATCATTCTAGTGCATATAAAAGCAATAATGGAAAGCAAAAACACTTTTATTTGGTTGGTATTTATACAGCCAGTACATCTCTCGATCTGTAGCTGCTGGACCCAATGACCTTTGATAACATTTATTCGTTCTACTTACCATAGATGTGAATAACCCAAAGTAGGCTATGTCACGTGATCCCTTTCATACCTCACAATCGTTTTTGTTTTCTACAATTGCTCAAAAAGAGATACAATCAGACTTCCTTGTCTTATGCAAAAAGAAAACTATGTTGTGCGTAATGCTGAATAAATGTACTGTAACTGAAGAAATGTTTTGTTTGATTGCCCCTAGCCTCATTTACACAAAGAATTCAGAAAAGGAAGTAAGCTATCCCACATGAAAAAATACTATAGTAATTTATAGCAAATACTATAGTGTTTTTGAACCATACTATAGTAAAGTGTATTATATTGTACATACATTATTTACAACACTTTGTTAATGAATGCTACAGAATACTGTATTTTTAACTATGGTGAACTAATAATAAATACTGTAGTATACTTTAGTTTTTACTACAGTAAACTGTAGTGCATTGTAGTATAATATACCCTATAGATGTAGAAAACTTAGTACAGTATTGGGTAAAGTAATTTGTTTATATTACTATAGTTGCTGTTATATTACCACAGCAACTACAGAATTACCACAACAAATTAATTCAATTGAGCCACATTATATGGTTCAAAAACACTATAAATTACTATAGTATATTCCATGTGGGATTGTTTGGAATTTACTCTAAATCCTGAAATTCTGGTAGTGCAAGGGAGAAAGTATGGCTTCAATTCTTCATTTCTTTCATGAAGAGTTCAAACTAAACTGATTATCTTTCTTAAAGGGATCGTTCACACAAAAATGAAAATTCTGTCATCCCTCATGTTTTTCCAAACCCATAAGACCACTTCCTTCAAGTAAAAGTACACACAAAAATGAAAATACTGTCATTACTTGTACTCTGCATAAATGACAATAAAGTTGAATCTAATCTAATCTAATCTAATTACTCACCCTCATATCAGTACAAACCCATATGTTATGTTAATTTATGCTAGTTTCAAAACAACAACATAGTTTTGCAATTCAGACAAAACAAACAAACAATAAAGAACCATATAAGTAGTCCAAATATTACTCATGAAAACTCATGGTTTACAGAAAACAAAAACAACAGCATAATTTGGGGGGACAATATGAGGGTGAGTGCATTAATGAAAGAGTTTTTTTTTTTCTTTTCTGAAATCAGAACATGGACGGTGATTATATTGATTGCTACAAAAAGGATTACACATACTATAAGCACTATTTATACAAGTTGTGTTGTGCTAACTTTATTTGTACGCAGTGACTTCCAGACGCTCTAAACATTACACAATCCAGGAGGGTGGTGGAGCGGAGGCAGAACAGGGGGAGGGACAGCGGTCCAGGTCCATGTAAAGGTGTAAGACCTTGGTACTGAGGCAGGACCGGCAAAACAGGGGACCATGATGGAGCCGGCAGAATTGGTGGAGTAGAGGACCACCATAGCAATGCAGACAGCCCGAGGAATCCCCATGGCGGAGCAGAAGACCACCAGAGCAGGACAGAAGACCACCACGGCAGAGCAGACAGAGCAAGAGCCCACCAGTGAGGAGCAGACAGAGCAAAAGACCTCCACAGCAGAGCAGACAAAGCAGGAGCCCACCAGTGCGGAGCAGACAGAGCAGAAGATCTCCACGGCTGAGCAGACAGAGCAGGAGCCCACCAGTGCGGAGCAGACAGAGCAGAAGACCTCCACGGCAGAGCAGACAGAGCAGAAGCCCACCAGTGCGGAGCAGAAGACTTCCATGGTGGAGCAGACAGAGCAGGAGCCAACCAGGGTGGAACGGAAGAGCTCCACGACGGATCAGGAGAGCACAGCAGACCTACTGACTGAATCAGAACTGACACTAGGCTCAGAATAAGGTTTGTTAACTGAAACTAGATAGGTAGGCAGTTCATAAATGGTCTCTATGGCAGTGACAGGGTTATCGGGGACAGACATGAGGTGCATTTATAGTTTCCTGGCTCAAAACAGGCAGTTCAGTATTAGACTCATGGACTGGAACAGGACATACAGTTAATTCAGGATTAAGTTCACAGACTGAGACTGGTAAGACAAATGGTTCAGAATTAGACACACTTGGGAGCAGGGGACCGGCTGACAGATCAAAACCAGGTGCACTAGCTGAGACTGGACTGGCAAACATTTCAGTAAGTGATACAGGTACATCTCAAAAAATTTGAATATCGTGAAAAAGGTCAATATTTTTTTTCACTCATTTCAGAAAGTGAAACCCATATATTATATAGATTCATTACACATAAGAGTGAAATATTTCAAGCCTTTATTTCTTGAAATTTTGATGATTATGGCTTATAGATAATGAAAACCCAAAATTCAAGTGTCTCAAAAAATTTGAATATTACATAAGATCAATAACAAAGGATATTTTAAACAGAAATGTCAGGCTTCTGAAAAGTATGTTCATTTTTATGCTCTCAATACTTGTTTGGGCCTCCTTCTGCATAAATTACTGCATCAATGTGGCGTGGCATGGAGGCAATCAGCCTGTGGCACTGCTCAGGTGTAATGGACGCCCAGGTTGCTTTGATAGCGGCCTTCAGGTCATCTGCATTATTGGGTCTGGTGTTTCTCATCTTCCTCCTGACAATTCAGGTCAGGCGAGTTTGCTGGCCAATCAAGCACAGTAACACCATGTTCATTGAACCAGCTTTTGGTACCTTTGGCAGTGTGGGCAGGTGCCAAGTCCTGCTGGAAAATGAAATCAGCATCTCCATAAAGCTTGTCAGCAGAAGGAAGCATGAAGTGCTCTAAAATTTCCTGGTAGATGGCTGCGTTGACTGTGGACTTCAGAAAACACAGTGGACCAACACCAGCAGATGACATGTCAGCCCAAATCATCACTGACTGTGTAAACTTCATACTGGACTTCAAGCAACATGGATTCTGCGCCTCTCCACTCTTCCTCCAGACTCTGGGACCTTGATTTCCAAATGAAATGTAAAATTTACTTTCATCTGAAAAGAGGACTTTGGACCACTGAGCAACAGTCTAGTTCTTTTTCTCCACAGCCCAGGTAAGACGCTTCTGACATTGTCTCTGGTTCAGAAGTGGCTTGGTAGCCCTTTTGCTGAAGACGTCTGAGCGTGGTGACTCTTGATGCACTCACTCCAGCTTCAGTCCACTCCTTGTGAAGCTCTCCCAAGTGTTTGAATCAGCTTTGCTTGACAGTATTCTCAAGCTTGCGGTCATCCCTGTTGCTTGTGCACCTTTTCCTACCCAAATTCTTCCTTCCAGTCAACTTTGCATTTAATATGCTTTGATACAGCACTCTGTAAACAGCCACACCTTTCAGTAATGACCCTCTGTGACTTACCCTCTTTGTGGAGGGTGTCAATGTTCGTCTTCTGGATCATTGCCAAGTCAGCAGTCTTCCCCATTATTGTGGTTTCAAAGAACAAGAGATACCCGGAATTTACGTGACTTGAGTGGATTCATGAAGATCAGCTGTGAATTGACTGGACTCACGACTATCAACGGTGACTTGACTGGACTCACGAAGATCAACGTTAACTTGACTGGATTCATGAAGATCAGCTGTGACTTGACTGGATTCACGAAGATCAGCTGTGACTTGACTGGATTCATGAAGATCAGCTGTGACTTGACTGGATTCACGAAGATCAGCTGTGACTTGACTGGATTCACGACGATCAGCTGTGACTTGACTGGATTCACGAAGATCAGCTGTGACTTGACTGGATTCACGACGATCAGCTGTGACTTGACTGGATTCACGACGATCAGCTGTGACTTGACTGGATTCACGACGATCAGCTGTGACTTGACTGGATTCACGACGATCAGCTGTGACTTGACTGGATTCACGAAGATCAGCTGTGACTTGACTGGATTCACGACGATCAGCTGTGACTTGACTGGATTCACGAAGATCAGCTGTGACTTGACTGGATTCACGACGATCAGCTGTGACTTGACTGGATTCACGACGATCAGCTGTGACTTGACTGGACTCACTTGTTTAAGGGCTAACAAAATTCTTGCCGTGTCCATACCTGGCCAATTATCCTCAGAAACGCTGCTGGATCCTTGTGTGGCCGAGTATTCTGTAACGGGATTAATGAGACGAGAGATGTGCGGACCCATTTGCAAGCTTTATTATACAGAGATGTGCTCAAAACAAAGGCAGGGTCAAAACACCAGCAAACAAGTATGGCACAGACGAGAAACAAGAATAATCCAAACCAGGCGCGAGTCAGTCAACAGCAAACGTTATCCAGAGGGCTTGACAAGAGGGGCAATCCAGAAACATGAGGAATAGTTCAAGTGAAGCACAGACAGAGTCAAAATGGTGAGACAATGGTAGATCCAGGAAATACAGGCTAGTAAATCAGAAACAGGTTCCGTATTGCAGCTAAAACTAGGAGAGTAATAAATGCAGAACAATACTGGAACTAAACAGAAACACAGAATGGCTCGGTAAGGCAGCTAACACCAGGAGAGTGCTATACGCAGAACAATACTCGGCGATCTGTGAAAGGAAATCCATGGTTTATGTAGGGTGTGCGATTAAAGGGAAGGGGAAGTGGTGTGTGGCCAAGTATGGTGACCCATACTCGGAATTTGTGCTTTGCATTTAACCCATCCAAGTGTACACACAGTAGTCAACATACACCCGGAGAAGTGGGGGCTTTGGTGCCTTGCTCAGTCGTGGTATTGAGGGTGGAGAGAGTGTTGGTTATTTACTCCCCCACCTACAATCCCTGCCGGACCTGAGACTCGAACCCACAACCTTCAGGTTACAAGTCCAACTCTCTATCCATTAGGCCACGACTGCCCTATTGTGTGATAGTTTTCAGGTATGAGAGTGTGATTAGTGAAATGGCTGCTGGGAAATGTAGTCCGGGGTAAACGTGAAACAGTGTGAGAGTCAATGTGATGGAGGAGTGTCCATGGACCTGATTCATGACAGAAGTAGTGATGCTAAGCTCAGAATTTTACTTGATCATTGGATCTTTGAATCGTATCATTTTGATCATTTGAACCTTGTTATTAAAATGTTATATATTCAATACACAAACACAATCTTTGATTATATTCTAAATGAGGAAATCATTACACTGCAGCCAATGATAAATTATGCGATAATTTACTGTATGGTTAGTTTACATCACAATGTAAGAAGTGGCTGGACACAGATGGTAAGTATAATTAAAATGTCTTTATTGCACAGAAGAGTCAATGGAGAAACAGGCAGGAAGATCAATGGGTGAGTAATAGTCCTAAGAGATCTTTCTTGAGAATCGGAGCAGAGAAGTAACTGAGTGTCTTGTCTTACAGGGATCCAAGAGAACCAGAGACGAGTCGAAAGAGCACACCCCTCAGCACACTGGAGTCAAGGAGAACTGGGAGACTAGGAGAACTATGGAAGAACACAAGAGGGAAGTCACACTGATAAGTATACTAGCGCTGTACTAAGACAGCGAGTCCACTTCATGAGTACAAGACCGGATGAATGAGCTGACTGAGGTGTGTGCCTTTATACTGGCTGATGATGAGATGATTGGGTGCGTGACAGGTGCAGGTGATCAGAACTCAGCTGATAGTGATCGTTGTGCTTGAGTGGCGGTGGAGCCTGACCGTTCTGTGACACCCGAGTCTTTCATTCTTGAGGTATTTGTGACTTTTTATATCACGATTCTGAATTAACATCTCACAATTTTGAGTTTGTATCTCGCAGTTCTGACTTTTTTCCTCCGAGCTGTGAGATAAAGTGTAAATTGTGAGAAAAACATCAGAACTGTGAAATAAAATGTCTCAATTACCTTTAATTTTATTTTCCCCATGGAGGAAACAGTCTTCCATTCTTTCATCATATCATAGACGCACAAATGTTCATGAATGTTCATCACTAGTTTAGAATTCAATTTAAGCTTCAAGGATGTGATAAAACCTGAAAAGCTTTGGAAGAAAATTTGTGGTATGCGTAACCATATTTCAGTTCCTCCTAGGGGATTTTTCAAGATCAGCAAAACTGGAATTCCAAATATCCACTTTCCCATTCCACTGTTTGAGTCTGTATATAAATACAGTTTGTTTGATGAGCGCTCACATCTTTTTTTGTCTTTCCTGATCATTGAGCATGGCTCTTGTGCACACCAATGTTCTTCTGCAGGCATTGTCTAGCTTCACAGGTGTTGCTGTGAAGGCTTACAATGATTTGGAAAAGCCAAAGGGTGACCAAGAACTCACAAGGTTCCTACTAGCCTCAACTCCACTGAACACAGGTTCATGCAAGGAGCTTCTTGTGAATATGGACAAATTCTTTGACCCAAAATTTGACTACGATTGCACAAATGTAAAAGATGACACTGTTTTTACGCGTGGGAACGAGCCATACATCCGTCCTTTTGGCTGGAAACGCATTGCTTTGAAAGTCCTGGATAAGTATCCCGATGGAAATGCCTGGTTGGGTACGGATGGATGGAGGAGTCACTCTGTGGCTGGTGAGTGGCCGGTGTCCTATCATGGAACCAGCATGTTTAATGCTAAATCCATCATTGAATCCAATTACAGAGCAGGCCCTAGAGAACTGTACGGAAGAGGGATTTATTCCACCTGGAATATCAATGAGGCTGCTAAAAGTTACAGCAAGAAATTTACATGTAAAGAAACCGGAAAGAAATACCAAGTCCTGTTGCAGAACAGAATCAATCCAGAACTGAGGAAAGTGTGCAACAGGGACGATTACTGGCTGATTCAGATTCCTGATGGCACTTCTCGTGAAGAAGAAAAAGCAATGGTGGAGAACTCGATTCGGCCTTATGGAATTCTGCTGAGAGAGGTGTGAGAGAGGAATTCTGACAACCTTGATGGGTTCTGTGGGAACATCTACTGCTTGTGGGATCATGGGATAATGTCATTATTTCAGGTTATTTCTCTATTACACTTAATTAGGGATTTGTGTTTCATAAATTATGCAAGATATTATTTTTCTTGTTTGTGTCAGGCAGATGTTTTAAACAGCATTGAATAAAAATATACGACCTGTTACAATGTTTGTTGCATAAACAAATATGGGAAGTGGTGCGTAATATTGTACTTGATTTTTATCATTGTATATTGTACATCCAGATAAATACAAATGTCTGTCTATAGCTAATAATGTATTCTACATAGGCCTACTGGTATGTTAAAAGTAATAAAGCAGTGAAAATAAATCATGTTGTTACTTCAGTGGATATTTCTCAGGTTTGGTTTGCAGAACTAAAATACATTGTTTGACTGCAAAACAAAAATTGCACACTTAAACTCTATTATAGGTGTTATTAAATGCATTTAAACTGTATTACGAAACACAAAACTATCCATTAAACTGCAGCAATGATAAGGCCGGCATGTATAAAAACTCAACAGAAACTTTAACTGTATAAAATTACAACAAACATATGTGACAACTTGCCCCATCCTGACATATGAAAACACCCCTGTCTTGAGACAGTTCAACAATTCAGTCAAAATGAAAATGAATCAAAAATAATTTTGGTTCATGAAAGCGCACCCTGGTGGACATATGATTTATCTCCAAAGGTTTTTTTTTTTTTAAATGTACCAAGTAGTTTATCACAGTTTATAGCTTTTAGCTATAGTTCAATATAAAGTGCAGTCAAGCAGATCCTGCACTTTACACTATAGTAGCCTACAGAATAGTACAGTATGGTGACGTGTAGTATGCTACTGCACAATTTCTGTTTGTAAGAGTAATTATAGGTCCAATAATAATTTAGTATCTCTAGCAAATATTTCTAACCCATTAATCTATCAAATAATGTTAGAAATCCCCCTAGTCCACTTCACAAGTATATTCTTGAGCTTACAGAACAACACATAACCACACAAAGCCTCTTTGCCTGTCACGGCTTTGGCAGAGCTTTCCTTTTTTGGCACACAGGCATTTGACAAATTAGACCAAAAGTAAAGACGATTATGTAAATGTATGACAAAATCAAATTATGTACTTTTCCAAAAGCGCCTTTGTTTGGCTTGATTATTCTCCTATAATAACGCGGCCCCCACAGCGCCGTTGTAAATTGGGTTATGCACAATTTTTGGAGAGGGTGTCCTTGGTAAGTAGATGTGTTTATTTTCGACTATAACACAAGAGACCTACATAATATTCATTGACTTGCAAAGTCCCCAAGACTTTCAAGATATATTGAACATTAATATTGTTAATCTTACTCTAACAATTTGTAGATTATCTGCTGTGGAGCCTTGGATTGAATAACGAACTGAATAGCGAACATCATGGTACAGGAGATATGCGTTTTTCTATTTTCCCTGACGGCTTTTGGTGTCCTTTACACTATGAACAATGTTCCAGCATGTCAAGAGTGAGTATTCTTGTAACGTATAAGGCTAATATAATAATTTCTTATCAAAAAGCACAAAAACTTGCCTAAAGTGTTAATAATTTTAAAAATAACCTCTTTGGTCACATTAATGGCATTAGTTTAATAGCAGCCCTGCTGTTTAAATTTGACTCTTTTTAGATATTGTATTATGGCAAACAGATTATATTACAAGCATAATTAAAGGAATATTTGTAGAATTCATTTTGTGTGATTAAATATGGTACTATTTGAAGATTATTACTCAAATGTCTCTTATTTCTTTATCTCTTCCACTTGAGGGCAGTGAAAGCATATGGTATTATTCACAAAATAACAGTCAGACACTGATTTAAAGCATTTATGTTATCACTTTCACAAAAACGTAAAAACAAAATGTAACTGATTTGTTCTAGACTCAAGCTACTGCTTTTATTGATAGAAAAAACAATAGGTTTATTGTAATTATTATTATAAATTTTTTTTTTAAATTAAATTCACAACATTACACCCATTTAAGTGATGTGGGAGCTCCAAAGCAGTACAATTGATGTAAATTATACATATATATAAAAAACTTAAATAAGCTATATACATATATATATATATATATATGTATGTAGCTTATTTAAGTTTTTTTTATATATATGGGGGGTAACAGTGTTTTATTTTCAGGTATAATAGGTGCATTTAGCAGGAGCATTCAAGAAACTGAATGAACAAATAGAAAAATAAAACACTATATAGATTGATTCCTATTAAAGAAACTGTATTAAATGTCTGTATTGTACTGTATTTTTCAGTCAAGGGTAGTGAGTGAAATGCTATTGCACTGTACGTCTATGCCAACATTTATTCATTTTAAACAACCATTGTCTCTGTTGGAGGCTGTATTGACTCTCATGTTGACAATAAGACATGTTCTCTGTCTGAATAGCTCCTCATACAACAGTAATCATGTCTCAGAAAGGCAGGATGGTTGTCATATGCTCCCCCATCTCATTTGGTGCTCTGGGTGTTGGAATAATTACAGTTCTCTCTGCCAAACCATTAATCTCTGCTCACTTACTGAAGACAGGAAAGAAAATGGCCGAATACACATAGGTGTGTGGTAATTGGGGACAAGCCGCTATGCAAAATGAATCAGAAAATAATTTATTAAAGTATGGTGTCCTTTAAGATAGGCTTGAAGGGCATATTCTTGATTAAATATTTAATACTTATCAATGCCACTATGATAATAGTAACAATAATAGGTAAACTTGTTAAAAAAAAGTCAGTTTCAAGCGCGTTCAGGCTTTTAGTACCCTCTAGTGGTTAAAATATTTTTCAACATTTCTTTTTTGATCCCTCCACTTTTTGGCCTATTAAAGGGATAGTTCACCTAAAAATAAAAATTATGTCATTATTTACTCACCCTCAAGTAGTTCCAAACCTGTATGAGTTCAAGTTCAAGTTCCGTTTATTTCTAAAGCACATTTACTAACGGCCGCCGGCTGTACAATAATTACAATATAGATACACAAGAAAGAAACACAATCAATAATCACCCCCCCCCCCCCCCCCCCCCCCCCCCCTTTTTATGAATGTCTATGATCTGCTGAACACAAAGGAAGATATTCTGAAGAATGTGGGAAACAGTTCTGGGGCACCATTGACTTCCATAGTATTTTCTTTTCCTACTATGGAAGTCAATGGTACCCCAACACAGCCTGGTTACAAACTTTCTTCAAAATATCTTCCTTTGTGTTCGGCAGAACAAAGAAATTCATACAGGTTTGGTATTACTTGAGGGTGAGTAAATGATGGCAGAATTTTCATTTTTGGGTGAACTATCCCTTTAATTTTCCTCATTCTTACTATTTTTTTCTGTCTTTCCTTTAAAACACTTTGTTGCTGTATGTCGGTGTTGTCAGAAGAGAAATCGTGAACATTTCGCACTCTGCGAACTCAAAAACGTAAGCGTAAAATTACGCAAAAAAGATAGACAGGCCATGGCCATGGACCACAGTAATTTTTTTTAGACTATTTAAAGACTATGGCCAGACACAGCAAGTTAAGTCTGATATTATGTTCATTCATATTCATAATATTTTGCATTTACAGGCCAGTGGTTATTCTGGAAATTGGGGTGGCTGTTCTTGTGGCGGTGTTCCTCTTGGTCTACCTCGCTACTCGCTACAATCCTCCGAAAGATCCTTTGTTCTACGGTATGAGCTCTGGCACTGATTTGATTTGGCTAACTCTTGAAATATGCAGCATATCCTCATTTCTTTCTGACATCTGAACGACAGATGATCAGTAATATGATCAAGTCTCAAAAACACCAAATTTTTTCTGTTTAAGGTTAGATCTGCATGAATTATTTAAAAGGATAATTCACCCAACAATGAAAATTCTGTCATTAATATTCACCCTCATGTCCTTTTAAAACCGTACAAACCTTCGTTCATCTTCAGATCACAAATTAAGATTTTTTGATGTAATCCGAGAGCTTTGTGAACCTGCATAGACAGCAATGCAACTACTATCTCGGATTTCATCAAAAATATAGTAAAATTAACCGTAATTTCAGGAAGCTACGAGAATACTTTTTGTGTGCAAAGAAAACAAAAATAATGACTTTATTCAACAATTTCTTCTCCTCCATGTCAGTCTGCAAGTTCACGAGACGTGCGTACCTTTCTGAGTCTTGAACATGTCATTTGTGTTTCTGTGAAGAACGAAGGTCTTACAAGTTTGAAATGGTTGAGTAATTAATGACAGAATTTTCATTTTTGGGTGAACTATCCCTTTAATTGTTTTGTTGCTGCACTGAATGAGGTCATTTAAACTCATTAGTATCGTGGAATGCAGACACTGGCATTTCATTGACATTTTCTCTCACCGTATTAAAGGTTCAAGGATGTTTACACAAAAACCAGTGGAAGTTGTGGTGACATCAGCACAATTTTCCGAAAAAAGGGGGAAAAATTGCCATGTCCTCCACCAAAATGTTTACAATGCCAGACAAGAACTTACAAAATTCTTCTGTGACCCATGGTATGTCCACTATTTGTGGACAAACTTAAAAACTAATCTGAAAAGAATACACCTTATGAGAGGTTAGTTTCAAAAGTCCTCAGAAGTGCCTATAGCTGAGGAAACACCAAGCGAAATCCTCAAATCAATAAACACAAACTCTTGTGCAGTGACAATCTGCTTCGTATTAGGACACAACAGAAAAATGTGAGCTTTTGCAATGTAATGCTAGAAATTCAGCTTAAGAAAGTGGTGTTATTATGGGTTAGAGTGACTGAGAGGTGAAAATGTCATCTGGCACAGCGTGTCATTTCACCCCGGCGTGATAAAGGAGACGATAATTCCATTATCGCACCTGTAATGCAAGTAAACTAAACCAAGACCCCTATGGATTAAAAGGGCTTGGAGAGAAAAAGGGAAGCGAGAAAGACGGAGAGTGAGAACGTCAGTATCAGACTGTGCATCTGTGCTCAGCGGATGGCAATACAGCACTTCTCACTGAGCCCTTATATCTATGAAGCTGTCAGTCAGATACTCGTGGACGCTAGAAGAATTGCACTGGACAATATCTAGTCTAGAAATCCAACCATGAAATTGGATACAAGAAAAGTATTTGTTACAATAACACACGTGTCTTTACTTTTACACCCATGGTTTCCTTCATAATAAGCTATGAATTCCATCTTGAAAACTTCGACAACTATTAAAGGAATATTTCACCTAAATTGAAAGTTATCAGTTAGGCCACTTTCCATTATGTTGAGCTTTTTCGAGCTTTACAGCTCACCATTTATCTATATGAAAAAGAGCAGCGTGAACAATCCCCTAAACTTCTCCATTGTGTTCCAATAGAGTCATATGGTTTTGGAACGACATGAGGGTGAAGTAAATGATGACAGATTTTTCATGTCTAGGTGAACTATTCCGTTAAATCCTGTGTCTGAGCTTTCCGTGGTGACATTTAAAGTCATTATTTTTGCCTCCATGTTTAAGAATTTTCCTTCTTCATGTCCCCTGCCACTCATTATTTGTCACCCAGATGCTTAGGAAATGCCACATGGGGTATTCGCTGTCTCCGCAAAGTGCCCTTTTGGGACAGCTGCACTTTAAACCTGAAAAAAAAACAAAAAAACATCACATGGCTCCAAATATAAATTTCTTGTTCACACCTCCACTAGCAGATATCATTATCCTCTTCCATCTTGCCAGAAATCAATAGTCGGTAAGAGTGAAATCTTTTTAATAAAGACAGCGAGAATAAAGGTGGACTAGTTAACTCTTGATAGGGCAGTTGAGTGCTGCAACATCTTAGTGAGATTTTTCTCTCGGCACATCACAGAAGGAGTTAAAGACGAAAACATTTCAATTCAGCGTTTCGAAAGTGCAATGAAGCCGAGCTCATAATCCCAGGAGGGGGAGCTGCGTTTTCTTGCAAAGCCTGCAATTATAACTGCAGGGGTTAAAGCAAAAAAAATCCTGAGCCTGAACTTTTTTCTGAGGGTTGGGGGGTTGCGGGGGTGGACACATACGTGGACACATACGGGAAGTCATGGCATAATGGTTAGAGAGTCGGACTCGTAATCCAAAGGTTGCGGGTTTGAGTCTCGGGCCGGCAGAGATTGTAGGTGGGGGGAGTGAATGTCCAGCGCTCTCTCCACCCTCAATACCACGACTGAGGTGCCCTTAAGCAAGGCACCGAACCCCCAACTGCTCCCCGGGCGCCGCAGCATAAATGGCTTCCCACTGCTCCGGGTGTGTGTTCACTGCTGTGTGTGTGTGTGTGTGTGTGTTCACTGCTGTGTGTGTTCACGGTGTGTGTGTGTTCACTGCTGTGTGTGTGCACGTTGGATGGGTTAAATGCAGAGTACGAATTCCGAGTATGGGTCACCATACTTGGCAGTATGTATGTCACTCACATACACAGGGTTATTTGGCGAACAAACAACAACAAAAAACATTTGAAAATGATTTTCCTTGAAACTACCTGATAAATAAACTAATAAAACAAAATGGTACATATAAAGTGCTGCACACGCCACGAACGCAATGACTGTGGCAACTTTAACATTTGAAAGGATACTATGGCAAAGTTACTGCTTTCTGTATTCAACCTGATTTTTTTCATGAATATATAATTGACCTGAAGAAAGAAAGCTGTATCAGACACTTGGAAAATTGTGAGCTGAATAACAGGCTTTAATATGACTATATTTATATATAAACTAATGTGAGGCAATAATAATTGGCTCAAATAAAGTATCAAAACCAAGTAATTACATAGTTTTATTGTTAATTACATGGTTTCACTGTTAAAATGCATGTAATATGCCTATATTATTAAAAACAATACCTGCAGAGGTGATGTTTCATGTGATTCAACGACGTTTAAATCCATTTAATTTTAATGCAACATGCAAAGTCAGAAACTTTTATTTTGAAATCGCAATGTACAATCTATGGCATAATTTAATTAGAAATATTTAAGGTTTATAAATGATTTATGGCACATGTTTATTAACGTTTTACGTTACAAATCTAGTGAGATAACGCAGTTTTCCCACATATGCAGAGGAAGAGTTTAGCCCCTTTCACACATACAGTCTTTACTGGTAAATTAATATCCTTTTCAAAACTTTCAAATGTAGGACGCAGCCAAACGCCGCACGCCAGAGAACTTTAAGCCCTGTAACTGAACAAAGTAAATGAAAATTTCTCTTTCATTATAGACAAGAGCAGTTTGTCACTTTCTGAGGAAGAAAATGGTCTATTGTTTGATTTCAGGCCAGTTTTGCATAACGTTAATTATACGTGACATTTGCATACGAGAATATGTGGAAAATATATAACCATCCAATAATGTGACTTACTGTACAATATTCCACTTATTGCATGACCTGTATATTATCTAAAAATGAGTCTACAATGTCAACCAAAAGAATTGTACAGCATTGCTATTGAAATTCTCCATATTCACTATCTTATTAGAAATATGAGACCACTAAATGTCACCATGAGCCAATCAGAATCGAGTATTCCATAGGACCACACACAATTGACCAATCAGAATCGAGTATTCCATAGGACCACACACAATTGACCAATCAGAATCGAGTATTCCATAGGACCACACACAATTGACCAATCAGAATCGAATATTCTATAGGACCACACACAATTGACCAATCAGAATCGAGTATTCCATAGGACCACACACAATTGACCAATCAGAATCGAATATTCCATAGGACCACACACAATTGACCAATCAGAATCGAGTATTCTATAGGACCACACACAATTGACCAATCAGAATCGAGTATTCTATAGGACCACACACAATTGACCAATCAGAATTGAGTATTCTATCAAAATATCAGTTGACCAAAAGTAAAAATCGGAAAGCTGCAATGAATTGATGTCTCACTTACATAACATACACTAACTACATCTAAAGCACAAACATTTTATCACTAAGCAAAAGAAAAGACTGTTATTGTATATACTTAATATCTTTTTTTTGTTCAGTTTTTGCAGAGTTTTCCTTCACGTGTGTCATTGACCTCACGAGCGCTCTAGAATACGATGGCTTCACCTCAGGGTTCATGGAGTTCTACCAGAAAACGGTCAGTATCATGAAGAGAAAGAAAAGTTGATGTTATCGATTACCCAGTCTAAACCTGTCTGGCGATGGTATTGCTGGTTCTTCAGGGGGAGCCGTATCTTGGCACGCCATATGCTATCATGATGTGCTACTGGGATGGTATAGTGCACTTCATCCTCTACCTGATGCTAATACACCGCATGTCAAACAGGTTTGTAAATTACGCCTACTCTGTACGCCATTCAGTACTCTAGTCAAAGATGTAAATGAGATGTATAGTCTGCCATTTTTTTAAGGTTGTTTCATGTTGTAACATCTATGTTAAGAGGTTTTATTCAAAGGATTGGATCAAGTTGAAATAACGTTTTGACACTATCTGGCAAGAACATGACATGAAAGTACATGCTGTGATGTTTAAAAGGAGGAGGATTTTCCTAAATTAGTGTTTCCTATCATCCCAGGCAACAATACCGCACATTGGGTCTTTTCTGGGCTGGATCGCTGTGTGCCAACATGATTGTGTTTGTACCTGGAATCTTGGTCGGTGAGTCAAAGTAAATAAACGATTGCAAATTCCTGCTGAATAGTACATAACATGCTTCTCAAATACATTTTATATGCAGGTAAATATGGCTACGAGATCCGTCCTGCCTTCTGGCTCAACATGCCGTTTCTGTTGGTGCCCATATGGGGAGCAGTTTCCTTGTTCTCCAGGCCAAGGGATGTGCCTCTTGTGGGAGCATCCAAGGTGAAGAACCAGACACCGTTGACCTTGGTCAATGGTTAGTATTTTCTCTACAGAATCAGTAACATGGTGCTTGTATCTATCAGGCTGAACGTGAGCAGAAAAAAGCCTTGATCTGGCGCCCCTTGGATCTTCTCTTTGTGGTTTATCTAGTGGCTGCCATGGGATTCACTATCTTTAGAGGATTGGTAAGTTGGTGCTCACCATATGCTTGCGTATAATCTCCATAATTCAGTCAAAATCTGTTGGGACAAAGGAACTCATATCTTTCTCCATATAGGCCATTCTTGATTGCCCATTAGAAATCCTCAACAGATATGTGACAGACTATGAACCATATCTGAAGGATCCTGTGGGCTTCCCCAAAGTTATGGTGAGTAGATATTCACATATTCTCAAGTAATCAAATTCAGTCAGTTTCAGGTCAACACATTCAGCACATGCAGCCCACTTTGCTTCTAAATGACTGTACGGTAGCTAGATTGGTATTACTCATCATTAGCACTCAATAAGGTGGGTGGCTTATTGTCACCTTGGGTAGTCCAAGAATATCCCCTCTGTCTCAGCGTGAGCACAAAGGTATCGAATGTACCTTTGTTTTTGTTTAGATTGGGGTTTTAGCTTGGTCAATAGGTTATCAAAAGTCCTTGTTCTAGCTGGAACCCTGGCACAATGGTGGCCCATCAATCAGGCATGAGATGTGCTGTGACTTGATAAGCTAATCCTACCCATCCTGGCTGAGCCCCTCCATCAACTCAAACAAGGAGAGAGTGTGACATGTGTGGTAATGTGTTTGATAAGGAACGAGGGCGCACCAACACGTATGTTTGTACAGAGGACAGAAACCTGCATCGATCGCATAATACCTGTGCAGTCAGGGACGCCCAGGTGCTGGTGAAAATATTTATATAATATGTATAGGGCAGGGTAAATTCCTTGTAATGTTTCTACTCAAATTCTAATTCAACATCTGTGACTGATTCGATTCTAATTGCAATGCATAATTGAAAGTGCTTACTTTATATATAAAACAATAATGTATATTATTTTATACATAAAAATATACACACACACAAGTGTGCGCGTAGTGTGTGTCTGTGTGTATATAAAACAAAATGATGTATTAAAATATTTATTTGTAATTTCATATACATATAAAATAAGCACAGATATATTTTACTTATTTATAGCTATATATATATATATAAAATCAAAATACTTTGAATACTTCATGAATCATGAATACTTACTAAAATAAATAGCCTTCAGTACCACTGTATATGATATTTAAAATCAAGCAATACAAGTAAATTATCTTAAGATGTATCTGAATTCCTGGGCGAACATGACTTTCACAGCTTGTTATAACTTTCTTGAAAGACACCACGTGCTATGCAACACAACCAGGCTCTGTTTAGAGTATAATCGTGGGTAATGCGCCCATGTTTGTGTTTTTAAGCCTCAATAAGTATGAATGATTGTGAGAACTCAATGCAGTCGGGCCGATCTGTATTCAGCGGGAGTGCATTGCTGTGGCAGCACTGGTGCCCTTGGGGATTGAGTTGGACTGCATTAATTTGCCATTAAAGCACTGGTGTGTAGAGGCAAGGCGTGTAGTGTTGACACACAGATTGAAATAATACTTGTTGCACGATGTCTTTTCGTCTCCAGATGTTGCTGCTCCTGTTCCATGCGCTTCCAATGCTGGGTTCATTTGCATATGGGCTTTGCACACCTGGCTGCACGTGGATGCTCGATTGGACGGTATATTTTGCAGGTGCCATTTTACAGGTAAGACATGAAAAACTTCTCCAATATTGAGTCAAAGCTGTGGGAAGAAAGCAAGAAAACATCTGTTGGAAATTGTAAATTTTAAGGTTCAAGTTAGAAACAACCATTGAGGTATACTGTATTTCCTCCATAGTTTCTGGCAGAATCTAGAGATTTCTGTCTACTGTATGCTGATGTTATAGAAAGGCACCATCAAACAGTACCACGATCAAAGCCTTGGTCTTAACAAGCTCATCCAGCAACCCATTAATTCCCAGTACGAGGCCTGAGCAGTCAGCATTCCTAATCAAAGACCTCCAGTAGAACAGGACTACACTGGAGTTTCACTGTAGATCTCCAGCTCGACATACTAACGAATGCCTCCTCAAAGCTGAGAGGACGTCATTGGGGTCTATTCATCTCTACTTACCCATAGGCAGAGGCCTCTAAAATACATTACAAGGTCTTGGATGAGACCTCATTATGCCCCTATCATTGAACTTTACAAAAGTACAATATAAAACTAGATTCTTGTATTTCATTGAAGGAATATGAGTGGTGTTTGGTTGTAGAGAACTTGCAGCCACAGTGCTAGGATTTGTGTTGATATGTAGGTGCTATGGGGTGCATTAGCCACTTTTAGCCAACTATGGTAGCAAGTTTCGTCATTACCAACATAGTCCAATGATTCAGTGTTTGCTGAAGTCATACTTCCAAAGAACATTCGCAAAAGGTATCATAAACAGGCATGGTTAGAACTACAGCTCTCGGCCTGTGTTTAGAAGTATGGCATATTGTTTGACATATGGACTTAGACTGTATATACACCACCCTTTCTGAATAGTGGGCATGTGAATAATAACGTAAGACAGCGGTGTCCAATCCGGATCCTGGAGAACCACTGCCCTGCAGAATTGAGCTCCAATCCGATTTAAAGGGATAGTTCACCATAGTTCAGTACCCACCCTCATGTCGTCCCAAACTCGCAAGACCTCCGTTCATCTTCAGATCACAAATTAAGATTTTTTGATGAAATCCGAGAGCTTTCTGACCCTGCATAGACAGCAACGCAACTGACACATTCAAAGCCCAGAAAGGTAGTAAGGATCAGTGGTTCAACCTTAATTTTATGAAGCTACGAGAACACTTTTTGTGCACAAAGAAAACAGTAATAATGACTTTATTCAACAATTTCTTCTCTTCTGTGTCAGTCTTCGGTGTTCATTCACGACAGTACCATGATGCATGCGTTTGCATTCCTCTCCTTGCAATCAAGGCGCAGCACATCTGGTTTCTATGTCAGAACGCCGGCTTCTGCGTCAGCAGCACCACATACATGCGTCGTGGTACTGTAGTGAACGTACATTAAAGACAAACACGGAAGAGAAGAAATTGTTGAATAAAGTAATTATTTTTGTTTTCTTTGCGCACAAAAAGTATTCTCGAGGTTGAACCACTGATGGACTATTTTAACGATGTCCTTACTACCTTTCTTGGTCTTGAGCGTGTCAGTTGCATTGCTGTCTATGCAGGGTCAGAAAGCTCTCGGATTTCTTCAAAATAGCTTAATTCATGTTCTGAAGATGAACAAAGGTCTTATGGGTTTAGAACGACATGAGGCTAAGTAATTAATGACCGAATTTCCATTTTGGGTGAACTATTCCTTTAAGCAACAATGTCATTGTCTGGGAAATGCACCCCTGGGTGACCAAAAGTCCTTCCCTCAATTTAATGAATTTTTTTCAACTTTTTTTTCGTTTACCAGGTGAAAATTGTCTTATCAGTTTTATAAAACTCACCCACAAAAACAACATCTTGTGCTTCTGCCCACCACAGTGCCAGTGGTCTCATATTGGAGCGTCGCTGCACTCACGCACTGCAGAAATGTACAGGATTCCCGTCACGACCCTGGTGCCCGTCCTCCTCCTCAACCTGATGTATGCGGCCGGTCCTGTACTGCTCGCTCTGCGTTGCAAACGAGAGCCGGACTACTTCCTTTCCATCGCACCTGTGGGCCAAACTAACAATGAGAAGAAATTAAGTTAAATCGATTGATAAAAAACATTGACCTTGAAGGGATAGTTCACACAAGTATTGAAGTTCTGTCATCATTTGCTCATGCTGGGTGAACTATTCCTTTAGAAAGAGTGCATTTAAAATTGTGTTAAATTGCCACAATGTGTTCCAGTGGGTTCCTGTTAATTTGGTAATCACGTAGGTTACAGGACTTTGCTTTTGAAACGTCTTGATTGTGTCAGTTGCCAGAGCTACGGCTGTTACTGAATTCCTCATGAGAAAAACAACTCTAAATTGCATGAAGCTGAGATCATTAAACCATGGCTTGTTCTACCTGTCTTGACACAACACCTTTAACAACGCAGTTTATTAGCCTTCTGTCCTTCACTGTCAAAATCTCATGTGCTGCAACTAGACGTTTCTTATTCTGGTGTATCTTCCTAGTTCTATCCATCTATTCCACACAAATTTCACAGTTGCATCTTAAATGTAACACATGCCAGAACTTTCTCTTGAATAATTGACTCGTCTCATAGGTAATAAAATATCCTTACAAGATCTTCATCTGGATACGCTGTATGTACATGATCACGTCAGCAGGGTTGAGTTCTACAACTAACCTTAAAAGCAATCCTTGCTCAGCAGCTTTTTCATGCTGATGAGGAGCAATGCACAAAATTTCTGCTTGCACACACGAACAGTGCTCTGTGTGGCATCAAATCAGTTCTGTCAAGCTAGCCTAGCGGATAATTTAATTTCAGTGTTGACATAGTGGAGGTCATATTAAATATTTCTGTATAGGGGAGACTAGGGGTAATTAGCACCTTTCTTCTCCACTGAATATTTCTAAGGTTTATTTTTAAAAGTCAGTAATAAATAAGCTACTGAACACACTGAAAATTAATGCTACAGTTCATTGAACACATACTGACAACAATAGTTGTCACAATGAAATGAATAGGCCAAACAGCCTATTATTTGCTTTTCAATACAACTGAAACTTATAAAAAGATTTAAGAATACAAAAATGATCAAATCCTTGTTTTAGCCAACAATGTAATGTATAACACTTAAAACGCCACCGTTTTATTCAAAATATGTCAAAGGATCACTTAAAATAGTCTATAATAATCACTCCAAGACATAACAAATATGTACCAAATACTGTTACAAAATCGCACTAAATCAGCATTAATAAAGAAGTCAAGCTTTGAATGGAAAAACTAAATATTACACATATTATTGTAATTAACTGCAATGTGTAAAATTGCTCAAAACAAATTATATATATAAAAAAATTAAACCCATATGAAGAGTTAATTTGCAAAAAACAGATAACTCATAGTTAACAGATCATTTTTAGATAACAGCGAATTTTTAAAAATGTTTAAAAATCATGTTTTTTTTCTTTTTTTTTAAAATCCTGCATTGCAATTAATATCAATCAAACCGCGGTTTGGTGGTTTTGATTAAATAATAATAACTAAAGAAATACAGCTAACTAACACAATAAAAACACGATAGCACAATAAAAAACATGATTTATAAAAAAAAAATATTAAAACGGCGTTATCTGTTTTTGCAAATAAACTCTTCATATAACGCTAGCGCATTAGTTATGGATACTTAGCCTAGCATACTAAATGGCTTCTTGCATAAATTACTTCGCAAAGTCTAGTCATTTTAGTCTCAGTATATTATAGATACTTACGAGCAGTCACTAAGTGCTAAATTAAAATGTAATCATAACTTTTAGAGAAGGGGGAAAAAAAGAAAAGCTTTGGAGAATGCGGGCATCGATCCCGCTACCTCTCGCATGCTAAGCGAGCGCTCTACCATCTGAGCTAATTCCCCTTCCGGTATACTTCAGCTAGTATACAAGTATGTGACACAAGTACGAAACTCCACTTTTAAAGAGAACACAGCACATTTATTAATTATAGACAAGATACGACATCATATTAGTTTCACGATACAATACACTCTATTTATCAGATATTCAGAGTCAAAACCTTGCGAGTTCACATAATGAATAGCAAAGTGGTTAAAAATAAGTTGAGGTTATTGGAGTTTAATATTCACGACAAAGTTACTAAATAAACTACTGAGTAAAGCTACAAATATTGAACAAAGCTAGCTATACAAAATACAACTTATAAGTACACCGTCCGATAAAAAGACGAGCATACAGTAAGGTTATATCAGCCTAACACGAAGAGCTTTTCTTCAGTCGTAGTGTAAGTGAGTCTTCCAGCGCTGACACCGTCAGCAGAAGAGTTGAGCACTGAGATGAGATGCGACAGACATCTGCAGTGAAACCGAGTCAGAACCGGGACAGCTGCGCCTCAGTGCACTGGAGCAATAATAACTTCATACCATCTCAACATAAAACGCGTCCTGTCATGATGTTGGTGAGTTCAGACTGCATGTGTGTTGGTTTTACTACGGTAACCTTGATAATGCGCAGTGCATTGCGGTAGAAGATGCTGTAAGGGGAGCTGAGGAGCAGGAGGATGTATGATTCCGTTGTGTCATATATAATGTGTTTGGGCAGGTGTCAGTGCTGCATAGTGTGTGTGTATGTGTGGTCTGGATCATGTTACATAAAAGAAGAAAGGGGAGGCCTACGTTGTGAAACAACACTGTTTGAATTTGTTCAGACAGCAGAAATCTGATTATTTTGCCATAACAGACTCTAGACTCTACCTAATGTTTGCAAAACTGATCCTAACCAGATACATTTGTATCATGCTGGTATATACAGTCGTGGTCAGAATTATTGGCACCCTTGGTAAATATGATCAAAGAAGGCTCTGAAAATAAACCTGCATTATTAATCCTTTTAATCTTTTATTTAAAAAAGAAATCACAAAAATCTAACCTTTCATTGAACTAAAACAATTGAAAATGGGGGAAAAAATCATTATGAAATACATTTTTCTCTCAAATACATGTTGGACACAATTATTGGTACCCCTTGAAATTCTTATGAGTAAAATATCTCTGAAGTATATTCCCCTTCATATTCACAATTTTAAAAGTGAAGTGACATACTGCCAAGTATGGTGACCCATACTCGGAATTTGTGCTCTGCATTTAACCCATCCATCGTGCACACACACAGCAGTGAACACACACACCCGGAGCAGTGGGCAGCCATTTATGCTGCGGCGCCCGGGGAGCAATTGGGTGTTCGGTGCCTTGCTCAAGGGTACCTCAGTCGTGGTATTGAGGGTGGAGAGAGCGCTGGACATTCACTCCCCCCACTTACAATCCCTGCCGGCCTGAGACTCGAACCCACAACCTTTGGATTACGAGTCCGACTCTCTAACCATTAGGCCACGACTTTGAGCACTCCAGGGTGATTATGAACATGAAATTATCCAGCCATCGCTTCCTGTTTCACAGAAATATAAATAGGAGGGAAAACAAAGCCCAAATTCCCTTAATCATCCATCACAATGAGAAAAACCAAATAATATATTTCTGATGTGCAGCAAAAGATAATTGAGCTTCACAAATTAGTGAAGTGGCTTTAAGAAAAGAGCTAGAGCAGTCAAAAATCCCATTTCCACCATCAGGGCAATAATTAAGAATTTCCAATCAACAGAAAATGTTACGAAACTGCCTGGAAGAGGACATGTGTCTATATCGTCCTAATGCACGGTGAGGAGGAGAGTTTGAGTGGCTAAAGACTCTCCAAAGACCACAGCAGGAGAATTGTAGAGAAAGGTTGAGTTTCAGGGTCAGAAAACCTTAAAAAAAATTGTCAAACAGCATCTACATCACCACATGTTGTTTGGGAGGGTTTCAAGAAATATTCTCCTAGCTCATCCAAAAAAACCTCCAGCATATTCAGTTAACAGACACGACTGGAACTTCAAATGGGACTGGCTTCTAAGGTCAGATGAAACTAAAGAGTGAGCTTTTTAGCAGCAAACACTCAAGACGGGTTTGGTGAACACAGGGATAAAAAGTACCCCATGTGTACAATGACATATACTGCTGTATTTTTGATGTTGTGGGCCTATATTTCTGCTGGAGGTCCTGGACATCTTGTTCAGACACATGGCATCATGGATTCTATCAAATACCAACAGATAAAAAATCAATAAGTGACTGACTCTGTTAGCAATCTTATAATGGGCCATGTTTGGATCTTCCAACCATACAATAATCCAAACACAAACCTCAAAAACAACACAAAAATGGGTCACTGAGCACAAAACCAAGCTTCTGCGATGGCCATTCCAGTCCTCTGGCCTGAACCCTATAGAAAATGAGTGGAGTGAACTGAAGAGAAGAAGCACCGTCATGGAGCTGGGAATCTGAAGGGTCTGGAGTGATTCTGGATGAAGGAATGGTCTCTGATCTCTTGTCAGGTGTTCTCTAACCTCATCAGGCATTATAGGAGAACATTTAGAACTGTTAAACTGGCAAATGGAGGTTTCAAAAAGTATTGAATAAAAGGGTGCAGTTAATTGTGGCCAATGTGTTTTGGAGAAAAACATTTATTTCATAATGATATTTCCTCCCATTTTAAATTCTTATTATCCAATGAAAGGTTAGATTTTTGTGAATTTTTAAATAAAAGATCAAAAGGATTAACAATGCAGATTCATTTTCACAGCCTTCTTTGATCATATTTACCAAGGGTGCCAATAATTCTGACCACGACTGTACATCATTATCAATGCAGTAGATTTAGACCAGATAGTGTCTGATTTAGTCAAAAATTAACAAAACCAAGCTCATTTGTGTGCAATGTGAAGAAACTCTAGTTGTTCTGTGTTTTTTTAAAGATCTTGTACTTGGAAACCATTACCTGCACGCTGTTGTTCCTTTCACCCTTTGTGACCACCTACCCAGCTGACTTGGAGAAAGGACGCAGGAGAGTGGTTCATGTAATGGGTAAGAACTTCTGTGCCACTTTATACCAGGTGTCCCAGATCACAATGTGCAGAAGGCAAATCTGCAAATGCAGCGTAAGCAGAAGAAGGTTATGATACCTACCGACAACCGCCTACTTGTAGAAAAACATTTTGTGACCGTGTTAAACATGCGGCCAACAAATAAATACCATTATTGTGTAAGTGCATTGATATTCAGAGCACTTAATGTAAATTTTGACAGAGACCACTCCACCCACGATAGTGATCTTCAGTGTATAACCTCACTTTGCAAGTTCAGTGTCTGTCCATCAGCGGTATTAAAAGAAAATCTCTTACGAACCCCAATTGTAGTAGCTACTCGAAGCTCAAGTACACTGTAAAAAAAAATGTTTCAAAAAGTTGTTTCAACTTAAAATAATTTGTTACCCCCGCTCACTTAAAATTTTTAGTTTAGTCAACTTGAAATTTTAAGATACTCAATGTTAATTTAAGGGACAACTGGAATATTTTAGTTGACTAAACTAAAAATTTTAAGTCCGCGGGGTAACAAATTATTTTAAGATGAAACAACAATTTTTTTTTTTTTTTTTTTACAGTGATTACAGCAGTTAGCTACAGCCCCCAAATTCACCATTCAAGGAGTGCAGATATTTGCCCCAAACACAATGAAATATTTTACTTTTGTGAAACTTTGCTTGTTTCACTCTGGTTGAGTCTGCGTGCTGCTTGATGACACACAATATATCATAAATAGGCTTCTTATCACTGCAAAAAGTGACAAGTTGACTTAACTTAAAAAAATTGAGGAAACCCATTGCCTTAAAATTATTAAGTAATTAATATAAAAAAAGTATAAGTTAAGTGAATTGTCAATTGCCACTTAACCTTTTTTTTTTCTATTATTATTTACTTAATAATTTTAAGGCAACGGGTTTCCTCAATTTTTTTAAGTTAAGACAACATCACTTTTTTACGGAAGCGTATTGCATTCACTTGAGGAAAAAAAATCTACTCTGTTTTTCTGAATTAACGAGTTAATTATCTCAGAATTACGAGATAATTTTTCATTAAAAAAAGTTTTTGCTCTGTTTTTCTGAATTAACGACTTATCTCAGAATTACGAGAAAATTTTTCATTAAAAAAAAGTTTTTGCTCTGTTTTTCTGAATTAACGACTTAATTATCTCAGAATTACGAGATAATTTTTCATTAAAAATAAAATAAAAATAATTAAGTCATTAATTCAGAAAAACAGAGCAAAAACTTTTTTTAATGAAAAATTATCTCGTAATTCTGAGATAATTAAGTCATTAATTCAGAAAAACAGAGCAAAAACTTTTTTTTTCTTTAAAAATTATCTCGTAATTCTGAGATAATTAACTCGTTAATTCAGAAAAACAGAGTAGATTTTTTTTTCCTCAAGTGAATGCAATACGCTTCCGTACTTTTTACAGTGATAGGATTTAAAAGCAATATGCAACATCTGATAGTTATATTGCAGGTAAACATGCTTTATAATCAGTTTCAAGTCAACTAGGTCACTTTTCTTCGTTTGGTATTCATTTTTATGCAAGCAAGAAAAAAAGGTCTTTAATTGAATCTGTTGCACTAGCTGTCTTCTAACAGCATGGTCCCAACATTTACTTTGGCAGCTGCAAATTACTTTCAAAAAGTCTGTGGTTACAGTGACATTGCTCTCAGTTTAGACCCTTTGCTTCGGATGAAATACTGGTTCTTTAGCTGTCTCTGGCTGAATTAATGATTGGACATGTTTGGCAACCCTGCTTTCAAAAGAAAAGGTGTTGTGGTAACAAACATTTCAGAGTGTGAGATATCCAGCTGACAGTTTAAATGAGCAGATGTCAAAACTGATTACGGCCCTTGAGGTCTGTCCGGAAAATTTTGGATAGCTATCAGAGAAGATGTTGTTTGATAGCTGCATTTCACACTTTTAAGACTTGGTGGCTTGGAGATCCAGCTATGCTTCAAGTGCCTTTGAGCAGCCTTCAGACAAAAGCAAAGGATTCTGTGGGAATTAAAGTTGAAGGATTTAAGCATTTTCAATGTCTTTTTTAATGCCATAGTTATTAATTTTTCTTAGCTGGTTTTAAGATCAGATGCTTATTTAGCGCAACAGGTAAAGCTAAAGTACTCAGCAAGAGGGCTGCATCTGCATTACAATTGGCACTCTTCAAGGATATTCATGCAATATGGAGATTTTAGACTGATGTGATGTGTCAGTTCATTCAATTGAAAGGGACACAGCACAAAGAATACTAAAAGATTTGGCTATATTTGAAATGAAAATGACCCTTATTTGCATATGAACTGCATGAAAAAGAAAACCACAAAACTGCATACTTTTCCACAGTCCCATAAAGTTAATTTTCACCCAAACCTTATTCGGCAAAGTCTCAAAACCTTTAAGAAAATTTGTGTTAAAAATAGGGTAAATTCCAGTCACATTGACAGGAATTGTCTCAATGTCAAAAATTCAACTGTAATTCATATTCAAATATAATTGCAACACTTTGAATCTAATTTGGTTTGAATGTGGCCCTCTTGAAGTTTCTGAAGTTTGGCATGGTGCTAGGAACTCAAAAGTTATGGGACTGATTCCCAGGTACACTCTGATAATGATCATTCATATAGTGTAAAGTGGAAACTTCTTTCTCTTTTTCCCTAGAGGACGATACAGGGGCAGTGATAGTCCAGACTGCTCCAGGTAAGGTGGTCACTCATCGCGGTGGCACTATCACCCTTCCCTGCCGTTACCACCATGAACCAGAGGACGTCGACCCTAACCGCATCCGCATCAAATGGACGAAGGTTTCCGATGCTTTCCAGTTTGAAGACGTGTTTGTAGAGCTGGGGCAACAACAGAAGGCATTTGGGTCCTACCATGGTCGAGTGTCTCTGGAACGGGCAGGGCCAGGAGATGCTTCAGTTATTATTCACAATATCACCTTGCAAGACTACGGCCGCTATGAGTGTGAGGTCACCAATGACATGGAGGACGACACAGGATTTGTCAATCTAGACCTTGAAGGTCAGGGAGCTGTTTTTGTTTGTGGTAACTAAGATTGAATAAAGTGTCATATTCCAACTGAACCAACTTCTCTGAACCATTTTTCAAAGGTGTGGTGTTCCCATACTACCCTCCATCCGGACGCTACAAGCTGAACTACCACCAGGCAGAGGAAGTGTGCCGACAGCAAGATGCAATTCTGGCCTCTCATGCGCAACTCCACAAGGCTTGGCTTGAGGGGTTGGACTGGTGCAACGCCGGGTGGTTAGAGGATGGCTCGGTCCAGTACCCCATCTCCCATCCTCGAGACCAATGTGGCCGCAAGGATAGCCCTCCAGGGGTCCGCAACTATGGCTACAGACACAAAGACGACGAACGCTATGATGCTTTTTGCTTTACCTCGAACCTCAACGGTGAGTGTTTGCCTAGGGTTGAATTGCTTATTAGAGATCTTTTCTGGCCTGAGGCAGTTGGACCAGGTTCCGGTTAAGAAGGTCCTCCTGCTTCTCCTTTCACTGCCTTCCGTTTGATACATGTCCAATAAATGGTGCCAGTGCCACAAATGAAGGAGTCTTAACTGATCAATGCATCAATTCCTGGAAAACTGGCCAAATCGAAATCAGATTTCAGGGAAACTATGATTTAGTACAGCTTCTGGGGTGCAGTCTCACTTTGTGACCATGCGGGAATAATTGGCGTTTGCACAGATGAAAGTTGAATTGATTTTGTCTTCAGGAAGAAAACTGTATTTTTGGCCATGGTTCAGACCATTTGTTACTAAGTGCTGTATGATCCAGTGGGTACACAAGACTGGTAGCCCAGTTCTTCAGACCCACTCGCAGTCAAGTCATTGAGAGCCAAAAGGCTTTTCTTTTGTCCCCAAGTGGGCTATTAGAGAGGACAGTTTGTCCTGAAATCTTTATAGCTAGGGCAATTTTCAATAATACCCCTACACTGACCAGCTGCTGGAAATTTAGCATATGGCCCAGTGGGAAATATGAGACAATGTGCTGCCCTAACAGTCAGCCATCACATAAACAAACAGAAAATCAATGAATGACTTCTGAAAAACAAGTGGCGGTCTGAAATGTTTCCTCCTTTGCCCTTTCCTTTTCTCTAGTTTCTTTTGACTCACCCAGCCAGGCCTGAACAAAAATGCATTGCTATTTCATCATGATGAAGGCAGGCTTTGAAATCATGATCCAAATTTCAAGATCTTCCACAGTAAAATGTCTACTTTCCAGAAGAATTGAATTAGTATTTTTGACGGAATATTCAACTGGAACATTTTTCTTTCTTTGCTACTCCAGCGAGTCAGACCTTTATGGCAAGCTGTTGTATAATCTTCTCACAGCTTTTGTTGTTTTTCATAAAATTGTGTTTCTCTTGCAGGACGTGTTTACTTCCTCAAACGTTTTAAAAAGGTAAACTACCTTGAGGCAGTAAAAGCATGTCAGCGTGACGACGCAGTGATTGCCAAAGTTGGACAACTATACGCTGCATGGAAGATCCAGCTCTTGGACCGTTGTGAGGCGGGTTGGGTGGAAGATGGCAGCATCCGTTACCCCATTGTCAATCCTCGGGCCCGCTGCGGGGGCCCAGAACCTGGTGTCCGAAACCTAGGTTTGCCTGATAAAAAGTTCCGCCTCTACGGAGTCTACTGCTTCCGCAGGAACACTGATATCCAGTCAACACAGGCTCCAA
This sequence comes from Barbus barbus, assembly GCF_936440315.1. NCBI lineage: Eukaryota > Metazoa > Chordata > Actinopteri > Cypriniformes > Cyprinidae > Barbus > Barbus barbus. Next base: position 10,365,498 of record NC_136727.1, read on the forward strand.
AAGAAACCACAACCAAACCGGCTAACAGCACCAGAAGCATCTGAAAGTGCACAATATTAGTTACTAGCATCATGGCTTCTATGTTTGACAGACAAGGCTTTTTGCACACCTGCTAGGCTACTAGGCAACTAGGCTAGCGCTGAACTCGGGGCATAATTGAACTTGTATAATTTGCTTGAAATGAGGTGTCAGTCATCTCTAAATTGAGAAAGTAAGCAACTTTTCTCCTCAGAGACATTAGTTTCACAGTATACCCTGCATGCAGAACTTAGCCTTCAGGTTTTCAATTTGTTTTCTTTTGCTGTTTCCCAGGGAAGACAAAAGTGACTTTAATAAGCGCTTTTAGAATGCAGGAAAGCTAATTTAGCCTTATAATGAGTATAGCACATTAGCAATAGTCCTCAATGACCTGATTATGAGGAAGTGATAATGGACAAAATATGCATCAGATGCTAGCATGAACTGGCTAGCTTGGCTGGGCTTAGCTTACTTATTAAAATTTGTTGTTGCCATCTAAGCAAGTATCAAAACTGATTAGCTTTGCCAATTACTATGCACATAACATTAGACACTCATTTTTTATACATTTTGAATGACCTTGCAAGCAATAACAGAATTAGGCATGACATTTTCTAGATGTTTATTACAGTGATAAAGCTAAAATATTGTGAATGACAGACTTACATCAGCTGCTTTACTACCTCTTAGTGGTTGATTGCACTGTCCATTCAGTATTGCACAATATTGTCTATGATAATGCAGTTTAGATTAAAGTTATTTACCTGTTCGCGTTTGTCTGTCAATTCTCTAAACGACTGTGGATGCAGGGCACAGAATTGCCTGATGTCACCGGTAACCATGACAATAGCTGAATATGGCTCTAACAAATTGCACATTGCTATTTTGATTTGTCTTGGGCACAAGCTCCCGGCGATGATGCACTTTGTGTCTACAGTCTGCAAAACACTTGAGAAAATGTTTGTTGCTTTGCCAGAATCACATAAGTGACCCTTACATTTCCATAGTAACAGCGTTAATCATTAATGAGGCCTCATTAATTTGAAAGAAAAGCAACAGTCATTTGTTAAACTGCTAAAATTAGGCTGTTTACTCTGATAGGTTTCATTATATGCTCAGAATTTCTGGTTGTATTTAGCGCATGTAGCGAATTTGAATGCAAGAATCTAAGCATTCTAAACAATACAGAAAAACACAACTCTGACTGAACATTATATAATAAGTACTAAATTATATGCAATACTATGTCTAAGAAACACAAAATTTCTTAAAAACAGTAAATGCATTTCTAAAAAGCTAACTTCTTTTGGAAATTGGCATTATATCACATATATTGTGCTACTCTCATGACAACAAGATGGGGTATAGAAAGACAACTATAAAATATTTCTCTTGAGATGGTTACATTATCTTTCATTTGATAGATTTAATCTTCCCTCAACATGAAAACGTCAAAATTAATTAACCCCTAACAACTGAGCACGTCCTCTTGTGCTAACAGAACTGAATCAGATCTCAAAAGGTGCCATATTTGTCTCATTTCTTACCTGCTGACAGGAAAAAACAAAGTGAAAATTGAACACTCAGACATCATGTACTATCCAGGCACAAGGTGTCAAATAATTTGCTCATCTATTCTGAAAGCGAAAATGCTGTGCGATGTGAAAGGAATTCTATCTGTTAGCATTCCCATTTCAGCAGGAGCTAACAGAGACACGCTATCCAACAAAACCCCTTGGTTAAGATAGAAATCAAGTCAATAATACATATATATGTAACGGTGGCCAGCTAGTAAGTGCTGTCCAGGTAGACCTCACCATCTGATGCTAAAGGCCATGGTCTTTAGCATCCTTGTTTAGCATGCTCACTTTTCATGCTGGAAACGCTGGTTCAAATCCTGCTCTGAGGGTGGTGAGTAGAACTGGAGGGGTAACACTGGTGCCGTGACCCGGATTGAAAGTGAAGTTTAGGGGGGGTGAGGTGTAATGTCCTTGTTAGTGAGCCCACCTCCCATGCCAGAAACCCCAGTTCGAATCCTGCTTGGAGTGAGCAAGGCAAGTATAACCGGAGGGGTTATACATAAACTGAAAAGTAGGGCTTTTTCGATTCCTCGATTCAATTCAAGTACTCGATTCTAAAAAAAAATCATTGATTGCAATTTGCCTGTGTCGAGTAACCGGCAAAATACTGGAAGTGATGCATTCCACGGACGTGAATCCATAAAACGCATTATTAGACCGTATTCCAAGGCCGCATGATATATTATTTAAACCCATTTAAAAATCATAAGAAATCATAATGCCATTGTACCATAATGCAATTCACAAATGCTACGATTCAATTAAATAAATATATGTGATGTAGGTTTAATATATGTGCTTTAATTATTTACATGCATGTAGACTGAGTAACATGTGTCAAAGTGGCTCCATTCACAGTGTAAATGCTGCTCCACAACAACTGTTATCATTTACATGTGTGGAGCGCATCTCAAACTCCATCTCTGCATATTGGTGTGAGTTTGGATTTATTATAACGTTCATCTGGAACACTGCACCATTTCATCAGATTTTTAAGGTAACACAGGAGAATACATCTCAATATGCTAACTGTTCATCGCGATTTCAAAATAAAAAATTCAACCTTCACACGTTTTGATGTCGACATATTCAAGAAAAAAAAAACATGATTACTTGCCTTTGATACTTTATTTGAACTAATTATTATCTCATTGCTCTTATAGGTTTATTTTAAGTGATTTTAAATACTATTGTTCACTTAGGTTTATTTGTTTACCACATAAAATGTATTATAATGATCAGATTACTCGATTAATCGTCAGAATAATCAACTATTACTCGATTACCAAAATAATCGCTAGTGACAGCCCAACTGAAAAGCTTTGCTGGTCTGGCTGTAGGAAATGTTGACCAATATGATCGTGGACTGACAAGATTTTGCTTATTTGCAGTTGAAGTATCTAAAATGTCAAGACTTTCGGAACAAACGGCTATACAAATAGGAAAAATGTTACATATTTGCACGATTTGGCTCATTGCATCCTTCATGCAAACACTCCAGTCTCGTCAAGCTAATACGTCTAGCCATTCTTCTTGTGCAAACTTTGAGAATGCTGTATTATGTACATAATGCTTTACATAGTAATTGACTGAAGTGTTTGCAACATTGATTGGCTTATTTCAGTGGGTAATGAGTCAATGCATACAAAGTCTCTGCTTAGTTGAATAAGCCTCCAGCAGTGAACAGTGAGCGTTTGCTGTTTGTTTAGACCCTGTAAGCTTTGAACAGGGATCCTGCTGATTTGTTGTATGCGGCTGTAGGTACAGATCAAGAGCGAACATGCTGGTTTTGCTCGATGGTCTGTGTTGAGAGAACTCAGACTGAAGTGGAAAAGAAAGGGTAGAAGGTTAATGCAACTGTTTAGAGCATTTATTCACAGTGAGCTCTTGAACATGACAAGAAGAAAAGGAAATTACATGATCAGTTTGTGTAAAAAACAAAGTGTGGCGTAAATGTTTGTTCTACCTGAAAAAAAAAAACAAACGAACAAAAAAAACTGTGAATTTCCATGTTTAGATACTAGCAGCAGTGATATAAGCAAGATAAGCTACGAACAAATAAACATTGCATCTCAATTTGCACACTATTCATCCTAAACATATCCAAAATGAATTAAGTGCCATTCATACCAAAGATGATAACTGTAATTATTTTAATTCTATGAGAATTGGGAAATCCACACCACAGTTATAACAACAATGTCACAGAGGAACAATATAGTTGGAATTACCTGAATAATAATTATTTTTTCAGCTGGTGAATCAGAATCTGCCAATTACAATCCACGCAACTTTTAAATATTTAATGTGGTAGATGAAATATTTGCTGCATGTGATTATGATAAACTTCTGTTGGTGTGGACCTAGATTGTTCTTGACATTCCAAATCATAATATTGTAAAACAGCATGCCAAAATTGCATCCTTTTTCCAGTGGATTTTTTTTCATCCAAAAAATAAAATGTTGTCTTTGATTACTCACCCTCATGTCATTCCAAACCCGTAAGACCTTCGTTCATCTTTAAAACACAAATTAAGATATTTTTAATTAAATCTGAGAGCTTTCTGACCCTCCACAAACAGAAACGCAACTATCACGTTCAAGACCCAGAAAGGTAGTAAGGACATCAAAATAGTCCATGTGAAATCAGTGGTTCAACCAGAATTTTATGAAGCTACGAGAATACTTTTTGAGGGCAAAGAAAACAAAAATAACTTTATTCAACAATTTCCTCTTTTCCATGTCAGTCTTTTTCACGCATTCATGAGAGTACCACAATACATTTTAACAATGTCCTTACTACCTTTCTGGGCCTTGAAGGTGTCAGTTGCGTTGCAGTCTATGCAGGGTCAGAAAGCTCTTGGATTTCATCAAAAAATCTTAATTTGTGTTCTGAAGATGTATTAAGTTCTTACAGGTTTGGAAGGACATGAGGGTAAGAAATTAATGACCGAATTTGCATTTTTGGGTGAACTATTCCCTTAACACAATAAGTGTGCAACAAGGGACCTGTAATATCAAAATGCAGTTTTAGTATATTATAATTGGTGTCTCATTATGGGAACAAAGTCCTTGTTGGTCTTAGCACCAACCAATGACAGTTTAGATATAGATTTTATAGATGAAATTTATTAGATATAGATTTTGTTTTAGAGTTAAAAACAATTCTAAATCAAACCTTAACTTTGTTAACCATGCATCTGGTTTTAAGGGAAAGTTAATGTTTGGGATTGGGATTAGGGCTAAGGCCTATTTGCTTGAAGCAAAACAGAAGAACCAACTGTTGTGACATCATCTGGAAAAAAATGAAGGCAAAACGAAGTTCATTTGGAGCTCAAAACAGCAAGCCGAAGCAAGCTTTCCGAAAATGTTTGCGCTGAGTGGTAAACACCTTTAACAACCACTGGTCCATGGTGATTATGTAATAGGTAGGTGTTTTCTGGGTGTCCACCTTCTTCTCTGGTTAATTTCTTCTGTTTAGTAAAACTGTAACAAAGACTGAATACATCATCCCTGGTTTAGTCAGAGGGCTGGACGCAATATCCACAGCTATAAAACCAGCAACCTGCTTTATGAACACTAAAACATGGCCCTTTCAAGCCATGAAGGTTGAGCTCTTCCCTGGAGCATGGCAGCACTGTGAAACTAGAAGTAAGAGGACTCTGGTAGACTAGCTATGCCAATGCTAATGCGTAAAAATCCTGTTGTACTGAAGATGCGCTAAACTGCTTAATGAAGGAAGATTTCCGGATCGTCAACCGTAGACCCACAACAAAGGTACATTGGGACTCAGCGGCCCAGATGGACTCGAGCAGAAGGATGTTTTTATTTGTTTGTGACTCATTTTTTGGCCTGCTTTGAATCCTGCAGTACTTTAAAAAGCTATTAGCAGCTAAGGACTCAGCAACCATCTGCACAAACATCATTATCTTGTTAAATGCGGCTCTTGCAAAGGCTTGGCAGACCTTGTGTATTCATCAGTTTACCTACTGGAATGATAAATGAACTTAAGAATAGGAACTAACCTTAGCACTGACTCACAATGCTAATATGGCAACTGTTTAAATTAATTTCCCAAATGAGGACTACGCCAGAGGAGTGCGAAGATAGTTGCCTGTCACAATTTTTCAAAATGCTGTCGGTTTACGGCAAGGAACGCATTCAGAAAGCAAATCCGGGGGAATCTTGTAATTCAGATGCTATTAGCACACTTAGCTTCAGTCAGCGAAAAAGTTCTTGGATGAGATGCTTAATATTTATAGAGCAAAAAAAGTGGGCTTACACTTCTTCAAATTTATATTCCTCCCAGAATAGTAACTGGTTCAAAAGAAAGCTCCACAGTAAATCAGGAATGTGTTTTTGCAGTTGGAAAAATGCCTAGGTCATCTTAAGAGCAACACTAACTAGATTCCACAGCTTGACGTGTAATGAGGACAGCGTGCCCTTGGAACACCGGGAGAGTCTAGCACATGCAGATCAGCCGGGCAGAAAGATCTCCCACTACAGCTGCTAAATTAAACTAGCTTGGAATTTATTCAAATCAAAGTAGCTCATGGAGTTTCAACGGTTAAACTGTCCAAATAAATTTAAAGGAACGTTCCACCCAAAAATTCATATTTCACGTCATTTTAAACCCAAATACTGTTGTTTTTTAACATGATCACACAGAAAATTGCTATATTGCTGATTTTTCGTGAGACCACTTGTTTTTTTCTCCCATGGCATAGTGCCTTATCAAGGGACAGCTTACTCAAAAATTATAATTCTGTCATCAATACCGTTCCAAACTCATTTGTTCATGTTTGAAACACAAATGAAGATACTTTTATTGAAACCTGTACTTGCCTGTACTTAGTTGACATGGGAGAACAAACCTCATTGGTTCTTGTACATCAAGCGTGCACATTGGAGCTTCCTTTTACCATATTTGATGTTTTCAACAAATTTCCATTGATCATTGTTTATATGTGAATAAAAGCCTAAATTAAATCTAATCATCAATAAACCACATGATTCATACACACACACACATTACAATATCTTTACAGACTTTTTGAAACGTCAATGTTTTTGGTGGAACTTTTGATGGAGGGATAAAATATATTAATTTGTGTTTTGAAGATGAATGGATGTCTTGGAATATCATGAGGCTGAGTAAATGATGAATTTAAATTTTCTTTAACTATTGTATGACTTCAGAAGACTTGGAATATAGTGAATAAGTGTCACGAATCCTGGCCATGAACTTCCATTCTCTCACCACCAGAGGTCACTCACTCACCACAGGGACTCTTGCCTTACACTAACTGTTGCACACCACCTCAGACTACAATTCCCATCATCCATTGCACTGAAAACACACACAGCTGATTGCACTGATCACACACCCTACATAAACCATGGACTTCCTCTTCCTCTCGGCCGAGTATTGTTTAGTGTATATCTTAGTGATAGCTACTCTACGGAGCCCACTCAGTTGTTAGTCTTTCCTTGCTAGTTTTCTCGTGTTTTGATTCCTGCCTGTGTTTTCTGGATTAACCCTTTGCCTTGCCGTTCGGACTTTGTTTGCCCCTCGTTTGGATCATTGCTTGTGTACCTGGATTATCTCTCTGCCTTGCCCTGTTGGATATTGTTCGTCGATCGTCGACCCACGCTTGCCCTAGGATCACTCTTGTGTCTTGCCCGTGCCATATCTGTTTGACCCTGCCTGTGTATTGACTATATTTATAAATAAAAGTTTGCACTTGGCTCCGCATGTCTCACGTCTCGTTCACCCCGTTACAATAAGTCACATGGACCACATGTTTGCATTTTTTGAGCTAAGAACTGTCCTTTTATGGAAAAAAGTAACATGCATGTGAGTAAATAATGACAGAATTTACATTTTGAGGTGAACTGTCCCTTTCAGAGCTGTGCTTATGGAAAGATTTGGCCTCTTTGAGGGGAAACTGTTGATCTCAACAGGGCGCTTTTTCATTGAACAAGTAATTCATTTTAAAATTGTATGTCTGGATGAATAAAACTCTTTGATATTGCATGACTAACACCTTGTTCTGTTGCATTTCCATGCTCTTCTGAGTCTTGATGTCGCCTGTTTATTAAACGTGAGAATCATAGCTCCGTACAGGAGCAGATACAGGAAAATTTACAATGTCTCGCTCCTCAGTGCGAGGATAGAACATCAAAGACCTTGAATCTGACATGAAGAGATAAAGCACAGGTAGTCAGAGATATATGTATGAATTATTCACCACACACTTCTTGTGAGCCAATGGCCCGATAAGAACCTGCGTCCAGTGATGGAGGGAAAGAGAAAGATTAAACAACAAAAAAAAAATTTGTAGTGGCAAATAAGACGCTGACAAATCTATCCTGCCTAAACCAAACTACTTCATATTTTATAAATCCGCATAAAATGATCTGTAACCTCTAAGGCCCTTGAGTTTTAAAGGATTAGTTCACCCAAAAATGAAAATTCTGTCATTAATTACTCACCCTAATATTGTTGCAAACGAGAATACTTTTTTGTGCCCAAAGAAAAAAATGACTTTATTCAACAATTTCTTCTCTTACATGTACCATGACCAAGTCATTATATTTGTTCCCTTCCAGGAACTTCGAGCTACGTCCGAAGACGTTATGGGAACGCCATCAGCGTAACCGGCGCTCTGAATATTTTATACAACAGTCTAAAGGCTGGGCGAGGCGTCACGGGCGGGGTGACGTCACGACCAGGAAGTTATATAAGCACGTGCGGCGGAGCCGGCATCAGCTTTCTGTCATTCAGCAAGCGCTCTGTGTGTTGTCAGTCTGATTTTGTGTCTGTGAGTCTTATTTAGTGTTGTCTGTCCTAAAAGATGCCTAAAGCTAAGGCCAAGACAATGGGCGATCCCGGATCGCGTTTCAGGTTGTGTGTTAGTCCCTGCCCTCGCTACATTACGAGTGGGGACACACACAACCTGTGCGTGGTCTGCCTGGGTGCGGAGCATGCGGCGTCGGCTCTCGAGGGAGCCGATTGCCCGCACTGTGAGCGGCTCACGCTGCGCACACTCCGCACCCGGAGGGCTCTCTTCGAGGAGGGAGCCTTCGTGAGCGTCCCGCGCGGTGCTGGTCCCGCTGCTGCCGAGGCAGAGCGGCGGCTGCACTCGTGGGGCTCACAGGCTGATCTGGCTGGCGAGAGCGAGACGGGCATGTCCCTATCTCCTCCCGTATCCGCCAGATCTGGCGTCCCGTCTCTCGGGGAAGCAGTTCCTTCCCCCCGAGATGAGGACTCAGCGCTTCGTCTCTCTTCCTCCGAGGAGGTTGACGCGACGAGCGTTGACGAGGTTTCGCCGCCTCTCTCGCCCCAATATGAGGAGTTACTAGAGGTGGTGACTCGGGCAGTGGCCAAGCTCGACATCAGTTGGCCCCCCGAGAAAGCAGCTGCGCCGCAGTCCAGCTTGCTGGACGAGCGCTTCCTGCGCTCACGGCCACCACCTCTACGCAGGAGCCTTCCGTTTTTCCCCGATCTCCACACCGAGGTGTCGAGATCGTGGGTTAAACCTTATTCATCCCGCCCTTTCGTTCCCGCTTCTGACTACTACGGTAATGTGCGGGAGCTGAATGGGCGTGGATACAGGGCGATGCCCCGGATCGAACAGACGCTTGCTAGCTATCTGTCTCCGTCCGCGGCGTCGTCCTTGAAGGCTCCCACTCTGCCCACTAAGCCTCTGCGCACCACATCATCGTTAGTGGGCAGGGGGTATGCGGCAGCAGGACAGGCTGGTGCGTGTCTGCACACTATGGCAGTGCTGCAGGCGTACCAGGCTGAATTGCTGAAGGAGTTGGATGAGTTCGGGGATATCAGAGCTGACGATATTTTAGAGCTCAGGAGGACCGCCGATTTGGCTCTCCGCGCCACCAAGGAGTCGGCCCGCGCTATCGGCCGCTCCATGTCAGCTTTGGTGGCAGCGGAGAGACATCTGTGGCTGACCCTGTCCGACATCAAAGAGAAGGACAGGGCCTGCCTCCTGGACGCCCCGCTGCAGCCTTCTGGCCTGTTCGGCGACGCGGTGAGCGCCGTCGTCGACAGATTTCAGGAGGCTCGTAAGCAAGCGGAGGCGTTCCGGCGGTTCCTCCCCCGTCGCTCTCTAACTCTGGAGGCTGCTGGGCGGGAGCAGCCTCCTCCGCATACCAGCTCCTCACATAGGGCTGCGCAGAAAGAGAGCGTCGCCTCTCGTGCTCCCCCGAGGCGGGGCCGAGGGCAGCGGCGCTCCGCGCCGGGGACTTCAAGGCCAAGGGCAGACCTGAGGGATGTCTTGTCGGCCAAGAGGTCCTCGGCGAAAAAGTCCTGATGGGCGAGCCCCAGGACTTCGGAGGACGGCCCCTACTGGGGTGGAGCGGCTTACACCGCGGCACACGGTGACCGTCTCCCCTCGGTGCCCTCCGGGGATTTGTCTGTCAACCCTGCAGTTCCAGGGCACAGCAGGTCCCAGCGAGTGGTACTCTCAGGTTCTTCCGCCTGTGATTTCAGCGGGCCTGAGAAACTCGCCTCAGCCGCCAGATCATGCGTCTCCTGCCGGTGCGCCGCAGCGAGGCAGCGGTCTGGCCGCTTCTCTGACACCAGAGGTCAGTCTCGAGAGACTGATTCCCTTAGTAGATCGTTTGGCAGCTTGGCAGCGGCTGCCGAATGTGTCTCCTTGGGTCCTGCGGACGGTAGAGGCTGGTTATTCCATCCAGTTCGATGGGCCACCTCCGCTGTTCAACGGGGTCTGTGTGACTACGGTCCGCCCCGAGCAGGCTCTGGTCCTGGAACAGGAAGTCAACACTTTGCTGAGAAAGGAAGCCATAGAGTTGGTTCCACCTCACGAAGTGTACACCGGCTTCTACAGCCGATACTTCATTGTTCCGAAGAGGGACGGAGGGCTGAGGCCCATACTGGACTTGCGTCTCTTGAACCTCTCAGTCAGATCGCTGAAGTTCAAGATGCTCACGGTCAAGCAGATTGTATCTCAAATCAGGTCCGAGGACTGGTTTGTTACGATAGACCTCAAAGACGCCTATTTCCATGTGTCCATCCTTCCCTCTCACAGGAAGTTCCTGAGGTTCGCTTTAGGGGGCAAAGCGTACCAATATCGGGTTCTTCCCTTCGGCCTAGCACTCTCACCCCGCACTTTCACCAAGTGTGTAGATGCGGTCCTGGTCCCGTTGCGACTGCAAGGCATCCGCATACTAAACTACATCGACGATTGGTTGATCCTTGCTCGATCAGAGCAGTTGGCAGCTCGGCATCGAGATGTCGTTCTTGCCCACATGAAAGATCTGGGGTTAAGACTAAACGCCAAGAAGAGTGTGCTTTCTCCAGCTCAGAGAACCACTTATCTAGGCGTGGTGTGGGATTCGACCACGATGCAGGCTCGTTTGACCCCTGCTCGGATCGAGTCGATCCTCACGGCAGTCAGGAGAGTGCGAGAAGGCCAGCCATTCACTGTCAAGCAGTTTCAGAGGCTGCTTGGGCTCATGGCAGCTGCGTCCAGCGTGATTCCTTCTGGCCTGCTGTACATGAGGCCCCTACAGTGGTGGCTCAAGACCAGGGGGGTCTCCCTGAGGGGAAACTCGCTCCGCGCTGTCAAGGTATCACGGCGCTGCATCCGTGCCTTAGACATGTGGAGGAAACCCTGGTTCTTGTCCCAGGGCCCGGTGCTGGGAGCTCCTTGTCGCCGCGTCTCGCTAGCGACGGACGCTTCCCTCACCGGTTGGGGTGCGGTCATGAGTGGCCACCCTGCCCGTGGTCTGTGGAGTGGTCGCCACCTAACGTGGCATATCAACTGGCTAGAGATCCTAGCTGTGTTCCGTGCTCTCAAGCACTTCCTCCCAGACCTGAGAGATCGCCACGTGCTGGTCCGCACCGACAGCACGGCAGTGGTCTCTTACATCAACCACCAAGGAGGTCTGCGATCGCGCCCCTTGTACAAGCTGGCACACCAGATCCTTGTGTGGTCCCAGGGCAAGCTCCTATCATTGAGAGCTGTGCACATTCCTGGGTATCTCAACATCGGAGCAGACGTCCTGTCGAGACAGGGGCCGAGGCCCGGGGAATGGATGCTTCACCCCCAGGTGGTGAAGCAGATTTGGAAGGTTTTTGGCCAAGCTCAGGTGGACCTCTTTGCGACTCGAGAGTCGGCGCAATGTCCCCTTTGGTTCTCTCTAGCTCCTCCAGCGCCTCTGGGACTGGATGCTATGGTACAGACCTGGCCGAGGCTTCGTCTGTACGCCTTCCCCCCGATCGCTCTGCTCCCGGGAGTTTTGGCGAGAGTGCGCCGGGACGCGGTAAGCCTACTGTTAGTAGCGCCGTTCTGGCCGGGCCGAGTATGGTTCTCGGACCTGATTTCGCTCCTCGACGGCGCCCCGTGGCCGGTGCCGATCAGGAGCGATCTCCTCTCACAGGCCGGGGGCACCTTTGTGCACCCCCGCCCGGAGATGTGGAAGCTGTGGGTATGGCCCCTGAGGGGGCGCAACTCATAGTTTCCGGTCTGTCAACCGAGGTTGCCGAGACCATCCTCCAATCCAGAGCTCCCTCTACGAGGAAACTGTACGCCTTGAAGTGGAAACTCTTCACTTCGTGGTGCGGAGACCGCCAGCTCGACCCAGTCAACTGCCCGATCCGCGCAGTTCTGGAGTTCCTGCAGGCCCGCTTCTCCGCAGGGCTAACCCACTCCACTATTAAGGTCTACGTGGCAGCTATCTCGTCGTACCACGCCCTTAGTGGTGGCCAGTCAGTGGGCAGACACCCCCTGGTTACACGTTTCCTCCGTGGTGCGCTGAGGCTGAGGCCTCCCGTACGACCCCGTGTCCCCACGTGGGACCTGGCTGTGGTACTAGAGGCTCTGGGCAGAGCACCCTTCGAGCCTCTCGGGGAGATAACTGATAGACTCCTCACCATCAAGACCGTCTTCTTGTTGGCCATCACTTCTCTGAGGAGGGTGAGCGACCTTCAGGCCCTGTCTGTGGCCCCTTCGCATATCGACTTTGCGCCCGGTTCGGCGAAAGTCTTCCTCTACCCCCGTGTGGGGTACATACCGAAGGTTCTGACGGTCGTACCACAGCCGGTCGTACTCCAGGCCTTCTGTCCTCCTCCCTTCAGGGAGCCCGGGGTGGTCCACGCCCCGACATTCGCCAGGTTCTACAGCCTCGACATCAGAGCCACTCCAGGCTCCTCTGTCCTTTCAGCCTCACACCAGGCAGGGACTTGTCAGTCTGGCGGCGTTGGCATTGCGTTCCCATAACGTCTTCGGACGTAGCTCGAAGTTCCTGGAAGGGAACGTACCAGGTTACGTATGTAACCCAGGTTCCCTGAAGGGAACGAGAGCTACGTCCCGAGCCACACTTCCGGCATCCCTGCCAGCGCTTGCTTCATGACTTGAAGCTGATGCCGGCTCCGCCGCACGTGCTTATATAACTTCCTGGTCGTGACGTCACCCCGCCCGTGACGCCTCGCCCAGCCTTTAGACTGTTGTATAAAATATTCAGAGCGCCGGTTACGCTGATGGCGTTCCCATAACGTCTTCGGACGTAGCTCTCGTTCCCTTCAGGGAACCTGGGTTACATACGTAACCTGGTACGTTTTCTTTGCACACAAAAAATATTTTCGTAGCTTTATAATATTACGGTTGAATCACTGATGTTACATTGACTATTTTAACGATGTTCTTACTACCTTTCTGGGCCTTGAACGTGGTAATTGCGTTGCTGTCCATGCAGGATCAGAAAGCTCTCGGATTTCATCAAAAATTCGAAATTTGTGTTCCGAAGATTAAGGTGAACGGTCCGTTTAATGATTACCTGTTGTTGTCTAAGTTTGTTAAAACTTGATCTTAAAGGGATAGTTCATCTATAAATGTAAATTCTGGCATCAATTACTCACCCTTATGTCATTCCAAACCTGATTGCTTTCTTGGTCACTATATACGTACACTGTACGGAAAAGAGCGGCATGAACATTCTTCAAAATGTCTCCTTTTGTGTTCTACAGAGAAAAGAAAGTCATACAAGTTTGCAACAACATTTTTTTTTGCGGTGTCGTTAATGGCAAAAACACATAAGAATATGTAATCTGCAACAAAAACAACTGTAAAGGATAAGACAAATTCAATGGTATTACCGATCCCATCCAATGTTTTTAATTGACCACTTGTTCGGTAAAGAATATAATACAATGACAGAACTAGAATTCATAAGAACATCAATAAATATTGGATAACACACATGGACCACATTCACACAGCTTGACTCAGGTCATCCCAGTGAAGAAAATGCTTTTAAAAAAACAACAGTATCTCAATGTAGAAGATGGTGTTTGATGTTTGATGCAGCAGCAGTAGTGTTTTCTGCCTAGTGTCGGAGAACGGAGAGTTAGCCTGTGTGACTGAGGTCCAGGGACTCAACAAACACATCCAGATTTCATTTAAAAAAAATGAAAAATAAATAAATCCATAGATAAAAAATTAGAAGAAAACACCAAGAAGTGAAAACAAAGTCTGTACATCACCGAGCTGGGGAGTGGTGTCAAAAGATTTTATGGTTTTGTCGCAAGGTTGATTTGCTACTGCCAGAGGAATGAATTTACTGCTTGTAACAGCAGGGAATGCTGGGTCATTAATAACGACGGGATGCCCTTCAAGCCAACAAATAATAAATAAACAGAAATAAGAGCTGTTACTGTAAATATACTGGAAAAGTCTCATATGCTTGGTTCTGAAATGTAAACAAAAATTCAGATAACAAAAGTCGGGGGAACATCATAGTCCAAATGCATATCAGTGTAAAGCTAAAGACCCCACCATATTAATTGGTATCATAGAGTCTTCTTTAAGGTCCTCTCCAACAGTGTTATCATCAAATAAACGGCGTGCATGACAACCGACTGGGATGGAATTTACACATAAGATTATGTGCCAATACAGATTTTTATGAGGTAAAGGGCGGACAATGTAAGCACGGTTTAGGTGAACAGGGAACGCCGGAGGTTCGGGTTAGGTATACTAAGCAGCAGTGATTTCCAGAACAATCCACACTGCCACCGGCATCTGAACTGGCTTCTTTGTCATGGTAATTCCCTTTCTGACACCGTCCAATCATAGACATTTCCAGCAGACGAAGATAACGCACTAAAAATTCAGATGTGCTACTCTTGCCACAATAGTCCGGTTGGTCATGATGGATGTGGCTTGTTACCTGCAGTCCTGATTAAACAGAGGACATTGTGCTCCTGTCTCACCTCCGTAGCTTCCTCTTTACCTCCAACTATCATGTAAATACGAAAAGAACAAGGTTAACGTTTCGATACAACATGAACATTTTATCAAAATGGAAAAATGCCATTCTCGGCTCATAGCAAACAGAGCATCGGAGGCTATTGCGAGAGTATTTTACATATTCTGCTTGCAAGAAACTCAACAAATCTGGCTGAATGAGTCACGCAAACAAGCCTAAATAAGGCTATGTTCCACGAATGTAACTACAAAGGGGTGGCGCAGCTAGCGTAACAACCTCTGGGACAGCAATTGCTCTGTGGCAATTAGTCAGAAAACTTGCCACAAGAAAATCCCGCAGCTGCCTCTTATAGTTCTTCAGAATGCCTGCCAAAAGACAGCTGTGAACATTCTTTGTTTAGCGATTCATTTTTATAATCAAGGCTCGCAATTATGTTGCCACATTGTTAGCCATCTGCCTTCCTTCGCTAGCCTCAGCTGAGGGCTGTAAAGAGCTATTAGTGTGATATAGAGGTACATTAGCAGCTAATATGGATTATTAGGAGAATGGGTACCAGAATGAGACTCCAATTTTGACAGACAAATTGCATAACACTGGTGCACCTCCTGTTCAATGCAAATCATGCATGGGCATTAGAATGATTTGTACGAAACCTGCCCAGAACAGGTAATTATTCACCCCAAAATAAAAATAAAAAAAAGTTGATACTTTGCTTTAAGGATGTAGATTTTGTTTTGCATTGTGACATTATTTTCAAGAAAATTAACCACGCTGAAATTACTATTACCGTAATGCAAATACCTAAGTAAATAAAATATATCTGAATTTTTTTAATTATCAAAATAAATTATCAACACACACACACTTATATAAATAATAAAAATAATGGAAAATTTATGTTTTTATGAAATTTACTACAAATGCATGTTCCTCCGCTTATGACTTAACTTCAAAATGTTCAAAAACAGCTTTTAATTTTTTTTTTAAATCATCCTTTTCTTGAAGTCAATTGCTTCTTTATCAAAATAAGCGCCAATAACCTCAACATTAATTAAGTTTCTTGGAACAAAAAGATGAATTGTTCAGATATTAAGACTATTGGCTTTTCATCCTTGAATTTTGGGCTATTAAAACAGGTGGATAAAGGTAGAGAAAGAAAGAAAAGGGAGCGCTGACGTTGAAAAGAAATCTGGGCTACGTTTGCAATCTCACTGGGAAATTGAGTGAGGAACAGCGAGAGATAAGCACAAACCCCGGCATTAGAGAAATGTGCTGTAAAAAAGAAAGAGTCTGCCCTTTTTTAAGGTAAGGAGGCTAGTTGAGAGGACAGAGAATAAGGAGCGGTCCTCATTTTTGAGTCAGCTGTCGCAGTACTCTTTGAAAAACAGGACACGCACCTGGTAGGGAAGAAAAAAAAGCATGCACAGTGAGCCCAGACCACATCTTTCGCTCTGAGGAGAACAGAAGGCCAAATGCTGCCTCTCAACTGGCTTTCTTCTGCATGAGCCTTTCCCTTTTTAACCTCCTGATCTTCAGTGCTGGAGGTATCCCTGCCTCTGAAATTTACCCATGAGCACTTTTAACATCTAACCCGTATGTGATATCGCACCATCTGGATTATTTGTTTTCGTTCTCATCCCACACATGGGAATCCATCCCTGTTTTATTTCTTCCTAAAAATATGCTACTTTGAGAAGCTAATTACGGGCATAGCTGCGACCCCTAAGGCTGTTAAAAGTACCTTGTCACTGGCTCTGTTTGATGTGGCGTATATGTAGTCGAGTGCAATTAAGACCAGCAAGTCGAACCTCTCTTTCCGTCCCTCTAATTTTTGCTCTTTTTCTCGCAGACAGGCTCTGACAGGACAATTTCTCCTCTGTGGGTGACAACGTGGGAGATTATGATACAGACCATCAATAACAGATGGAGAACCACAAGTTTTGGGGATTTTACAGTGGCACATTTCAACTAACTAATTCTTGTCAAGTCACTCAAAGTCAATACCTGTGAAAGATAGAAAACCTTTAGGCGAGGCTTGAAATACATCTGCTTAACAACTAGTTAAAAGCTGTTTAAGGACTTAAAGGAATAGTTTGACCCCAACAATTAAGTCTGTCATCAGTTATTTAACCTCATGTCATTTCAAACCCGTATTATGTTCTTTTGTCAGTGGAGCACAAAAGAAGATACTTTGCAGAGTGTCCAAGCTGCTCTTTTCCAGTGGAAAACACAAAAGTTTCATAACAGTGGTTTGCATGACTATATGTGTGTTATATTCTTCATCTGAAGATTTTCAATAAGCTTGTATAAGGGAAATGCAAGAATTAAATGAATATTCACAAAAAAAGCAAGCCAACATAGATCTGAAATCTTGTTCATCACCAGTTTGACATCAGTGAGATCAAATGTCACATTCCTGCGAAAGCTACAATAGAATAGCAACTTTTTGATTATGGATAATGAAACTTCATATTTCTATGGAAGTTACAATGGAATAATGACTTTTGATTAAACTTCGGTCTGTTTTACACAAATCTATCATACGGCTTCAGAAGACTTCAAATACAGTGCACAACTAGTTTTATGGTGCCATTTTTTTAATTCGACAGCTCCTGTTGCCAGTCACTCGTGTCCTTTTGTGTTTGACGAAATAAATAAAATCATACAGGTTTGGAACGACATGAGCGTGATTTAATTTTCATGTAAAATCCAAATGAGCACCACTCCTCTCAACTCAAAACACACCAATACTCAGAAATACTGTATAAATTAGGTTAATGTCTTACAAAGAGCAAACCAACGTCAAAACAGTCAAGAAATACTGTATAAGCTAACCAATCCCAAGCATTTCCTGGCTGTTTCGATTTGATTCCGCGTATTGAAATGAAATACAATATTTATATGTAATACCAACCCACCCGCTCAATTAATGCTTATGTAAAAATACATAAACAGTTACCTAGAGTGTTTTCTACATTGAAGGTACGAAAGAACTTTCCTCATGTTGGATTCACTAAAATGAGATGTAACATTAACGGATAAAGAGATGGAAAAGTGAAATTGTTATAGTCCTTGTGAGGTCCAGCAGTGCCCCTCTGATCATAATGGGAGTAGACTGAGCCAGACGAGAAGGGGGAAAGGTGAAAGGCCGTCGGATATCAAAGATAAGGAGGTTTAGGTGAAAGGCTGGCGGACAGGAGGGGATTATTTGGTTAGAAATGGCCGTGACCCTCCTGTTGACCTCGATGACCTCCTGAACCGTGCCTCTTGTGCTTTCTGCGCTCGTGGTGGGACTTGTGGTGGTGGCGTCTGTAGCGGGGAGATCTCCTTGCTGAGGATACAAAAAAAAAAAAAAAAAAGAATGAGTCAATTTGGTTCTTGAGATTGACATTTAGAGAATAAAGTGGGGATACTTACACTTCGTACAGATGATCTTGGGCCGGTCCCATTTGCCGTTGGCGTGACACTTGATGGTGGGAATGTGGCGTTGGAGGAAACCGTCACCACACTGGTAACGCACCACAGAGTGTATGTCATAATGCGAATACTTGCGACCAATCAGGAAAGCGTTGTCCACGGTGGGTGGAGCTCCACATAGTACTGCAAGAAAGAAAATGTAGGATTACGAAAATGTAAATAAATATTGTATCAACATAAAATGAATCAACATACTTTCTTAATACATGTTCCTGGAAATAATGCACTGTTATTGAAATTCTGTCAGATTTTTCAATGTTGTAGCTAATAATCGATAACCCATGGCTATATTATTTTGTCTAAATGAAATAAAAATAACACATAAAAACTAAAATCAATAGTTTGGTACAATGGTACAAAGTGAATTTAGGCATCACAACATTCTGAAAGTAGATATTCATTTTGAAATACTGAAGATTACATTTAACAGTGTAATGAAATTAGTGTTTTTAAAGCTTAACATTTAATGAGGGTTAGAAGATGGGAAAGCTAAAAATTATGTATATATATATATATATATATATATATATATATATACACACATACATTTTTATAAAATAAAATAATATATAAAATAATAAAATAATTTATAATAAAGATATTTATAACAAAACTATTAATATAAAATAAAAACATATAAAACTAATTTAATAACTGATATCATTTAATACCTGGCCAATAACTGATACTTTGGGCATCCATATTTCATGGTGATTCATTGTAAATTTTATTGCAAATGAATGAATGAATGAATGAATGAGTGAGTTTTTCATTTTTGTGTGAACTGCACAGAATATATGCTATATAAAATCAAGTAAATAAATAAATGAATAAATAAATACATTTCCCATTTTTTTAAGATCCAATCAATTTCCACTAGACATTTTTTCATCAAATACTCATATTAATCCTACGTTTGAGTAAAATGGGCTTGAAGGGTTTCAAATGTACTTTTTTCTCAAGACATATCAAGCATGGTGTATGAAAAAAATTGCTGTCGTAAGATTCAACCCTAAAGAGCCACAGTCTAGTGACACTCTTCTCCAGCAGTGCCTCACGGTGACATTTATCTAATTAAACAGAGCTGCAGTTAACTTTTCTTTCATTAGGTGGCGCCCTCGGAGCTGAAACTGAAGATGCAGGAGTCGCTTATTCTTTTGTTGTGGCGAGCCAGTAAACACCTCAGGGAACAGGCACAAACAATTAGCCCGTGGTATACGGCTCCCCGTACATTCATACGCTCTGAACAGCAAACCTATAATCCAAAGCTGCTCGCTATAATCACCTCAGCTTGTCCATTTGCAGCGAAACATCATAAAGCTGACCTGTGATTTGAGTGTTTAATATCTTCACTCCGGCAGACTTTATGGCCTTGGCACTTTAGCTTTTCTCCTTCAAGTAAGATTTTCTTTATCAAACGCTCCAGAGCAAGTCGTGCCATTAACTTCCTTGCAGGATTTCACAGCATTTTCAGAACCAAATCAATTCTGGGAAGGAACTGCAGGTTATCTGTTGCTCAGGACGGGCAGGAATTGCCACCTAATCAGTGAAGGTATGAGCTGGAATTGATCTGGGAAGTCAGCGGCTGCTTGTAAGCCTGATGAGTTTTGTTGTGTGCAGGTTTTTTTTTTTTTGGTGAGGAGCTTCTTTGTCTGGAGAGAAATAGGTATGACCTTCTAGGTTGAGGACAGGAGGCAAATGTCACACTTAAAAACACTCGCTCCTGCACTCAGCAGCCATTCGCAATCCACACAAGCCGAGCTCTGATTCAGCAATGAATCATAAATAAATAATAGACCATAAAATCAATACTCAATCCTGGACACACTGTACACTTAGATACACTGGCCTCAAAAGTATTCGGACAACTAAGCCATGCTTAAAAATGTATGAATGTCACTTTATTCTATATTATACTGTAGAGCTTCACTGAGAAGGAAAAGTATAACCAAAAAAAAACCTAAAAAAAACCAAAAAACTTTTTTTTAAGTTTTAGTAACAAATAAAATAAAAACAAAGAGTAACAAATAAATTATATATTAAATATAATAAATTAAATATATTTTATAATTACGGTTAATAAACAAATAAAGATTAATAAATCAATAAATGGGAAATAATTAACAAATAAAATATATTTACAAAGATGTTTTTTAAAATGATCAAGATTCAAGATTCAAGATTTTTATTTGTCACATACACAATTATACAGGGTATAACCAGCAGTGAAATGTAGGGTATAACCAGCAGTGACATTATTTTAAAAACACACACACACACACACACACACACACACACACAACACACACTACATTTATTAAGAAATTAAAAACTTTAATTTAGCAAGCAATGTAATAAAGCATATTTATTTAAAACAAATTAAACTGTTCATATTTACAAAGATGCTTTTTAATATTTGAGAAATGATACATATATAACACACAAACATTACATTTATTAATAAACACTCATATTTATTTTCAATTATAATCCACACACACACACACACACACACACATATATGTATGTATATATATATATATATATATACAGTGTATATATATATATATATATATATATATATATATATAAATAATTCACACAAAAATGTGTATCTATGTGCATTAATAAAATAAAAAATTCTAAATTTAATACTGATTCAGTTAAGGCAGCGGCTATTTACACAAAGTGCAAATAATATATATTTTTAGCGATAGATACTATTTACACCAAGTGAAAATAGCAGTATTTTTTAACGCTATGCTATTTATACTACTTATTGCAAATAGTGGCAATTATCTGCACCTCAGTATTGTAGTACATTATAAAACAGTACGCAATAATAACGTATTGAGTATAAATTATAGTTTTAATTCAAATTATTAAATGGATGCCACCTTATTGGGACAATAAAGCTACCCTACATCTACCCTAACCCTACCCGATACTTTTATTTTCAACTTTTTGATTATTTCCTTCATTTTATTTTTTTATAAATGCCTTTCTGATGCAATATGAGATTTGAAAAGGGATAAAAAAAGGTCAGCAAAAGGCGGGCTCGAACTCTGGTCGATCGTGTCAAAAAGTATATGATTTACCATCTACACCACTCAAACTGATGCAAAACAAGCGTCTTTTTTAGTGTTGACTAAGCCAATCACACGTTAGGGGGCGGAGTTAGTGTAAATAGCTTTTGCGAACAAGGCGGGCTATTTGCACTTAGTGTAAATAGACACTCCATTTAGTTAATTTAGTAATTGAATATAATTGATTTCAGTTTTAATAAGCAATGATAATAACCCTATATATATAAAATTCTAACAAAAATGTGTATGTGCATTAATAAAACAAAAAACTAAATGTAATACATTTTATGTTGATTTTATTAATTTAATGTTTTATTAATGAATCTAATAAATTATATATTTCAATTATAAACCTAAAATATTATAAATTCGCCTTACATTTGAATCTACATTGTTAATATAGGTTATGTTATATGCGGCAGGTTACTTTTCACATATGAAGTGACTGATAACAGTTTTCCTATTTGCTTTCCAACTGCAAGTTGAAGCATTTTTGCAGAGGACAAAGGAAAGAGGTTTATCGTAGTGCTATCATATCGACTAGACCGCGCAGAATGCCCCAGGATGCGTCTCACCTCATTCATACAAATATCAAAGCTGGCAGGCAAAAGTCAAGGTGATTCAATAACACAGACACAGATAGTGGTTCTTCAACTGAGTCAGCATCACCCTGAGGCTTGTGCTCAACACTTTGGATTCAGGCATCTTTACCTCCAGCAAAATCTGGAGCTCAGCATAAAAACGATTACATCACGAGAGAAACATACCGACTGATATTGCGGAACATCTGTTTAAAGCACATATATAAAACAAGTTAATATCATATGACTGACTGTCTATTGTTCGCTGTTCTTAAGGGATTGTATTATTGTATTAAGGCCTGGCTGGAGGGATTGCATGATCAATAGCGCTGACAGTTTGATTGATAGAATGACTGGGGGAGGGCTGATGGACAAAAGGGGACAGCAAGGCAGGTGGTGGGGGTGGTTGGAAATGTTTCCCAGGTGGTCTTGCAAATGACAGCTGGCTGAGCTGTGTACGTGTGCCAGCCATACGACTGTCAAAATTGAATATGCACACCATCGATTAAAATCTGCGGCTACTGTGTAACCCCTGTGTACACCGTTATAAAAACAATGCTAAGGTGTATGTGTACTTGAAGATTTCCTGAGAAATTATGAACTTTCGTCTGGTCTATCTATTGTTTAGTCTAGTCTAGATCTAAAGAGACACTTTGGGTTCACAAGGACCAACTGAAAAAGAGGTCCTTCAGAAGATACCTCTCAGGAGGTCCAGACCATGACAGACCTACTCTGGTATTAAGTCTCAATATATAGATAGTTAAATAAAATGTAATATATATATATATATATATATATATATATATACAGTATATACTGTATATAATGAAATATTAAACTAAATTTTATTCAAATATTTATATTAAAAGTGATATTGTACTTGTTTATAAGTTTGATATAAATATTTCAAATAAAATTTACATTGGAATATATACAGATATTTCAGTTAAATAAATAGGCCTTTCAGTTAAATAGACACTTTGGGTTCACAAGGGCCGACCGGAGAACAGGTACTTCAGAGGACACCTCTCAGGGGGTCCACACCATGATGGACCTGCTTTGGAAAGCTAACGAGACATGTTACATTTAAATATTTATATTAAATATAATAATTTTATTTGTTAATTTATATAAATATTACAATTCAATATTTAGTTTAAATATATAGACATTTCAGTACAATTCATATTACATTTGTGGATAGATAAGTATTACATTTAAAAAATAAAATATCTCTTTTAATATTAATATTTAATAGAATATCTTAATATTTAACTTGATAATTAGTTTGATATAAATAGTTCAATTCAATATTTATTTTAAATATGTAGATATTTCAGTTAAACGTCTAATTTATTTATCTAATCCTATTGAAATCTACCATGTAAGCTTAAACATGTAAGCCAGCCTACCACGTAAACTCAAACACATTTTAATAATGAATTGAGTATTAAATTATGGAACGGAGGGCAAGATTTCAATAGGAAGTGAGAAACGTGTTTCACTGGCTCTCCAGAGCAGGTCCTTCATGGTCTGGGCCTCCTGAGAGGCATTCTCTGATGGACCTGTTCTCCGGTTGGCCCTTGTGAACCCAATGTGTCTCTCTTTATATCTAGCTAGGGCAGACGGACCCGACGGATTCCATACCTCAGTCTGCTTCGTATGTAAATGACCAGATAAAAGGAGTCTAATGAGCCCATATAGGTGTGGGTGAAGCAGATTGAGTCAGAGCTAAACGACTACGAGTGGCTGAAGAGAACCAGTCATGTCTGTCATGTCATGATCGAAGCTTTGAACACGCAGCACTCCCGAGGACCCACCATCACATCCTCAGAACAAAATGAGTGACAGTTATTGTTGAGGTCACTGTCTGATGGCGAAAAGACGTGAGATGACTTGGTGAAAGTGGAGCTGGTGAAAATAAAGTTGTAAAAACTGACATGACAAGTTCAGAGTGACATAAAAAGAAAGCGAGGGATGGAATGACTTGGAATATCGATCTTGGTTAAAGAAATTATTTAGTCAAAAATGAAGATCCTGCTATCATTTATTCACCCTCATGTCATTCCAAACCTGTATGACTTTCTTTAATTTTGTGATATATTGAAGAATGTTGGTAACCTAAGTTTCGGTTCCCATTGACCATTGTATTGTTTGTCTATATAGTGGAAGCGAATGGGAACCAAAATGGTTTGGTTACCAATATTCTCTAAAATATCCACAGAGCAAAAAAAGCCATACAGGTTTGGAACGACATGAGACACTTCGGGTTCACAAGGGTCAACCGGAGAACAGGTCCTTCAGAGGACACCTCTCATGGGGTCCAGGCCATGATGGACCTACTCTGGAATGCCAATGAGACTTTTAAATAATATATATTTTTTAATGTATTATTATTTTTTTATTTGTGGATAGATAAATATTAAAATTAAATAAAACATCCCTTTTAATATAAATATTTAATTGAATATTTTAATATTTAACTTAGTTTGATAGTTGTTCGATTTATAAATGATAACAGGATTTGTATTTTTTGGGAGAAATAGCCCATAAAAAAGTATCATAAAAGTGGTTGATAAGTCTTCTGAAGTCATGTGACAATAGCTTTGTGTGAGAACAAATCTTTTGACTTAAATCTTTACAGTGAATTGTTGAATTATTCACACAACCAGTCTAAATGATAGTTCATGAATCCGACTGATCAAGTTCTTGAGTTCAACTCACTGATTCATGGAAAAGTGTGACCAGTACATTATTCAAAATAAATCTTGTCTTCCACAGAAGAAATAAAGTCAAATGAGTTCTGAATGACATGAAAGTAAGTGATGACAGAAGCAGCAGCATTGATTTCAATCAAAGGAAGAGATATAAATGAAAGAGCAGATGAGGAACATCTCATGAAGACGTGAGAATAAAGTTAACAAAAGGAGGTCAGCACTGGAGGAAACAGTACAGTGTGGTAGAAAATGAGGCAGTAAAGTATTTGCCCTCTTTTCCCAATTCCTCCCCTCTCTTCCGCTCACCTGTGCCTTTCTTGCAGATGTAGGGCAGGTTGTAGTTGCAGGGCACATCGTTCCATTTGCCGTTCTCATGGGCGATCATCACCACGCAGTCCTCTCCGCCCGCAAAGAAATTATCCGGCTGGTTCTCCCTCCAGTTCTCATATTGCTGGAGGATGAATGGGGATATTTCAGAGCTAAATCCAATCCCATGGCTTTACTAGGTATTTCGTGTACCGTCTTATATATCCATTGCATTACAAATGGGTTTTCAGATACGCCTAATCGGTCTGATATAATATATTATATAAACTTGTTAGGTGCCTAAATGGTTTGAAAACTTGAGACTTGTGCTTAATTTGCATGATCTATCTGATCATACTGCCTTCATTATCATACAGTGATTAGTTTAAGTGATTCATTGTACTGTATGTTTTGATACTTGTACTAAAAATTGCATTTTATTATAAAAAATTATTAAAATGATTAAAAATATATTTTGTATGTTGATGGATATAAGTATTTCAATTAAATATTTAGTTTAAATCTATAGATTTCAATGAAACATCCATTTAAAATTGTGTTCAAATTCAAATGCATCTAAAATAAATATTTAATAAAAAACTGTATTAAGGGTAATATTTTACTTGTTGTGTATTTTAAATGTATTAATTAATTAAAAACCTATTCCTGTTGTTGATGGATAAAATTAAATCCTATAAAATATTAAAATAAATGTTAATTAATATATTTATATTAAATATAATATTTTATCTGTTGATTATATATTTCAATTAAATATCTAGTATAAATATATAGATATTTAAATAAAAAGTCTATTTATAATGCATAAATAAATCAAATGTATATAAAAATAAAAATGACATGAAAAAGCAAATGAAATATTAAAATATATGTAGATTTAAATATATGAAATTACATATTTTATTTATTGGCTATTTTAAACATACAAATTAAATATTGAGATAAAAACTGAATTTGCATTGCATTAACATCTAATTAAATATTAAAATAAATGTTTATTTAAGTTTTTATATTAAATATAGTATTTTATTTGTTAATGATATAAATTAATATGTCAATTAAATATTTAGTTTTACAAATAGAAATATAGAAATAATACAATAAAACATTAAAACATGAATAAATAAAATTTATATAAATATTTTATTTAAAAATCTAATCAAATTAAATGTTATATTTTATTTCTGTCCATTTAAATATTTATATTTAAATCCTATTTAATTTATTGTCTACTTTAAACATACAAATAAATTATATAGTGTTTTTGGATAAAAAGTTAAATGATAAATATAATAAAATATTAAAATAAATGTTTGTATTAAATATAATATTTTATTTGTTAATGGAAATAAATATTTCAATTAAATATTTGTTGTTTAAATATGGAAATAATCCAATAAAACATCTATAAAAATACATGAATAAAAAACTGATTTAAAAATATAATAAAATATAAAAATAAATGTTCATTTAAATAATTATATCAAATGTTCTATTTACTTAAAAGTTTTTAAATTGAATATTTAATTTAAATATGTAGATATTTCAGGTAAACATACAATTAAAATATTACACAAATTTGTATACTTTGTATACATTTTATACTGATTGTGCCAGTCTCACCAGATCCATGTTATCAGTCCACTGAAAGTCGTCTTCTACCATCCTGTCATTCAGACCAATCCATGTGTTTTCATGGCACAATCCTGTAAAGCACAAGACATTTCAAATTTGCATTCATTTAGAAGTTTTTACTTCCAGCACATATTTTAATCACACTTATTTCACCATATATCTGATGAAAACACTCATTTTAATACCAGGTGTAACCAGCAACCAAGACAACCACTGAAGACAACCACTGAAGATGGTATTAACCCCAGGTTAATACCATGAGTAAATAGAGTCTTAAGGTCACTGCACACTGAGTCAGAAATTTTCGCATGCATTTTTCATATTCCCCATCCTTTCCTATCAAAATGCATGCTACGGATGCGAAAACACAGAAAATCAAACCTGATCCGAATTGTTTTTGACGGACAAAAGTTTCGGTTGACAACGTGAGGTCGTATTTATTTTTTAACGTGCGAAAATTTTGGATGAAAATTTCAGACTCAGTGTGCAGAGCCCTTTAGTGTCATAAAATGCAGTGCTAATGCTTCCCCTTTAAGTCGTAGTCTGCTTTATGTCTCCTACAGGGCCACTGGGAGCCGAATGATGGTGTTATCACAATCACAATTCAAGCTCAAGCCAGAAGCCACCAGATCATCTCATTTGTGAGGATTTTTATTTTTTTTTGGTCTGGCTGTTATGGAATTTCAATCATGGTGTTACTGATTAACATCATTACAGGGCCCATTAATCTCCCTAATGGCTGTGCCCCCTTTATTGCAAGGGTGGAGATGTCCATTTTCAAGGCGATTAAGCACACTTTTTGGAGAGTGCCGTGGCTCTGTGTGCAGACAGCATGCTGTGAGAGGCCACACCGAGCGTCATTACGCTGGATTTAGGCTCCACTAGGGGAGGGACACAATGCAATCTGTGGCGTACAGGAGGTCAGCGTCCTGTCGCTTTTCTTAGTTATCTGGCTGGATATTAATGAATCTAGGCTGTGCAAATAGTTTTAGTCAAAGCTAATTGGGTAAAACAGACAAAGATTAGCCACAGATACCAGCCATTTGCTGTTTTATATCCCATGACGAACGGGGCTCTGCAAAATACAGAATTTAAGAATTGGTTTCTGTTTAATGAGAGTGAATTTGCATTGGCCATATGTCACAATAATTAACAAAAAAATTAATATTAAGCTTTAGTTATGTTACAACCATGAAATGTGATTTGCTACATGCTAGTTGATTGCAAATGATTTTAAGCAGAGGGACATTTTTTGCAAATGTAAATTGAAAACAAATGACTTGCATTTGATTTGGTGCTGCAAATCATTGTTAACATGTCTAAAATTTATACTTATGAATGGTAAAAGTGAATAAAAACTGGATTTGGTGGCAAAAAAAAAAAAGGTACATACAAACATATTTTACGTGGAAATTTTATCATATAAAATCATTTATCAAATTATACACAAACGTTTCATCACATTACACCACAAAAATGCAAACATGAGTACCAAATATGAGTAGCAAATAATAAAATATGAAAATGCATACTTCATATTATTTAAAGGTCCCATGACATGCTGCTTTTTGGATGCTTTTATATAGGCCTAAGTGGTCCCTAGTACTGTATCTGAAGTCTTGTTCCCGAAATTCAGCCTTAGTGCAGAATTTCAGCCACTACGAGCCAGTCCCACAATGAGCTTTTCTTAGGACGAGCCATCTCTGTGTCTGTAGTTTTAAATGCTAATGAGGAGGAGATAGGCGGGGCAAGGTGGAGGATGGGTGTGTGTCCTGCAGCTTGCGGCCACGGTACCATGCGCTAATGTTGACAGTGGATGTATCGCAATGGCTCGTAGACACGCAGTCGTTCAAGCTTTTCAGTTTGACCCAGAATCTGATCCAGATGGAGAAGCACCGGATGAAGAAGTTGCAACTCAGCGGCTACAGCAGGATGTCTCCGAATGGTTAAAATATTGTGTCTGGATACGGTCAGTGTTTCCCACACATAGACTTTACCTGGGCGGGCCGCAACAATATCCACCGCCTGCTGCCATCAGCTCCTGCGTCTCACACACAGGAGCGCGACTTTAGCACAATATTTAGTAACTTTCAGACCCTTTTGGCGGCTTTTTCCCATAACGGGTACATAATAACAAACCTAGCGACTTTTTTTTTTTTTTTTTTTAATATTGCGCTCTCCTCGCACGGTCATAGCTCATTTTCTCATGGACGGGCAAAGCAGAGAAAGGGGAGGTAACCTTTCCCCGTATGACGACATAAAGGGAAGATTCCAGATTGGGCCATCTGAGCTTTCATTTTCTCAAAGGCGAAGCAGGATACCCAGGGCTCAGTTTACACCTATCGCCATTTCTAGCCACTGGGGGACCAAAGGCAGGCTAGGGGAACTCATATTAATTTTTTAAAAAACCTCATAAAGTGAAATTTTCATGCCATGGTACCTATTATTTAAGAGTTTGTGGTCAGCATTATATTTTTTTTGTTAAAGAAATTCATACTTTTATTTAGCAAGGATGCATTAAATTTACCAAGAGTGACATTAAAGACATTTACAGTATAATGTTACAAATAACTTATTTTTAAAAGAAACCCTGTTTTGCTCTTACTAAAGAATTCTGAGGGGGAAAAAATACAGTTTCCACAAAAATAAGCAGCACAACTATTTTTAAAATTAGTAATAATAAGAAATGTTTCTTGAGCAGCAAATCAGCATATTAGAATGATTTCTGAAGGATACTGAAGACTGGAGTAAAAATGCTAAAAATTCAGCTTTGCATCAGGAATAAATTACATTTTAAAATCTATAGAAAGCAGTTATTTTAAATTGTAATAATATTTCCCAATATCACTGTTTTACTGTACTTTCAATCAAACAAATGCAGCCTTGATGAACAAAAAATCTTACCAACCCCAAACTTTTGAATGTTAGCACATCTGCTAACAGTAAATTTTAGTTACAGAAGTGTTTTTGTGACTCTGTCTGGGATGAACCCTGATACTGACCATTAATAAAGTCCTGCTCTTGTGTGGAATGGATGCTGGCCAGGTGACC
The DNA here is from genome assembly GCF_936440315.1 of Barbus barbus. Lineage (NCBI taxonomy): Eukaryota > Metazoa > Chordata > Actinopteri > Cypriniformes > Cyprinidae > Barbus > Barbus barbus. The sequence continues at coordinate 10,395,221 of NC_136727.1, forward strand.
GCTGTGCTCTCTGCAGTCCTTCTCCGAATCTTCCCACGTGTGTCTGCGGGTGAAGTACCTGTAGCAGTGGCCGTGAAACTTCCTCCAGTTGTGCTCGCAACCCTCAGTATCTGCCGTGAGAGAGAAAGAGAGCATGAGGTACAGAAAAAGAGATCTAAGATGGCGCCACAGATGGCAGCTACAGTGCTTTGCTCTTCAGAGTTTGTACTGTTTTTGTTTGTTTTTCCTGTTTTTTGTTTCTCAAACACGATCAGTTTTACCAGGGATGACCTGCTGAAGATTCGGCAGAACACACCACAAAATCTTTTACAGGATTTTGATTATTCTGATGTTTTGCTTCAGCTCCGCTTTTAACACCATCATCCCGGACACCCTTCAGAATAAACTAACTCAGCTCTCCATCCCCACCTCCGTCTGTCAGTAGATCACCAGCTTCCTGGCAGACAGGCGGCAGTTAGTGAGGCTGGGAAAATACACATCCAGTACCTGTACCATCAGCACTGGAGCTCCTCAGGGCTGCGTTCTCTCCCCATTGCTCTTCTCCCTCTACACCAACGACTACACATCTAAAGACCCCTCTGTCAAGCTCCTGAAGTTTGCAGATGACACACTGATCGGCCTCATCCAGGATGGTGACGAGGCTGCTTACAGACAGGAGGTTAAGGAGCTGGCTGTCTGGTGCTTAACACGCTCAAAACTGTGGAGATGATCTTGGACTTCAGGAGAAACCCCCCTGCTCTCCCCCCACTCACCATCATGAACAGCACTGTGACTGCAGTGGAGTCATTCAGATTCCTGGGCACCACAATTTCTCAGGATCTGAAGTGGGACAATCACATTGAGTCCATTGTGAAAAAGGCCCAGCAGAGGTTGTACTTCCTTCGCCAGCTGAGGAAGTTCAACCTGCCAGAGGAGCTTCTGAAACAGTTCTACTCCGCCATCATTGAATCCATCCTCTGCACTTCAATAACTGTCTGGTTCAGCTCAGCTACCAAATCTGACCTCAGAAGACTACGGAGAGTAGTCCGGACTGCTGAGCGAATCATTGGTACAACCCTTCCCACTCTCCAAGAACTGTACTTATCGAGAGTGAACAAAAGGGCTGGCAAAATCACTTTGGATCCCTCACATCCAGCACACTCCCTCTTTGAACTGTTACCGTCTGGTCGACGTTACAGAGCTCTGAGCACCAGAACGACCAGGCACAGGAAGTTTCTTCTCTCAGGCAATCCATCTCATGAACTCCCAGATATTAAACGTGGAACACACTATTATACATTATTTATTCACCACACATACTTATTTTTTCATTTCAAATTTGCACATATCAGACCTGTACACACATAATTGTCTAAATTATATATTGTGCTTTTGCTATTTTGTACATTGCCTGTTTGTATATTATTATTTTATTATCTGTGTCCTGTCCTGTTGCTGTCTTTGCTGACAGAAGCACTGTAGAGCTTCTGTCACTACAACAAATTCCAATAAAGCTAATAAAGCTCATTCTGTTTCTGATTCTTCTGCAAAAGAGCCTGAGACTTTAGCGAAAATGCTACTGGTTAGCATTTAGCTTTCTTTCAACACAACTGACATAATTAGCATCACAATGTGAGGAAAAAGTTGAAAGATTAGCATGAATTTCTTAGCACTTAGTTCGTCAGGATGTTTAAAAAAGCCCATTCAGCGATAATCCCACACATAGCTACATGCTAGCCTACTTTAGCACTCAACTTTAGCTCTTCTGAAGTGACAGATTCAAGCTTTTTATTCGCGTGCCACTCTAATCCGTGGCTGTGAACATAAGCAGTTTAGCATTAGCAAAAACGCTTCTTAATCTATTCAAATGACAACAATCTAGAGAAACGTCTTCCGCCGCTAAATTCAGTGGCAAATTAAGCCCTGTCACATCCCTGTCAGAAATGCCTCTTTCTAACCCTATGGGACTCTCTACCACATCTGGACGCATGACGAACAGATAATCTGTACTTTTCTAAGCGCGTGTGGCTTCGTACATTTGCGTATGTGTATGTGGGTGAAGGTTTTAGCCATCCCAGACTTCCCATTTCATGAAACTCCAAGCACTTCTCTGCCTTTTTTACTTCCAGCAAATTCAAAGCGACATTGGTAAATTGGCTGCTGCAAATGGGCCCGTATGGGGCTCTGTTTAGCATGCAGAACGCGGGGCAGAGGAACAGAATGTACTGCAAGAAAGTATTTAAGGCACCACGACCACTGCAGTCGTCTTTGGGTCTGCGTGCCCAAAATGTTAACGTCTACTGTCAATCACAACACTTCCTCATTTTCTTGATCAGAATTAAAATGTTATCATAATTTGCTTTTCTTTGCTATAAATACTAGCCTAGATGGCAGTGGTGAACCAACATTGGGGTTGTTTAGTGAAGTGACTGGTTAAATAGGTTAAGGAGCTTCGTAGGATCATCAGAACACCAGCATTCAATCAAGTTCCTTCAAAACAAGAAATTTCTTTAAAAACAAATTACTTGCAGTCGATTCGGTGCTGCAAATCGATGTTGAGTGTCCGAAATAAACATGAACCAATTAAGGGCAAATGTGAATAAAAAAATGGATTTACTGGTTTAATAATACAAAAAGGTACAAAACACTACATTTTAACTTAGTGGAAATTTGCCACATACATTAAATATTCCACTACACAAACAAAATCAAATTATGAGCAAAGAAATTATGATTTTTCTTCATCAACAATAGCACTTCACCAAAACACTGGTTGTTATATGGTGCTGTGAATGCTATTGGTAAATAAAATAAAATAAAATAAAATAAATTTAAAAAAGTTTAACAATTTAAAGTTTAAATTTAAAGTCGTGACGTATTGTCAAGTATGGTGACCCATACTCGAAATTGGTGCTCTGCGTTTAACCCATCCAAGTGCACACACACAGCAGTGAGTAGTGAACAAATGCACACACACACACACACACACACACACACACACACACACACACCCGGAGCAGTGGGCAGCCATGCTGCAGCGCCCGGGGAGCAATTGGGGGTTCGGTGCCTTGCTCAAGGGCACCTCAGTCGTGGTATTGAGGGTGGAGAGAGCGCTGGACATTCCTACAATCCCTGCCGGCCGGGGACTCGAACCCGCAACCTTTCGATTACGGGTCCGACTCTCTAACCATTAGGCCACGACTCCCCCCCCCCCCATAAGCTTTCACTTTCATTCAAGGGAGCATCTAATTGAACAAAACAGTGAAGTGCATCAAAATAAAATAAAAAATATGAAAATTAAAAAACAGATATATATTTTAAATTAAAATGCAATAACTTTTTGTAGTCAGTAAATTTTCTTAATTCACCCGCCACTGGCAGGTGTGGCAAATAAAAACATTTTAGATCCTGTTTAGGCATATTACTAACAGAGCTGAAATGATACCAATTTAATAAAACAAACTTTCTCATTTAAATATATGGCATTTCTTGTTTTGTAAACGCCACTTCCACATTTTTGCATTCCCTGAAGATCACCAACGCAAAAGATTCAGAGCTTAATTTTGAGGGCTGCCCCGTTTAACCTGAGTCAGAGGGATCTAGCCTGCAGCTTAACCTGAAAGAAAATACTGCCTGGAACAAAAGCATCACGATTCTCTCTCATACGTTTTGGCATTCAAGTTGCTTTCTGTTCTCTAGGGAGAAAACAGACTGGCTGCTCTTTCACTGCTGCTGGAAGGCTAGAACAGAGACAACACACGTCATGTTTCCCAAAGGAGGATGAACAGCGTTAGCTAATCTGTAAGGAAACAGCTAATGTTTAATATAACAATAGTTCTTAACTGGTGGGCCAAGAATAGTAAGAAAAAACAATGCTAAATGCAAATAATAAAATGCAATAATCATAGATATGGGTAGGACAGCAAAATAAAAGTTTATCAACTTTTAAAATGGTTCCCATATATATTTTTGATTCCCATACTGTATATATTTTGATGTGAAAGGTTCTGATCAAAAAACAAAACAAAACAAAACAGACTATATTAAAAACAGATATTTGACCTGTTGTTTTTCCACTGCACTGTCATTCATAGATGAAAAAGCCAAACAAATAAACAAACAAACAAACAAATAAAAGGTTCGGTTGCAATGAGGATAAACAGTTTATGCAATAAATAAAATTAGCAGCTGAGAGCACGATACTATCAAAATTTATATTTACAAACAAAGAAAAAAAACAAACCCAAAACAAAACAAAACAACAAATAATAAACATAACTATCATCATTTGGGACTTATGCAGTTCATGGTAAATATATTACATTTTTGTTATTTAATTTTAATATGCTTTTAATTTACACTTAAAAACATGACACTAAACATACAATATATTTAGTCACAACTTAAAACCAAAACCCTGGTTGGTATATGGTGCTGAGAATGCTGTTGTCATAAATTAGCTAGCTAAACAAATAAACAAACAAACTATACAAAATTCAATCACAACCAGTGTTGCCAACTGCTTTCAATTGAAAGTAGCCAAAACTGGTAGCTAAATGTCACTAGATGACATCATAATGGCAAATTCACTGATCTATATAAAGATGAATATAGATCAGTGGGCAAGATGAGAACTTAGATAAGGTTTGTCCAAGAAGTTGATATTTGTCCCTAAACGTTTGAAAAAAGTCTCAAAAGGGGTGGGGAAGTCGCTAAATCTTGCTACAAAATCGCTAAATTGGCAACACTAGTCACAACCTTAAAATAAACAAAAAGAAAAACTAAAACAAATTTTAATTTAGAGGTCTCTAGTTTTTTTTTTTTTTTCATTTAAAAATGACTTCATGTGCTTTAAATTTTATGTCCTTTTTTTATTTTTAGGAAATCCTAAATCAGATCCTGGATGGATTCTACACCAGTTGCAGAGCCGTAAAGCCAAGCGTTGTAATGGGCTCCCCACGGACGGCCTGTAATTGCTCTTGATAAGCCAAGCTGATGCACCTTGTGGCTGTGAGTGCATGAAACCAGAGTTCTTTCGGCTCACATCAGCTTTAACAAACGCCAGCCCCTTTAAATCAAGTGTGCCAACAGCCCGTACCATCGAGGCCATAAGCATGCATCTCCCTGCCAGAGATACGGATAGTGTCTGTACACGAACAGAAATGGCAACATGTTTGTCTCTCCTTGTTACAGCACTCGGCCCTCTGTTCTCGCTCCATCACTTTCACATCTGTGAAAGTGTGCTTATTACTCCTCGCTTTCGGATGATCTTGGCTACATCATCCGAGACAGAATGAGGTGGTCGAAACAGTAATCTTCACTATCGCTTCTCGAGTCTACTTACGCTTGTTTACGGCCTTGCAAAGAGCAAAAACGTGTTTCACGAAATGGCGACACCTGAAAATCAACCCCCCCGAATACTTCATCATCAGGGGTCTCGAAACCACAGCACTAAAATATCACATCGTGATGGGGATAAATGACCCAATCACTCAGATAGAAGCACTTGCCCTTTTTATTTTTAACTGCTGCTCATTCACTTGCTACGCATTAATCAGGAAAACGTGCCGACCGTCGGCGTGTCACGCTCGAAAGGAGCTCCAAATAAAATGTAAGTGGCCAAGACAGCCAGCGAGCCTCTCGAAGAAGAGTCTTTTATAAATATATTTGTATTTACTTTTTAATTGCCTTTTTAATTTAACTAAGGCAAAAAAAGTGCACTTCCATAATATACTTAAAGTGCTCTATTTTCGCACACTATGTTTATCTTAAGAATAATTTTTGGTATACAAAATTTATATTAAGTTAATTATATTAAGCACAAAATTAGTGTGTGAAATTATAGCACTGTAAGTATATTATGGAAGTGTAGTTTTTTTTTTTTTTTTTAACCTGGGGAGTATTTGACAGCAGCATTATCTAACTGACTTGATACTGTCTTTGTCGATCTGTTTCTTCCTCTGTTAGGATGCAGCTGACAAGACAGACTCCAGTAAGAATCCTCAGCGTTGATCAAGAAAGTTCACAGCTCAACCCATCTAGACTGGGAATCATCTTGGAAGAAAGTCTGCTAATGAATGAACTGACCAGTCTCAGGCCTTCTATGTCCATTGTTTTCAGACTGATTTATGACCTGCACCCGGACTTCCCTAAGTGTATGAAAAGCAGTTTATATTTCATTCAGCAGGTAATGCTCAACCTCGGAAAAGGTGAGCTGGCACCTAAAATTCAGTACTGCCAATATTGTGAATGCAGAGTGGGACAAAAACGTAGTTTTGATGTTGTTTATTTTCATTCTGAGATAGACTGTTTGTGTGCTTGCCAATAAGTTAATTTGTTCAGCTATTTTTTTTTTATGTTTTATGGGGAAATGTTTTCAGGATATGAAAAATTCATGTTTTGTTGTTTTCAAATTAACATTTGGAATTGAATTAAAATAAATCAGAAAATTGCATGAATGTCCCTTTTATTTGTTTGCTTTTTTCTTAATTTTCAAGTGTAACAAATTGGAAAAATAAAACAACTGATATAGGTTTAACTTGGAAATTAGTACATTGAACACTACGCACTGTACCACAGCTCTGACAAAAACTTGTACTTAATAAAGTTTATAACGTATATAGTTTTGCTTTTTGCTTTGATTTTTGTTTCACCTTGATCTTTTTTTTCCCCTTTTGCTTTGTTTTGCTTTTTGTTTTATTTTTATTTTCATTTTGTTTGTGCAGCTTTTTGTTTTTTGCTTTGCTTTTTGTTTTTCATTTTGCTTTGTTTGCTATGCTCTGTTTTTTGTTTGGTTTTGCTTTTGTTGTGCTTTTTGTTTTACTTAATGGTTTTTTTATTTTTCATTTTGTTGTTTCATTTTTCATTTAGCTTTGCTTTGTTTGCTATACTCTGCTTTTGTTTTGGTTTGTTCTGTTTTGCTTTGCTCAGCTTTTTGTTTGTTTTGCATGTTTTACGGTTTGCTTTTTGTTTTGTTATTTTGCTTTGCTCAGATTTTTGTTTTGTTTAGTTTTTTTCATTTAGCTTTGCTTCTGTTTTGCTTTGTTTTGCTCTGCTTTTTGTTTGGTTTCGTTTTGCTTTTTGTTTTATTTTGGTTTTCGGTTTGCATTTTTGTTTTATATAGTTTTTCCCTTTGTTCTGCTTTTTTATTTTGCTTTGCTTTTTTGCTTCTTTTTTTGCACTCCAAAATAAATATGAAAAAAAAATTCTCCATTATGAAAGTTGACAAAATTTTGTTTAAATTGATACAAATGTTGTTGTTCTTGTCCTGCTTATAGAGTATATATGATCCAAGTCCAATATCACCCAGGTGGATGCTGCACACTGGTGGTGGTAGAGGAGAGACCCCCCACATGATTGTAAAGCGCTTTGGGTGTACAGTAATACACAATAAAGCGCTATATAAATGCATCATTCATTCAAGATTGTTATTTTTTTTTATTTACATTTAGCATTGCTTTCCCTGCTTGACCCTATCAGACCTGCAAGCCATTTCTGGGTCATGATTTACCAGTTAAGCCTCTCGAAGAAGAAAGAAACTCCACTTGGCCGCTCTTCCATGGGTCTCATTTGAAAATATTTGCAGAAGGACCGGTTTGATGAGCATGGGATATGAAAGATAAGCCTGCGGTGAGCAATATCATCTGCTTTGAACACCGTCGGGCTACTTTCTTCAAAGCATTGCAACTCCCACTAGGCTTTGGGGCGAAGGCTTTCAGGTGGAGGACCAGGTGCCAAGGTATGACAACAGTGACTTGTAATGCCTCCAGCATCTCTATTCTTCCTGTGACTGGAGATAAGAGGGCAGGCTCTGCTGGAGCGCACCAATTTGGATGAGTTCCCACTGTATTACAATACACTGTCAACAGTCGTGAATGGATCCAGAAGCTTGTACGCAGTGTGGTTCCGGTCTCTTGGACTGATCAAATTGCAATGCTCAACAGAGTCTACAGCTTTCTATTTTCATTTGCACGGCTGACAGAACGTTGATGCACAGCAAGAAACTGAATTTTTTTCCCATCAACACTTTCAAATGCATATAAGCACAGATTTTGCTATGAAAGTTAAGCAATATTGAATAATATCTATCTATCTATCTATCTATCTATCTATCTATCTATCTATCTATCTATCTATCCATCCATCCATCCATCCATCCATCCATCCATCCATCCATCCATCCATCCATCCATCCATCCATCCATCCATCCATCCATCCATCCATCCATCCATCCATGCATTCATCCATCCATCCATCCATCCATCCATCGTCTTGTCAAACTTTCTTCCAAACATTCACAGTTGGTCTTGATAAATCTTGCTTTTTTTAATTCACAATTTCTAATTCATACAGTATGAATATATTTCAATGTAAATTCAAGGATGAATAGGGCACAACCCTTAATAAAATGTAATATAATTAACATAAGATGACCTTTGGGATGTCATGGGCAGTTTTTTTGTTTTACAGCTTTAAAGTTTGAAAAACCTATTTAAGATATTTTATGGACCCACAGGAACCCCAAATGACCATGCATTGCTGTGATCCAGACTAAACCTCCAGTAACCATCACCACCCAGCCTGGAAATTCAAGCTGCTCTTTGCTGCAGGGAGGCGTTCACAGAACAAAATGTATTTGCTAACAAAGTTTTTGGAATTCTGTTAGTGCCAAACTTCAACAATTGCTTTGCTGAAACAAGACTAGGAAAGTTGCCAAGTGTGGCCAAGTCTTCCTATAATGTCTTCCTCTTTTTCCAGCTGCCTCACTAACACCAGCACTCCGCAGCATTCATTCATATTCCTCCAGCAGAAGGGAGCAATTTCCACTGGATCACAGCCCTGATTGGTAATCTAAAACAAAAAAATCCTCACACCGTGGCTCTCTGATGCATGAAGATTGAAGCTTGATGAATACTTCATTCTCCCCCTTGAGTGCGTCTGCTACAGATTATTAGGTAGCGTATGCATGTGGACCTGTGCCATAAAACTCTCCAGAAGAACTTTGATAATGTTCATTATTTAATCCAATGTGGAAATAATGTGGACTTGTGCCATAAAACACTGCAGAACAATTTCGATAATGTTAATAATTTAATCTAAAAAATACTAGTCTTACTAGAAGTGCTGTAAATGACTTTTTGGAATGACTCAAAACCTGTCCTACAAAGGCAGCATTGAGACTGTTCTCAAAAAGCAAACTAACTGAGAACTGCTTATGAAGTTAAATATGACCTTAAACCTCATTAACATGCTTTAGCTGCCCCGCTCACAGCATCCTGTTTTCCATATAATATATGGATATTAATTATTATAATCACCCCCATTAACGCGCTAATTTTGACAGCACTAATATATATATATGGCAGTTCGTATATGTATATGGCAGTTTCTGAGTCACATTCAGGCAAAAAAAAAAAAAACCCTTGATAAAAAAAAAAAAGATAAGCTAGCAATTTGTACCTTTGCTCAACCACCCGTGTTTAGTAATCTTCACCACACGCTCCTGTTGATGTGATGTTATAATTAAGAAATCTTCATTAGTGCAAACACTATCTAAAGACCCAGAAGACTGTGATTAATTTAGCTGTGCTCATTATTAGTTGATGCAGGACCTCAGTGGTACAACTCACTGTCTGTCTTGATTACTTTCAGATCTGCCTGCTTCCAGTTTAGACTAGACAGCATGTAACATGCCCACCACTTTTTTTCAGTTGTCAATCAATCTGCTACTCTTGACAAAACTTCTCTCAAGATAAAAGAAAATTCGGACTGATGCATTGTTTAACCTTGTTACAAACATGCAAGCTCCAATAGTCATTTTAGGCAAACTTGGGGACAGAAATTAATCAGAGCTTGATGGGAAAATGCCACAGATATGTGGAGTAAAAATATCTGGCTACCAATTTCACAATATACTGTATCAATATGCTGTATTTTAGACTAATCTCATATTGAGAGGTGCAATCTCCTGCTTCTTCTGTTTTCTTACAAAATATGTGTTTTCTGTCCTCAATAAGAGTCTACACAGCCAGATACAAAAATAACCTGTCAAATATTTATTATAAATATTGACCAATCCATCATTCCAGCCTGAAAGAATGGATTGAGACTACATGATGGTTTCAAACTGTGAAACCTTATGGTTTTCAGATGCATCTATTGAACTCACCACCGTCTAACAGAAAGTCTTACAGAGGTAACAAAACTATGTTTTGTATATCAACTTAATTAAATTAATTATAATAAAACAAAACAAAAAACAAAGTAAGTTCTATATTAGTACTCAATTCAAGCTTGTAGAAACCTTCTCAACTTTTCTGATACTGGTATTACCATTATGCACTGGGGCATGAATAATTAATCAGGTTATATATATATATATATATGTGTGTGTGTGTGTAAGGTGGTGATACGGGTGTGCATTATTTTTCTAATAATTAAACGGCCGAAGTCAATTATTCCGCTTATACTACGGTTGCCACACCTCAAGACATTGATCAGATGATATATTTCAAGGCATTCGTCCGGTTTTTCTACTTAAATCGCTATTGTGAGTAGGATTATTTCTTCCGCATCTCATCCAACGCCTCCGTTGCTAATTCCAAAAAAGTAATTTTAAACCTAGTAACAGAGGCTTGAGCCGTTGATAGCAAACTAATGCAGTTAATAACTAAGTTATGTGAGAGAGAGAGAGAGAGAGAGAGAGAGAGAGAGAGAGAGAGAGAGAGAGAGAGAGAGAGAGAGAGAGATTAACGTTACTTCTGTGAGTCTGTGCGTCTCTCAAAACATGGACATGGTCGTTTTTATCCCTTTGTTTATTATATTTATTTGTTTGGCCAGTGCCGTTGTGTGTTTTGGTTCTTTTGCTGTAAGGACTTTTGAAATAACCCAAATAATTTGGCGAAGTGATATGGTCATGTAATGCGGTCAAGACCTGCCTGGAATTACGTTCGCCGTGCGTTTCCCTGAAAATAATTGCACACCTTAGAACGTTCGTCAGCCAATCAGATTCAAGCATTCAATGGCCCAGTAGTATAAATATACACACACACACACAATTTTAGACTTAACCTATTTATTTTAATAGAACAAAGTAGTAATTTTTCATTATACATGTGACACTTTCTGGCAAAATGACTCAGAATGAGCACATTTTCAAAAATAGGTTCTATTTATTTTCATTTTCCGTTAAAATACCTTCAATATGATATATGACTTGTTTGAATTGGACAAAAAAGGACTGAGGTACAGCCGTTTGAATGCGATAGAGTCAGCAGAGTTGATTCTGAGAAAAAGTTTTCTGAAGATTCCAAAGCAAAATCGCCAAACAACGTTGCATATTTTCCTCCAGTTCTTTTCTTAATAATAATTACTATATTATTAATCACAATATAGCTCTTTTTATTTTATCTTTGTTAATAAAAAATAACAACAAAGATGCAAATAAACAGTAGTTTAATCAAGAGCAGCGAGTGATTCCGTCTTTTCTTTTAATGTATAATTAACATTGAGACAGATCTATATTAAGACCTACTGTAAGGCATGGATCTAGAAACACATCAGATTTTTCCTCAACCATAAACTAAACGTTCATGTAAGACATAACAGATCATGTTTGTGTGAATCTTGCCAAGACATATTTTGCAGTAATGTACTTTATATGGAGATCACGGTTTGAAAATCATATTCACTTGTTTGGACTCATGTCATTGAGAATTCAATATAAATATTCACAAAGCTGGAATACTGCGCTTTGCAACAACAGACCTACAACTTGTGTTGAGAAGCAGCAGCAGTCATCCAGAAGTGAGCAGAGAAAAAAGGTACTCCTCTCAGAAAATGTACAAATAAAGATCATTTAGATATTTAATTCCTATTTGGAGCATTGGGATCGCTAGAAGAAGACTTAACGTTTCACTTTTTTTGCTCAAAATTAGACCGTATGCATTCCAACTCATTTTACCAGCATGGGTCACATATAAAGAAAACAGTACATCAATAGGCAAATGTACATCTATATTGTACATTTATGTATATCTTTACAGATATTGTTCTAATAAACAAACAAACTAATGAATGAATGAAATTTTACAAACAAATCTCTTATAAACATAAAAGTTGCCCGTGATGTCACTGCTCCTTCACACTGAAACAAACAAACAAATAACAACCCCGGGTGGAAGTGTGTTCTGAACTCTGAAATAATTATATCGTAATACCAGTAAGGCTCTTTGAAAAACACAACAACATTGGCTGAGATGTTTGCGGCATCACGCTAGACCGAGGACAAACTCCGACTACAACAACAAAATTATTTTGTGGTGGGCCTAAGTTAATAAGCATCAGGCATGACTCTGGCTCATAAATCTTCCCCACACATTTGACTTAACAAATACTTCACAGTCAGGCAGATACGGTGGGAATTGCTCACACTCACTAAATTATGAGCGGGAAGGGAGAGATATATGCAGAAATTGTGTGTGCGTGGAGCTCGGGAGTTTTCGCAGGCGGTTTGAAATGTGACTTGCAAGCCACGGGCGGCATTAATGTCCCTTCATCCTCGCTCGGGACTCTGCACCTTTATCCAAAGGCACTTTCTGTTCTCTCCGAACAAGTATTTGTGTCACGGCTTGGGATTTCAAAAGAAACGATATAGAACTGAACAAGCGTGCGATATTAACATACGCAAGTGGCATGAAATACGTTTTGAAGTGCATTCTGCAGCGCTGGGATTAATTAAGCATGTCACACACTAATCAGCTTTTTATTCAATTCGCAAATGATTTGCTCTACGTGAAGCATAGAGGACGTTTGGAGCATGCCATGCATGTTTATGAATTTCTTCTGTTCGGTTTCTCGACTTTAACAAAGCCAATTGAGCAGAAATTGCAAGGTACATGTACTCCTCAAGACCTGACATGAGTAGATTGAGAGGGAACGACCGGCAGGGAAGCTTATGAGCCAAAATTACAGGTGCTAAAAGCTGCATTTCTTCAGAGTCAGCAGTGCATGGAAATTTAGCAATGTTAAAAACAATTGAGGATTATTTTCCTGCAAAAATACATTAGGGATTGCTGCTTTAATGCAATGGTTTAATGTGTTTAGAAATGCTTTTACCTCAGTTTGAGCGTCCGTAAGAGTTGCAATTAGCATAACAGATTAATTGGCTCAGCGGGTCTGTTGAAACACACATTACGGCGCGTATCGAACAGCTGGCCTCTGAACCCGACCAGTTTGGGGGTGTTGTAGGTGTATTGACATCGCTAGTGGTCGCCATGGAAACTGGAGGATTCTGGTGGAGGCAGGTGAGCTTCAAAGGACTGATGTGGTTGTGATGAGAACAGACAGTCTTTGAATCACATTACACCGGAGACTGGGCGAGCAAACAAATGAACCTGACAAGGGCTTCAGCACCTCTTTGATCATTCTTATTGAAGGGGTGTGTGCGGGTGTACATTAACCACTGTTCACGCACAAAAACATCCAGATTGGTGCTCTCAAGGTACAATTTAAAAACGCAAATACAGGTGAGAAATAATAACCATATTCATGTTGAACAGAAATTGGGACAAGGTGGTGATGCAAGCAAGCAAAAATGTAAAATATATGCATTAGTACATTTCCAAATATACATATAGCATGTGCCCACATTCTCCACCACATTTCACTATTCATTTTCAATAGGAATTAAACAAAAAAATCTTCAAGAAATTATAAAATATAAGAGCCAAACCAACTCGCTCTAAAAAGAATGTTGATTTAAAGCAAAAAAAAAAAAAAAAAAAAGATTTCCCATTAAGCACTGCAAATGATATTGTATAATTGACTATTGTATAAAACTACGAATTTAAAAGTTGTTGATAATAAAAGCAATATTAAAATAATGTATTGTGTATAATGTATTGCATACAATAATATTTATTATAAATATTTATTTATTTATTTATTTTTAATAAAATAAATTAAGCATTTCTACAATTTATTATTTGAATATTACAATATAAAATAGTATATTAGGTTTTCATTACAAGTCAGTTCTTCTGAAGAAAATGAATGGCCTTTGTACATCCAAAAGGAAAAACAAGTTATATGTAATAATTTATAATAGTTATATCATATTAATAACCATAACAACAACAATAATAATAAATATAGCTGCAAGCAGCTATAACCGGGGTTCAAGCACTTAAGGTGGTCTTGGCCAACCTGGATGTATGGCTGACGATTAAACACATCCAAAATGGAGAATAGGCTCACAGACACACAACATACACACACACACACACACACACACACACACAAAGAGACATTAAATGATTTAACTAGTATGTTAATACTCTATAAGCATATTTACACACACCCACACATACACAGACATACATGCACACACATTTTTTGCAGATATATATATTTGAAATAAATGATAAGTGACAATAGTTATTGAAAGTCTTCTCTTTTTAAGAGTTTATTTGTCATTTTCAGGTTTTACTCTAATCATAATTTGGCATAATTGTAAAATACTGATAGCTACAGGGTTTCTGCAGGATTTCTAAGCACACATTTAAGACTTTTAAAGACCTTTTTTAAGACCTGCACAAATCAAATTAATACCATATAAGCGGGGTAGGGCAATGTCTATAGTACCATATTAAACCGTAAAACGACTGCCAAAAGTATTCAGATACAAGTTCACACAAAAACAAAAAGTTTTATAAAATGATAAACTTTACATTTAAGCCTTTAAACCATTTTTAAGAAAATGGATAAGTCAAAAGTATTAATTATATTGATTTTAACAATTATTATCAATAAATTATAATATAAATTAAATAACATGAATTAGGGGTGTACGAAATTGACAAAACAAATGTTATCTTGATATTTTCTGGGATTTTATCAATAACAATAATTAGACGATATTTTGCTGAGTGTGTTATTGTGCTGGTATCTTAAAGATTACCATGGACAGATGACTCCTGAATTGTTTTTATATTCTTCATATTCTGTATGGTCAGTTCACATCATTGAAGTTTTATGGGCATTTTTACCTTTAAGCCATTTTTTCTAAAAGTGTGCATCATCTTTTGAGTCAAATTCTTGCATTTGGGCTATTACCAAGCAAATGAAATCAGTATCAACAAAATGTATCTTTGCAATACATCTGAAGTGGTATTTAGATGTATTTACACATTGTTTAATGCAGCTCAGAAGGACATAGAATGCTAACCTGCAGTTAAAAATGCATAAATAATGTTTTCATATTTGAAACATATTGGCATTGAAAACTGATGTTTGAAATTATTTAAAAAAATGAAGATACTTTAAATGTGAAATTAAAACCGCCAGCAGGTGGCAGCAAGTCACTGTTAATAAGTGAGTCATTGCGATTGAACTGAATCGTTTAAAAGGTTGATTCATTCAGGAACGAAACACCTTCATGTTGCTCAGAGGCATAAAACAGTGCTGTGGCTGTGTTTGGAATTATTTTTGTTGTAGAAATAGAGCAAAAGCAGGAAATATGGTGTCTAAAACTTAAGTCTATTAATATTAACTTCTTGTTTATTGAACTGTTGAATAAAATCAAAATCACTTTTGTAATCATGCTGACTTTTGAAGAAAAGACTGGCACTCTTCGTGTGATATTAGCTATATGAAATGATATAAATATAGGCTATACATGTACATCTTAAATTATGTGATCATTCTAAATGTATTTTAATCGACTGAATCGTGCAGTGTAACCTGTTAACTGATTCATTCTCTGCCAACAGGTGTCGCGTTTGGCTGAAATATAACCTTCATAGCCATTTGAAGTTTAATCATCACATTCAGCCATATCCCAATCCTGGATTTTCCGTCTCCAAATTTAAAACCTCCAAATTTACAACTAAATTTAAGACTTTTTAAGAGCACACGGAAACCCTGTGATATGTCTGTATGAACAAAATGATAAACTTGGACTAAATGTGATTTCAAATGTTATAACAGTGATTTTATAATATCTAAGTATGAATCCATCAAACCTATGAACAGTACTATTTAAGTTAGTTCAGTGGTTCTCAAACCTCTCCATGAAGTACCCCCAGCACTGCACATTTTGTATGTCTCCCTATATCTGACACACCCACTTCAGGTCTTGCAGCCTCCACTAATGAGCTGATGAGTTGAATCAGGTGTGATAGACTGAGGAGACATAGGCTGTATCCGAAATCGCCCCCTACACCCTCAGCACTATTTGAGGGGACAGCCATTTTAAGTGGTGTTCGAAACCATAGTGGATGTTCTCGAGTGCAATCATTCAATGCACCACAAAAACGAGTGTACAACCGATGTACACTCAATGGCTAGAGAATCCCCAGAATGCACTGCGAGAGTCGCGTGCCGAGTCAATTCCCGCGTCTCACCAGAAGATGGCGCCCGCAGCTGAATCATCCATTCACTGATTTTAGAAGCACTCGTCCACGGCGTAATACAACACAGGTACAAATTAATTGTAAATTGACTATTAGAGTTTATACATAATTTCCGTGACAGAGTTCAAGATATATCCTTCAATCTTACTATTGGAGCTGCCCGTATCAAATGATTATTTAACAGCAAGCAAACTATGCAAAAGCGGCAGTCCTTCCGGTGCACTCAGTGTCCGAATTCACAAACTCGTTTTCATTCACTCCTTCAAGTGAACTGTATGAGTGGACTAATGTAGGGAATAGTGAATGAGGGTATAAGGGGCGATTTCGGATACAGCCATACAAAATATGCAGGGCTGGGGGTACTCCAGGACAGGTTTGAGAACCACTGAGTTAGTTGAATGAGCCCATTAGTGGTCTTCCGCTGCCATCTAGTGGTTATAAATTGCAATTTCTCATACAACACATTGTTTTTAACCTTTATAATTATTATAGTGTTATTTTTTGCCCAATCGCTCTTCAGATTTTGCATGCTTGTTTAGAATGAAATTATGCATCATTTTACACCGTTTTGCGAATTTGATGGCTTTCTTTTAGGATTCATAGGCCTTTGGGTACACTATGTAAAGAACATATTATAAAATGACCGATTTATAGTTGTGCGAATGCAAATGTTCAACTTTTTGTGATAATTATTGACCTAGAGAGGCAAAGTTGATCAGAATGAGAAGATCTATCGTATGATATGAAGATATAGTGTATATGTGAATATTATGAAAATTTTATTGCAATTTGAGGTAATTTACTATAGAAATACTGTTTTAGAGGCCGTTTTCACTGTTATAGCGCCACCTATGGTCCAATCTCCATGAAACTTTAAGAGTCATCTGACACATGTTTTCAACAAGTTTAGTAAAGTTTCGAGTTTTCGTTTAGGTTTTAAAGGCGTTTGAGTATATTTGGCCAAACCCCTTTTTTAATGATACCGTTACAGCTAACCAAAGGACAAAATTCAATATTTTTTTGATAATTATTGATCTAGAGAGTCCAGAGAATATTACTACAGTGGTTTGATCGAGATTGAGCGAAAAATCAGAGACTAGTTCGCAAAAGTAGGTTTTTAATATAATTGAGAATATTTCATGACAGTATTAGTCCCAGAGGCAAAATTGTTCAGAATCAGGAGATCTCATTTTGTTCACGAGTTATAGCCTTTTTCGTAAAATTGGCCCTCCGCTTTCGAACGTTTTGGCGCCAAATTGTGACAGTGAGTCAAAATTTTAACTTTTTTTTGATAATTATTGATATTAACTGTCCAGAGAATTTTTCTGAACTGGTTCGGTTCAGATTGGGCGAAAAACCTAGGACTAGTTTGCAAAAGTAGGTTTTGGACATAGCTCAATTTTGCGGAAAAACCGTCCCTCACAGCGCAAATCAGATTTTTTAGGTTTTTGATCGCCTTGACCCAAGGATTTCGATATGTAATTTTTTTGAGTCTACGACAAGCGGTTTAGGGGCTATGAGCGATATAGCAGTTTTGTTCGCTGTAGCGCCCCCCCATAGGCCGATTGGGGCGAGCCTTGGTATCTGACTAGAAGGCTGGACTACTACCATCTGACCAAGTTTCAGCTCTCTAGGCCTTACGGTTTGTTCTGCACGATCAGTTATATGGAAGAATAATAATAATAAAAAAAATCCTAACAGTTACAATAGGGTTTCAGCACTTCGTGCTTGAACCCCTAATAATAATAAATTAAACATTTATGTATTTATTATCCATGAAGAATAGCAAATTATATAATTGAATTAAAAACTGTAAAAAACATAAAGCCATTGATTAAAACTGTTGATTTTAAGTATAATAATAATAATAACAATAATAATATTGTATATTTATTTATTTTCCATGAAGAATTGCAAATTATATAATTGAATTAAAATCTATAAAAACATAAACCAATTGATTCAAAATGGTTGATTTTAAGTATAATAATAATAATAATTATTATTATTTTAGTATATTTATTTATTTTCCATGAAGAATTAAAAATGAAATAATTGAATTATAAACTGCAAAAACATAAAACCATTGATTTAAAATTAAAAGTATAAAAATAATGTATATTGACTAAGGTATTAAAGTGTTTACTGCAACTTTTAAAGCTAGAAATTTATTAAAAATCAGTTCTTCTGGAAGAAAATCCTTGGGATTTTTACATCTGGACCCCAACTGTTATGCTCTATAATCCTTTGTCACAAACTGTGACCAATCAGAATCAAGCATTTAATGAAGCACTGGTACAAAATAAAATATAAATCAAAGACTACAGACACATTGACAGTAGTCCTGCATGTTAATTTAATAGTTCACCCAAAAATGAACATCCTGTCACCACCAGAAGGGCAGGCATGGACCCGTTCCAGTCTACTGCTCCCACTCCTCAGGCCCACTTTACAAGACATAAAGTGTGTGTATGATGGGAGGGCTTCCCCCCACCCCTCCGCTGTCTTTGGGGGCTGCATTGGGAGGGGAGGATTCGGGTGAAGGTGCGTTTCGCTCCACCAGAGCGATTGCAAGTCAGAGCGCATTCTACCCACTGCTTCCTCTATTTTCTCACTCCCGTTTCCCTCTCTGACTCACATTCTCTCTCGTGCGGTGGGGACAGGATTGATCGCCCATGCTTCATTGCCCTGCAGCTGAACGCATGGTTGTAAGGCCATAGGATGGTACAGCAAACACATTCAGGCTGGAAAAAGGGATCATGCTGCGGAGGTCTGACACCGCTTGGATTACACCAGGAATAAATGTGTTGCGTCTCAGTACAGGTGAAGCTTGTTTAGTTTGACAGGACTCACCTGGGCTATCTTCACCTATTGCTATCAGTGTAAATGCCTGGACCTGAACTTATTTGTGGTTTACTCAGCTACTGAAGAATCAATATGTCACCATATACGTATATAAGTGCTGTTAAACTATTAATCGCAATTAATCACATCCAAAATGTAAGTTTTTGTTTACATAATATGAGTGTGTACTGTGTATATTTATTATATATATATACAGGGGTGCACATTAGATTTTTCAGCCTGGTTTTCATATGAGAACCTGGAGATTTGGTTTGGTCCTCACACGGCACCACGGCATGTAGTGTGACCCATAAAATATAACTATAATATATTATTGATATATTATTAATATAATAATACTTCGTTACAGTACTTAAGTATTTTTTGGGAGTATCTGTACTTTACATGAGTTTTTATATTTCAGCCAACTTTTATTATTACTCAGGGCTTAATTTGTGCCAACAAGCCGGATCCAGATCCGGCACCTCCGAAATCCGATCTGGCACCTCATTTTGTCAGATCCCCCTCCTCACGCACCAATGAAAGACGTTTGTGCTGACCTATAATGTGCATAATATGAAAAATCCTCTATAATGACTGCGCTTTCGGCACATCTACATTTGAAATAAAGAACCTGAGCATGCCAAAGACGCGACATGTGAACTGATCTGCTCTCACAAGACATAATGCACGGATCCACAGCCTATACACATGCGTTTTCTTTCTCAGCTTTTCACATTTACTTTAGAAAAAAATCTGGATACTGGCTAGGACGGCCATTTTTGCGTCATTTTGTGTGTATTTGTCCACTTAAACTCAACAACAAACTACGAAAAATAACTCAATATGATACTCGCTATAGGCGGCTTTGGATGTGTCTGTGAGCGCTCAGCCTTGAAACAGCCTCTGGAGCGCAAGTACTGATTAAGCAAGTGATAATTTTGACATCTGTCCTGAAATGCGAGCGAAAGTTTTGGATCGGTGTGCAGCAGCTCGTTGCAGACAGATGCGCTGATGTGAAGCTGCTTTGACAGAGTGAAAGAGAGAAGACGCGATCCAGCTGAAATACACATGCTGTTTTCAAATGACTTATTTAATCTGCTAGTTTGTGTTGATTTATTTACCCATACAGGGCTCTAGACTCATTCTTCCCACTGGTCGCACTTGTCTCAGTTTTTCGCACAAGCACATAATTTGGTCGCAATTATAATTTTTTTTGCTACAACATTTGATTAATCAATGCATGCTGATGAACTTTTATCATAGTTTATATTATAGTTATATGGTAACGAAAGCGTTCAACATTCAACCTGTTCTTTTTCATCAGTAGCCTATATTATTTGTGATTTAAATTTTGTGAACAGGAATTCCTTTTTTCGTGCGCTTTCACTTTCAAATTCACTTGGATCTTGGTGTCACGTTTTACAAGAAAAGATAATTGTCTGTTTTGCTTGTATCTATACACCTTTCACTTTTTAAGACTAAAACAAAGATGGATTCATTGTTATTCTTAATTAAAAAGCCCAACAACAATAAATCATTAGGTTACAATGACAAACTATCTTACATAACATTTATTAACAAAAAGGAATAAGACGAGGCATAGGACACATCACATGCTGTATTATTTACCGACTAATAGCCTAAATTACAGAATGTTTAGCAAACACTGAGGAATCAAATAAATAATAATATTAAAAAAATAGGAAAGCCTGACAGGACTTGCATGTTTGTTTTTTTTCTACAAGAATATCAACATGTTAACCTTCTCTGGTTTAAGAAGCGGTCTTTTACTTTAGTTTGAAAACCAAATTCTCCATTGTGCTCAGTCCGCTGAGCGCACCTTCGCAGGCTCTACACCTGAAGCACTCGCGCTGAAAGCACCCCTCTTCACGTGATCAGTGAAATCTGTCTCCTACAATGTGCCGTGGCCCTGTATGAAGCAGACGCTTTGGAGCAGCGCAGACCATGCACTCGTACAAGTGCGACCACGTCAAATTTTAACTCGCACATTCTCAAAATATGGTCGCAGTCTAGAGCCCTGCCATACTTGCTATACTGAATAAATGTTTGCAGGAATTTCCCTCATTATAAACTTGAAAGCTGCGGGGATGAGTAAAACTGTGATATATACACATTCCCCCACGAAATTCTAGACAGGATTAATTATAACTCTATTACAGATATTTGTAATATTTTTGTTGGCAAAACTGAGCAAAAACAGACAATATTGTGTTTAAAATATAAAAAAATATTAACTTCTTATTTACTGAACTGTTGCATAAAATCACATTTGCACTCGTTATAATCGGGACAAAAACAGCATTCGTGTGATATTTCTCTCGCTGCTTGTCTGATATCGCTTATCGTATGAAATAAATATGAGACAAAAACTCATACAGGAGTATTTTTGCCCCAATTTCTTGAATTTTAGGGCACAGCTGCATTTATGGAGTTGTTGCCCTGCATCATGTTTGTCAACAGTCAACTGTAAGATGACGTATAGGTCTGGGGGGCGGGGCCAGTGCTTTAATTGCATTATTTTAAATAACTAATTAATTAAGTTAACACGTTAAACTGACAGCCCTAATACACACACACACACACACACACACACGTGTATACAAAATATGTACAGTGAACACTGTATAATAAATGTGAATTAACCAATGATTCTTTTGTCCCTGGCAACCAATTTCCTATACAGCTGTACTAATTTGTATTAATTATATGCTAATTTGTACTAGCATTACTTTGTGGCAACTTCCATCCATCCATTCAGCCTTTCATCCATGCATTCATCCATCCATCCCTTTATCGCTTCATTCATTCATCCCTTTATTCATCCATCCATCCCTTCATTCATCCAACCATCTCTTCATTCATCCATTTATCTATCTATCATCCATCCATCCCTTTATCCATTCATTCATTCATCAATCCGTCCTTTTATCCATTCATTCATCTATTCATCCATCCATCTCTTTATCCATTCATTCATCCATCCATACATACATCCATGCCTTCATCCATTCATCCCATCATCTCTTCATTCATTCATCCCTTTATTCATCCATTCATCTCTTCATTTATCCATCCATCCATCCCTTTATCCATTCATTCATCCATCCATCCATCCATCCCTTCATCCATTCATCCCATCATCTCTTCATTCTTCCATCCATCCATTCATCCATTTATTCATCCATCCATCCATCCATCCATCCCTTCATTCATCCAACCATCTCTTCATTTATCCATTTATCCATCCATCCATCCATCCATCCATCCATCCATCCATCCATCCATCCATCCATCCCTTCATTCATTCATTCATCCATCCCTTTATCCATTCATTCATCCACCCATACATCCATCCATGCCTTCATCCATTCATCCCATCATCTCTTCATTCTTCCATCCATTCATCCATCCCTTCATTCATCCCTTCATTCGTTCACCCATTCCTTCATTCATCCATTCATCCCGTCATCCTTTCATTCATCTGTAAATCCATCCATTCATCCCTTCATATTTCAAAATAATGGAAACAAATTGCCTTGGCAAATAAAAAACTAAATTTAAGTATTAATATGACTAAACTAAAACAGAAATAAAAATAAAAATGACAAATGCACATAAAAATGACTAATATGACAAATGCACATAAAAACAAATGAAACAAACTTAACAAACAAACTAAAATTAAAATGTTTAAAAAGATGCCGCTTATTCCAGATCACAACCAGATCAGGAACCCCACCTCCCACCCCACATTTCTTTTATGCCATATATTTCATCATTTGCATGTAAGTGCTCATATGTGACCCTGGACCACAAAACAAGTCTTAAGTCGCTGGGGTATATTTGTAGCATTAGCCAAAAATATGTATGGGTCAAAATGATTGATTTTTCTTTTATGCCAAAAATCATTGGGATATTAAGTAAATATCATATTCCATGAAGATATTTTGTAAATTTCCTACTGTAAATATATCAAAACTTAATTTTTGATTAGTAATATGCATTGCTAAGAACTTCATTTGGATGACTTCAAAGGTGATTTTCTCAATATTCAGATACCTTCAGATTTCATATTTTCAAATAGTTGTATCTCAGCCAAATATTGTCATATCCTAACAAACCATACATCAATGGAAAGCTAATTTATGATGTTTATACATCTCAGTTAAACCCTTATGACTGGTTTTGTGGTCCAGGGTCACATATGTGTTATTTTATTACCTTTCTCACAGGTTGCTCCACCATAGCTGGGCAGACACAGGCATACGAAAGAGTTGATCTCATCAATGCAGGTGCCTCCATTCTGACATGGATTGGACTGACAATCATCAATATCTGTGAGAACAAACAAAGACAGAGAGATTATGAAATTCAGAAACAACGCATTTGGTTTTGCTTTTTTTTTTTTTAAAACCTTTTTAGTAGAGCTGAGAAAATACTGCAGAAAAGGCAAGAAAGTTGCGATTTTGTTTTCATTACTTTTCTATTTTCAAACTAACATATGTCCTAACATTGTTATATTTCCAATTACTGAGGTAAAATGTCTTGCTGGCGTTTCTGAAATGAACTACAATACTAGAACTAAAATCACTATAATAATGAGTTGGACCCTTTATACAAACACGTTTGTGCAAAAAAGAATTCGGACCAGCTGTGAATATCAAATCTTTGTGTTCACAGGGGGGAATTAGTCCTCTGCTTGTGTTGAAAATGTATTTGCTGAGCCTTTCTTCATGTTATTTCAAGAACTGACCATACAGCTATAGTTTAACCTATGTTGTTTCTCTCATGGTTTCTGTCATGATCAAATATTTTGGTATTTTAGTTTTCATCTTATAGAACAATGACTTGTTTTAGACACATTAGTGTGATTTCCACTAGTATAACTCAAATAAATTTCCAGGTTACCATACAAAGCACATTTTCATAAACATCACTGGCATATGTCCAGATATTTCCGCATGACAGCTGTGATGGTAAACTTGACATTTCGTAATGTCATTTTGCAAGGTAATGCACCATAAAAGTTAACTGTGAAAAAGCATTATGTGCAAAATACATTATGACTTGAGCATCAGCTTTTTATTAAAAATCTCCAGTCTCCAATCTTTTGAGGTTCATCTTGTGCAACTCAAATTTGTTTTTGGTGGCCCTACGCCAAATGTCATGTACTGTATCTTGTAGATTTTAATGACATAGTTTTATGTGATATATTTATATGGGTGGTGATGGCGCAGTGGATAAGACACATGCCTTTGGTGTGAGAGACCTGGGTTCGAATCCACTGTGAGACACCAATGTGTCCCTGAGGAAGACACTTAACCCCTAGTTGCTCCAGAGGCATGCGATCTCTGACATATATAGCAATTGTAAGTCGCTTAAAGCGTCAGCTAAATGAATAAATGTAAATGTAAATTTCTGATCTAAAATACAACATAAATAACTACAGTATTTATAAAACATAGAAAAATAAAAGTAAGGATTTATTTAAATTTACTGTGCAATACATACTTTAAAAACAACATCATATAATAAACATTAGAATACAATAACGTATAATAACTAAATAACTAAACAAAATAATAACTAACTAATAATAACTAACTAATAATAACTAACTGAAACAAAATTAAATTCATAAATTGACATGAAATACTGTTTTGAGTTATAATATATCCTTTATGTATGTAATTTTTATGCATTTATTAGGTTTTGGTATAAATATAATGAAATATATAAAATATACTAAAGATGCTTAAACAAACAAATAAATAAAAGAAACAAAATATTAAATTAAATATCTAAGCATATGTTTTAAATAAATAAATAAATAAACACAACAATAAATATAATTCATATGTAACATATATGAGAATAAAACTATGAAGTATATACTTCATAATAACTAAAACAAAAATAAATTAGTTTTGAGATAACATAGCTGTCAGGCTTGTGTCCCTGGGTCTTGTGTTTTGTTCCCCTTGTGCTCCCGTATGCCCATATTTAGTTAGTTCCTGTTCCTGCTCCCTGATTGTTTCCTATTTGATTCCAGGTGTGTCTCGTCTTCGCCTGATTAATTCAGCATTTATAGGCTGTGTCCAAATTCAGGGTCTGCATCCTTCGGAGTACTCATTTGAAGGATGTTACGTCACAGCGCCGCGACGAAGGCTGTCCAAATTCGTAGGATCCTTCAAATGCGGCCCACAAATACGTCCTCCTTTTCCCCGAATTGGAAGGATGGGTGTGGTGGATCCTTTCCCGTCCTACCTATCCCATAATTCTTTTAAGGCAGAGCGTAATGGCGGACGAAGCGAGCGGTAGCGGAGTGGGAGAGGAGTTTCTCTGACAAAACAAGCTAAAGTTTATGCTTCGGCTCAATGAATTTGTAGGAGAAATTAGTAGAATACTTAAAAACAAATAAAAATAGGCTATAATGGCTTACCTGGATGTGACTGTCTTGTAGTCTGATATAAAAAACTCTTCGACAACGAGCAAAGAAAGTATTTATTTAATTGCTTTATTTCTTCCAAAAGAATTAAAATGAGGAGAATAACTCTTTGTTTGTCCATTTTCCTGCTTCTTGCTTGGCGCTGTCACGGTTGCTAGGCGACAGGATATGAGCAACGGGTAAGGGAGGGAACTGAAAGAAGGGTAGGCTGTCCAAATTCACAAACACCGACTTCCGGGTTTTGCGGACGTCGGAGGATCCCTCCTCCTTCAACCGGGTAGGAAGGATCCTAAGGAGGATGCAGACCCTGAATTTGGACACAGCCATAGTGTGTTTTGCCCCGTGTTTCCTGTCTGGTCTTGATTGTCACTCTTTGTCTCCTGCTCCAGTGTGTGGATGAATAAAGATTGTGTAATTGAAGAATCTCTGTGCTTCCTCGTTCCTTTCTCCAAGCGAAATCGTGACAGAAGACCGGACCTAAACAGAAAGTGAGCGGCCCCCTTTTGCTTCCGTGTCTTGGTTTAGTTTTTGAAAGTTTTTTGTTTTGTCCTGTGTTTTTCCTCCCCAAGGCATGGAAGCCACACAATTCGCCGCCCTAGCCTGCAGAGATTTCCCTTTCTTTGAGTATGCAGAGGAATTCTGCGGGCTCGCTGCGGCAACAGAGCTGGATGACGCCACCATCATTTCGCTGTTCTGGCTCAGGGACAACCAGCTCACCATCAGTCCAGCCTACAGTTCGTCAGTCAAGTCTTTCCAGCCCACCGGCTGTGGCTATCCCAAGCACTCAAGTACGCCGCCGTTCGTGGTGAAGTCAAGTCCGCTGCCTTCCGCGGCTCCGAAGTCATGCCCGCTGCCGTTCGCAGCTCACTCATGCCCGCTGCCGTCCGCGGCTCCGAAGTCATGCCCGACATACACCTCACATGTACCCCTAGGAATGTTGGTGGAGTATGAGGGGATGTCGTGGGCTCCAGCTCGAGAGCGCCCTCCAGTGCCCTCTCCTTGAAAGTGCGCTCCTGTGCAGGCTCCAGCCCCTGACCAGAGTCCAATGCAGGCTCCAGCCCCTGACCTGAGTCAAGCCATGTCCCCTAAAGCCATGTTTGAAAGCCTTGTCGTGTCCACAGGAACTATTCTAGTCGGTCTTGTCTTGTCTGTGGGGGTCCATCAGAAGCAAGCTGCTTCTCTTGTCATGGCCACGGAGGCCATTCCCAAGCCGCTTGCTTCTCCGGATGCCTCTATGGAAGCGGTTCCCGAGTTCACCCCCGAGTTCACCCCTGACTCCATGTCCAGCACAAGGAGTGCTGTTATGCTCCAGTCATGCCCTGTATGGTCCTCTGATTCCGAGCCTAGCCCAGTGAGGGCTCATGATCCTGTGGACAGCCCCGTGAGTCTCCCCGAGGATTTTTTTTTGGGGGGGGGGGGGGGGGGGGGGGGGTAGTATGGCTCCGGCTGTAGTGGCCTGGCCGAGGGACGACCGCCATGGCCTCCTGTTCTCCCTGCTCCGCCATGGTCGCCTGAGCTCCCTGCTCCACCATGGGTTCCGGAATGGGCGCCAACCTGGAGGCCGTCTGCCCTGTCTTTGTGTCCCTGGAGGCCTCCAGAGCGCCCTCCCCGTTGGATGTTGTACGGCGCGGGACGCGCCTTGCGGGAGGGGGGAGTACTGTCAGGCTTGTGTCCCTGTGTCTTGTGATTTGTTCCCCTTCTGCTCCCGTATGCCCATATTTAGTTCCTGCTCCCTGATTGTTTCCTATTTGATTCCAGGTGTGTCCCGTCTTCCCCTGATTTAGTTCATAATTTATAGTGTTGTTTTGCCCTGTGTTTCCTGTCTGGACTTGATTGTCACTCCTTGTCTCCTGTTCCAGTGCGTGGATGAATAAAGATTGTGTGACTGAAGAATCTCTGTGCTTCCTCGTTCCTTGCTCCAAGCGAAATCGTGACAATAGCATTTATGTATGCTTTTTTTTTTTACATATTTATTACAGTTTTTGATTAAATATTAATATATAAAATATACAAGAATAACAAACAAACAAATAAAGTTGTAAAGATTGTGGTTATAGAAACAAAATATTAAGTTAAATATTTAAGCACATGTTTTAAATACAAAAAATAAATCAACACAACAATATAATATTAATATATAACATCTGAGAATAAAACTAATTAAATCTCAATAACTAAAAAAACAAATGGAGATGAACTTAGTTTTGAGATTTAACATAGCTTTAATAATGCAGTAATTTATGTATGTATGCACTTGTGTTAAATGTTTTTCTAGCATAAGTATAATTAAATATATAATATCTAGTAAATAGGCTTAAATAAATAAACAAACTTTACTATTAGAAACATACTGTGGTTACTAAAATGTAGAAAACCCTGAAGAAATATAAAGATTACATTTTTGAGCAAGTTTTAAACAAATAAAATATACATTAAGACCCTCTAGCATTAAGCAGAAGAACCGTTTTTTTTATCTCTAAAACAATTTCCATTGTAAAAGCCTCTCAGACTCTCATCCTTGTATTTCCACACATCAACATAGCCACACATAAAATTAGACCTGGGTCAGCAGGGTGCATGCATAGACACACATACTCTATATCCAATAGCCCACCTGCCTGCAACCATTTCTTCTCCTCGTCCCGAGCTTGAGGGCAAAATCAATTAAGACACAGCTGGCAAACGAGAGCCTCTAGCCTACAAACCCTCTGAGTGTATCTCCTGGGCTCCAGAGAGGGCAAAGGCAGAGGGCTTCTGGATCATCTCCACTTTGCCTGGAGTATAAAACACCCATGCCTGGATTAATGAGGTTTTAGGTGCAGAGGAAACATGCTGGGATGAAAGCAGAGCGCCGCTGTATCAAAGCGACGCAGTGGTAGAATAATCACAGAGTCAAAGTGTCAGCGGACATCAAGCAGGGAAAGAGTTGGCACGTCTAGACTTAGATGGCCAATCCCAGGAATCACGAGAGTCATACTTCTCTCATTAATACATCCAAACAATGTACACCTTCACAGTAGAATGCAGGAGTCAATTTTTATGAGCCAATCATTATTTTTAGTGAATCAAAAATGTACAGTGCAACCAGTGTATTTTGATTACTGAGTAAATGATTCTCATGAGCAGTTCTTGTCAGTGAACTAAAAATAAACAGCAAGAATAGTGTAATTCAATTCCTAAACAAATTACTCTTACAAGCCGGTTCTTTTAAGTGAATCAAAAGCATTCAGTATACTACCTGTCTAATTCTTGAATTAATAAATGTTAAGAGCCAGTTCATTTCAGTAAATCAAGAATAAACAGCACAACCAGTATAATTTAATTCCCAAACAAATGACTATTATGAAGCGGATCTTTTCAGAGAATCATAAGTACACAGCACAACTTGTCTGATTCCTGAATGACTGACTCTTATGAGTGTTTCGATTTAGTGAATCAAACATAAACAGCACGACCGGTGTAATTCAGTTCCCAAACAAATGACTCTTATGAACCAGCCCGAGTGAATCAAAAACACACAGTGCAACCAGTATAGTCTGATTCCTGAATGAATGATTCTTATGAATGATCCTTTTTAGTTAATCAAACATTAACAGCATGACCAGTGTGACTCATTTCCCATATAAACGAATCTTATGAACCAGTTTGAGTGAATCAAAAACACATAGCACATCCAGTGATTCCTGAATGAATGATTCCTATGAGCAGTACTTTTGAGTGAACCAAACACACTTAAAAATAAATCAGACCGCTCTCACTTACTGAAATAATTTAATTTTTCCAGTTCAAGAATGAAATGTTATTTTTAGGTTACTATTAGTAAAACGTACTTTTAATAAACATATTTAAATGTATTTACAGATCTTTAATATTTTTTAATGGTCTGTAATATGAAATTCTGCAAAAATTAATATTCAAAAAAAAAAAAGGAATTATTAGTAGTTCTGCAGCCTTAATTTAAATTTAAACTACTAAAAGAATTGTTAATGGAACTTTTAAGCAACCAGAAACAAGGAATCAGAATCATTAATTTACTCAAGATTCACATCCCACTGATTTGCAAATCACATCAATGCAATAACTGCTCACCTAAAATAATCACAACTGGCCTGGAAATTGATAATACTGGTTCAAAGTAAATTACTCGAGTCCAAAATGAACTACAAATGGTACAGTAAACTGAGTAAGCACCAAATGGGCCACTGGGATGCGCACACTATATGCTTCATGCTCGAATGGCTCCTCCAGACACACTTACCGACTGGCCATCCCGTCCTTCCTCTGGAGACCAATAGTATTTTGGCAGCAGCCTTAGTAAAACAAGTGTCGTGAGAGCTGGACGGACAGGAAGAGAGGCCACACGAGACAAACAGGGCCAATATTTTGTGCTGAAAACATTGTACAAAACAGCTGAGCATTAGTCAGTCAACCCTGTCCCTTCTGACATTGGCTTTTAAGCGTTTTCCGCAGCTTCCGAGAGCCAGAGGGAAGATGCTTAGTTTGGTGTTGACCAAATTTATGTTTTCAATTTCAGCAGCTGCTGGGGCATTTGTAAATGACGTGCCAAATAAAATGTAAACAGTCCTCCCTTCCCTTATAAATGAGACCTCAAATGCAATCAACTATTTCACGGCCAAATGATCCATCCAGCGCTTTTTCGTGGGATCAGAATCTAATAACGCTCCGAGAAGAGAAAGATCAATACCACAAAGCAAGGACTCTCTTCCACAACTTCTCTCGGATGATATTTTATCACGCCATGCTTCTGGCTTCAAATAATAATGATTGAAAATGTGAACGGATCTGACAGTGGCCGATTTGCAATGCTTCAGCTGTCTGAGACGCAGTACCCCTCTGTCCTCGGGTTGTTTGCACCTCCAAGCCTTTGCACAAAGCCATCAAAGTGCATTTCTTCTATCTTGTCCGTTATTACAGACATTTACTTGTTGGTTCCACTGCTTTGTGCCAACTCAGAAAGTACAGAATAGGAGGAGACAACTCTAAAATGGCTTGACAAAATGGAGTATTTCAATGTATCAGCATGTTCTACAAATGTTTATATAATTAATTTTACACTTTTCTGTTTGAAACAGGTTATATAACGAACCACCTAAAACAGTTTCATCAGCACTTAATGTGGCCTCTATGTAAACAAACCTCAGTATAGATTACATTATGTATATGTATTAGATAGATAGAATGATAGAATCACAGAATAATAGAATGATAGATAGAACCACAGAACGATATAGACACAGACAGACAGACAGACAGACAGACAGACAGACAGACAGACAGATAGATAGATAGATAGATAGATAGATAGATAGATAGATAGATAGATAGATAGATAGATAGATAGATAGATAGATAGATAGATAGATAGATAGATAGATAGATAGATAGATAGATAGATAGAACAACAGATAGAACGATAGCTAGAACTACAGGTACAATGTTAAAACAATAGATAGACAGATAGATAGAAAGACAGACAGACAGACAGAAACAGATAGATAGATAGACAGACAGACAGACAGATAGATAAAACAACATATTGCATGATAGAGTGATAGAACAAATGACAGAATGGTAGAACGACAGACAGAATGATAGAGCAATAGAATGCCAGAAGGATAGAAAGAACTATGGATGGATAAATTGATGGATAAAATTCCACAACAAAATAGAGTATATGAATGCATCAGTAATTTCTACTAATGTTTATATAATCCGTTTCAAACTTTTCTGCTTTAACCTTCCTCACAGGAAACTTTTTCCAAAGTGCTGTAATTCTCTTGAGGAGGAGGAGTTTAGGAGAGCCCTGAAGATGGATGACAATGACAAGACAACCCTGACATTTCCTCAAAGGATTAGAATCACTGCAGTCATCGGCAATGACATTCCATACAAGTGCATGAAATTCCAAGCTCTCCGAGACATTATTTTATTACTGTTTAACATTTGAAAGATAAATTACACTCTTTCAGAGAGGCATGTGTCCTGTTTCTGTTGATTGTCTTCATCGTAATTGCTTTGGCGGTGCGAGAATGGCTTTTTCAGCACGGAGAGCTTTATGGAGTGCGCCCGGGAGTGGGATAATCAGCAAACGGGAGCAGTTGATGAGGAAACAAAAATGAAACAATAATATATAAGCAAAAAAGGACACATCACTGCCAAGCCCTTGTAATCTTTTCCTCAAGTTACTATTACTGAGGCAGCAGTCTACAATAACACGCCTGTGGGAACAAACACTCCTTTCAGAACACTGATGAAACAGAGTCCTCAATTTGCGTCTCAGAAGAGCCTGTTGAGACGCTCCTAATAATGCTAACGTGATGGGTCCTGCAAATTGTCATGTTTTCAGCAGTTTCATTTCATTTCATCATAACTTTGGCTTTGCGTCAGGTTCAGGTTTGTGTATGCAATATTTTGTGATAAAAATGAATAAATAAATCTAAATGAAGTAATCATAAAATAAAAAGTGATCAAATATTTTGGTCAATTATTACAGTATTTGCTTGAAGGATAAATAAAAATAAATAAAAATTATTTAATAAATAAATAATAAATACAAGTAATTATTTGAAGATGGATTGAAGGGAAGGATTTCAATGCAATAATGTCAGTACAAATCACATCTGCCCAATGGGAGCCGGTCACCTGCTGGGAGCCGAGAGGTATAAATGACGACCAACATTCACATGCATCAATACCGCTCTGACATTTCTTCATTTAAAGGATCTCAGACCACTGACAGCGACTGCCATGCCAAAAGATTGATACATTCAGTTGCTTAAACCACATGGGTGTGCTTTAATCAATAGAAGCCATTCGGTTATTGATAGTTTTGAGACAAACATAGATGTCCATAGACGAGTAGGGTTTACTGCTGTTATAAAAGTTGATTAAGGTTTAAAGGACCAGAGGCTGTAGTCAAATGTGGTCTGAAACATCTAGGGGCAAAATCACAAAACAGTTGAACATTTCAGCGCAAAAACTACATCCTATTCACTAAACACCTAAAAAACCGTGTCATCAGCACTAAATGCAGCCTCTATGTAAATAAAGTTCACTGTATAGATAGATAGATAGATAGATAGATAGATAGACAGATAGACAGACAGACAGACAGAAAGACAGACAGATTGGCTCTATGACTCTCTCTCCTCTCCACCTGTAGCTGGTGTGAGGTGAGCGCACTGGTGAAGTGAAGTGACATTCAGCCAAGTATGGTGACCCATACTCGGAATTCGTGCTCTGCATTTAACCCATCCAACGTGCACACACACAGCAGTGATCACACACACACCATGAACACACACCCGGAGCAGTGGGCAGCCATTTATGCTGCAGCGCCCGGGGAGCAGTTGGGGGTTCGGTGCCTTGCTCAAGGGCACCTCAGTCGTGGTATTGAGGGTGGAGAGAGCGCTGGACATTCACTCCCCCCACCTACAATTCCTGCCGGTCGGAGACTCGAACCCGCAACCTTTGGATCACGAGTCCAACTCTCTAACCATTAGGGCACGACTGGTGGTGCCGTTCGGTGACGTTGCACTGTGGCTGCCGTCGCATCATCCAGGTGGATGCTGCACACTGGTGGTGGTTGAGGAGAGACCCCCCCACATGATTATAAAGTGCTTTGGGTGTACAGCAATACACAATACACCGCTATATAAATACATCATCCAAAATAGATAGTCAGACAGACAGACAGACAGACAGACAGACAGACAGACAGACAGACAGATAGACAGATAGACAGATAGATAGATAGATAGATAGATAGATAGATAGATAGATAGATAGATAGATAGATAGATAGATATACGCTCATGTCTAATCAGATTAAAGTATTCTCAGTCCTATAAACTGTTTTAGACAAATCTGCCATGTGTACTTAGAAATCAAATTGAAGTTTGGAGGAAAGCAGCTGGATGATTTATTGTGACGGTCTGGTCAAGTTTAAAGTGCTGGGGTTTCGGCTAGGGGCAGCATGTGAGCTGAAGTCAGGCACTGTCCAAGCCACTGCTGACAGGGCTAGTGCAACAACTCTGGGAGCGTTGCAGAAGCTAATGAGCAGAGGTGTCACAACATTTCAAACTGTTGCTCCTCAGATCTGACAGCGCCTCTGTTTTCTCTCTGGTGTGGGGAGGTCAAACTTGCACTCAAAGCTGTCTTCAAACACAGAATGAGAGAGAGAGAGAGAAAGAGAGAGAGTGGGGGGAGAGGAAGGAATAGTACAGCGCAATGTGGCGAAAAGAGAAATGCAAGAGGAATGGAGTGAGATGCAGTGTTGAAGATTTCACCCTGACCAGATCACACACTCTAGATGGCCTGAGGGCTTATGTAGCCAAGGATAGATTTTGTAAACCCCCTCTAACCCTGGCTGTGATGCAATTCACACAGCTTGGGGGATCATGTGGGAATGAGGAGATTGCTATATTTCTCCAGGTGGGGAATCTTCATGATGCACTTTGAAAACCCAACGAAGCTCTAATCAATGCGCAAGATCAAATATCGCTGTCTAACTGGGATATAAATAGAGACGTGTGAACAAAAAAGTCACTTCTTACTTCCCTCAAAATCGTAAAAATCAATCAGATATCAGCAGACGGATGAACCCTGGATCAGAAGAATAGGATCAAGGAAGCCGTGTAGCACAAATTTTCTCAATTCTGCTCCCGGGGGTCCCGTAGCGCTGCACATTTTGCATAACTTTCTTATCTAATACTTGCTTCAGCTGGCTAATACAGCGCTCCGTGTTCACACAACTTTTATATGTTAATCACACACACATACATCTCAATTGACTCTGATAGAATTTGACATTAGCATGTTGCTGAACTAAAAGTAAAAAAAAATTATAGACAGATACAGATGGATAGATGGATAGACAGACAAACAGACAGACAGTTAAACAGAAGACAGACAGACAGATGGTTAGACAGGACGCCAGATAGACAGATGGATAGATGAGATTTGCGTTTGTAGCTCCGCTTTTTTATTGAATCTTTACCTTACTTTCACTCTCTGTTGTTTAAAGTGATAATATATAACTTAATTCCCACCATATTTCTGGAATTATCTATCAAATTAATCTAACTAATTTGATCGTTCGCTTTTTAAAACCGCGAGTGCAGTGTATCAGTTGGTTAGCTTGTTACTTGCGGTTCCATTCGCGTCTATTATTGTTTTATTTTTTCTCGCTCCGTTTTCATTTCTCTCTCGCTCCGTTTTTTACGAGTTCATCAAACAACAGTGGTAAGTGGTAAGTTAAGTTGGTATCATTCATCAGTCACGGTGAGTAATGGCTTCTTCTCCTGCTATTGTTGTTTGCACTTCATGTCACATGTATAGTTTATCTCTCTCTGTCGGCGATGAGGGATTCACATGTGATAAATGCAGGGAAATAGTTAGGCTGACAGAGAAGGTTTCAGAATTAGAGACACGCATCCAAATTTTAGTTAAGGATAGTAAGAATGTGAGGGCTGTAGATACTGCTTTGGATGCGACTAGCTCAGGAAGTCCTGTACATTGTTTGGTTCCGGTTGAGCCCGTGCAGCAGGGCAGCTGGGTGACTGTAAGGCCGCCTAGTCGTGGGTCAAAACACCGCTCTTCCGTTCCGATCA
Source organism: Barbus barbus (assembly GCF_936440315.1). Classification (NCBI taxonomy): domain Eukaryota; kingdom Metazoa; phylum Chordata; class Actinopteri; order Cypriniformes; family Cyprinidae; genus Barbus; species Barbus barbus. The sequence continues at coordinate 10,430,561 of NC_136727.1, forward strand.
GAACATCAAACAGGTTCTCCCCACTCAGTGAGGCACCCACTGAGAAACCTGATGAAAGTGCTCTGGTTATTGGCGATTCTATTGTATGGAACGTGAAAATAGAGACACCAGCCACCATAGTCCATTGTTTACCGGGAGCCAGAGCGCCTGACATCTTGGCAAATTTAAAAGTGCTGGCTAATGCTAAATGTAAATTCAGTAAGATTGTTATCCACGTCGGCGCTAATGATGTTCGACTTCGCCAGTCGGAGATCACTAAAAATAATGTTAAAGAGGTGTGTGAACTTGCAAGTACGATGTCAGACACTGTAATATGCTCTGGTCTGCTCCCTGCTTACCGTGGCGATGAGATTCATAGCAGACTGTCGCCACTCAATGGCTGGATGTCTAAGTGGTGCCCGCAGAATAGCATAGACTTTATAGACAATTGGACGAGTTTTTGGACCTGGCCTGCTGAAAAGAGATGGTGTCCATCCCTCCTGGGGTGGTGCCGCTCTTCTCTCTAGAAATATGGCACATAGTCTTAGAGTTCGTACTTGACTAACTGCGACCCAGGTCAGGAAGCAGACAGACTAGCTAAACCGACCGTCTGCTAGCCGCCTTGCGCATTGATTAGAGCCAGATGAATACATTACTTTAAATCCACCCCCCAAGATTACTGCTATAAAAATGAGCCACGTCCGAAAGGTAAAAGGGGAGGTGTTGCTACAATTTATAGCAATATTCTCAGTATTTCTCGGAGGGAAGGCTTTAAATATAACTTGTTTGAAGTTATGGTGCTGCGTATAACATTATCTAGGGAAACACATGATAAATCCCCTGTGATGTTTGTACTGGCTACTGTATACAGGCCACCAGGGCACCACACAGACTTTATTAAAGAATTTGCTGATTTTCTATCTGAGTTAGTACTGGCTGCAGATAAAGTCTTAATTGTTGGCGATTTTAATATCCATGTCGATAATGAAAAAGATGCATTAGGATCAGCATTCATAGACATTCTGAACCCTATTGGGGTTAGACAACACATTTCTGGACCTACTCATTGTCGAAATCATACTCTAGATTTAATACTGTCACATGGAATTGATGTTAGTGGTGTTGAAATTCTGCAGCAAAGCGATGATATCTCAGATCATTATCTAGTCTTGTGTAAACTCCATATAGCTAAAACTGTAAATTCTACACCTTGTTACAAGTATGGTAGAACCATCACCTCTACCACAAAAGACTGCTTTGTAAGTAATCTTCCTGATTTATCTCAATTCCTCAGCATATCCAACAGCGCAGAAAAACTTGATGATGTAACAGAAACTATGGACTCTCTCTTTTCTAGCACTTTAGATACAGTTGCTCAGGGAATGCTTAAGGAAGATCAAAGAAAACAGTCCGACTACGTGGTATAATGAGCACACTCGCACCTTAAAGAGAGCAGCCTGGAAAATGGAGCGCAGATGGAGGAAAACAAAACTAGAGGTATTTCGTATAGCCTGGCGGGAAAATACCCTATCCAGGAAATACCAGGAAAGCATTAAAAACTTCTAGATCTGATTACTTTTCGTCTCTTCTAGAAGAAAACAAACATAACCCCCGGTATTAATTTGCATTAGATATTGTAGCTGATATTGATATATTGTAGCACTATAGATCCCCTGAGGAACAATTTCACTCATTTTCTACTATAGGAGAGGAAGAATTGTATAAATTTGTTAAATCATCTAAACCAACAACATGTATGTTAGACCCTATTCCATCTAAACTACTAAAAGAGCTGCTTCCAGAAGTCATAGATCCTCTTTTGGCTAATTCATCACTGTCATTAGGATATGTCCCCAAAACCTTCAAATTGGCTGTTATTAAGCCTCTCATTAAAAAAAAAAAACTTGACCCCAAAGATTTAGTTAATTACAGACCGATCTCAAATCTCCCTTTTTTGTCAAAGATATTAGAAAAGGTAGTATCCTCGCAATTATATTCCTTCTTAGAGAAAAATTGTATTTGTGAGGAATTCCAGTCAGGATTTACACCATATCATAGTACTGAGACTGCTCTCATTAGAGTTACAAATGACCTGCTTCTATCATCTGATCGTGGTTGTATCTCTTTATTAGTTCTACTGGATCTTAGCGCTGCGTTCGACACTATTGACCACAACATTCTTTTAAATAGACTAGAACACTTTGTTGGCATTAGTGGAAGTGCACTAGAATGGTTCAAATCGTACTTATCTAAACGCCATCAGTTCGTAGCAGTGAATGAAGAGGTATCATATCCATCACAAGTGCAATGCGGAGTACCTCAAGGCTCAGTACTAGGGCCGTTACTTTTCACGCTTTACATGTTACCCTTGGGAGATATTATAAGGAGACATGGTGTTAGTTTTCACTATTATGTTGATGATACTCAGCTCTATATTTCTTCGCGGCCCAGTGAAACACACCAAATTGAGAAACTAACGGAATGCATAGTCGATATAAAAAACTGGACGATGAGTAACTTCTTACTGCTAAATTCTGAAAAAACAGAGGTGTTAATTATCAGATCTAAAAACCCCACATGTAATAACCTAGAACACTATCTAACACTTGACGGCTGCTCTGTCAATTGTTCTTCTCAGTTAGGTTCTCAGGTTCAATTCTAGGTTCTCAGTTAGGAACCTAGGTGTGCTGTTTGATAGCAATCTTTCATTTGAAAGCCATGTTTCTAGCATCTGTAAAACTGCGTTTTTCCATCTCAAAAACATATCTAAATTGCGACCTATGCTCTCAACGTCAAATGCAGAAATACTAATTCATGCGTTTATGACCTCAAGGTTAGACTATTGTAATGCTTTATTGGGTGGTTGTTCTGCACGCTTGATCAACAAATTACAGTTGGTCCAAAATGCAGCAGCTAGAGTCCTTACTAGAACCAGGAAGTACAACCATATTAGCCCGGTTCTGTCAACACTGCATTGGCTCCCCATCAAACATCGTATAGATTTTAAAATCTTGTTAATTACTTATAAAGCCCTGAATGGCTTAGCTCTTCAGTACTTGAGCGAGCTCTTATCACATTATAGTCCTCCACATCTGCTGCGTTCTCAAAACTCTGGCCATTTGATAATACCTAGAATATCAAAATCGACTGCGGGTGGCGGATCCTTTTCCTATTTAGCACCCAAACTCTGGAACAATCTACCTAATACTGTTCGGGAGGTAGACACACTCTGTCAGTTTAAATCTAGATTAAAGACCCATTTCTTTAACCTGGCTTACACATAAGACACTAATACACTTCTATTATTCAAATCTGTTAAAGGATTGTTAGGCTGCATTAATTAGATCAACCGGAACCGAGAACACTCCCTATAACACATGATGTACTCGTTACATCATAAGAAGAATGACATCTACACTAATATTTGTCTGTTTCTATTCTGTTTCTCAATCCGTGTCCGGATCAGATGGTGGATCAGCGCAGGGAGATGATGTATGTGGCCCTGATCGTCGGCGGAGGCCAGATACCTGGATGAGCCCCGGGGAAATATCCCCAGTCACTGTAGCCACCCGATCCAGTCCGTATCCAGCCCAGATGGTTACTGCAGTCACCAGATCCAGTCCGTATCCAGATCAGATGGTGGATCAGCACCCAGAGACGACCTCTACAGCCCTGAATGTCAGCGGAGACCAGGACACCGAGATGAGCGCCAGAGATCCCCAGTGAGGACCCTGCCACTTAGACAGCCATCGGGAAAAACCACTGGAACCAGTTGAGCCCTTACAATCTGACTTTGCTGCAGTTGGAATTGAACTGCTGGTTCGTTTGGCCAGAGGAGAACTGGCCCCTCGACTGAGCCTGGTTTCTACCAAGGTTTTTTTCTCCATTCTGTCACCGATGGAGTTTTGGTTCCTTGCCGCTGTCGCCTCTGGCTTGCTTATTTGGGTACACTTCATCTCCAGCAATATCGTCGACCTGATTGCAAAGACACTATTTAAACTGAACTGAGCTGGATGATGACATCACTGAATTCAATAATGAAATGCCTTTAACTGAAAATATTTTTTTTTATCTTTTCATTTTACATTATTGACACACTATTTTCCTTTTTTGATATTGTGAAGTTGCTTTGACACAATTTACATTGTTAAAAGTGCTATATAAATAAAGGTGACTTGACTTGACTTGACTCGACAGGTAGACAGACAGAAAGATAAATTGATGGATAGACGGACAGGCAGATAGATGATAAACAGACAGATGGATAGACTGATAGATAGACAAACAGACAGATGATAGACAGATGGATAGACAGATAGATAGATGGATAGACAGACAGATGGGTAGACAGGAAGACAGACAAACAGATGGATAGACAGACAGACAGACAGACGGTTAGACAGGAAGACAGACAGACAGATCAACTGACAGACAGTCAAACAGAGGGATAGAAAGACAGATAGAAAGACAGACAGACAGATGATACAAAGACAGATAGATGGTTAGATAGGAAGACAGACAGACTCATGGACAGATAAACAGACAAACAGACAGATGGATAGAAGGATAGATAAACAGATAGATCGATACACAGACAGATGGAAAGATGGACAAGTAGACAAACAGATGAATGGATAGAAAGACAGACACACAAACAGACAGACAGCTAATCACTATGCGGTGAAGCTTAGCAGTCCTCTAGCATTAGCATCTCTGTTCTTCTGCATGCACATCTGTGATAAGTGTTTGTGATTTAGCACAGAGCGGTGTCAAAGCTCAAAGCACTGGCACACATTCACGTGATAGCCGTCCCGGTGAAGCTGAGATAAGAGAACCCCCCCCTGCACCCCACCCTCCATAATTCATTTCCAGAACTCATTCCCAGGACAACACGTCCATCCACCTGCCACAGCGATAAGAGGCTCCAAAACCCAGACACTGACTTCATAGGAAATCAATTTGTTACCAAATGTACAGTAAATGACTGGGCTTTACAAATTCTGTTCCCATCCTACTGCGGAGGAGCGTCACATGGACGTTGACTGACATCGCTGAATCAGCATCCAATCACAGGCCAGCACACATAATTTCATCCCTTCATCAGCGGAGAGTTCAGCCAAGCGCACATTACACTACAACACTCATGCCCGTCACTCTGGCCTGCGCACATTTGAAGACTCTGTTTTATTTTTTTTCTTGTTTTGTTATATTTTATTCTACATCTCCATCCTCAGTTGTATCTTGTTTTCTTAACTGTCTTGTCTAATAATAAAAAAGCAAACACTATGTTTTACACCGTATTGGCTGGAATGTCATTCACAGCTTACTAGATTGCTTAATGCACAGTTGGTTATATCATTGACTTTTGGTGCTATAATAGGCCTATAAAACTAGGTTGACATAAAAAAAAAATTGTACAAGTATAATAAAAGTATGTTTTTTTTTTATTCATAATTCATATTCTATTTTTATTATTCATATTTATAGTTCATATTTAATTTAATTTTAGTGTAGCTCATTTTTTTCCAAATTGTTTTTCAAATTCTTTTTGTAAAAGTTTTTTATTTCATACAATTATCAAATGCTATTTTGTTTACAGTGTTTACTTTTTAATGTTTTTAACAAATTCTTTATTTGTGAAAAAGAACTATAATAGGACTACATAATAGAATAAAGTTGCTGATATTTAAAGTTTAATTTAGTATAATATTTTGTATGAAGTATATTATTTACATTTATGCATTCATTTTATAAAGTTTTTATACTTTATTTTATTTTTTATTAAATAATTTTTTTATTTTAAAAAGTTTCACTTTTTAGAAAAATTGTTTAAGTAAAAATGTATTTTCTATTTTATTTTTAACACAAAAAATTTATAATAATTGAAAAATGCTCTGTGCTGTTGGTTGGGTACACTTACTTTCTTTTTAATTTGTGTTTTTAACAATTTCTTTATTTGTGAAAAAAATACTATAATAGAATAATAAATGTTGTTCTGCATTGTTGGTTGCAGACTTTATTAAAAAAAAAAATATGTATTTGTGAAAAATGTACTATAATAGGACTCAAGAACACAATAAAGAAGTTCATATTTAAAGAATAACTGGATATTATAATTTATTAATTATAATTTTTAATTGTACACAAATTGTTTACAGTTTCCATATTTTATATTTCTGTTATTTTAGTTCTTAGTAAAGGTCAACTTTTTTCTTTCAAACGGATTTTTAAATTATTTGAGTAATTATGTAATTATATTTAGTAATTATACTCTAAGTACAATGCCGGGAAGTCGTAGCCTAATGGTTAGAGAGTCGGCCTCGTAACCCAAAGGTTGTGAGTTGGAGTCTCAGGTCAGGCAAGGATAGGGATGTAGGTGGGGGGAGTGAATCTCCAGCGCTCTCTCCACCCTCAGTACCATGACTGAAGTGCCCTTGAGCAAGGCACCGAATCCCCAACTGCTCCCTGGGCAAATGGCTGCCCACTGCTCCGGGTGTGAGTTCACGGCGTGTGTGCACTTAGGATGGATTAAATGCAGAGCACAATTTCCGAGTATGGATAACCATACTTGGCCACATGAACGGGCCTTAATAACTGTACTCTAGATATTGGTGTGAGCCTTAAAAAAAGGCATAGCGGTCCACCAGTTACAATCCCCAAATTTAGATTTATTGCATCTGACTAGTTGAGGCTTTTTGCTGCCAACTTGAAAAAGAAAAGACCGACGCGTTTCAGTATGGAACTGTAAAAGTTTGGCTTTAGCTGCTGTAAACTGTAGCAATGAGGCAGTGCAGGACTTTATGGACAGCAGGTGTATACAACTTCTGTGATCGCCTGCTGAGCCAAACTCATAAAAGCTCATTAATCTCCAAATCTGTGTTTTCTTTTACTCCGCCCCTTGCTGTCGTGTTGGGCCGCCAACCGGGCCGCCCTCTACCTGTCTTTGCCAACATTAGTCTGACAGAGCAGATGGACCAGAGGTTGTTTGTGTGTGCCGGTCCTTTCCGACAGCCCGAGAGTGCAGGGATCCACACAGCCCGTCGCGCCGGGGTACTTGTCAGCAAATGAAGAATGATTGTCAATGATTTGTTGATCACTTCTCCATGCAGGATGGAATGTGCCAAGGGATGATTTAATGAGCCACTGGTGGCGGGCGGGGCGATCATCCCGCGTAAAGAGCAGCCGGGCACAGGGGGATTGGCTTGCCCACATAGCCATCAATCAACAGGCGCGCCGATGTGCGAGATGCTGAGTTTCCTCTCGGGAAACGTCCCAGAAGAAAGTTGCTCTCTAGGGTTGTAGGGCAAAAATATTGATAGGGTAAACTTCATTCATCTTTTACATGCAATTATGAAGCCTGATATCGATGCAACAGAGTGCTGCTAAAGGGGTTATTTTGTTTTTGCATGTAATAAAAAATATGATAAATTACATACAGTAAATCTGTCAATTTTAATATTTTATAATAACACATAAAATTACATTTGACAAATATAAATTTAACATAAACCCATCAGCAACCTTTTGCTACATTTCAAGTAGACACCATAATTAAATTTGAAAAATTATTTTTTAATACATCAATCCATCCTTTAGAAAATAAAGAAATAAATAGGAAAAAATATGTACTTATTAAATTAACTTATTTAAAAAGATAAAATATACACAGGCTACTAAGGAATCTTACTTCCACAGAATAATAAAAAAAAAAAAGTAAAAAAAAAAAAGTAATTGCGACAGAATCTATTAATTCTCAATTGCAAGAAAAAAGTCAGAATCGTGATTATTAATCGTATAAGTAATTATATTATATAAGTAACACGTATATAAGTAATTATTGAATTATTAAAATTACATTTACATTTATTAATTAAAATTAATTAAAAAAATATTAAAAATATTGACAATTCTTATAAGTCATTAACTATCAGCACCCCTTTTTTGTTCATTATAAAAAAAAAAAAAAACTTACTAGCAAATATATGCTATTAATAGCAACAATGCCTGTGTGTTTTCAATATGAGTAGAGGGACTAAACAAAGCCATGGAGGAAATGCATACAAGGCTAAGGTTGGAGAAAATATATGGTAGTCTGGTGGAGGCAAATGCAATGTATTACTGGAGAAAAAGGCTTGGGGGACCAAAAGGGCTGCTTTCACTCCATTTTGGAAGTGCATTGCAATTTTCATACAGCCTTTCTGGCATATAACAACAGGCCAGAGGGGACAGGGGTCGAGGGAGCATCACTGAAAAAGAGAATGGGGGAGTAGAGTGAAAAACAGAGACTGAGAGATGGAAAATGTGGGATGGTATATATATATATATAAATATGTATATATATATATAGTATTATAATATATATTATAATACTATAATATATATAGTACTATATATAGTATTTAATACTTTAGTAGTAAAGTATTAAAATATGCAAATATCTGGTCTATTATAAGGACCTGGTGAAACTCCAGATCCATCCAGTGAAAACGTAACCCTTTCAAGTATATTATTGGATTTGATTAAATTGCTTCTCAGACTACACATATCGACTGCTTGCAACAAAGTGAAAGAGTATTGAATCATAATGGGTGTGCTTCGGTCTGACAGCATTATGTCTGCACTGTAAAACTGTATTTGCGCTATTCAGCTTTGACAGAAACATCATCTACTTCCCCTGAAGGCTGAATAAATATGACGGCTGGCATTTATATTTGGCTTTTCAATTGTTTTAATGCACTGCACAACCTCCCAATCCCCATTTGCAGCAGTTGTGACCCATTGACTCATTGAGTATCCTCCACACTCATTTGTTGATCTGAGCTTGGCTGATTTGATGGACCTTTAACTCTGGAATGTAGAAACTAAAATAGAGAGATGATCACCATAATCTTTATTGTTACTGAGAGAATAATATCTAAATAATGCTGCAAATCACAACAGTATGTAAATAGTATATTTAAATTATATTTACATTATACAGCTCAATATCCCACATTTTTGCATGGAATCATTTTGTATGGAATCCCACCAGAATAGCTCACCAAATACACTTCTAGTGCAATTTTATCTTTACAAACTTCAAGTTTTATTTGTCAATAAAAGTGTATTTTGCACTTAAAACATTAATTTGAAGTCAAAATTGTGTAACTGTAAATGCATTTCTTTCCATTCTAACAAGTTGTAAATACGATGGAAAACTCCTTTAACTCACAATATGTCCAGAAAGAGGATGTTTAGAGTTGTCTCTCATGCTTGAGAACAGTTAAGGATAGCAATCCAAACCCGTCAAGGTATTTCTGCACCATTTTGTGTCTCAAATGAATGTGTGAACTCTTCAAGCGTTCCTTAAATTCTTGAACATCACCAAACTCAGGAAATCCAGTTGTGTCTAAATCCAGCTGATGTATTTCCTGGAGCGGGAGCCACGTGCAGATTGATGGACAGGCTCGTCAGGCTGAGGTTGGCATGTGGTGCGTCTAAAGAAAGTGATCTTGTCCCTGCCACGAGCCTCTTTGCTCTTTCTCATAAATGTTTCATTTGCCCCGTAGATGCGCGGTCAATAAATTATGCAAGGATCCTAAATGCCTCTTCCCAAATTGCTGAGCACAACCTGAGTCCCGAAGGACGGAGTCCAAGGATATCATGTTCCAGTGTCATGTAATGACAGAAAACATTTTGGTCTTAAGATAGACAGCAAGAGATGCAAAGGGGTTGCTAGGGTGTTGCTATGTAGTTTCGTGTTTTGTGCGGCCTAAGCCCTAAAGAGACCACTGTTAAGTCTCTATGATATTATGGTTTCTAGATATGGCTCAGAGTTCCTTGTTCAATGTAAATCTATGGAATTTGTGCTCCACCAATATTTATGCTGTCCAAACTCTTGTAAAATTACACCTTTTCTCAATAAACCACCCAATCTGAGGTACAATATTATTCATGTTTTCAGCATAAACGGTAATGTTTGCAGCACATCAGGGCAAGGCTAGTCTTAGCAAACAGCGGTAATGAATATGAATACAAAAAGGGAATCAAAGAACACTTTTGCGACAAAATTCATCCTCCTTTCATAAGACGACACATTGACTGCAGAGATCAAGTATTAGGTTAGTACAAAATGTGGTCAAGAGTTTGCAGTAATATGCAATTAACCTTCTGCCTTTGGTTGTAATTAATATTACACACACCGCTAATGCAGAATGCTCCACAGGAAAAGCCAATTACTAAATCACCCGAAGGAACTTTCAACATCCAAAAGTGTCGGAATTACACAAACATGAATTGTTTTCTTCCGAATGCCATTTGCGTCAAAAATCTGAAATGAATCCCTACGGCTGTGCAGAATGGTATAAAGTATGTCTGTGAATCAAATCTATAGATGGGTTATTAGTGTACATGCCGCTTAGAATCGTACTGTAATGCTTACTAGCACAAGTGCTAGCGACAGATTGACTGTTTGTTGTAGTTTAGCATAATTCACATATCGACTGTGCAGTTGGCTTGTGAAGAGATTGATAATGAGACCCGGGATAATGCAGCTTTGCTAACCTTTGACCTCTCCACCACAACACAGCTGGGACCTTTGACATCCAGACACCTCTCCGTAATGACACCTTATTATGGCCTCAGCTGTCTGTTTAGCTTATGAGCACAAAAGCAATTTTTTTACAACTAAATGGTGAAAGTTAAATATAAAGACAAAAATATTTATGCACAGAAACAAAAGCAGAAATCTTCCACTTTCCAGACAGAAAATGAAGAGGAGCCTGAGCGTATGACTTTTGCCAGCACTTCAAAGTGTTTGGTCTGATTTTGTCCTCATCCTTTCATATTTTTCTGCCCTAAAACTGGTTGTCAAAGACTGTAATTGTTGAAACTAGGTAGGGTGGTCTCAAATCCCTCCCACTCTGTACATACATTGGTCAGACACTAAGTGACGTTGTAATTATTAGATTTAAACTTTCACTAATTACTCTGGAACCGTGTGAGCTAAAATCAATTCCTTGAGATATCCTTTAACACTGTTGGTCATTGTCAGTTTTAAAACTTTACCGCCATTTGGATTTTTAAAAAAATATATACTTTTCAAACTCGTCCTAGATCATTTATGCACTTTGCACAGAATTTGATGTGTTTCATCTATAGACCATCATGGCACATATTTATCAGAATAATTTAGATTAATTTTATTTTGCATTGATTCATCATTTAGTTTCAACATTAAATACATAAGCGCATGAATTTTGGGTTATCGGCCATTATGACCTATATCTTCTGAAAGCAATCTATTGCCATTATACGAGTTATGGGTGGTTTTCAGGGCGTTTTCTGCAAGTTTTAACATCTATGTGTCTTAAATCTTGAAAAAGCATTACTCCTATGTATGAGTAATAGTAATAGTACTAATAATAAGATGTCCACTTTTCATGATCCACTCCAATTCAGAAGGATAAAACTCTAACCTACATTATTACTGAGAAATACACCACATTATGAATGTTAACTGCTTTCTGAAGACTGTCATTTCATGCTCTCTTCAAGTGATTACAGTTCTAGCTGCCCCATATATATTATTCCTGTCTCTTTTCTACCTCTTTATCCCTCTCTTCTTTTTTTCTCCCCAGCATAGCCTTGCCCTCCTGTTCAGAGTGTGCTCTCATTTTCTCAAAACCCTTCCAACCTCCGGCCCAGCTCTGCTTTCACCTGTTCCTGTTCTTGTTTGACAGAGAAGAATGAGCTGTGTGCACTTCATTGTCAGATCATGCAGCCACTTCCCGTACATGCCACCTCGCAGTTTGCTGTCAGGTCTCTCTGCTTCTGTAAACCATCTTCCCCTGCAGAGCTACTCAAATTGACTACACCAGGGGTTCCCAATTTTTGCAGTCAGCTGAACACCCTAGAGCCAAAATGATTTACCTGTACCCCTTTTTAAATATATATTCTAAAATTATTTTTAAATATTTAAAAAATTTAACACATTTGCATGTGTAATTGTGAAAAATTTTGATCTTCTATAATATTCTTATGTAATATGATCTTTTATAATAATAATAATTATTCATTTTTATTTCTAATACAAAATTTATTTGATACAAATGTTTGATTACTACCAGCGACATAAACAGCAAATGCTACTACTACTACTACTATTTAAAAAATTCATATTAAAATAAAAATGAAACTAAAAACTGTAAAAAGTGACAAAAGGTAAATAAATATAATTAATAATAAATATTATTACAAAAGGTAAATATAAATAATAATTATAATTATTTCTAATCAATATAATTCACTAAAATATATATTATTAATTTTATTACTGTTACAGAAGTAGGACTCGGACAGAGAGATGGATGAACAGGTATTTATTGGCAATCAGCTGAGCAACAAGGAGTGTGACAGGTAAGTGGTAATCCTGAAGGTCTTCGGTAATCTGGAGAAAGGTTAATTTGACCATCTTCTTTTGACAGGGAACTTGGAACACGAATTGAACACACACCTCACCCGGATGGCAGACTGGGACAGAACGCAGGAGCAGAATGACTGGGGATCGCTGGAGAACACACTCGGGAGGAAACACTGCAGGTAAGTAGACAAGGAGGTAAGTAGTAGGCATAGAGCTGTGATAGCTATGGCAGTCCTCTTCGCATGAACGAGACCGGACACTGGGGTGCTGTGAGGTGTGTGTATTTATGGCACGGCTAATGAGTGGCTCAATGATGTGCAGGTGCGTGTGATCAGTATTCAGGTGAGGGAGTGGGCTGTGATTGATTGGTGACAGAGCCTGGCAGATCTGTGACACTACCCCCCTATCCACGGAACATGGATTGCTGGTAGCAGAGTACTGGAACGGAGTCATACCGGTGGCTGGTTGGCGCAGAGAATTCTGGGCGTACTCGGCCCAGCCAATGAACTGGTTCCAAGAGTCCTGGTGGCCATGGCAGAAGGTTCGAAGGAATCATGCTACTTCCTGGATCTTACTTTCGGTCTGCCAGTTCGTCTGGGGATGGTATCCGGAGGACAGACTGATGGTCACACCTAGGAGCTTGAAGAAGGCTTTCCATACCCTTGATATGAATTGGGGTCCACGGTCAGAGACGATATCCTCAGGGATACCAAAGTATCGGAAGACGTGACTGAACATCAACTCGGCAGTTTCCATTGCTATGGGTAAGCCTTTGAGAGGAAGGAGACGACATGACTTAGAAAATCGATCAACCACAACCAGAATGCATGTGTTACCATCGGAGGCAGGAAGGTCCGTAACGAAGTCCACTCCTAGGTGTGACCAGGGCCGTTTGGGAACGGGTAGAGGAAGCAGCTTGCCTGCAGGTAAGTGGCGTGGACTCTTGGACATGGCACAGTCTACACAACCTTGGACGAACCTTCTAACATCTTCGGCCATATTGGGCCACCAGAAGCGATCTCTTAGCAGCGATAGGGTGTTGTTGGCCCCTGGGTGGCCAGTGCCCAGAGATGAATGTACAGACTGAATGAGGGATGTGCGTTGAGCCCTGGGAGCATATTGCAAGCCGGGTGGTCAGCCCGGTGGAGTGGCCGTGGAAGCATTGGTGGGGGTGGATGGACTTGAATTCCACTGAATGGGACTTACAATGATCTTCTCGGGGATGATGGATACAGGCTATTCACTAGTTTCTTCCTTGGAGTCATAGAAGCGAGACAGGGTGTCGGCTTTGACATTCTTGGGACCTGGACGGTAAGAAATTGTGAAGTTAAAGCGTGTGAAAAAGAGGGCCCATCGGGCTTGACGAAGGTTCAGTCTCTTGGCTTCTCTCAGATACTGCAGGTTCTTGTGATCAGTGAGAACTGTGAAGGGATGTCCCCTGCTGCTGGGAGAGTATGGCGCCAACTCCTGAGGTGGATGCATCGACCTCCACAATGAATGGTTTCCTGGGGTCTGGGTGTACAAGGACTGGGGCGTTAGTAAACGGTGGCTGCTGGGGTCCAGGAGAATTGCCTGCCTTGAGGAATAGGTGGAAGTCTCTCAGGTGTTGCAGGACCTCCGCAACGTAGTGGCGATGTTCGGCCATGCTCTGGGACCATGTAGTTGTATGTAGACCAACACAAATTTATGGAGATACTCCCGGAGCACCTCATGCATGAAATCTTGAAATACGGAGGGGGCGTTGACAAGACCATAGGGCATAACCAGGTATTCATAGTGGCCAGTAGGGGTCACAAAGGCCGTCTTCCTCTCGTCCCCCTCACGTATTCTGATGAGGTTGTGTGTCCTGCGGAGGTCCAACTTCGTGAACACAGTGGCTCTGCGAAGATGTTCTAATGCCGCTGGGACGAGAGGAAGGGGATAACGGAACTTGACCGTTATCTTGTTCAGGGCTCGATAATCGATGCAAGGTCGTAGTCCTCCGTCTTTCTTGGCCACAAAAAAGAAGCTAGACGAAGCAGGGGATCTGGAGGGACGGATATAACCTTGCTTGAGTGCCTCCTCAATATACTCCATGGCCTTCTGCTCGGGTATGGAGAGTGGATAGATTTTCCCACAGGGCACTGGCTCACCCGGTAAGAGGTCTATTGCATAGTCCCATGGCAGGTGTGGAGGCAACTGGGAGGCTTTCTGGGGGCAGAACACAATCACTGAAATGGGAGTAACAGGCAGGAATGTCTACTGAGAACTTCTCTGGAGGACTTTCAATGGACGTGGAGTTCAAGGCGATGGAATCGACTGAATGAGAGACAGGTTTAGGTGCATTGGGAAAACAGTTGGAAAAGCATTGGTTACCCCATTTCAGGACCTCACCAGTATGCCATGAAATATTGGGCTCATGTTAAACAAACCAAGGCCGTCCGAGGATAATATCGGCAGTGGAACCCTCCAGAACCAGTAAATGGATGTTCTCCTCATGCAGCAATCCAATTTTCAGATGTACAGGCCCAGCACTGTGGTTAACACATTTATGACTGAGTGGGGTGCCAGTTACCGATTGAATTTGTTAATTCTTCTGTGTGGCTGTGGTTGAGAGGTTGAGCTGACGACAGAGGCTTCCCGAGATTAAGTTCCCAGATGACCCGGAATCGAGGCTGGCATAGACCGGAAGAGAGAATTCGGAGGCAGTAAGCAGGACCTCTATCGCCAGTGGTTTTGAGTTGTGTATAACTGGGTGAATAGTACTCACCAAGAGGCGGGGGGGGTCGCACGAGGCATGCCGCTCGAAGATGCCTCTTCTCTCCACAATACAGACATAAACCAAGAGAAAATCTTCTTTGTCGTTCCTGATTAGATAGTCGTGAATTGTCTATTTGCATAGGTTCGTTGACTGGTTCTGGAGGGTGCTGGTCTGTTTGGTGGCAGAGGAGTGAATTGCAACCTGAAATGGGAGTTAGTTCTGCAAGACAAGATATCATTCGTGTAGCGCATATAATGGAATGTTGGATGAGACTTTCCAATCTATGGGAATCATCGTAGGCAGCAAGCTGTAAGCAGAGTCTGGGCTCCCACCCTTGACGGTAGGCAGTTAAAAGGGCACGTTTGTTCTATCCGCTGGCTGCTGCAAGGGTGCGGAACTGAAGGGCATAATCATTAATGGACATGGTACATTGACGTAAATTATATAATTTGTCACTTACTGAAGTGTCATGTGCAGGTTTGCCAAAAACTTCTCGGAAGTGAAGTATAAAATTTTGTAGGGATTGAGTGACTGTACCTTCTTGTGCCCAGATAGTTTCTGCCCATTGTAACGCCTTGCCCTTCAGAAGAGAAATGATAAAAGCAATCGTCGCTTTTTAATTGGGGTACAATTGAGGTTGCATTTCAAGTGCTAGCGAACATTGCAACAAAAATCCGTTGCACTCCTCCGCCACGCCAGAGTAGGGCGCTGGCCTGGCCATGGGACTGGAGATCATGGTAGTGGAAGAACTGGTGGAATTGGTGATGGAAGTGATGGGAGGTGCAGGCGGTGGTGCTGGTGTGAGAGCTCGTCGGAGTCTGTCCACGAGCTCTTGGAAGGGGTCGGGAGTGCTCATGCTGTTTGTCTGTCGGTGTGGGTCCGGTCTTCTGTTACAGAAGTAGGACTCGGACAGAGAGATGGATGAATGAACAGGTATTTATTGGCAATCAGCTGAGCAACAAGGAGTGTGACAGGTAAGTGGTAATCTTGAAGGTCTTCGGTAATCTGGAGAAAGGTTAACTTGACCATCTTCTTTTGACAGGGAACTTGGAACACGAATTGAACACACACCTCACCCGGATGGCAGACTGGGACAGAACGCAGAAGCAGACTGACTGGGGATCGCTGGAGAACACACTCGGGAGGAAACACTGCAGGTAAGTAGAAGGCATAGAGCTGTGATCGCTATGGCAGTCCTCTTCGCATGAACGAGACCGGACACTGGGGTGCTGTGAGGTGTGTGTATTTATGGCATGGCTAATGAGTGGCTCAATGATGTGCAGGTGCGTGTGATCAGTATTCAGGTGAGGGAGTGCGCTGTGATTGGTTGGTGACAGAGCCTGGCAGATCTGTGACAATTACTAACAGCAACATAAACACTACTACTATTACTACTACTAATTATAATAATAAAATTCCTATTAAAATAAAACAATGGATATAAAAACTTTAAAAAGTGACAAAATTTCAAATAAATTAATAATAATAATAACAATAACAATAATAATAATAATAAGTATTATTAATTGTTATTTCTAATACAAAAATTAATTAGCTAATAATATGTATTATTTATTTTATTACTAACAGCAACATCAACAACAACAACAACAACTACTCCTACTAAAATTCCTATTAAAAAAATAAATAAATACAATTAAAACTGCAAAAAGTGACAAAAGGTAAAATAAATGTCTAACTAATAATAATAATAATAATAAGGACAACAACAATAACAATAATAATAATATATATATTTAAATGTGCTATTTTTTAGTAAATTAAGTTTATTTACCTCAGCACTGGTATTTTTATTACAATTTCCCTAACCTACAGTTCTTTTATAGCCTCCGACCAAAACGATGGCATCTGATCAAGACGCTGGTAAATTACATTTTGGCGGACATTGCAGGTCTTCATCTTGCTAATAATCGTATTCATTGGTTTTACATCAAGGGTCAAAGGCATAACCTTTAGAAAAAAATGCTTGCATTGGTTTTATATCCAATTTTATCTGTGTGCATAAATTCGAGTGGACTTCAGAGCTGCAGTGGGCTCCTTCAAACGTCCTTGACCTCTTTTTTCCCGACCCCGAACTCTCTCTTAATCCACTTACCGATCTCGCAGCTCTCTCCCGAATAGCCCTGAGGGCACAGGCAACTGTATCCCTCCCCCTCGGTCAGACAGCTCCCACCATGCAGGCACGGGTTGGTCTTGCAGGGATCATCTTCTACTGTAGATAGAGAACAAAAAGAAGATTGTATGTGTGCCCAACCCAAGTTTGGGCCTCACTTATGAAACAAAAGCAGAAATCTTCCACTTTCCAGACTGAAAATGAAGTGGAGCCTGAGCGTATGACTTTCAACAAGGTGAGAGATTAGCACATGTTTGATGTCATCCCCCGTTCATCATGACAGATGCTCCGCAGGGAAGGACAATGCAATTCACCATGTCCGCCTCTGATGATCCCTGGCCTTCATAAATTATCCGATCATCGCCTAGAGTAGCGGCGCACACTTTCGTTTTTTTTTATGGCACATTACCATACCGTTCTCGGATCATAAACACACTTTATTTCCGTGAGCTACGACTCTTGAAAAACCTGTACGGCAAAATGTTTTGGGGTGTGGTGATATATGGAAAATTTCACAGATTAAGTCATAATTACATCAATTTATGGATAGGGAACCTTTACAAGGACGTTGGTGCACATCTTGCATTGGAAATTGATTAAGTGCTGTTTTATAATCCGTTTCCAACCACGAAACGCAATCTGACAGTGCATCAAACACACCACGTCTCCTCCGGTATAATTCCAAACACGCAATTATTTACAGCAGGGGAGATAAATCGCAACACGGCCTCGCAACACATGCCACCATGTGCGTTAGACTTCCCACATCTTATCGAGTTTTACTTTGTTACAGGCCTTGGGAGCTCTTCAATAGAAATTAACTGTACTGTGTTTCTTGTCTGTTGTGACAGCTTGTTTCATTTTTCTCCTCTAACGGATTCTTCTTGAAGCACACAATCCCTTAAGAAAACAAAAAGTACACATGCAGTGATACACGAGCAGAGTATGAAAGCAGATTAAAGGCAAGGTTTGCGGCTGTGCTCTGTTGCTACTGTACTGCGCTTACATTTGTCTATTTTATTTTTATTTACAGACAGAATTCAGCTCATTTTACCATGCTGAAAAAATCAGCATGAAGTCCCATGCTGGCTCAGGCTGGATTATGATGGTCAATGCTGGTCTAGCTAGAAGACCAACATAGCAATGCTGTTAAAAATATAATAAAGTACATAAATAAACCAATAAATCTTTTTTTTTTTTGTGCCAACAAATGAAACCTGGTAATAAAAAACTATAAACACATTACATTAAATATGTAAAATAATGTAACAATAAACATTATCAATACAATATACATTATTATAAAATATTATTTATGAATTACAAATATAATAATAATAAATACATTCAAAAAATGTATTAATAATTTCCATTATTCTTTTTTTTAACATAAAACCTTTTGGTTTTGTGATATTCAAAATTGGTAATAATAATAGAAACATAATATAAATGTAGAAATGTGTACTACATGTGTAAAATAATATATTTTATAATACCCAAAAATGTGTGTTTTGCGTGTGTGTGTGTGTGTGTGTGTGTGTGTTATGTTTACATATTTTTTATAATTATAATGGTCCCTTTTGTCCAGCAAGAAACATTCTAAGATTATACATATAATATAATACAATATGTACTGGGTTTTTCAACAGGGTATTTGACAGCAGACATAAAAACGTACCAAAAGCATGTTGAAGCTAAATATTCATCCAGAACTCCATGAAGGACAAAATTTGAAAGTCGGACACAGTGAATACTTCACGTTTTGCAGTCAATTGTTCTTTCAGTCCAAAGACAACAGCCAGCAGAAACCCCCAGCTGGATGGCTGAGATTGACATGTATATGACACATGAGTGACTGCTGCTTCATAGCCAGAAAGAGCAGATAAACATTCCCCCGCTCTCTCATGAGCTCTCAAAGCCGGCTCGGCTCATCGAGAGGCAGCTGGGCTATTGTGAATTCTCCAAGCGGGGCACGATGACATAAAGATCCGCATTGACCAATTTTAATGAACGCCACCCGGAACGGAGACTCCTCTTGCACACAACTCCACGAGAGCGGCAGAGTTCAAGGACTCCTCGTCATCATTGTGATGAAATGAACTCTTCAGCGCCCACTCAAGAGCTTTTTCATCCCAAATCCCGTCAAACGGATCGTTTTCTGAGAGGATGGAGAGCTCTTGTCACTAAGCTGGAAACAGTGCAGGGAAAAATACATTCAGGTCCCAAACAATTAGTCACGACGTAGGCCATTTCCTGCACAGATCGCTAGTCCCGATGGAGATTGCTTCTCTAAACTGTGGATAATATTAAAATATCTCAGTAGGTGGTTTGAGGTGTAAATGCATGTGGTAATTCAAGCCACATATGTAAGGTTTACTCATCCCAAACGGAATTACGATAGCATGGAAAATTTGGGAGTTTCGCGATGCACAAGTGAGCATACTGAAATACTAAGTCAAAATAGGACAAGGAGAACACTTAAAGGAAACATTTGCGGATTAGCAGATTGGATCTAGATCCATTTTCCAAGTGTAAATGGAATGTGCACACTCAATCAGACAGTTACATGATCGATGAAGGCATATTAAAATATGCCAGATTTAATCTGTTGTTTTCACTTCCCATTCCTGCTCTCTTTCATCCCTGTACTATTTCCGTCAATAAAAAGTGGAAATGAAAATGATAAAAACAATAGTTAAAAACCATGACAAAAAAAGAATTAAAATAAAAATACATTTTAAATAAAAATAGTAAAAATAGTGACAAAAATGTAAATACAAAAAAATTACTGCTTTTGTTAATAAAAAGGGACAATGAAAATAATAAATAGCAAAATGATTAATTAAAATTAAACAAAATAATAATAATAATAATAATTAAACTGTTTATAAAACAGTTATAAAAGTTTCTGTCAGTAAAAAGAAAATGATGAAAACAATAATTAAATACAGTGACAAAAATAAAAAAGAAGAATGTGAATTTTATTGAAAAATTATTTCAATAAAATAAAATTAGGAATATTATTAAAACTAATAATAACTAAAATTACTGTTTCTGTCAATAAAGTGACAATAAAAATGACAAATGCGTTAAAATAAAATTCTTATTAACTTAAAAATAATGAAAATAAAAAGAGTAAAATGTGACAAAAATGAAAATAAATTTATAATTAATAAAAAAACAAATACTACTACTTTTAATAAATCAAGTTTAAATAGATGTGTGTAAAAGTGTAAATAAAAATTACTGGAGTATGTTTCCAATAAAATACTTTTCTTTGTAAATGCTTGTGAAATTTACTAGTAAAAAATTTGAAAGTTGAAAAAGAAAATTGAAGAGTGAAAAGTGTTTCTACACCATTTTTTTCAATGTAGTGATCTGATCAATCAAGACACATGAAGTGACTTTTTGCATGTGGTAGAAGGGTGGATAAACAACCACAACAAAGAAAACAATAGAACACGGATGAAAGCAATAGCAGTTAAAAGCCTTTTACGTTTCTTGCCGTTGGCTTATGATTAATTACACAGTGAGCTTAAAATAGTACATTCTTCCCCAATTCTGTCTCTTTTTATTTCTCCATGACTTTCTCACTAAAGTCCATGCACTGTTCATGGTCTCAGAGGACCCTGAACGGAGCTCATCCTGAGATGGAAACGACTGCTCAGACGATCAACACTACAAACAATATAAGTGGATAATAGTCATTTGTCATGATAAAACGCTTGATTACAAAAGAGCTTCAATACATCAAGTGCCTGCATCGCAACTTCTACCAAACAGCATCTCATTTGCACAACTTTTTTGAGGAATCAATCAAACAGACTCACAAATGAGTGTCTAACTCATGAGTCACTTGTTTGAGCGACTAGCTCTAACCCACAATTTCACTATGCACTGAACCAAATAGAAACAAAAACATGTCTGCTTGTAAAAATGCAAGTTTTAACAGCTAGAAGAGTGACTGACCTCCAAAGCAGATGTTGAACCATTAAAATGTGATCTTTTTATTCAGCCGCTATCTCTCAAAAACACAGTCCATGGCCATGAGGGACAGTCTCTAGGAAAATAACATACAAAATACAGGGCTTTACCGCCTAGACTCTTAAGTGTACAGGCTCTCTTCTCTCATAAACAAGCTGTTTATGATGCTACGCTGAGGCCCTTGTTAAGGGAGAAATACTTGAAGACTTCATCGCAGTACGATCCAATCGAACCCTCTGAGATCTTCACACTTGATAACAATAGATGAAAATTATAGTGGCTGGCCTGCACAAATAAATCTCTCTGTAGGAATAAAGTGTTGCGAGAACTTCAGCAATACTTCTGAACCTGGTGCCCAATGCTACAGAGTGATGTTTTGCTAACACCCCCTGAACTAAAAAAAAAAAGTTTGTAGAGACTGACCTTTTATGGTAAGCATCTATAAAAAAATGCCTCCAAGCAGTATTTTCGATGTATAGGAAAGACTGAAATCTCCAAAACACTTGGTCAAGATAATGTGAATACTTAAATCTTAAAAAAATATATATCTTAAATTTAGCTAGTTTAGTTTAAATTTGCTACTTTGTTTGCGCCTTTACAGTTAAAGGGATAGTTCACCCAAAAATGAAAATTACCCCATGATTAACTCACCCTCAAGCTATCCTAGATGTATATGAATTTCTTCTTTTAGACAAATACAGAGTTATAATAAAAATGTCTTCGCTCTTCCAAGCTTTATTAATGGCAGTGAATGGGGACTGAGATTTTGAAGCCCAAAAAAGTGCATCCATCCATCATAGAAAGTGCTCCACAAGCCGTTCTGAAGCGAAGCGATGTGTTTGTGTAAGAAAAATATCCATATTTAAAACTGTACAAACTATAATCTATAGCTTCCACTAACTGTGGTACTCGTGTTCACAAGAGAGTGGTGTTTCAGTGGATGACATAGGTGTAGCGTAAGCTCCGGTGAGAATATGCTAGTCTCACGAGAATCAAGTTTTGTTTACATCAAAGGAAAACCATTCTCCTCTTGGCTTATATCAAAATCCATTTTTCGTTTCTCTTTACAAATCCTCATTTTGTACTTCTAATTTGTGACCGGTGTTTTGTTTTGCTCTCTCCTCTGCACTTCTGCGTCCGTCACTGCGTGCGCCTACATCCTCCGTCATCCGCTGGAATGCCACTCTCTCATGAACACATGTACGACAGTTAGCAGAAGCTAGATATTTCGTGTACAAAGTTTTAAATATAGACATTTTTCTTCCACAAACACATAGATTCACAAGTGGAGTACTTTTTAAGATGGATGGATGGACTTTTTTGGGCATCAAAATCTCAACACCCATTCACTGCCATTATAAAGCTTGGAAGAGCCAGGACATTTTTAAATATAACTCCAATTGAAAGAAGAAAGTCATATACACCTAGGATGGCTTGAGGGCGAGCAAATCATGGGGTAATTTTCATTGTTTGGTGAACTATCCTTTTAAAGGGTAACTAAGCCCCTGGTCAGAGCCTAACTCCACCCACGGGCGGGGCTGAGCGGGGGGCGTGCACCTGGTGTGGGGTGTGGTTAGTAAGTGCCATCATACGTCACAGGGTTATGCAACGTCCAATAGGAAAATTCAACTGCAGTAGCCACCGTTCAACCTGAAGAGGCCAGCACTCAGACGTTTTTACACCATATATTGTAGAATTAAAACGCTTTATAACCAAATGTCAAAACATTTACTCGAATGAATGCACAGCACTAATAAAGACACAGTCTTACAGGTCATTAACTCAAAAAAGTTGTTTTAGGGTTTAGTTACCCTTTAATATGCATGTATGTTCTAGAGCAAGCAATCACTATCAGAAAGACAACTGGCTCTTTTAACTTCTGGGAAGTTTGAATTTACAAGTTGGAAAGTCGTAGTTAAGACGTCAAGTGGATACAAATCTTTCACTTTGGTCAAAGCAAGAGGGTGATGCTTCTTTTCCACAAAAAAAAAAAACAATTTTAAAACTAAATCATTCAATTCAAGTGTGTTTGAACTTTTTTACAGTTTAATTAAGTTTACAAAGGTAAACTTTGTAACTGATTTACAGTACGTTCTTTCATAACTGTACAATGCAATCAAATTGTCAATGGGGGGAAAAAAAAGTCATTTATTTCAACAAATTTACCATCAAAACAGACTTTGCATCCATTGTGTATACAATGTTTTCTCAGGTTCCCGGAAACTTGTGGAATTTAAAGAAATTCCTGAGTTTCCCACTTGTTATTACAATTTTGAGGAAGTGTTTAATTTGTATTACAATCTTTAGCACAATTTTTTCGAATGCACTGTTACATTTCTACAGCTGCCATACTTTGACTTCTCTCATTGTTCATTTTTATTAAATGGATCGTTTTCCTCACCCTTATAATGTCTTTGGCTGAAACGTGTCAAATTTACACTATTTAATGGGAAAGTTTACCCAAAAATGAAAATTCTGTCAACATTTACTCATTCTCAATTTACTTCCACAGTATGGAAAAAATAATAATAATACTATGGAAGTCAATGGGGACCAGAAACTATTTGGTTATTCACATTCTTCAAAATATCTTCTTACTTCTTTGCGTTCAACAGAAGAAAGAAAGTCATACAGGTTTGGGAAAATTGAGAATAAGTAAACGATGAGAACATTTACATTTTTTCAGGATTATGTTTTAATAATATATTTCAAATCAGCACTAAAATGAAAGAAAACTGTCATAAATTAAGCTTCTTTAGGTCAAATCATGCTAAAACATGCATCCAGTTAATGTACATGCAGACAAACTTTCTCAGAAAAGCATTTAGCTTTTGTAACTGTAAGGTGGGACTTCTAATGTTTCTATTAATTTTTAAGATGCTTTTGTAAATGGTCCATGTCCTTCCTCTTATCACGGTTGAAGCATGAAATATTCATACAGCATACAGATTTTGGAAACTACACTTGATTACATGTAAATCAACCAACACTTAGAAATCAACATTATACCAGATTTTCTGCATTTAAGCTGTCTCGGTTTTACCGCATCGCTCTACAGTAACTGTTGCTGTGTATAAAACCGCTGTGGGTGGTGCATCATTAAGTAAATTAAACGCTACACTTAGTCACAAAACAAACAAGTGCTTTGCAAATGCGAGAAAAGGCGCAAATGCACAGCATTCTGAGGCGAATTAACAGATTTTCACATCTCAAAATGAGTTTATCATGGTTCTTGCGATGAAGTTTATACGTGACATCATTTGAGCCTTGGAGGTCAAACCACCAGTGCTCATCATTCACTGAATGTGAGGCTGCAATTACTGTGGAGGTAAGCTGAGTGTGCATCTTGGGAAACCGAGGCCTATTTCTACCGCAATACAGATAACTCGGCATCCCTGTGGACCACAGCAATCTACTGGCACAGAGTAAGCAGTGATTTAATGTTGCTGGAAGAATGAAGCGGAGGAAGGCTGGAGTTGCCATTTACCACCGGCGAGATGACGTAACTTGCGCTGCAGTGGAACAAATTCAGATAGCACTCAGCGTTTGCTGGAGAAATCAGGGAGAGATTGTAGGAATGAGCAAAACTGGGTTTAGATCATCAAATTCAATCATTTGTCCACTTCTATGGCATAATTAGTTAGCAGGTTCACTTGATGGCCGAACAGATTTCTAAATTTAACATTACATCACAAACTCACCAATCAATCCTCTGCAGTGAATGGGTGCCATCAAAATGAGAGTCTAAACAGCTGATAAAAACATTATAATAATCCATAAGTAATCCATACAACGCCAGTCTAGCAATTAACATCATGTGAAATTTTGCTAGTAAACAGTGCTTGATCTGTTCATAGTTCTCTCCTGATTCAGACAATACAGCTTTTTCACCGGAGAAAAAAATTAAAATGTCTTGATGTATTTGGGTATTAAAAACACGCAGCTTTTTGCTTTATAAGATGTTAATTGAAGTGAAGTGACATACTGCCAAGTATGGTGACCCATACTCGGAATTCGTGCTCTGCATTTAACCCATCCAACGTGCACACACACACACACACACACACACACACCGTGAACACACACCCGGAGCAGTGGGCAGCCATTTATGCTGCGGCGCCCGGGGAGCAGTTGGGGGTTCGGTGCCTTGGTCAAGGGCACCTCAGTCGTGGTATTGAGGGTGGAAAGAGTGCTGGACATTCACAACCCCCACCTACAATCCCTGCCGGCCCAAGACGCGAACCCGCAAACTTTGGATTACGAGTCCGACTCTCTAACCATTAGGCCACAACTTCCCCTAAATTGATGAACTGTAGTTGTGTGGATTAATTGTGGAGTATTGTGATGTTTTTATCAGCTGTTTGGACTCTCATTCAGACGGCACCCATTCACTGCAGAGGATCCATTGGTGTGCAAGTTTCTCCAAAATTTGTTCCCATGAAGAAAGAAACTGAGGCCTGAGGGTGAGTAAATTTTCAGCAAATTACAAGCTACTCATAATTTTTAGTAATTAAACCACAGTTAAATTACTCTTTTTAGCTATAACTACACTGAAGCAACTGAAGTGGCAATATTTTTTAAATGCATATTATATTTTATATTACTTAAATATGGAATATTTAAATTATATAATGTAGTATTTAAATATATAACAAAATATGACACCGTATATGCAAATGTATATATATTTAAAATGTACTGCTATGAATTTGAATAATATTTTATAATAAAGGTTTAATTAAATTTAATCAGAGTCATAATTCTCAGGCACAAGATTTACATAAACTGACTGAAGCAATTCACTGGAATGAATCATTAGTGGAAAAGTGACATTAAACTAGTAACACTTTAATGAAGACTGTAGTTAAATTAATTGTGCTGATACTTTTAGTTTGTCACTTGGCAGCACTCTTATAACACCAGATCTTTCCCTTGTTAGACTACAACAAATATCAGGTAGAAATGTTAAAAACAAATCTGATGTGCTAACATTTGAGATCATGACTACAATAAATCATGACTACAACATGACTACAATAAATCTCACTGCACAAAAACACTAGCTGAAAATGGCTGAAAACCCTACGCCCAGGGATTATGGCATCTGAAAACACAAATGAATCATAAAAATAAGAGTTGACTACGTCAAAACACCACAAATGTTCTCTTATTTCTCTATTATTATTTTTTTTTTACCAGCAAGCAGTTTCCAAAATCTTTTTTTAGACCTAAGAAGTCAAGAAATGAAAAAGAGACACAATTCAAAGCGCTTAGAGGCACATAATCCTCAAACACTTAAAACCTACAATTTCAGGTCAGATTTCAGATGGAAAGGCACTAAACTTCATCCTAGCAACAAAAATCCTAAAATAATCCTAACATTGAACAACCCGGCGTTCCAATAATATCCCCGTCTTGACGTACCTCAGCACTACAACGAAAAGATTAAAGCCTGTCGGTGTCACACGCATCCTGAGATTTGCATAAATGACTGAAAATCGCACATTAAACATCCCTATTAAAAGGTTTGATGCTAAAACAAAACTACTATGTGCAAGAGTTTGGTGCGAAGGACTAGAGCCGATTTCATCTCCCTATGAATATGAAATATGGAAGAAACAAGGGGAAGAGAGCAAGAGAGAGAGAGAGAAGAGTGTCTGTGCTATTGTTAGTGCCTGGAGAGTCTGACACACAGTTAATGGTTGAAGCTCCTCCATGCTGTAGGCTTCAGGCTGCTAGGCACATCAACAGTCCTTATTTGTTCCCGCCTCTTCTCCCCTTCTTTCATTTTCCCGTTCCATCTCCTGCTTGTCTGGGTTAATATGCCCTGCTGAACATAATTTGATGTCGCTGAGGTTGCATCTGAAGAGTCTTCTAATAAAGCTGCGGTTGTTTATGCACAAAAAGCATTTGCAAGCTTGAAGTGGAATAAAGAGGTCCTCTACTGAATATGGATTCTGTACATACTGAATACAGTTATTTATGGGCAGTGTTGGGGAAAGTTACTTTTAAAAGTAATGCATTACAATATTGCTTTACTTTCCATAAAAACGAACTAATTATGTACTTTTTATGGAAAGTAACGTGTTATGTTACTTTTGCTTAGTCAATAAATGGGAAAACAAAGTAACTAGCATTACCTATTTTAAAATATATTTTACTAGCTGCTTGAAAAAAGTAATCTGATTATGTAACTCACGGCATATTTAATATGCATTACCCCAAACACTGTTTATAAGAGTGACATCCAAATTAACAGCTTTCTGAAACATTTTTGCCCTTATTTGAAATTCCAAATGCATGGAAATACGCCAGCAACAGCAAATATTACTACACTGTAAAACAAACAACCAAAAACTAAATAAAAACAAAACAATGCACATTATGACGATTGTTAAGTGGTTTTAATTTTTTAAATAACTTGATGATATATATGACAGCCATATTGGTGAGAGTAAAACTGACCAAAATGAATGAATATGACTTAAAGAAATATTGACTAAATTTAAACAATACTGTCATCAGCAAAATTTTGCAAACGAAAAAGGTCCATTGCCTATTGTCAATAGCATAGTCTGTGTGACCAATTCGAACCAGTTGCGAAATCTGCCTTGGGAAATTTTTCACCCTTAAATACGTAAAATTCCTGATTGCATGGCTTCCTTCTAAAATGACCAACACAAATTTGCAGTACAAATGTAAAACAAACAAACTAAATAAACTGAACAAAAGCAAACAAATAAACTGAACAAAAACAGATGTGCAACGATGATTAAAAATACTGTTGACGAAAATGACAAAATCCCATTTTAGTTCGAGTAAAACAGAAATCCCTTGTGAAATTCCAGTGGGAAAATGTGGATTCTTACTGAAATTTTACCTGCAAAAATTTGCAGAAAAAAGTACATTTGACCACACTTTAAAACAAACAACCTCCCTCCGAAAAAGTAAACATTAACACTGCATTTAAATGCACCTGTTACTCACATAGCAGTGTGTCCATAGGCTGAGAAATAAGCTAAAATAAGCATCTCAGTGGGGTATGGAGAGAGTCGGAGCTGTCTGGTCTATTCAGCCCAGTCGGCAGGGAACCTGAAGCAGCACGTATAATCAGATAGAAGAGGATACTTCATCACCGTGTTCCGGACTCAATCCAGGTCAGCGGCACGGTGCTGACAATGAGGCCGTCAGATATCAGGAACATCAGACTTTCAGTTCAATTTCCGACCTGGCAGAACTAGCACTACGTTTATGAAAAATGCTGAGCACGGGATGATGGAAGTAAGATGAGTTTAAGTTTACAAAACAGCTTATGACCAAATTTCAGGATTTATATACTTAACTAAAACTAGAAACCCAAAAAATTTTTATTTGAAATAAAATAAACGTTATCAGTTTTTTTTTCAGCTAGTTGCAAAGGAAACATTTCTCATTTTTATTTAGGTTAACTTGTACTAAAAAAAAAAAAAGAATATATATATATATATATATATATATACACATATACATACATATAAAAAATAAAAAAGATGACAAAAACACAAAAAATTATTAAACATTTAACTAAAATGCCCAATTCGAAAATCACCACTAATAAAGCAAGAAAGATGTCAAAGCCACGGTGTAGTGGTAGTGCACATTTAGAGTTTTTTTCCTTTCTTGCCTCGTGTGTTTTTCTGTCTGTCATTCTGTCTAAATATCTGTCTGTTGTTCTATCAGTCTATCGTTCTGTCTATCTGTATGTTGTTCTGTCTAACTATCTCTGTTTTTCTGTCTGTCAGTCTGTCGTTCTCTCTAACTAGTCTAAGTCTCTCTCTAACAGTCTGTTGTTCTGTCTGTCTGTCTTGTCTGTCACTCTGTCATTGTCTATTATTCTGTCTATCTGTCTGTTGTTCTGTCTATTTGTCATTCTGTCAGTCGTTCTGTCTAAATATCTGTCTGTTATGTCTTTCAGTCTGTCTATCTGTATGTCGTTCTGTCTAACTATCTCTGTTTTTCTATCTGTCTGTCTGTCGTTCTGTCTATGTGTCATTCTGTCTAACTATCTGGCTGTTGTTCTGTCTATTTGTCATTCTGCCTATCAGTCTGTTCCTTTCTGTCTAACTATCTCTGTTCTTCTGTCAGTCTTTTGTTCTTTTTAACTGTCCATAGTGCTAACTGTCTGTCTATTGTTCTATTGGTCTGTCAGTCATTCTGTCTGTTGTTCTGTGTATCTGTCATGCTGTCTGTCATTCTGTCTTGTTCTATCTGTCAGTCTGTTGTTCTATCTATCATTCTGTCTATCTATCTGTCTATTGTTCTATCTGTCAGTCTGTTGTTCTATCTATCATTCTGTCTATTTGTCTGTTGTTCTGTCTATCTGTCTGTCCTTCTGTCTGTTGTTCTGTCTATCTGTCTGTCTCTCCTTCTGTCTATCTGTCAGTCTGTCCGTCTATATACCTCTATTGTTGTGCCTGTAATCCAGCTTTGTCTGTTTTTCTTTGTTTATCTATCTGTCTTATAAAAATGCAAAATTATCGAAAAAATTAATAAATAAAAAACACTATAAACGGATCACAGAAACTTCTTCTTCCCTGTTCTTAAATTAGTATTTTAAAAAGAATATCAAACCCTCCATCTCTAAGATCTAACCTTTTGATGTTTACAGTTGCTTTAGTGCACACACATAACAAACATTGTGGTTCCTGATACATAAGACCACCCAGCGGATCGTGTGGGTGGTGAGACAGTAAATAAACCATCTGAAGGAGGGTGTGATGTTTGCCTGGAGAGAGCCTAGCAGCTTGGTTAGCTGCAAGTACAACTGTTAGCTTGTCTACAAGCAGTTGTAGCGCTCGGCGCTCACATGATCAAAGCCTGAATGCAGCACATGTAGCTTCCATGAAGACTGAAAGGTACATTGGAAGCAGCCATGCTAGCTTCCTGACCTCAGATGCGATCATTATCTCCCCTGAAATCGCTTTCACGGCTGTTATTAAAGCCAGTTATTAAAGCCAGATTCATACACGCAGTGCAATACATTAGGGGAAAATAATGTATTCTGAAAACAGAATAATCAATGAGGAAAAACTGTAGGGTGGGACTTTTCCCTAGTTCTTCTGGTCAATGTTAGTTAGTACAGATGATGTTTTTAGACATATTTCGCGCTGAATTTACTACACTGATCATATATTCATTGTGTATTACCTTGTAGGCAGGGTGATTCATCTTAAAGAGCTGGATGATAATAACTCACAGGCTTTCTATTGTCTGTCCGAACCCCAGATTGGGCTTTATAATTTAGAGTCTGGCAGTGAGATGAATGTAAGTCTTGCTCACAGTATCAAAAGCAACAGCACAGGGTAACAACGAGCTACAAATAAAGCACATTAAAAAACAATTAAGTATGCGGTATATGTGAAACCTAATAAATCACAAGTCTCAAAACAATTTAAATTGAGGTATTTTTAAATACTTTTGTATTTTAAATATTTTAAATAAAATATTTGCAAAATAAAAAATATTTTCATTTAATTTAAAATAAAATTCAGTAATTCATATCAATATAAAAAATATAATGAGAACATGTATGTTTATGTGCATCATACTGGATTAAAATTTTATTAAATATTAATATTTCAGCAAAATAAATAAAATTGAATATTAAACTTTTAGCAAAATAAAATAAATAAATAAATAAATTCCAAGAATAAAAAAACAAAAAAAGTGAGAAAAAAATCTACTAAATTAATTAAATAAAACAGTAAAATAATAAAATAAAATAAAAATTAGAGTACAATGAATTACAGTACATAATTCATTTATTATATATTACATTTACATTTAGTCATTTAGCAGACGCTTTTATCCAAAGCAACTTACAAATGAGGACAATGGAAGCAATCAAAATCAACAAAAGAGCAATAATATGCAAGTGCTATAACAAGTCTCAAATAGCTTAATGCAGCATACGCAGAGCTGGCGCCAGGGCACCTCCGTCAGGGGGGCACCACTCACGTTGTGTGTGTGTGTGTGGTGGGGGGGGGTACGGTCCAGGTGGGAAGCGTGCAATCTGTGATCGCGTGCAGTTGCTGACGCTCGCTAAAGCATGCAATTGCTTTCTTATGTACGCTGTTTTATCGGTTTCACTTTCGCTTTCGAAATCAATCACGTTCAGCGAGGAGGCGAAAGGATGGAAAGTGGTGGGCACAGTAACTTGTAACTTGGCGCCGGCCCTGAGTATACGTAGAAAGTTTTTTTTTGTTTTTTTTTAAAAAAAGAATAGAGCAAGCTAGTGTTAGAGGCCTTTTTTTGCTTTTGTTAATTGCATATTAAATAAAAAGAAAACAAACAGATAAAATACAAAAAGATTAGAAAAGCTAGTGTTTTTTTTAGTTTACCCCGCGGGCTGCCTGTTGCCAACCACTGTTCTAGAGGGTACATAAGTCTGAGTTATTAAGTTATTAACCCCTGCAATAAAAATAGTGTGGGTCTGTAAGAATGCATATAGTAACAAAACAAAACATAATATAAAATAAAATAAAAAATTAAAATAAATATCCACAGAAAAAAATTATAAAATAGAATAAATGGATAAATAAAATAAACATAATAAATTGTTAATAAGTTAAGAGCCTGTTAAGTTAAGAGTGTAGTGTGTGTGTGTGTGTGTGTGTGTGTATGTGTGTGAGAGAGAGATTTAGTCAAATGCACATGTTCAAGACTGTCTGTCTGTTTACATGTGCATCAATACTTTATTAAAATTAAATGAAATATTACCATTTCAGAAACAAAATTCCAAAATAATAATAAACAATAAAAAATAAATAAAAAAAGAATAAAAGAAAAGAAAATGAAAAAATATAAAAATATTTAATAAAATTTAGAAATACGCTAAATAAAATACTGACAAAATAAAATATAAGAAAATAACCTGCACAATCGAAATATTGTGGGCCTGTAAGAGCACATATAGTGTGCTAAGTGCACATGTGTAAAGACAGATAAACATGCTTCAATGTGTATCCTGCTTCACTAAAATAAAAATTAAATATTAAACTTTAAGCAAAATGAAAATATTTATATTTTAGCAAAATCAAATAAAATTGAATTAACTAAAATATTTTATTTTTAAAAATCACAGTAAAATGTATTACTTACTATTATCGGCCTGCTCAGAAATTGGGTGGGTTTGTGATAGTGTATGTAGTATGTGTGTGTGAATGAGTACACTGCATCTGTCTGTAATACAAAGACCGATGAACATGTCTGTTTCCATGTGCAAACAGCTCCAAGCCATGTCAGCGAGAGTGATGGAACAGCAAAGTCGCGTAAGACACAGGACCTCCTCATTTTTATCGCAGAGCGACGCGCTTCTCTAATTAAGGGCAAGCCGGTCTGGTGCTGGTGTTATGACTACCGTGACGGCGGCTATTTTTCAAAAAACACTTCTGTGACGCCTAAAAGGCCTCGGGGGAGAGGCAGAGAACAGCAGCCTCTCCACCGGCAGATCATTGATTAAAAAGGCTTATGAACTTCCACCTGTGCTACAGGAAAAGGAGGACAAACAGGACTCTCTGCTCTTTGTGCTCAAAAGCAACCAGGTTTTTGGAAGGAAATCCTCAGGCAAAAAATCTGCTCAGATGCGTGTTTCTTTCTGTCAGTTAAAAACAGTTGTTTAGCAGCAGTTTTGTCTCGTCTTTTCCGTGCATTTCAAAGTTCTTCCTCGTTTTGTTATATGCTAAACAGTCAAAGCTCTGCAGCAACGATTCATTTAACAGACAGACAAAATCTGACCTTAAAAAAACTTTTTGTTCTGTAGTTACGTACTTTGTGCTGCAGAAACATGCGTTAAAAACTGTAAAACTTCTCATTTGGGCTGTATGGTCTGGGTTAAATGATTAATTCTTTCAAGTGTTTTGTATACTAAAAGATGTCCATCTGTTTACATTTATTCTATGCCAGAGGCCTACTAGAGCTGCTTTAAAGATCATTACTTTGTTTGCTGACGTGGTTTTCTGTGTTCTTGCATCCTAGGAAACTCCTACACAAAGAAATCGATTTGAACAAGGGGAGGTTGAGCTTATGTATACGGCACCATTTTAAACATGCTTATAGACTAGAGCAAGACTGGAGTCAATTACTGAACAATCTACTGGCTTCTGTCAACATTGATTTGTTTTAGACTAAGATCTCTGCCTTAGCTAGACTTTCTAATTGCACTGGTCCTAACCTTCTAATTACTCTGAGGCTGCAGCAATTCACTTCTCTGTTGCACTCTGTTTGTGTACAAGAAAGAAAGAACTAAAGATAGAAATATAGAATGGAACAAAGGATGAACAAACAAAACAGAGAGGGAAGGACCAAAAGAATAAGAATAAAATTATATGAAGGAAAATAAGAAATAAATACATTATCGAAAAGTGGAAAGAAATAAAATAACAAAAAGAAAAAGAAAAAAAAAAAAAAAGAATGAAAGACATAAGGAGAAAAACAAAAAAAGGAAGAAGAACAAAATTAATAAAGACCAAAATAAAGAATGATAAAAAGAAAGAAAAAAGAACAAAAGAAAGAATGATGGAAAGAACTGAAGAAAGAAAATAAAGCGTAAAATAAAGAATGAACAAAATAAATAATGGAAGAAAAATAACAAAAAAATTAAATAACAACAGAATGGAAAAAACTAATAAACAGCAAAATAAAGAATGAAGAAAAAAAGAAATATAATGAGATGAAGAAAGAAAAAAAATAAAAGGGCAAATAAAAGGAAAGAATGGAAGAGAAAAATAAAAAAAATGAAGGAATAAACTAATGAAAAAAGAAGGAAACCACAAGCAAAACAAAACAAAAACAAATCAAGAAAGAAATAACAAAGGAAAGAAAGAGAAAAACAAAAAGGATGAGAAAGTCAAAGAAGGGAAGACAGAATGGAGAAAAAAAATTAAAGAATAATATAAAGAAAGACTGGAAGAAAAATAACAAACGAAAATAACAAATGCAGGAAAGTATAAAAGAAAGAAATGCAGTGCCAAAGAAAGAACATAAGAGAGACAAAACGGAAAAAGGAAAGAAAAAATTTTTAAGAAAAGAAAGAGCAAACAAAAGACATATAGGAAAATAAAGAGCATAAATAAGAAAGAATGGAAAATTAACTAACAAATAAACAAACCCAAGTAAGCTCTCTCAAAGCGTTTCAGGTCAAATTTCAGTTTGGCAACCAATTCTCACTATTAACTATGACTTCTGCCTCAATAAATGCCTAATTTGCTGCTTATTACTAGTTAGTAAGGTAGTTAAGTTTAGATATAGGGTAGGATTGAGGGATGTAAAAAATGGTCATGCAGGCTTTATAAGTACTGATAAACAGGCAATATGCTAGTAATATGCATGCTAATAAGTAACTAGTTAATAGTAAGAATTGGTCCCTAAACTAGTGTTACCGCATTTCATATCTTTCATGTTGTAACCGGCCTTTAGATTCTCATATCAACAGAACACAGCTGAAGAGTGATTTACCTGAAGTTCTGGAGGAGCTGTTTTCACTCCCATCCACAGTTGTGTCTTTCTCTGGGCTTCCTGTGGTCTGGGATGAAGATTCCTCCGTTGGAACCGGTTCAGATGTTATCCAGCCCTGAGCCAACACAAATGACTCCGACCCTCCTGACCTGGATTCAGCCTGTTGGGAAGTGTCCTTTGGACCTGGACTAGGCGGGTGAACCGTAGGTCCAGCTTGCGTCATTATTATGGTAGGAAGCGGTGGTTGTGGAGTATCTACCTCTTCTTGAAACACAGGTAACCACGTGCTAGAAACAGCTGGATCCGGAGTACACAAAATGTCTTCGGTAGTGGTTTCTTCTCCAGGTTGGGAAGGAGTGATCCCTACGGTTGGTGGTTGAATTGCTAGCTTATCCTCATTGCGATCTCCAGGGCTTGGTGTAGTAGGCGTTCTGGAAGTGTGTGTTTCCGGTGCAATGGTCAACCCTAAGTCTTGCTTCCGTTTAACGAAAGGCACATTGACTTTGTTCGAGAGACTGTTCTTGTGTTTTTCAATGGGCCGATGGACATACTTGATTTCCCCCCTGGCTTCCTCAACCGTGTCGGCAGGTTTCTCATGCTTGGATTCAGAAGAACTGGATGCACTAGTAGGTTGAGTCGTCTGGAGACTCATAAGCTGCCATCTGACAGTGGTCTCCAGCGGGACTCCGTGGTCATCGGATCCATTTATTTGGCTGTCAAGGGTGAACAGTAACTCCTTCCCTGCACTTCCCTCGCCATCTTTTTCTTCCTCTGCAGATAATGGCGACAAAGGACCTTTAGGAATAGGGTAACCATCCTCGTTCAAGTCTTTCCCTTCCCCGGAGAAGTTCTCAGGGTTGTTCCTGGAAACAGGAATGGTCATGATCTCCAAACTGGCTCTTTTGGCTTCCATGGGACTGCTTGTTTGAGTTATGAAATGCCTATCATTGCTTGGGGCAACTTTTAAGGACTTTATCGGCCAAATTTGTTGGCTGCTCCTCATGGAACCGAAGCTCTTAGATGCCGAAGAAAGAGTCGGATCCGCCGTTCCTGATCCAATCGCTCCTGCAGGGATGACAAAAAACTGTGATTAACGGAGCGAGGGAGGAGATCGTTTCATGTAAATGTATGTTTAATTAGCGAGCAAAATATGCTAACTCCCGCCCCAGAACTATGGTAATTAACTTTAATGTGTGCGGCTCGATATAGTACTGTCATTATTTATCCGTCAATGCCCTGGAGATATCCAGCAATTAATCGGTCTCAACACACCTATCTTGTAATCAAACCCGTTTCAAAGGGAAAATGAGCTACAAGCATAGCTAAAATGACCTTTGTTTTCTTCCCAGAGGGTCATATTTGACTCCCGGGTGAAACGGGGATGAAATGTACATTCGTTTTCAAAGCAATCCAGGTAATAAGGCTCTTTTTCATCATGCTCCTCTCCTGTTAATTCCGTTTTCATCATGCTCCTCTCCTGTTAATTCCGTTTTCATCATGCTCCTCTCCTGTTAATTCCCAATGCTTTCTAACAGTAAATCTAGACAAAATAAGACCCAAATCTTTATGTTCAAGAAGCAAAAAGGTCTGGAATTATATCATAATGTGTGTAGGTATCAATTCAGAGCGCGCAATAAAGTAAAAACGCCATAAGCACTAGACTTATTATTAGTATTATTACGTGACTCAGCACACTGCAGCACATGGTTCTAAACCAAATCCTAAACAAAGATTTCACTGGCTGTGTGGAAGAGATATTTGGTTTAGCTTAAGTATTTACTGTGTGCATGGATAATTCATATATCTGCTCAGGTAACATGCTTTGCCTTAAAGGAAACAAGCAGTGTTCAGCATTTAGGCCGTTTGAGATATTCACAGACCATATGTTCGGTACACACAATGAAATATTAAACAATAATGAATTATTCAAGACTCTGCTGTTGCGGTGTCACATGAATGTGGTGCAATTTACATAACCAAGTAATTGAGCAATTAATGATATGAATAACTGATTACTCTATGCAGTCACAGGACTGTGATGGTATTAAACATGTTCATGAGATGTACAAAAGCAGTGAATTAAATAGATTCTACCAATTACCTGGATGTACTGTAATAGTGGGACAATTACCCACATAATGTAAAGTATTTGGAGCAAGATCAAACCAAGTGGCATCTGCACACAAAAGCTGCAAGGGATTTTTTATATCCATTTTTGCGATTACTTTTAAGCAGTTGGTGTCAAGGTGGTTTTTAGTCTGGGTGATACAAAGCTCCATTTTGTGGTATATAGTTCCAAATATGAGCTATTAAGCTGAGCTATTAAGTTGCAATTGTAAGATTGCACAATTGTAAGATAAGTCACATTTACAAGATAAAAAGTCGTAACTGTGAGACATGCATTTACAACTGAAAAAAAGAAAAAAGAAAATCTCAACTGGGATATACAATATCACAATACTGAAAGTTTAAATGTGAGACAAAGTCACAACCAAGAGGCATAAATCTGCAATTGGTAGATGTAAAGTTGAAATTCTGAGATATAAAGTCTCATTCAGAAGAAGTCGTTGCAATTATGAGATATAAAATATCACAACTGGGATAATAAGTCGCAATTGGAAGATATAACGTGGAAGATGTTGCAACTGGGGAAAAAGTTTCAATACTGAGATATAAAAGTCGGAATTGTAACAAAAAGTCGCAATTGCAAGATATAATGTCGCATTAAAGTCGCAATTGGAAGAAAGTGTTGCATTCGGGAGAGTCCTAATTATAAAATTTGGAGATACAATGCTGCAGTCAGAAGAACTGAAGTTGAAGTTCTGAGATATAAAGTTGCATTCAGAAGAAAGAGTTGCAATTATGAGATATAAAATCAGAACTGTCAGATATAATATCGCAATCGGGATAAAAAGTCACATTTGTGAGATATAACATTGCATTCAGAAGAAGATGTTGCAATTAGGAAAAGAAGTTGCAATAATGAGATATGAAGTCACAATAGTGAAAAAAATCACAATCACAATCATTAAATAAAATATTGCATTGGAAAAAGCCACAATTATGAGATAAAACTGGGAAATATTAAGTCGCAATTGTAAGAATAGTGATGTTTTTAGACATACATTTTAAGACAAAAAGTCACAATTTGGAGATGCAATGTATTTAGATGAACTTAAGTTGTAATTCTGAGATATAAAGTTGCATTTAGAAACAAATCAGACAGGAGAGTAGATTAATTTCGGTGGACTTCAAAAAAATGAAAAATGGTGTGTATTGATATCTTTCAGATGAAATAAAATACGTTCTGACGTTCATTCATTTATTTCATGTTTATTTCGAAATGAAAAGACGATTGGTTCACATATGCCATTTGAACTGAGGCAATACAACGATCAGTAACGACACATTAAAGAGTCACAAAACGGTAGTCAATTTATTCTTTAAATTTCTTTAAAAATAACAAAATTTGAAAGCTGAGAACTTGTTTCATACCAAACCTGCTCTGTTTTGTCTGTTGGCAGTTTCCTTTTTACCTCGCGATGTATTTTTCACTGCGCGAGAACATGATGTGTGGCGTGAGAGTGCCATGGCTTGTCAGACATAGCAACAGTAACTAAGGAGGGTGGGTTTTCGCGAAGGGTCAATTGGGAGATATAAAGTCGCA
Source organism: Barbus barbus (assembly GCF_936440315.1). Classification (NCBI taxonomy): domain Eukaryota; kingdom Metazoa; phylum Chordata; class Actinopteri; order Cypriniformes; family Cyprinidae; genus Barbus; species Barbus barbus. Next base: position 10,468,959 of record NC_136727.1, read on the forward strand.
ATAATGAGAAAGTGATCATTTTCAGACATAAAGTCCCAATTATAAGACAAAAAATCACAATTTGGAGATGCAATGTTGCAGTTAGAACTAAAGTTGAAATAATGGGCAAAAGGCTGCAATATAGAGAAAAATTAATTGATAAATGTGAGATATATAAATTCTCAATTATAAGAAAAAAAGTACCAATTATGAGACAAAGTTACAATTGTGAGATTTTTTTTTTACATTTTTCTTTAGATTAAATGCCACTTGATTTGATATTTTGCATCTAATGCAATGACATTCATGCATCTTGTGGTTTAAGTGTCCCCTTAAACAGTGTAAATAAAGCTCAAGTATCTGGACACTCAACAAAACAGATACTTAAGCACGTTTTTCTTTGGGACAGATGCATTTCCGAGAATTTCTTCATAGCACACATTTATATGAATACAATATTTTGTGGAACTCAAAGACATGGCGAGTTTATATAAAAGATGGCAGGATTTTCTGAATTCTCAACAGGCTCTATGTAATGAAACTCGAAACAAGGGGAGAGACGGAGCAGCATGCAGTGAAGGGTGAAACAGCCAGTGAATCCGAACTCAACTAAATGACCTCTGCTGGAGGAAAAACTAACGGAAACAGCCAGATTGAGTCCGGAGTATCTTTACGCACACACTCCATGGCCCTGACGATGATCACGCCTCGTATAATTGGGAGAGACTTGGAATTTGTAGCGGTGCCTGCGGTTTCGGCCAAAGCACATTAATTAGATTCGGATGTAAATAATGCATGCTGACTAAAGCTGGATTTTCACCCGGCATTAAACATTAATGTTCCCTGTTGAATTTGGTTTGCGGGGAGGATATTTGTACTGATGATGCCTTGAGAACGGACTGCTGCCAAAACCCATCGCGCTAAAACCACACCAGTTAGACATGCTTCAATCTCAGCCTAAGGCTCGCAACGCTCTAAATTTTCAGAGGTTGGATCCCAATTTGCTGTCTCTTACTATGCAGCTTTACTTGGCACAGATATGACAGACATTGATATCCACTAAAAGCCCTAGAGCAGGAGGCAGAATACATCTCAGCGCTGTGACCTCTACAGCGACCCTCCCACTTTTGTATTCCAGAGAACAAATCGTGTCGGCAACCTTCCTCTTCGGCACCTGTGCCTGAAGAACCATTTGCTGCCATATTGTTTTTCTTTCAAAACAATGAAAAAATAAACAGCAAGCTGTTGGAGAACGTAGTATGCCAAGGGCATTTATCTTTGCACCAAGTGGATGCCACATTTGATTTGCGGCGAATGAAAGCCACACTATGAGGGTTAAAAGTACAGTCCATTCAGTGATGAAATGTATACTTGGATTCAGCTGAAGAAATACCAAAAATACATCCTTCCACTAATTTACAGTGGATAAAATCTCTTGTTTTTTTTATAGGCCTACGTGATTTTATTTTTTATGTTTTGCTCTGTTCACTTCCTTTCATGGGTGCTTCTTCAGCCATGAAGAATCTTTTGGACATGAACAACTTTTCACACTTTTTTTTGTCCACTAACAAATTTGCACTGTCTAAAGGTAATGTCTAGTGACTTTAAAATCAACCCATGAGACAAATAAGTGGTTGAAGTTGAAGAATAAACATTAGATTGACCTCTCGGTTGAAAGATTGACTTCTTGGCCAAAAATCTATAATAGAAGAAACTCACTTTTGTGGTTTCACATCACCCAGTTCTACATAAACCAAGTATAAAATAATACAAAATGTAATTAAGCCCTATTCTAAATTAAGCATGAGCTTCACCTACTTCACATACTTCAATTAAGAAGAGAAGCTGCATGGTCTTGTGTAATTGTCCTTGCTTAAACTTCTATTAAGCTTTGGATGAGTGTATTGTACCTTTGGTTGGTCCAGTGAAGCTATCTGTGAAGGTCTGGGAATATGAATGATCCATATAAGAATTGCTTGGACTCTTTATCTCCTGTTGCGCAGCCACCAAGACCAATTCTTTCTCCTGTTCCAAGAGTTCTTCTTCTGGATCTGACGTGGAGGGATTGTATGAATGTTCCTTGATATTAGGCTCCACGATGGCATTATCAGCACCAACTTTGCTTGTTATAACTCTACTTGGCTTCGTCCTGGCAGGTGAGACCATTTCTGAGGTTCCTCTGTAGAGGCTGGACTCCGTGGCTGGTATCTCAGGTTCTCCAGTCCCAGTCCAGTACCTAAATGGCTTCATGATTGTGTTCACAAAGTTGGAAATGACACTGTTGCTGGTCTGAGCTTGCGTAGAAGAAGAGGGCGTGGTTGAAGACGGGTCAGGAGACACATCAGGACCATCTGAATCATCGGTCTCCTCTTTCGCCGAACCCCCTTGAAGGTTCTCCTGCTTTTCCGCAGCATCGTCTTCCCATTCTACAGACCTTTCTTCAGGTCCAAGATGGATTACAACATGCTCCTCTGAGATTTCTGAAGACTCGTTGTTTATGATGGACTTGAAGTCTTCTTTCTCAAGATCGACCAGACCGGTCCAAGTTGAAGGCTCAGGGAAGGCTCCGTTTCTTTGGAGCTGCACCTCTTCGTCGCTTGAAGAGTTCAAATTGGAGTTTTCTAGGGTTTTGTGGAGTATCGCCGCCTGCTCTTCAAAATTCTTCTCTGAAAGAGGAAGATAGTCTCGTTAATGGTGGCATTGACAGATAAAACTACAAAGCAGATATCCATACAGAAGTCCGTAATACGAAGTTAACCTAATCCTCATTTCATACATTTTTCAGATACTCCTGACACAAGGGTGAAACTCTTGATAAATTATTCGGATGTATGCTGCAAAATTATGTAAATGGGATGTAAAAGAATTTTTCATGAAACTTCTCAAAGTAAAAAAAGAAATCTCCAGCTCATCATTGAGATCGAAACCCCCCAAAAAGATTAAAAGATCTTTGTATGAATATATGCTTGTAGCAAAACAGAGAAAGGCCAGAAGTTCAACCAACTTTGATAGCAGTAGGCGTCAAAGAGGTCACTAGTGTCTGGGAATCCGGTGCGGTTGGGGTTGTGGTAAACGGTTCGTACTCCTGGTTCATCTCCTCCGCAGTTACGCCGGGGCAGGTTGATGGGGTAACGCACGCTGCCATCTGCCAGCCATCCAGGGTCACAGCGGTCTAAGCCACCCTGCCAGGCCAGGTAGAGCTGCCCGACCGTGGCCAGCTGAGCTCCCAGAGTGTGGCAGTGAGTGGAAGCAGACGCCAGGCTCAACTTCTCTGGCACGCTGGTGTGAAACACTTCACCTAGAGAGAAGAGATGTAGTGCTCATTATTTATAAGTGCTAATAGAATGCTGCTGTTTGCAACATGAGACCTATAGATAAACTTTATAAAGAAATTAAATTTGGTAATATATTCATAATATTGTTTAACACATCTACACTGTAAACCATGTGATTGCTAAATATAGGAAAAACTTCAAATGTACTTTTTGTAACAACGAGATTTAATGTATTGTTTATTCATTTTTACGGAACCCCACAAACGACATGCAGGAAAAAAATAGTGACGCGTGCACACAACTTAACCAGAGGGTTAATTCGTTCCCTTGTTTTAAGTAAATTGTTCCCACAGTATAATTCACAGTAACATTTGCTTAATTTGATTTGATTAAACTAAAACGAGACCACGATGTGACCATGACCATGTCATGTGCACGATTTAGTAAAGCGAAGGAAAAAATTATTATATTGTGCGCACAATTTAGTAAAACAAGGGAACAAATTATTACATTGTGCGCCTCATATATTTTTTCCCCCTGCATGTCATGTTTGGGGCTTGGTACATTTTTGACTGTATTTCTAGAAAATTGGAAAATTAGATTTTTAATGGGAAAAGGATGTTTGATTATTTTCATAAAATAAAATAAAATACAAGACATTTGTCATGTTAAAAATAAAAACAATATATAGCAATATTTAATAAAATATTAGATATATACTAAATAAAATACTGAATGTTTGTCATGTTGAAAGTAAAATAAAATAAAATCCCCCACAATGGCAAAAATCACTTTGTTTTTCTGTAACAGATCCAATTTATGTTAATATACAGTAATATACAAGGACAAAACTAAATAATTCTAAATAAGTCCACCCAAAGATGGATAGATGGGTGGATGAATGGATAGGCAAATCGATAAGACAAATAAATAAACACGTCAATTAATAAAACATTATATCTATTAAAAAAAAGTTCTGTAAAAATACATAAATTAATAAATTACACCAATATGACAGGCATTAAACTTTTAAGACATTCAGGAATACTAATTCACAGCAAGAGGCAGGGCCGTCACTCCTGCACGAAACAAATGGACATGCACTTTTAAAAAAAAGAAGCATGTTATAACTGTACCCGCTCTGGCATAGACCGTAGGGCTGAGCTAAAAGCATGGTGACCTACTTAGATGTTCTGGGAGTTGGGACATGAGCAGGTACATGCATCGCCGCCATCTGAGGCTCACAAGGACATTTAAAGACAGTTTTTGAATGACTGAGCTGTAACTGAATGCATCTGCGGTACCTTGCAGGCCGTTGGCAAAGCAGTACACATCGAACATCTCGTCGGGGTCTCGGCTGCCATAGTTCCTCACGCCAGGTGAGTCCTCCCTGTCGCCAAAGCAGCCGGGCCGAGGCGACTGGATGGGATACCTGGGTAAGGAGCCAAAACAAACCAGGAGTCATTTCCAAGGAGGGAAGGAGTGAGTAAGATAAACTGTGCAATTACTGGAAAGCACATCGATTTGGATGGCGCAGGGGTGCCGGCTAAAATCTGATTAAGAGATTATACATGGCACTCCAGGGTTTCCGAAGAGAAATAGCGAATAGGGGTTCTCACGCAGCCCAAATATTGAAGTCAGTTATATAAAACCATTACAGCAGCCCACATATATTCCATCCCAGTCCAGAGATCTCTGATGTCTCCATACGCTTGCGCTAATTGCACGTTTGCGTCTTCACTGATATGTAGCCAAGCTTCTCTGGAGATGGCCCAATTAGAGCTCTTCCATGCAGGGAGGGGAAAACCCACTCGCGCTTTTATTCGGTGAGGGCCGGGCCTCGCGGCTCAATTACGAGCTGACAATATGAGGTAGATATGAATGTTGAAATCAATAGCCGCCTGACATTCAGACAGGGAAAAGTGATTGGAGGTGGCAAGCCTGAAGAAACGGGCTGTAATGTGGTCGATACATAATAGATATTACGATTAATTAGAACGGCTGATTATTAAATTGCTTTGAGTCCCGGATTCCTTCTGAAGAAAGTTGCGCTATTCTGTTTCATGCAAGGGGGACCAATTTATCGGCACGGCAGCTCAAATTTTCGTTCTGATCTACAAAGTGATAGTTTTATAAGTAACATTAAAAGGAAGATTTAGAAATTAGCTGGGGAATAGAATTATGTAAACATGTTCAAAGACTTCTTTGCTCCCAAATATATACTTGTTTCTGAATTTGGTCCACAAAATTGAAGAAAAGCAAAAGGTCTTTTAGTAAACCTTTACATCATGTACTTCGTATACTAGTATGTAATAGACCTGTAACTCTTACACACACACATATATATTAGTGCTGTCAAAATTAGCGTTAACGCATGCAATTAATTTTGTCCAATTTAACGGTGTTAAAAATATTTAAATAAAGATAAAATATTAGACATTTGTCATGTTGAAAATAAAATAAAATTGAATATTCTATAAAATATTATACATAAAGCAAAAAAAAAACATGTCATGTTAATATTAATTACAGAAATGTTATTGAATATTATAAATGTACACAATAAAAAACACTGTACTTTTGTTCTGTTGAAAATACAATAAAATAAAATAGATGCTAGACATTTGTGACCCTGGACCACAAAACCAGTCATAAGTAGCATGGGTATATTTGATAGTAATAGCCAAAAATACATTGTACGGGCCAAAATTTTCGATTTTTCTTTTATGCCAAATAATCATTAGGATATTAAGTAAAGAAAATAAATTTCCTACTGTAAATATATCAAAACCTATTTTTTGATTAGTAATATGCATTGCTAAGAACTTCATTTGGAGAACTTTTCTCAATATTTAGATTTTTTTTTGCACCCTTAGATTCCAGATTTTCAAATAGTTGTATCTCAGCCGAATATTGTCCAATCCTAACAAACCACACATCAATGGAAAGCTTATTTACTCAGCTTTCTGATGTATTTAAAACCCTTATGACTTGTTTTGTGGTCTAGGGTCACATTTGTCATGCTAAAAATAAAATAAACATTAAAATGTTTAATAACATATTATAAATACACTAAATATAATGGAACAGAATTACATAAACAAACCAAAGACGTCTTAAATGCTAAATGTAAAAGGCACATTTCCAAATCTGGTTCACAAAAAACTGACTAATCTCTTGTTCTGACCTCACAGTCTGGTCCGACAGCCAACCAGCATCGCAGTTGTCGTAGCCGTCATCAAAAGTGGCCTGAAGCTGGGCCGGCGTGGCGATATTGGCAGAGTTCTCGAGACAAACTCTTTTGGCGTCAGTGAAGGACAGCGCGTAGCGGTTGTGAGGCACGCGGTAGTGAAAGATCACTCCTGTTTGGGGAAAAAAGTGCATAATGGGAACCATGCATAAACTCTGTCCCAAATGAACAGCAATAATATGTGTTTAACTTAAGAAACGAAACAATGCAGGCCCCTTGAAACACTTTATTTCCTGAATTTCACTTTCATTCCTGTTTTTCTGCCATTCCTCAATCCTGTGAGAAAAGCAAAAGACAGGAACACAGTACAAAAGAAGCGAAATCCCAGCACCAGTTCTTTGACCAGTTAGAGGACGGACTTACAGTCCGATGTATAAAGAAATTAGATTCCTGGGATTGCTTTTGAACTGTCCGTCTGTTATTGCCAGAACACATGGGTTTGGAGTCCCTTTCGTCCTCTACTCTACACACCACGTCCATAACCTCCACTGTCGGCTGCCATCCCGGGAGAACGCACAAACATGAAAGGGACAAAGGAAAATCCTCAAAGCTAGGTGGGCCAATTTATGGCGAAACACTTCAGACGACGTCTTAAGAGGGAAAATTTCAGTCTCCTGAGCAATACGGCCTGTTTTTTACCCAACTGTGGCAGCTACGCGTGACGGCCCACTTCAAAAGGGCATGGGAGGAAAACGTCTCTCTCATTTTTTATTTGCTTCCTTCCTTTTTTCGGCCTGCTTCTCTTTTGTGCTTCCCATTGGAGTTTAGGACAGACTCGGAGCTTATAAAAATATTCACTGTCTGTGACAAACTTCTGGGGATGAGATATGCGAGACTCTCGTCCACTGAGGAATGCCGCATCTTATTAGAAAAGGGGGTCAGAGTTTCCATATCTCATTTCCCCAAGACATAATCCGGGGAAGGTCAGATTTGTGACCAGTTAGCTAACTGTTTTGTTGAATGTCTGTAATGTTTCACTGAGTCTTAAATCCTAGCTACACTTTTTCTTTTTAAAGGTGCCATAGAATGGAAAACTGTATTTACCTTGGCATAGTTGAATAATGAGACTGTCCATGGAAATGACATACCGTGAGCCTCAAACACCATTGTTTCCTCCTTCTTATGTAAAACTCGTGAATAAAAAAGACCACTGAAAAATAGGTGAATCAGAACATAACACCGACTGTGACGTAACAGTCGGGATCACTAATAGTTACACCCCCAACATTTGCAAATACCCGCCCATGTTATAGGCCAGCCGCCAGCCGAACCATCAGAAGTTTCAGCGAATGATGGCAGATCATGGAAATAAATGTTATGTTCCAGGCTGTGCAGGGATGGGTTGGTGTCTGTATTCAGAAAGGCACGGAAAGCAAATAACGCGTTCTAATAAAATAATGCGAGCCACTAAAGGGACATGATTAGCTCCTTGCTAGCAGAAGCCTGTTACATTACAGTACATAAGATTTCACTTACTACATAAACAGAGTAAGGAGAGATGACTGATGATGATAATGAATGATTTACAGATCCTGAGCACCACTGACAAGCATCTGATCTTGTAAAATGTGTGGTAAGTACAGCTGCTCCATAGTATAAACATAGTTTGTGTGATCTTGAATCTCGAAAGCGAAAGTGAAAGTAAAAAGCACTCGTGCATTTGAAAGCAGTTTCAATGCCAAGCATATTAATAGCGGCTTCCTGATGCCTGCATTTTATATACAGTATAATTACCCAACGATATAACTGCGAGAGAAAGTATTGAAATATATATTTTCCTCCCTGTGCTTCCTTCCTGTGAGCTACTGAAATGAGCCACACTGTGAAACATCCAATCAGAGCAGAGCTCAACATTATTATTCATGACCCTTCCAAATAAGCCAATAACAGACCATTTCATTCTAGGGAGAATTCCTAGGGTTGTAAATGGACATGTAAAATTGTTTCTGGAGATTTTTTGCCCTTACCTAAGTCACATACCTTCTGTGTAGATATCAGAGAACAATTTAAAATATTGTATCAATGCATTCTATGGCACCTTTAAGCAATAGTTCACTCAAAAAAAACAGAAATGTATCATTACATCTCTTGCTCACCAATGGGTCCTCAGCAGTGAATGGGTGCCATCAAAATGAGAGTCCAAACGGCTGATAAAAACATCACAATAATCCATAAAACTCCCAAGTCCATCAAATAATGTCTTGTGAAGATGCGTGTTTGTAATAAACAAATCCATTAATAAGGCATTTTAACTTTAAACCGTCACTTCTGGCTAAAATACGAGTCATAATCCATAATAACGCCAGTGGAAAAGTCTGTTGTTCTCTCACATCAAAATCCACCAATATATTCTTTCTCTCCAGATTCAAATGAGATGACTTTTTCCACTGGAGAAAGCAATATTATGGACAAAAGATGCATATTTTAGCTGGAATATTTTGTTGTTAAAAACAATGTTAATTATGGATTTGTTTCTTACAGCTTTTCACTTCACAAGACATTAATTGCTGGACTGGAGTTGTGTGTATTACTTGTGGATTATTGTGATGTTTTTATCAGCTGTATGGACTCTCATTCTGACGGCACCCATTCAATGCAGAGGATCCAATGCTGAGCAAGTGATGCAATACTACTTTTCTCCAAATCTGTTCCAATGAAACAAACTCATCTATATCTTGGATGGCCTGAGGGTGAGTCGATTTACAGCAATTTTTCATTTTTGGGTGACGGTTTCCTTTAAAAAACAAGAAAAATAAATAAAATAAAATAAATAAATAAAGTTTCCAAAAGTGGGTTTTCACAGTGATGCTGTAGAAGAACCATTTTTGGTTCCCCAAAGGACCTTTCAATCAACAGTTCTTAAACTATTTTATAGTGAAAAACAGTGAAAAACAGTTTATTAATCTAAATCTTTATGCTGTATAAATAATCTTCCATAAATGTTAAAGGTTCTTCATGGAACCAAAGATGCCATTAAAGAACCTTTATTTTTTACAGAAATGTTCTACTGCGTTAAACAGTGCAATGTTATTTTAATTAAATACATAATTATGCAATGAATATGACTGCATCTGTTTGCACGGTGTTATTTCACATGAATACAGGATTAAAAAAAAATAACATCAAGAATGTTTTTTTGAGGAGGTTTTACTTATTTAACACAGATTGTGGTCAAATGTGGTCGAACTGCATGTTATTTTTTATTTTAAATATTCCTGTAAATTGTCTCGAATCTTTCCCTTCATTAATCAGTACTTTGTCTTCAAAAATACGTTGCTGTAACAAAATAAGGTGTGAAAGCATCTAAGGTTAGTGAATGCTTTAATTGGCAATGTTATTGCTATTTCCATAAAAGCTCGTAACAGTAATGGGAATTTTTCATGATACTGGCTGCCAGCATGTTTCAATGCTTTAATTGCTGAGCTAAAACTAATGAACTATTCAGACGTGCAGAGGAGGAGGTTTCAGTACATGAGTATCCGCATGTATAATATTAATAATGCATTTTTTAAGTCACTCTCTCTTCAGAGAAGTAATCCTTGTTAAGTTTTGCAATCAGAAATTATGACTTCATCATAATGGTCATAAATTTGTTTCCCTTTGCTGCTTAATGCTCTCTAGGCCCCGTTCACTGTAATCATGTATATGTTTAACTTCATATTTGATTCCCTGCCTATATAAATATTTCAATGCAATTATTTTTTTCTGTGATAGTGTTTGTTTTTACGCCATACAATTATATATTATAGATTTTTAGTTTTTTAGTTTCTATATTTTTAGATATTTTAATTTAAAATGAAATTTAAATTTAGATATTTTATTTTTCATATTTATTTGTAATTTTTGTCTATATTTTTATTTCTTGCTTATTATTCTTTTATTTAGATTTTTTAATTGTGTATTTATTTACTATTATTTAATTTGCCATTTAATTTTTATTTTTTAAATATATTTATTTCATTTTATTTAAATTTTTATACCATTTTTATTATGACTATTATTATTTTTATTATTAAGTTGCCTAAATTTACACATTCTGTTATTATATATTATATTATTATATATTAAAAAATATTAATTCAATATATTATCTTGTGATTTTACATTATTTTTATTATGACTATTATTGTTTTTTTTTTTATTACAATACATTTTATTACAATAGCACAATTGCACCAAATTTTGTTAACCTATAATAAACGTAATCTACTTTTGCACTTAAAAGAATGACATCAACTTAATTGCTGTGTAACTACTGCAGTACATTTAGCACCCAATTAAATCAGTTTGCTTAGTGAATAAAACTAGTTTTTCGCTCTGAATATTGTGTTGTGTGTAAAAATGCTGCGACTGTTTGATAAATTCACCCCATGAACATTTCCGCTCCACAGCCTGACGCAAGCACAAGCACTGTGCTGCATGCTGGCAGCGAATGAAGTCTAACTAACTTCATCAAGGTTTTGGCAGAAATCTGAGCGTGCAAAAAATGTAGCAGCTGTTTGGTCCATGCCTCCATGGTCTGATCTGATGGAAAACGCCACCAGATGTGCAGGAAAACCAATCCTCAGCGCTGAAGACTGTAATTACAGCCAATTTTTCAGATTAAATAATATATCAAGTCATTCAGAGAGAGCGTTTCACCCAGAGGCCTGCGAAACCACTGAAAAGAGAAGTTAATCGCGATTTGCGCAAAACATAAACTTTGAAGTTCACCCCAAAATGGAAATCCTATCATTTGTTGTTTCAAACCTGCATGAGTTTCTTTCTTCTGCTGAACACAAAAGAAGATATTCTGAAGAAATTTATGGTCCCCATTGACTTCCATTGTATTTTTTTTTCATACTATGGAAGTCAATGGGGACCATCAACTTTTCAGCTCTTCAAAATACCTTATTTTGTGTTCAACAGAAAAAAGAAACTCATGCAGGTTTAGAACAACTATCTCTTTAAGACAGCAGTAGTTTTATGATGAATCTGATTACTATAATCACAGCTGCGTGTATTAGCATTCTGCGGTGCGCTACATTACCTGTGACCTGAAGGGGCACTGTATCTTGTTCGTCGTTAATGCCGACCACGACCTCACAGCGGTACATCCCCGAGTCGCTGGATCGCAGGCCTGTCAGCACCAAGCTGGCGTTGTAGCGGTTCTCTGGGTATCCCGGCAAGGTCACGCGGCCCTGGAAGGCTTTCTTCACCTTGATTATATTGTCTTTAGCCACCAGAATCGACTGCTCCTTCTGTAGGCCGTCCAGGCCACGTTGACCCCACAGTTTGGTCCACTTGATGCGGGGGGGTTCATTTGAAGGACTCGGGCGCAGGGTGAAAACACACGGCAGGAGGGCCGTACCTGAGACTGGCTCCTGAACCCGCTGGTGAGTCACCTTACGCATGTTCACCACAGTATCACACCTCACCATGCCTGAGAACAGAGAAATAAATGGCAAAACTGAACAGATTCACGACTAATCTTGAGCATTTTGATGAATAGTGTCTCATAGTGTCTCAATTTCATTCTGATTTCAGTTGTTCTCTTCAGCTTGTGTTGCTTGAGATGTTTGAGTTTTATTTGCATGTTTTTTTTTTTACTTTGCTATTCTATTTAATTCATTTTTTCTTTTGTTGTTGTTTACTATACTGTATTTACAAATTGTACAGCACTTTGGTACAACATTTGTTGTCTGTAAATGTGTTTTATAATAAACTTTAACTTGAAATAATCATATAATATTTCAAAATACTGCAAAAAAAATAATTTACTCATAAAGAGGCTACTACCATTTCTTCTTAAAAAAATTTAAATAGTTTTTAATATTACTTGGAATAATTTTCAAATGAACTAGGCCTACTTTGTTCAGCCAATATGCAGTACTCAACAGAGCACACTACATTAAAATCCAACAGACTCCATTTGCCATAAGAGGATTGAACCAGAAGAAATTTTTAAAACTCTTATTTTTATTGTTTTTTTATCAAATTATGAGAATATATTAGGGCGGGCAAATCGATTAATTGCAATGAATCACATCCAAAATAAAAGTTTGCGTTTACATAATATGTGTGTGTGTGTGCGTGCGTGTGTGTGTGTATGTATGTGTGTATATACAGTGGGGCAAATAAGTATTTGATACACTGCCGATTCTTCAAGTTTTCCCACTTACAAAGAATGGAGAGATCTGTAATTTACAGAATATAAAAAGAATCCAGAAAATCACATTGTATGATTTTTGAATAATTAATTTCCATTTTATTGCATGAAATAAGTATTTGATCACCTACCAACCAGCAAGAATTCTGGCTCTCACAGACCTGTTAGTTTGTCTTTAAGAAGCTCTCCTATCCTCCACTCATTACCTGTATAAATTGTACCTGTTTGAACTTGTTACCTGTATAAAAGACACCTGTTCACACACTCAATCAATCAGACCCCAACCTCTCCACTATGGGCAAGACCAAAGAGCTGTCTAATTGTAGACCTGCACAAGGCTGGGATGGGCTACAGGACAATAGGCAAACAGCTTGGTGAGAAGGCAACAACTGTTGGTGCAATTATTAGAAAATGGAAGAAATTCAAGATGACTGTCAATCTCCCTCGGACGGGATCTCCATGCAAGATCTCGCCTCATGGAGGGAAAGGTGAGGGATCAGCTTAGAACTACACGGGAGGACCTGGTCAATGACCTGAAGAGAGCTGGGACCACAGTCTCAACGGTTACCATTAGTAACACACTACACTGTCATGGATTAAAATCCTGCAGCGAGCGCAAGGTCCCCCTGCCTGCTCAAGCCAGCACATGTCCAGGCCCTTCTGAAGTTTGCCAAAGACCATCTGGATGATCCAGAGGAGGCATGGGAGAAGGTCGTGTGGTCAGATGAGACGAAAATATAACTTTTTGGTATAAACTCCACTTGCCGTGTTTGGAGGAAGAAGGATGAGTACAATCCCAAGAACACCATCCCAAACGTGAAGCATGGGGGTGGAAACATCATGCTTTGGGGGTGCTTTTCTGCAAAGGGGACAGGACGACTGCACCGTATTGAGGGGAGGATGGTAGGGCCATGTATCGCGAGATTTTGGTTAACAACCTCCTTCCCTCAGTAAGAGCATTGAAGATGGGTCGTGGCTGGGTCTTCCAGCATGACAATGACCCCAAACACACAGCAAGGGCAACTAAGGAGTGGCTCTGTAAGAAGCATTTCAAGGTCCTGGAGTGGCCTAGCCAGTCTCCAGACCTGAACCCAATAGAAAATCTATAGAGGCAGCTGAAACTCCGTGTTGCCCAGCGACAGCCCCAAAACCTGAGAGATCTGGAGAAGACCTGTATGGAGGAGTGGGCCAAAATCCCTGCTGCAGTGTGTGCAAACCTGGTCAAGAACTACAGGAAACGTCTGACCTCTGTAATTGTAAACAAAGGTTTCTGTACCAAATATTATGTTCTATTTTTCTATTGTATCAAATACTTATTTCATGCAATAAAATGGAAATTAATTATTCAAAAATCATACAATGTGATTTTCTGGATTTTTTTTATTTTTATATATTCTGTCTCTCACAGATGAGGTGTACCTACGATGAAAATTACAGATCTCTCCATTCTTTGTAAGTGGGAAAACTTGAAAAATCGGCAGTGTATCAAATACTTATTTGCCCCACTATATATATATATATATCTTCTTCAGGACGTAAAAATAAAATAAAAGCTGAAACGTTTTCATGGAACCTTGAAAAAGCAGCGCGTTACAATGGTGAGGGAAAAGCTCTGTGTATTGCGTATAATCACATCCATAAATCCATGATCACAACAACAACAACGTTTGTCAGACATCTACATTGTCATCTGAGGAGATTACAAAGATTAAACGAGTTTTTTTTTTAATTCTAAAACACGAAATGTGGAGTTATCTGCTTTTGCCAAAAAAACGACTGTTGGAGTTATCTGCTTTTGCTATAAACAAACTTTTAATTAACTTTAATTGTGTAAATTGCCTGTATTTGTTTAGTTGTTATTACTTAATCAAAACAACCCAACTGCAGTTTGACTGATATTACTTATGATATTATTGCGCAATAAAAAAAAACGTGATTTCTGAAAAAAAAACAAATGGAGTTATCGGTATTTGCAAATGAACTCTTCATACACACACACATATATATATATATATATATAGTGTGTGTGTGTGTGTGTGTGTGTGTGCATAGATATAAATAAATATATATTCATATTTATGTATGATATATATTATACATAAATATAAATATATTACATCTATTTCTTAAATATATACATGTGTGTGTATATATGTATACATATAAATCGCTATTAACCGATTTGACAGCCCTAGAATATCTATATAATTATATAAATTTATTTAATTGAACTATGAAAAAACAAATTTTTTCCATATAATAAAACTAAATAAACTTAAATAAATGTATTAATTTTGCTTACTGAATGCAATTGCAACGTGATGACGAAAGAACAATCCATCAAACTGTGAAATTCAAATTTTTATACAAAATTAAATAAAACATAGGCTACTGAATTAATAAGAGGTTGTGTGTACCATTTGTTAATGTTCTCTTTAACTTTCTATTCATAAAAGAATCATAAAAAATTTGTGGCATGGTTTACAAAAAAAACAAAATTAACTGCACAGCTAGTGAAGTGTTTCTTGATTATAAATCAGTATATTAGAATGATTTCTGAAGGATCACGTGACACTGAAGACTGGAGTAATGATGCTGAAAATTCAGCTTTGCATCACAGCAATAAATTACATATTAAAATATATTAAAATAACAGGGAAAACAAATGTTATTTTAATTTACAAAAATATTTCACAATATTACTGGTTTGTACTGTATAAATAAATGCTGCTTTGGTAAGCAGAATGTATTCTTTGAAATACATTAAAAAAGCTCTTACTGACTCCAAACTTTTGAATAGTAATGTATAACTTTTAACTTTATAATATTCAGAAAAGTAGGCAAAATAGGCATATTTACTGCACACAAGACAGTATTGACCAGTATTTCATCTCAAACTAGCCCAAAATTAGTACAGTGATACAGATGAAAGTCTTCCAAAATTAAAAATCCCATAATCCTTAAAGAAAATCTGATGGCCAAGAACAAACAGCCCTGTTTGTAGCTCAGTCATCGATTGGGATTTGTGGCATTCGAGAGAAAAAGAATGTTTTTTGCTAAAATCAATATTAATACATTATACAATAGTAAACAATTTATTATTTATACTGCATTTACAATGTGATTTATAAATTCATCCAACCCTGCCAACATTAAACACACAGGCAAATGGAGTAATTTCAGGTAATAATCCCGTTTGCCTCAGAGGAAAAAATAAATTAATAAATTAAAAAATAAAAATCAATAGGTGGCATGAGCAAAAAGGGGGGTTGATGCATAGACGCTCTATAGCAGTTCATTCTCATCCCCAAGTGAAACACAATTCCTATTATGTACAGTTGCATTATAGTTTCTCACAATGCACTGGATGGCCGCTCGTCTTTCTCACTTGCATATGGGGAGGTGAGAATGTAATTGCTGCAAGACGGATTGAATGAATGACACAAGGTAAGATGGAGGAAGAGAGGCCGCTGACTATTCAGAGCGAGAGCACAAAAATTCATTGCTTTATTTTCATTAGATTGGGCTTTCGCCTGGCACCTCGTGTCTGGGCTTGCCCTGCCGTTATTTGATTTGATTTAATGTAAAGAAGGGAGTCTGCTAACAGTACAGGGAAATTTCATCTCTCCCGGCCCAACAACTCCCCATCATAATTAAGAGATTAGGCAATGGAGCTGCTCTATCCTGACTGTAATGTGCTTTTTCATTCATTCGTTCATTTTGTATTTATTTATTTATTTAACTAACTATTTTGGAGTAGCCCAGATACTTTTTATAAGTGGTATGAGAAGTTATTTGATAGATTGTTTAATAATAAAAACATAATAATAAAACACTAAATAAAAGTATTCATTTTGAACATGATTTTACTTGCTGAATGAATATGCAATATGATGATGAATGAACCAGAAGAAACATCTTTTTCTTGACTCAATCCATCAAACTGTGGAATTCCAATTTTTATACAAAATTAAATAAAACATGCTGAATTAATAAGAGGTTGTGTGTGTCACGGTGGACACATGAGGAGGATACAGGAACACAGAGACGAGGATGGAAACTCAAATAATAGTCTTTAATAAATCCAAACAAGCAGGGCAAGACACGGCAAGGCTAACACAGCCAGGAACACCAGGGAGTAACGAGTAGACCACACGACATGAAACTGAATAGGCAGGAACTTAAGTACACAGGTTAATGACTAAAACACAGCTGAATAGAATAAACTAATAATCACATTAAACAAGGACAGGAAACAAACCAAATAAGGAAACATGAGGCTGGAACACATGACACACACGACAGAGGACTGACAGTGTGTACCATTTAAAAGTTAGATAGATAGATAGATAGATAGATAGATAGATAGATAGATAGATAGATAGATAGATAGATAGATAGATAGATAGATAGATAGATAGATAGATAGATAGATATTACAAAGAAAATTACAAAGGGCTAGCAGCATTTATATATATATATATATGAAAAATATATGCAAATGTAATTAATAAGACCAGTAGTAGCTACTTGCTGCAAAAATATATAAATTAAATACTTTATTAAATTATTAAGTGCCAAGAGATGTTAATGGTTAAATAAGTAAATATTATTATATTTTATATATGTCACGAATCTGGTCCATGCTCTCCTGATTAACCACCACTAGAGGTCACCTGTTCACCACTATGACTTTTTCACTCACAACACATTGGACTCAATTTCCCATAATCCTTTGCACTGACGACATTCACAGCTGTTCACTATTTCGCCCACACCTGATCACCATTTCTCAATCAGTATCACTGTATTTAAGCCTGGGACTTCCTCTTGCTCGGGGCCGAGTATTGTTGCATTTATCACTCACCTAGCGATAGCACTTTACAGAGCCACTGTCTTAGCCTTAGTCTTGCCTTGTTTTCCTGCCGTGTTTGACCCTGCTCTTGTTTCCTGGATTTACCCTTTGCCTCTGCCGTTTGGACTCTGTTCGCTCCCCGTTTGGATTATTGCTCTCGACTCTGGATTATCTCTCTGCCTTGCCCCTTTGGATACTGTTCGCTTATCGTCGACCCACACTTGCTCCACGGATTGCTTTGTCTTGCCCTTGCCATACCTGTTTGACCCTGCCTGTCTCACCATGTTTAGTAATAAAGCTTTGCATATGGATCCGCACGTCTCACGTCTCGTCAGCCCCGTAACAATATAAATGAATGAAAAGCAAACAAACAATTAAGTAAAAAAATAAATAGATATTAAACAAGTTAGTGAATGAATATTTAAATTCTTAAGGCCAGAAGGAGCTTTTTTTGCATAAAAACAACTGCTAAATAAAATAAAATAAAATATTTTTAAAACTGTATTTATAAATAAAATATAAAAATATAATAAATGTTAAAAACTTGTGTAAATAAATGTAACACATAAAAATCTTCTAAAAAAAGAAAATAAATAAAGAAATATAATTAAAAAGCTTCTCTTCTAGTTGTAAATCCAATATAAATAGAAAAAGAAGCAGAAATTGATTCAGTGTCACCATGGACAAATAAAAAAAAAAAAAAAAAAGGAGTAAAAAAAAAAACATCCAGCAGAAAAATGTATATTACATTTCACAAAAACATAATAACAGGGACCTAAATCACCTGTAGTTCTTAGTTTACAATCAAAATGATGCAATAAAAACGTATATATTGCAGTCTAACATCTCACCATCACACAGATACCGTGTCATTATGTGTGCATCGACCTCAGTCAGTGAAGTCACAGTACAGCCGTGAAAAACACTTCTATTATAAAAAGCATGAAAAATGTGGCAGAGGCTGCAGAGCGAGTGAACTGCACCAGAAAAAAAACACACACACACAAAAACACTTTATATTAAATGCTTCAAAGAAACTCATATTAATATAGTTTCTTGTGGAGCATTTGTGTGCGTGTGTATGTATGTATGTGTGTGTGTATATATATATACATATATATATATATATATATATATATATATATCCTCTGTTCTCTGCAAGCTTTGCATCCTACATGCTGAAAGTTTGCTCATAAGTCTCATGTGGTTTTGTTGAGACTTGCAGCGCTGCACAAATACATTTTTTAGAAACACAACTGTACTAATATTCGCACTTTAACTGATAAAATTGGAAGCCTTTAACCCCAGTTTTAGTTTCTTTACATATTTATGGGGTCTAAACAGCTAAATCCTGTTAAATGGGAAAGCAAACAGCATCACACTCTAAACAGCTGTTACGATGCATATTTACAGTAAGTATGATTGTATAAATTCATCTATGATGACATTTAGCTAAAGCATGAAGGATCATGTCCTCTGTAATGGGAAGCGGTCATTTGCAGTGAGTAATAGCGAGCATGGTGGAGATGATGGTGGCCCACTCGTCCAGCAGGAACAGCACTTACAGTATCTGTCCCCACAGAAATGGACTGTAACCACTGGCCAGCGAGTGCGTGACAATCAATGCAAGGGGTAAATGGACTTGCAATTTTCTTGTTGAATTACAGCACACATCTTCACAAACATGTCACAAAGCGAATCGCTTCGCTGACAGGAAAGATTCGATTTGAGAGTGGTGTGATGAGGGCCCTGGTCAACCAAAGGTCCTGTGCTATTTACTGAGGTGAAAGATAGCCGATTTGCATTTGTATTTGCATGGAAATATATTTGATATTACGCATTTGACATTACGCATATGATTTGTGCTATGAATGAATGGCGCAGACGCACTGTTACGTTTATTACATATCAGCCTCTGCTGTTTCACTATGACGTTATGAACACATGTACTTCACCTCCAGAGCTGCTCTGAGAGATCCTTCATTAGCACATCATTTCCGTTTAATTTGAGTAAAACTGCCGTCATTTCATATACAGGTACATCTAAAAAAATTAGAATATCGTGAAAAAGTTAATTTTTTCTTGTAACTTATTTCAAAAAGTGAAACTTTCATATATTTTAGATTCATTACATGTAAAGTAAAACATTTCAAAAGTTTTTTTGTTTTAATTTTGATGATTAGCTTACAGTTCATGAAAGTCAAAAATCAGTATCTCAAAATATTAGAATATTCACATTCAATAAATGACCATCCCTACAGTATAAATTCCGGGTATCCCTTGTTCTTTGAAACCACAATAATGGAGAAGACTGCTGACTTGGCAATGATCCAGAAGATGAACATTGACGCCCTCCACAAAGAGGGTAAGTCACAGAGGGTCATTACTGAAAGGTGTGGCTGTTTACAGAGTGCTGTATCAAAGCATATTAAATGCAAAGTTGACTGGAAGGAAGAATTTGAGTAGGAAAATGTGCACAAGCAACAGTGATGACCGCAAGCTTGAGAATACTGTCAAGCAAAGCTGATTCAAACACTTGGGAGAGCTTCACAAGGAGTGGACTGAAGCTGGAGTGAGTGCATCAAGAGTCACCACGCTCAGACGTCTTCAGGAAAAGGGCTACCAAGCCACTTCTGAAACTGAAACAACGTCAGAAGTGTCTTACCTGGGCTGTGGAGAAAAAGAACTGGACTGTTGCTCAGTGGTCCAAAGTCTTCTTTTCAGATGAAAGTAAATTTTTCATTTCATTTGGAAATCAAGGTCCCAGAGTTCGGAGGAAGAGTGGAGAGGCACAGAATCCATGTTGCTTGAAGTCCAGTGTGAAGTTTCCACAGTCAGTGATGATTTGGGCTGCCATGTCATCTGCTGGTGTTGGTCCACTGTGTTTTCTGAAGTCCACAGTCAACGCAGCCATCTACCAGGAAATTTTAGAGCACTTCATGCTTCCTTCTGCTGACAAGCTTTATGGAGATGCTGATTTCATTTTCCAGAAGGACTCGGCACCTGCCCACACTGCCAAAGGTACCAAAAGCTGGTTCAATGACCATGGTGTTACTGTGCTTGGTTTAATGTGAAGAAATTGTGACAGGGATATATTACTATTGTATTACTAATGTAAGACTCAATATAATAATACTAATACTAGTACTACTACTACTCAGGGGTGCCGCTATGTGTTCTAGGCCCCCTGAACAGCATATTGACTCAGAAAAATTAAGAAAAACATTTAATAGGGCCTCTATTATAGTTTAAAAAATGGCCATATAAAAATAAAAAAATGTTTAATATACAGTTCTGTGGCTCTTAATAATTTTTTTATTAATTCACCATTTGTAAACTGATATTCACTATTCATTTTTAGATATATCAGTAGCATTTGTTTTAAATTCTTATTCATTTCGGATTGAATAAAAAAAAAGAGAATCAAATTAGGAATCGAATCAAATCGAATTGAGAGCTTGCAAATCAGAATCAAATCAAATCAGAATCTGAATCTATACTCAACCCAAACAAATAAATAAAAATGGCAAAATATCTAAATATAATAATAATAATTTTTAATATTAGTATTGTTTTATATACAATTAAAATATATATGCAATAAATATATACATCTTAAATATTCAGCAATGTATAGTGTAGTAATTATAACAACAACAATACCAAAAACAGCAACAAAAATAATAATAATGAATACTATAGTATAAATTGTCAACTGTTTAAGATGTATTTATATTATTATTTTTAATATACATATATTTTTTTAGATAAATGGAAAAAATGCAATAAATATAGGAATCTTAAATATCCGAGTAAATAGTGTAGTATTTTTAATAATAATAATAATGTTATTATTATACATAATTTTCTATTCTCTCTCCCCTATATATCATACTTATTATAAATAATATGTCATGCACATGATGAAAATAACATTAAATATATTCATATATTTATAGAACAATAAAACTATATATTATATTATTACATTATAAACTTATGATTATTAAAAAAAAAATGATGTTTTTAACATTATCAAAAGCTTTTGTTTGCCTGTGATTTGGGAGTAGCAGGACAACTGAAATCACTAAATTATAAATGATAATTTACTTGCTCTGGAGGGGGTTCAACTCCTCCTCTCCTGTCCTTCCGCTGGATCTCATCTCAAAGCTCATGCTTTTCTTCCTTTCTGTCCTCCATCTCCAGGGAAGGATTGCTCACGATAAGGGGAAGGGCTCTGAATTACCTTCCTGCTGCCCGAATTCATGCTTGAGGAGAACGTAAGCAGCGAGACTGCAGAGCATGACGTTGTTTCCCCAGGCCCTTGATGCCCACACGCGCGTTTTGCAGCCACATTTAAACAGATATGTAGTAAATTAGGCCGCTCTCCGGATACAGTTTCACCACCCATGTGAAAAATCGTTTCGTCTGTAATGCTTTGTGTGCAAGCGTGATCTAATTTGCCAATAAAATTTGCCTTAATTTGCCTTAAAAACCAAATTACGCCTCGGAGTCAAGGAATAAAAAATTGCTTTGGTCCCACATGGGTAAATAATGAATCTAAGAAGCATGGCGAAATATACTAAATCTGCATTTAGATGGAAATGTTTTTACAAGCATAACCCCCTGGAGATCGGTCTTTTGTTTGAAATTCTGCTGTTGTTTTTAATCTTTCCTCGTCCATCTGAGGTCGAGCCAAAAAGAAGGTAAAATACAGAGGGTTATAAGGCCGACGGCTAGCGAAAAATACAGCGACTGCTTGATGTATTGTGACTATTTGCCGTCGTCTTTGAACACCTGAAATGCATTAAGTGCTGTCAGAAGCCTTTATCAACCCAGAACAGGAAACACAAGGTAACAGAGCTCAAACGCATCTCCTACACGGACCTTTTTTTCCTTCTCTCTTTCTTTTTCTGCAGGCTAATGTAATTGGCTGCTTGCTGACAGTGGCCCCATTGTCTTCAATTACCCAGCAGCCACCGAATGACTGATCGATTGCGGGCCGGGGTTATGCTGACGAGCTGTGCCTTCTGGAGTTATTTCATTCATTCGTTTCTATATTTGAGGGATTTTATGAAGTAATGGGCCTTTTATTACCACACCGACTGAAAGGAACACCGCAATTAATGATGGTAAAACATAATAAAGTTGGGGGAAAAAAGGAAATTAAATGAAAATAAAAAATGAGCCTGCTACTGTCAAGTGAAAAAGCCAACTACTTTCTTCACACAACCTTCGTCTTAATAATAACAGACGGCATTTGGTGGTGTTTATGTGAGCTGGGAATGTTAACTGCGTCCTTAAACATGCTTTAATGTTTGCTGCGGAAGCCCATATACAAAGTTAACGGCTGACACAATAATACATCTGAAAGTGTGCTTCGATCTCTCTTCAGTGTGGTGAGTGAGCGGTGGCCAAATATTTACAGGCATGCCAGGCCAAAACCACTTCTTTCTTTTTTTTGCTACATATATCCTATGTGTACAATAATAATAAAAAAAGAGATTAAGAACAAAGTATTTACTTATTTAACTATTTAATTTAGGTAATTAAATAATAAATTAAAGAATGTTTTTTTATTTAATGAATTATTTGAAGAAGAAGAATCAACTTGTGTATAGCAATCTCTCTTCAGTAAAGAGTGTGAACAGTGGGCATATATTTATTGTTAAACATTAATAATATTTTTTGTTTACATACATTAATGTGTATAATAATATTAATAATAATAATAATATCAGTTAATGATATAAAATATATCAATTTGTTTATTTGTTATTATTATTATTAATCGTTATTATTATTATTATTGAATAATAAAACAAATTAATTAATAAATTAATGAATTTAAAATGTATTAACATTTATTATTATTATTATTATTATAATCATCATCATCATATTAAGAAAGAAAGAAAGAATTGCTTATATACACTAATGTGTATACTATTATTATTATTATTATTATTAATACTAATAATACATTATTAAATAATATGAATGTTTATTTGTATTCATTAGTAGTAGTATTATTGAATAATATATACAATATACAATGAATCAATAGTAAATTGATGAATCTATAATTTATTATTAACTTTTATTATTATTATTTATTATTATTATTATGATTACCTTCGGTAAATTTTTAAGTAATGGTAATGACTGACAGGAACAAATACTAACAAAAGCTGGATTTAAAACAATAAACAGAAAAAAAAGACAAAAGTGAACCAAAATACCATCAAATGCACAAGTCTTCTACTTTCCTTAACATGAGCAGTGATGTTACTGTAATTTGGCTGCAAATGTTAACTACTATACTTCCTGAAACACTTTTTAATGGTTGCCATGGCAACGGAGACAAACCGCTAATGCCATAACGAATCTGCATGAGTACTGCGGTTTCTCTTTAGTGGCGTGGCCACTTTTACAGTCCGCCACTTGGCAAATTGCCCATGTTAGTTAGTATTTCCCCCTGCTCTTTCTTTCAGTTAGTCAACCACAGGCCGAGACTGTCCCACGGCGTCTAATTGCGTATAAGCGCTCGCCTCCAAAACTGTGTTTTAGAAGTGGAATCATTGGATTAAAAGCGAACAGGTGTGCTAATACAGTGGCAAACGCACGCGGGCCATCCTAATGACATTCCCTTTCTGAAAGCGTCTCGCATGAGATGCTCTCCCCCGGAAACCCCCCAGAGGTTCCCATCATATTCCCAGCGCCATGAATATTAACCGAGCCCAGGGTGTCTGAGCTCAATATCTCCTGTCTTCCTTCCTGTCTCTTGCTCAAATACACACACATACATAAAGATACTCTGAGTCCAGAGGCTTGACTAAATTTCCTGCTCTCTGCTAGGTTATGGCACATTTATGTACGGGGATGCTACTCAACCCAAGTCCCCTTCAGAAAGAAAATATACCGCTGCCTCCCACATAAACTGGGGCAGCAGCTGCGTGACTTATGCATGGCTAAATATTTGAGTGTTGTAACATTAAAATTAGTTGGCACTGGTAATGTTTAAACTAATTATTTATGGAAATAGCAGACTGATTGAATACTGTGCATCAATAAACTCATTTTTTTGTGACATTTCAATCCTTTTGGGCATAAAATACATTGATTATGTTGGCATTTTACATTTTAAGAGAAGGAACATTAAAGACAAATGGCTTACAAGCACAAAGTCGAACCAAACTGTGTCAGGGTAAATAAATAAATAAATAAATCTTTATCAAATTAAATTATTTATAAATAAATGTAAAAGTAAGTAAATGTAAGTGTTTTAACACTAAATAAATAAATAAATAAATAAAAACTAAATCATCAAATCTTTATCAAATTAAATTAATTATAAATAAAAAACTTTCACATTTGCCCTGTGTTTTAATGCTAAATAAATAAAATTTTCCTATTTTCCAATTCGTTGTATTAGTATTTTTAATCACATTATGTATGAGCAAACACAAAAAAACAAAACCAATCTAAACTATGCACTTTCATGCTTGTGTCGCCCGGTGTCGTAAATTAAATTAAATTAAATTAAATTAAATTAAATTAAATTAAATTAAATTAAATTAAATTAAATTTTGTTTTTTTATGTTTTCAACTGAATAATCTCAGATACAGTTTCTCAATAGTTATTACTTTCATATTAAAATGCACCACTTAGACTACAACATTTTTTCATAAACTAAACTAAACAAAATTAGATTTATGTTAAATTCAAAGAAAAATAGAACAAATGTTTCAAACTAGCTAGCCACTTGTAAAGTTGACACTTGCAACATTGCCCTGGTTGATAGATGAGGAAAGCAGGGATTCTGCAAAAAATAAAAATAAATAAATAAATAACACTTATGCTGACAAAGTGTCCTTATTTACACCATGGGCGTCCCATGAGAGCGGTTTCGATGGAGAGTGAAGCTAAGAGGGCGAGGAACTCTTTATGCAGATTATGCGCAGCCTGTCTCGCTCATCGCAGATGTAGCTAAAATGCTGTAGGCGCATATGGTCCTCAAGTGTCAGACCCAACTCCAAGCAACTGGTGCAGATGGCTGCAAGCGGGTCAGGGACCGAGAGACTCCACGGCCCGGCCTGCAGCCCTGCAAGAGCCCGATAAGAACCTGGTGTCATCTGAAATCAGAAGAGGCCGGTCTGTGAAACCAAATGCCAAAAGTTCTGACTCGGGACCTGGTTTTGCATGGTGAAGCGTGAAGCGTTTGCATCTCTTTTGACGGAGTAAGATTTAGTCGGCACAAGCTATGTGTCAGCGCCTTCCTTTTTCATGGCACGTGGGCACGTATCACCGCTGCTGAGAGCCGTTGCAGGCATTAGAGTGAGTGATGACAAGTCTTTAGGTGGCAATCTGAGGAAATGAGGCTTTCTGCAGATGAAAGTGTTCCTCGCACACTCTCTATTTACTGCAGATGGAAGCAGCGGAGGACGGAATCCAGCCAAGGGGGATTTATCAGCGATGTCCAAAAAGGCTCATCAGTGTCTGGTCAGGGAAAGGTGTGCGATGGTAATAACCACAAAATGAAAGGACAAGAGAAAACCTGTTTAAAGGGATGGTTCCCCAAAAAATGAAAATTCTGGCATAATTTACTCACCTTGTTCCAAACCTGTATGACTTGTTTTTTTCAATGGAACACAAAATAACACAAAACGAGTGTTTTGAACTTTTTGTGCATCAATTGAAAGTCAATGGGGTTCAAAAAAAAAACATTTGTCACCGTTGAGTTTCACAGCTAGACAGGCAGAACAACAGATAGATAGACAAAAAGACTGACAGATCGATAGATCGATAGACAGAAAGATGGATGGATGGATGGAACAAAGGACAGACAGATGCACAAATAAATAGACAGAATGAAAGACAGACAGAACAACAGTTAGATTTTTAGAGAACTTTTTGTGCATCCAATGAAAGTCAATGGGGTCCAAACAAAACATCTAGTCCCCATTGACTTTCACTGTATTGACAAACACTTTTGTTCGACAAAAGAAATGAACAACATGAGGGTGAATAAATGAAGACAGAATTGTCATTTTAAGCTCTTTCACTAGTGTACATGCTTTAAAATACAGGTTCCAGACTGGGGTTTTTACAGCAATGCCACAGAAGAACCATTTTGGGTTCCTGAAATAACTTTTCAGTGAACAGTTCTTAAAAGAACCATTCTCATATACTGTAATAATCTAAAGAATCTTTTGTGCAATAGAAATGTTCCACGGATGTTAAAGTTTCTTAATGGAACCATCAGTGCCAATAAAGAACCTTCATTTTAAGAGTGTAGGTTGCACTGGTTTCATCATGGGTGAAAATTGCACTAATTCAGCAGGAGGTTTTGGACATTTTGAGATTTGAAAAAGTTGTTACTGAGTCAACGAGGGCATTTGATTGACAAGCGTGCTCCCACGACTGAACGGATAAGAGTAGATGAATGCTGAGATTCAGGAGAGAATGACTCACCATGTTCCAGGGTGAAGAGCAGACACACAGCCAGGAGAGACTGGATCGCAGTCAAGCGGAGCTCCCCCAGCATCCTAAAGGAGAAACACAAAGAGAAAGAGAGAGAACGGTGAATTGACTATACATGTGACCAGATCAAATCTCAAGATAGAAAAACAGATCAAGATGGACAGAATGATAAACAGATAAATAGAACACTGAAAAAAAGATATATAGAATGACAGACAGACAGACTGATGAACAGAACAAAGGATAGATAAACACACAAAATGAAAAACAGATCGAAAGACAGAACAAAGAATTGACAGACAGAACGACAGATAGACCGAAATCCAGAATGAGAGACAGACAGACAGAAAGACAGAACGACAGAGAGGTCGACAGACATTACAAAGGACTGACTGACAGAACAAAGAATTGACAGACAGAACGAAGGACTGACAGATTGACAGACAGAACGACCAACAGAACAAAGGACTGACAGAGCGACAGACAAATTGACAGACTGAACAAATGACTGACAGACAGATTGATTGATTGACAGAAGAAAGGATCAACAGACAGAATGACAGACAGAGCGACAGACAGAATGACAGACAGAACGACCAACAGAACAAAGGACTGACAGGGCGACAGACAAATTGACAGACTGAACAAATGACTGACAGACAGATTGATTGATTGACAGAAGAAAGGATCAACAGACAGAATGACAGACAGAGCGACAGACAGAATGACAGACAGAACAAAGGATTGACAGAGAGAATGACAGACAAAATGACAGAGCAACAGACAGAACAAAGAACTAACAGAACAGACAGATTGATCAACAGAAGAAAGGATCAACAGACAGAATGACAGACAGAGTGACAGACAGAATGACAGACAGAACAAAGGACTGACAGATAGAACGACAGACAAAAAGACAGAGCGACAGACAGAACAAAGGACTGACTGACAGACACAAAACAGAATAAGAGACAGATAGAACTACAGAGTTTGATAGAGCAAAGGATGGATAGATAGACAGACAAAATGACAGAACAAAAGACAGATAGACAGACAGACAGAAAGACGGATAGATAGAACAGTAAACAGACAAGCAGACAAGATAGACTAAACAACACATGGACAGAATGACAGACAAATAGAACAACTGTTATATAAAACAACATACAAATCGATAGACAGACAGACAGACAGAACAACAGACATACAGTTAGCCTGCACAACAGACAGAACAGATAGACAGATAGCATAACAGGCAGACAGAATGATAGACAGAATGACAGACAGAATGAGAGAAATATAGAAAGAAGGACACATAGACAGACAGACAGACAGACAGACAGATCTCCCTGACTACCAGAGTTCCCATAGTGAATGTTGTGAATAATATGAAGAGTTTATTTGCAAAAACAGATAACTCAGTTTTTTTGTTTTTGTTTTTTTTTTATCATGTTTTTTATTATGTTATCATGCCTTTATTGTGTTTTTTAATTGTTTTATGTAGCTGGGTTTTTTTTTTTTTTAACCTAGTCAAAATACTCCAACTGCAGTTTGATTGAGATTAATTGGAATGCACAATTAAAAAACATGATTTCTGAGTATTGTTAAAAACATAGTTATCTGTTTTTGCAAATGAACTCTTGTAATGTAATGATTTCTGTCGGAAAAGAGAGTGCAAATAGGTGCACATAATTAAATTATTCAACAAAACAGAGCAAGACATGGCAAATACATAACCTTTCAATAAAGAAAGGCTTTTATAACTCACATTAATTACACAAATCCCTCAACCAGGTTTGCATTTTTTAGGGTCACCAAGTATATGAATGTCTGACAAGCCCATTCTACATTATTGCAGGCAGAAAGTCTTTAGTACAAACCAAGTGTGAGAGAGACAAAGAGCCAGGAGTAAATAATAGATGCTGCGAATCAGACTCGCTGTGGCCAAGGGCGAAACACAAGCCTCTGTCTGAGAGATTGGACACGGATAATCAGTGTACGTTACAGCGGGCCGCTCACCTGCTCTGAGTCAAATACGAGCGCAAGGACAAATAGAGAGATGAGCCGTCCAGCGTGTCAAAACGAATGAGACCGTCAGTTCATTTGCAGCCGCACAGTCGATTAATCGCTTGAAATTAATTTGATCTCATCTGATGGATAAAATGGATGTCACTTCAATCAAAGCTGGATTTTACTTTCTGCATTGTTCTTCTCGATTCCTGATCATGTGACCTCCAGAAATTTCCATCTCAGCTGGGAATCATGGGAGTCTATCTCGTAATTGTATCTGCAGGTTGGAGCCTTGCAGTTTTCACTGGCTGTCACACGCAGGTGACATATGACAAGCCGAAAACCTCCTACATGGAGGTAGGCAAGCGATCACGTACACAAACAAACACTAAGACAAACCCACACACATACTAAAAGAACCGATACTCAAACAAAAGGAAGCCGACATGCTTGCAGATAAATGATCTGGTGGAAGGTTTGGCGTATAAAAGCACACAAACACATTGAGTCCCTTACAGCTCAGTCCATGAATCTGTTTGTATCGTCAAAGATTTTCCCTCTCTAAGGTTTTTGAGGGGAAAAGCACGATTTTAGATGCTGCCCACTTCGTCTTCGCTGTGGGAAGGCGATTCTGCACTGGCATGCGCTAATCCTGCTGTTGTCTTGCCCAGCCTGGGCTCTCTGATCTTGGCAAAATATCATGCCAGACCTCTGTAGACTCCCACATCCTCCGGCCTCCATCAACTCATCCAGAGTCTTGTTAGGGCTAAAGCAGGCATCAATGCCGCTCATACCTGGGGTTTGTGCGTGTGAGGAGATGTGCAAAATTGCTTTAAGTTATCAGACTCAACAGTTTTCACCTGGTGGACATTAAACAAGCCAAAAGATATCCCATAGAGTTACATTGACGAGAGAAAAAAAATTATATAAAATCTGAATATATTTATTGATAAATCCTGAATTTAAAGTTATAATTATAAAACAAATGTAAATAGTGAATATATACTTGTAAATGTAAATATATAGATACAAATCTGAAAATATAAATGTATGTTTTGAACATACAGAAGTACATATGAATATGAACAAATATATACACAAATGTATGATACATCCATAATTTGTATATATTCAGGTTTGTATCCATATATTTAGAAATAAATATATATTCATAAAATCATTTATTTATTTACAATTATAACTTTATATTTAGGATTTATATATATGCACAAACACACACACACACACACACACACACACATTCAGATTTCTAATAATTATTTTTTGTTTGGCCCTTCATAATACTAATATTCTAATATTCATAAGGACATAAAATTATATTTATTCCTTATTAAAAAGAGAGAAAATTGCTTTGGATAAAAGTGCCTGTTGAATTTTAAAAAAAATGTAAAAAGATTATTTGATTTGATATAAAGTTTCATGGTCAGTAAAACAAGTAAACAATAAACAAATAAATAAATAAAAACAAACAAACAAACAAAAATAGAAAATTAAATAATATAAAACGTAAATATAAAATTAAAATTAAAATTTATGTAAACATAAAAGGTAATAAAAATAAATAATATAAAACAAAAATATAAAAAAAGAAAGAGCAAATAAAATGATATAACTAAATAGAAAAAGCAATACATATAAAATAAACATGCAAAATAAATATAAAACAAAGTCAGCAAATAAATAAATGTGTAAAATACATGTATATGAGTTCAATTTTCTTTTTTACTTGATTAATCTACAAATTAATTATTTAAATTAATAATTGCTATTTTGCATAATATATATTATGTAAATTAATTACAAATTTTATTTCTGCAACTTTGAGCAGGTACTATTTTAGGTTCAGTTTGGGGCTCAGAGATCCACTGATTACTAGGGTGTTTTTCTCTGGGGGGAAAAACAACAACAACTGAGAATTGGGACACTTCTGAAAAATCTTTTACTTTCTATGTATTATCACTTGAGAAACAAATGAGAATGTTCTTTGATTTCTTTCCTCTTATGGGCAGAAACTCAAGGAGAGCCGTTACAAAACATCTTAATGCATCCGTCATTGGTAGCCTTGCCACTGTGAGTTATTGGACACAGTCATGACTCAAACTAAAGTGTTGCTCCCTCAAAACGCACACGTACACGCCACACTTCAATAAAAACACTCACACAGGAAATATGAGCATCCTTTTTTTCATGGTAAGACAGACTTGCCTGTAAATGTCTTTTACATGGTACATTTGCAAAGCAGGTCTTTTATTGGCTTCCCTGGAACGTTTATTGTATCTTTTTGCTTTGTCTCTACAAATTGTGGCGTTTCTCCAAGACAATTCATGAGTGGGTTAAAAGCTCACGTCTAAACCCACAGATCTCTATTTGTGATGCAAGACAAACACATTGTGCCTTGAGGGGCACCATAAATGCACCAAATAAACAAATAAATGAATCACAGCCATTCATTTCTGTGCGTTTGTGTGCAACAGAAAAGAGCAAAAGAAAAGAAAAAAAGAGAATGCGCGCCACAATATGAGTGCTAAAATGGTGAATTCTGTCTATTATTGTTTGGTTGATACAAATGGTGGGTCAGCCTGTCGCTGTTAGTAACCACACCAGTGTCAACACAGACAGGAAGTGTCAATCACTCTGGGGAGTGACCTGGTCCTGGAGGTTGAGAAGAAAAGAGAAGAACAAAAGGAAGACAAAACAAAACAACAACAGACCAGCATTCATTTCCATGCCACTGCAGACTGATGAAGGCTCTAAAATCTCAGTGTCAGTAGCCTCTTAGAAAAACTAGGTCTTACCAGCTTAAAGGGTTGGTGTACCAGCTCTAACCAGTTTAACCAAGATGATCTACCATGTTAAAACCAGGTACACTAGTTGCTAGTGCGTGTGAACATCTATCCTGACCAGCTATACAGACAGAACGACAGATCGATAGAATGACAGACAGAACAAAGAACGAAACGAATGATAAATCGATAGGTAGAATGGCAGATAGAACAACAGATAGACAAAACAATAGAAAGAACACAAGAATGATAGACAGAATGGCTGAACAAACAAACAAAAGACTGATTATTACATAATAAAATTATATAGAAAGACAGAACAATAGAACAAACAATAGTATGATATAAAAAATTTACGGGAAGATTTATAGAACTATAGAATGACAGACAGAACAATACAAATAAACGAACGAACGAACGAACGATAGATGGATAGATGGATAGATAAATAGATAGAATGAATGAGTGAACGATAAACATAATAGAACGAGTGAAACAATGATAGAACGAATGAACAATATGTAGAACAAACGGCGAAGGATAAACTGAACAAATGTGTATACGATAGACAAACAGACAGACAGACAGACACAGTCAGACAGACAGACAGACACAAACAAACAGACAGACAAACAGACAGACAGACAGATAGATGAAGCAGTGGAAATTACATTGAATAAACGATCAATAGATGATCCAAAATGGATACTAATAACCTACCAATATCAACAGAGGCAGGATTTGATGCAGTGTCGAAAAAAAAAAGTTTCATAACAATTTTGGAATCGGGTTCTATGAACCCCTTTACCAAGGTTAAAAAGTACAGCAACTCGAATTTACATATTCGAAAGAACTAATCGGAATGCAAACCAGTCTGCCATTTGGAACATATACAGTGGCATGCAGAAGATGGATACTGAAGCCGAGGCTTCTGCCATCTGGGACGAGACTGTTTCTGCAGACGCATTCAAACTAGTCACTCCAGCACACCATATGGTCAGACGCACAACACCGGGGATATTCCAGTCCCGGACCAGAGGAATGGATGAATATTTAAGTTGTTTGCGCACATAATTGGAGTCTTAGTCAAAAATTTGATTCGAGTGGACTGAAATACAACAGCCTGCATCCCACCTCATTACTGGACTTTTCCAGCATGTGAACATGCAGGTGCGTCCTGCATTCGTCTGACAGCCTTACATGTGTTTTCATGTGTGTATGTGTGTTTATATTCTCTTTCACTGACATGAAAAGATGCAATTAAGCAGGAGATGGGCAGAGAGGCGGTCGACACATTAACACTGCGTTAGTGCACGGATGCCTTCACCCACAGACATGAACTGAACTGGTTTTCACACATCCCGTTCTGTGATCTCAATGGGCACTGATTGCCTTTAACGCAGCAGGATGCTGCCAGCGTGCGAATGAAGGAACAGGAGTTTGTTTTCGCCGAGAGAGTGTCAATATGTACGTTGATTTCACTTTTTTTCCCTTATATCCTTACGATGTTCAGAGACCTGTCTCTAACCCCGCTGAGCTAAAAAAAGGTGTGTTTTTTCCTGCATCTAGATCAAGAGATTTCGACACAGTAAATATTTCTGAAATAACATATCTGTGAGGTGTAAAAATAGAAGGCACAACTTAATGAATCTTAAAGGCTCAATTTGCATTTGTATTTTATATCTGAAATAGTATGCAATATTAGAATTATTGCATCCCAAATTATAGTATCTTAAAAATAGTATGTCAAATTGTAGAATTATGCAGGACTGTTTCTAGTGCATATGCATGAAAACTTACAGATTGAATGCATTGCAAACTGAGAAATAAATATAGATAGTATGCATAAAGTAACATGTAAGATTAGAATTACTGCCAGGACTGAAAATAGCCAGAGTGTATATGCCAGAGTGCACTATTATGCAGGTCTGCATACTATTTCCAGTCAATTTTAAAAGTGTGCACCCTAACATAATACGCAAGATTAGAATTTGTGCAAGTATTGAAAATTGTATGTCAAAGTGTACTATTATGCAGGACTGCATACTATTTCACCTGAGAATACGTCTAAGTATGAAAACGTCTCGGTTACGTACGTAACCCTCGTTCCCTGATGGAGGGAACGGAGACGTTATGTCGTGACGACATTAGGGGATTTACTTGGAAGCCCCGACTGCCTCTGATAAGAGAAAACGCCAATGAAATTTGGCTAGTGGATTTTGCATACCTGAGCCACTCCCCGTGCATACGGGTATAAAAGGGCGACAGGTGCATCCACTCATCAGGTTTTCCGCTGAGGAGCCGAGAACGTGTCCCTGGCAACCAGCGATGGTTCGAGATTGTGGCATGGGGACATAACGTCTCCGTTCCCTCCATCAGGGAACGAGGGTTACGTACGTAACCGAGACGTTCCCTATCTGTCGGTCACTACGAGTTATGTCGTGACGACATTAGGGGTCTATGGAAAGCGCCACAACCTGAACCCCGTCACGACCTTGTGGCATGCAGATGTTGACAAGCTAGCGCGTGACAGACAAATGCGATGCGAAGGTCGCAACCTTCCCGTCGCCCCAGCGCAAATTCGCTAACCTTGGTGCCCGCAGGGACCACTGAGTACATTGCTGCTGGAGATAGCCAAGCCGCTGTTCCTTTCCCCAGAAATCGGAAGGGATTTCGACCTTCTATGAAAGATTGCTTCAAGTCTTTCCTGTTTGTTGTTACAGCCCGGCAGTAACGACGGGGAAGCGAGCCTTCCGGAGAAGGGCGCTACGGAGGCCACACCCTGCCCGAAGGGAGGTAACGTGTGGAGACACTGGTATGGACTGGCCCAAGCCTGGGGCAGTGCTACATACGCCTGGACCCTGGGGCAGATCCTACCTAGGAGAAGGGAGGAAGGCTGCCAGCAGGGCCTGACAGAGCTCTGTCAAAGGGAAGACACGGGTTTACCATGAGGGAAACCGTACCGTGGATGAATACACGTGTGGGATCACCCGAAGGGAATCAGGCCGCACGGGCACCTAGCCGAGTACAGGGGCTGACCGGAGACCCGGGCAAGCTAACACCGGTACTGGGCCTGGCGTCAGACTGCTCCGCCCAGCCTGACTGCCGGGGGTGCTGGAGGAACTCCGCCAGGGTTCGCCGTTCGGGGAACTAACTGGAGGAGAGAATAGGCGCTCGTATCCCCGGGTAAGGGGGAATGGCGCAGCAAGCGTGACACCGGCCAACTCTTCCCGCCACTTACCTGTTACCCAACACACGGGAAGAGACTGGCTCAACGCGGAGACTGTAAAATCTCGCGAAGGTGTTCGGTGTCGCCCAGCCCGCAGCTCTACAGATGTCTGCCAAAGAGGCGCCGTGCGCCAGCGCATAGGAGGAGGCAACACTCCGTGTGGAGTGAGCCCTCACCCCGAGGGGGCACGGCTCGCCTTGGGATTGGTACGCCAAGGCGATGGCATCCACTATCCAGTGGGCCAACCTCTGCTTGGAGACAGCCTTCCCTTTCTGCTGACCTCCGTGGCAGACAAAGAGCTGCTCGGAGCTTCTGAAGCTCCGGGTGCGGTCCACGTATATGCGCAGCGCTCTTACGGGACACAGCAACGCCAAGGCTGGGTCTGCCTCCTCCGAGGGCAGTGCTTGCAGGTTCACCACCTGATCGCGGAAGGGCGTGGTGGGAACCTTGGGCACGTATCCAGGCCGGGGTCTCAGGACAACGTGAGAGTAGGCCGGCCCAAACACAAGGCACTCTTCGCTTACCGAAAATGCTTGGAGGTCCCCGACCCTCTTGATGGAAGTGAGCGCGGTCAGGAGCGCTGTCTTGGCCGACAGGAATTTCAGCTCGACTGAGTCCAGCGGCTCAAAGGGACCCCTCTGAAGTCCAGCCAGGACAATAGAGAGATCCCAGGAGGGCATCAGGGGTGGCCTAGGAGGATTTAACCTTCTGGCACCCCTCAGGAACCTCACGATGAGATCGTGCTTCCCCAGGGACCGGCCGTCCACTGCATCGTGATGGGCCGCAATAGCAGCCACGTACACTTTCAAGGTGGAGGGCGACAGCCTGCGCTCCAACCTCTCTTGCAGGAAAGAAAGCACCACTCCAATCGTGCATCTTCGGGGGTCCTCTCGACGAGAAGAACACCAGTCCGCGAACAGACTCCACTTCAGTGCATAGGCTTGCCTAGTTGAAGGGGCCCTAGCCTGAGTGATGGTGTCCACCACAGCCTGTGGCAGGCCACTCAAGTCTGCCGCGTCCCATCCAGGAGCCACACATGGAGGTTCCACAGATCTGGACGCGGGTGCCATATGGTGCCGAGCCCCTGAGAAAGAAGGTCCTTCCTCAGAGGGATGCGCCAGGGAGGGGCTGTCGCGAGGAGGGTGAGTTCCGGAAACCAGGTCCGGGTGGGCCAATATGGCGCAACCAACAAGACCTGCTCCTCGTCCTCCCTGACCTTGCACAGCGTCTGTGCGATCAGGCTCACTGGGGGAAACGCATACTTGCGCAGAGCCCGAGGCCAGCTGTGTGCCAGTGCGTCCGTGCCGAGGGGGGCCTCGGTCAGGGAGAAATACAGCTGGCAGTGGGAGGACTCGCGGGAAGCAAACAGGTCTACCTGAGCTTCCCCGAATCGACTCCAAATCAGCCGGATCGTCTCGGGATGGAGTCGCCATTCTCCGGGGAACGTGAGCTGTCGTGAGAGCGCGTCGGCTGCACGATTGAGCTCCCCCGGAATGTGGACGGCGCGCAGCGATTTGAGCTGTGACTGACTCCAGAGGAGGAGATGGCGGGCGAGCTGTGACATGCGGCGTGATCGTAGACCCCCCTGCCGGTTGATGTACGAAACAGCCGCAGTGTTGTCCGTGCGGACCAACACGTGCTGGCCTAGAAGCAGTGGCCGGAACTGCTTTAAGGCCAGATGCACTGCCAACAGCTCTAGGCAGTTGATGTGCCAAAGCAGTCGAGGCCCCGTCCAGAGCCCCGAGGCTGCCTGCCCGTTGCATGTAGCGCCCCAGCCCCTGCTGGAGGCATCTGTTGTGACAACAACATGCCGGGACACTTGTCCTAAGGGCACCCCGGCCCGTAGGAAAGCAAGGTCTGACCAGGGGCTGAAAGAGCGGCGACACGACTGTGTGATGGTCACACGACGTGTCCCGCGGCGCCATGCCCATCTCGGGACCCGTGAGTGTAACCAGTGCTGAAGTGGTCTCATATGAAGCAACCCGAGCGGCGTGACTGCGGCTACGGATGCCATATGCCCCAGGAGCTGCTGAAACTGTTTCAGCGGAACCACTGTCCTGCCTCTGAAGGAACTCAGGCAGTTCAGCACTGATTGGGCACGCTCGTCCGTGAGACGTGCCGTCATACTCACGGAGTCTAACTCCACACCGAGAAAAGAGATTCTCTGCACAGGGGAGAGCTTGCTCTTTTCCCAGTTGACCCGAAGCCCCAACTGGCTGAGGTGCCGGAGCACCAGGTCCCTGTGACCACACAACTGTTCTCGCGACCGGGCCAGAATGAGCCAATCGTCGAGATAGTTGAGGATCCTGACGCCCACTTCCCGTAACGGGGCAAGGGCGCCCTCCGCCACCTTCGTGAAGGCACGGGGAGACAGGGAGAGCCCGAAGGGGAGGACCCTGTACTGCCATGCCCGCCCCTCGAACGCAAACCGTAGGAACGGCCTGTGTCGAGGGAGAATCGAGACATGAAAGTAAGCGTCCTTCAGGTCGATCGCTGCAAACCAATCCGCGGACTGCACGCATTTGACGATGCGCTTCTGTGTCAACATCTTGAACGGGAGCTTGTGTAGGGCCCGATTCAAGACTCGCAGGTCCAGGATTGGCCGGAGGCCACCGCCTTTCTTGGGCACGATGAAGTAGGGGCTGTAAAACCCCTGCCTCATCTCGGCTGGAGGGACCGGCTCGATTGCACCCTTTGCCAGAAGGACAGCAATCTCCTCGCGCAGGACAGGTGCATCTCGGACTGCCACCGAAGTCTCGAGGATGCCACTGAACCTGGGAGGCCGCCTGGCGAACTGAATCGCATAGCCGAGTCGAACTGTGCGAATGAGCCAGCGAGACGGGCTGGGTAGCGCAAGCCACGCCCCCAGATACCGTGCAAGTGGCACCAAAGGCACAATCGACGTGCCCGCAGTGGTGCAGCGAGGGGGAGTAAGGTTGGATGGAACAGAAGGCGGTGCGTTCTGACTCATCCCCACAAAACTCCCTGAGTCCCCGGGGGGACTGGCTAGAGGTGCGCGGGGAGGCATCGCGTCCCCAGACCGCACTCTCTTGGCCACTGGCAATATGGGTCTCGGGTGAGAGTGAGGAGGCAGTGCGTCGCACACTGTCAGCCCGCAGACCTGGGAACCCGGAGGAGAGGGAAATTGCTCTTTCTTTGACAATGTGGGTACCACTGGCCCTTGAGCCAGTGGCGGAACAGAAAGAAAAGAAAACACAGGATTCTCCCCCCGGCCCTCCTCCGGGGGAAGGAGCGACGCTGGCCTCGTCGTCTCCTGGGAAAGAGCAAATTCCTCCATCTCCGGGTTGTGCGCGTCAGGGCCGCTTTGTCGTCTTCCTGGAGGACTTGGCGGCCGGCTGAGGCGCAGGGGGCGCCGCACTCCTGCGAGAGGCTCGACGCACCGGCCTAGGTGACGACTCAGCACGGGGCGGAGCAGCTCTGGAGGACGCAGGAGGGCGCCCACGGCGACCAGCAGACTGGGGCCTGGCCCTTGGGCCAGCGGTGGCAGCTGGAGCATCCCGCCGTTTAGGGAGGATGTGCTGAATTGCCTCCGTCTGCTTCTGTACTGCCGAGAATTGCTGGGCAAAACCCTCGACAGTGTCGCCAAATAGCCCCGTCTGGGAGATGGAGGCGTCGAGAAAGCGTACTTTGTCGACGTCCTTCATCTCGGCCAGATTGAGCCAGAGATGGCGCTCTTGGACCACTAACGTGGACATCGCCTTCCCGAGGGACCGCGCCGTGACTTTCGTCGCCCGGAGAGCGAAGTCAGTCGCCGTGCGCAGCTCCTGCATCAACCCCGGGTCGGGACTACCCTCGTGCATTTGTTTTAGTGCCTTGGCCTGGTGAACTTGCAGGATGGCCATGGCATGCAGGGCAGAGGCGGCCTGGCCCGCAGCGCTGTAAGCCTTGGCGGCGAGTGCGGCCGTCAGCTTACAGGCTTTGGACGGGAGACGCGGACGATTCCTCCAGGTGGCGGCGTTTTGCGGGCACAGGTGCACCGCAACCGCTCTCTCCACCTGGGGAATATCCACGTACCCCCTGGCCGCCCCGCCATCGAGGGTAGTGAGGACGGAGGAGGGAGACGAGCGGCTTCTGGCCGTGAAAGGGGCCGTCCACGACTTCGTCAGCTCCTCATGCACCTCCGGGAAGAAAGGCACCGGGGCAAAGTGCGGCCGCTGGTCGCGTTTTGCGCCGATGAACCAATCATCCAGCCGCGAGGGCTCGGGACTGGGCGGTCTGTTGACCTCCAGCCCGATACTCACGGCTGCCCGGGCAAGCATGGCCGTCAGCTCTGGGTCCGGATCGGCAGTGGCGACAACACCCGAGGGGGGCAGCCCCGCCGATCGTTCATCCTCAGAGGACGAAAGCCCATCCCCCGATGCCGCGATCGACATCTGATCCTCGGGCGGCGCACCGAATGAAATGCTGGCGGCCCCGTGAGGCGAACCAGCGAAATCACTCAGGAACCGGACGGAACAAGCGCTGCGGGAGGAGTAAGAGGTCCGTGGGGACGTGCCCGGCGGAGAAGCTCTTACCGTCACCCTCAGATCTCCCAGAGCGCCAGCCGGCGGTCCTCTGCTCGAGCCAGAGAGACCGGGACGGGTGGCGGCAGAGGGTGCCAATCCTTTCAGAAAGGAAAGGCGAGAACGCAGCGTTGCCATGTTCATACGCCCACAACAGGCGCATGACTCATCCACAAACGCATCTTCAGCGTGCTGGATGCCCAGACACTGAAGACAACGCTCGTGACCGTCATCCGAGGACAGGAAGCGACCGCAACCAAGAGAACACGGACGGAACGGCATCTTTAAAAAGACGCGAACCGCCCAGTGTTTTAGAAATTTGCTCTTTCAGGTGAAGTGCCCAGGGGAATCGCTGCTGCAGGGACACCGCTGTCTGCACCGTGACGCCACCCAGGAACAAACTCTTTTTTTTTGAGGCAGAAGGCTTTGTGGAGATCGCAAACTTCTCATCCACTCGGCTCCGAAGCAAAAATCTGATGAGTGGATGCACCTGTCGCCCTTTTATACCCGTATGCACGGGGAGTGGCTCAGGTATGCAAAATCCACTAGCCAAATTTCATTGGCGTTTTCTCTTATCAGAGGCAGTCGGGGCTTCCAAGTAAATCCCCTAATGTCGTCACGACATAACTCGTAGTGACCGACAGATAGGGAACTTAATGATAGTATGCAAACTCATACACGCAAAAACTGTAATACACTGGCATACAATTTTAACATACATTGTTGGAAGTAACTAGTTACATGAAATGGCATTACGTAATTTAATTACAAAATAAATGTAACTGTAATCCATTACAGTTACTGAGAAAAAAAAAATGTAATTAAATTACAGTTACTTATGAAAATGTTAACGATTACAAAGGGGGTAATATTATGCAAGTGTGCATGTGTGTTAATAAGAAAATATACAGATACAGTTGTGGTCAGAATTATTGGAACCCTTGGTAAATATGATTAAAGAAGACTGTGAAAATTAACCTGCTTTGTTAATCCTTTTCATCTTTTATTTAAAAAAATCACAAAAGCTAACCTTTCATTGGATAATAAGAATTTAAAATGGGGGGAAATATCATTATGAAATAAATGTTTTTCTCAAACACACGTTGGACACAATTATTGGCACCTTTTTATTCAATACTTTTTGAAACCTCCATTTGTCAGTTTAACAGCTCTAAATCTTCTCCTATAATGCCTGATGAGGTTAGAGAACACCTGACAAGAGATCAGAGACCATTCCTTCATCCAGAATCACTCCAGATCCTTCAGATTCACAGCTCCATGACGGTGCTTCTTCTCTTCAGTTCACCTCACTCATTTTCTACAGGGTTCAGGTCAGAGGACTGGAATGGCCAGCAGAAGCTTGGTTCTGTGCTCAGTGACCCATTTTTGTGTTGTTTTTGAGGTTTGTGTTTGGATTATTGTACGGTTGGAAGATCCAAACATGGCCCATTATAAGATTTCTAACAGAGTCAGTCATTTATTGATTTTTTATCTGTTGGTATTTGATAGAATCCATGATGCCATGTGTCTGAACAAGATGTCCAGGACCTCCAGCAGAAATATAGGCCCACAACATCACAAATACAGCAGTATATTTCATTGTACACATGGGGTACTTTTTATCCCTGTGTTCACCAAACCCATCTTGAGTGTTTGCTGCTAAAAAGCTCATTTTTTAGTTTCATCTGACCATAGAAGCCAGTCCCATTTGAAGTGCCAGTCCTGTCTGTTAACTGAATATGCTGGAGTTTGTTTTTGGATGAGCTAGGAGAATTTTTCTTGAAATCCTCCCAAACAACATGTGGTGATGTAGGGGCTGTTTGACAATTTTTTTTAAGGTTTTCTGACCCCGAGACTCAACTATTTTCTGCAATTCTCCAGCTGTGATCCTTGAAGAGTCTTTAGCCACTCAAACTCTCCTTCTCACCGTGCATTAGGACGATATAGACACACGTCCTCTTCCAGGCAGTTTCATTACATTTTCTGTTGATTGGAAATTCTTAATTATTGCCCTGATGGTGGAAATGGGGATTTTCACTGCTCTAGCTCTTTTCTTAAAGCCACTTCACTAATTTGTGAAGCTCAATTATCTTTTGCTGCACATCAGAAATATATTCTTTGTTTTTTCTCATTGTGATGGATGATTAAGGGAATTTGGGCTTTGTTTTCCCTCCTATTTATATTTCTGTGAAACAGGAAGCCATGGCTGGATAATTTCATGTTCATAATCACCCTAGAGTGCTCAAAATTGTGAATATGAATGGGAGTATACTTCAGAGATATTTTACTCTTAAGAATTTCTAGGGGTGCCAATAATTGTGTCCAACGTGTGTTTGAGAAAAACATTTATTTCATAATGATATTTCCCCCCATTTTAAATTCGTATTATCCAATGAAAGGTTAGCTTTTTGTGAATTTTTTAAATAAAAGATCAAAAGGATTAACAAAGCAGGTTAATTTTCACAGTCTTCTTTGATCATATTTACCAAGGGTTCCAATAATTCTGACCACAACTGTAGTATGCAAACCAAGACATACAAAAAGCATGTATGGATGCACACTTTGAAAATACCTTTGCCGTATTATGTGTTCCATGGTTAAGGATGCACTTATTCTAATCTTGCATTCAATTTTGGATGATTATATATAGCATTCAAGCTGTATTTATACAAAAATAATATACTAAATAAAATTAAATTTACACAAATGTTGACAATCTACTTTAATATTTGGTCTTGCGTAGTAAATTTTGGCATACTATTTTCAAAGTGTGATATAACCTTTGATAGTATGCAAACTTTTTTTGTGGCTCAGTTTGCCTTACATGCATCTAAAACAGAATACAAGATTAGAACTGAATGGAAAAAGGGAGTAGCCATAGTATGATGTCCTGAAAATAACTATTTTTGCATTCTTTAAAAGTGTACACACATGCTTTTCTGGTTAAAATTACCCACAATCCCTTGCAAAAAAGAATTAATTTTATAACATACTAGTGTGTTGCAATGCAGGGATACTTAAAATAATGTGCACTGTACAAGTGCACATTATTTGAATACTTGTACTTTAAGTGCACTGTACAAGTATTCAAACTAGGATGTAGCCATAGATTACATTACATTTTATCTAAACCAACTTGCATTGCATTCAAGGTACAGATTTTTTTCAGGCTTTTTTTTAGCAATCAAACCCATGACCCTGGCATTGCTAGCACTACTGAATGCTCTACTGTTTGGGCTACAGTGAATAAAAAAAAAAGAAAAAAAAAAAAGCAAGGATTCAAACCTGTATTTCCCAAATGAGCACCAAAGCTCAGTGCATCTGGCGTACGGTCCACTAAGCCACCACTCAATCATCTAAACCCATGTGAAAGAAAAATATTGATTTCAGTTAACAAGCACCATTGAGTAATTTGCTTTTTATAGATCCTAGAAAGAACATCAAGGACAAAATGTGGCATCAGACATCTTCCCACAGCAACCTATAAGTGACTGACTACACCTTTTCACCATTCAAATGGACAATCCAGCACTTAATTGAGCTTTGCAATAACCGCTTGGCTGGTGGAGAGAGCTGACTTGTCTCCAAAAGGACCGAAAGAAACGAGTTTCTCCATCTCAGCGTCTCGAAGCCGAAGTTGTAGCTTTGAAAAATGAGGTGACAGAGAGCTTACATCGCGGGGGCTTGGCAAAGGCAATTTCAAACATTTCCTGCTTTTAATTTGCGCTCTCAGGCGTGCCGACACTTTTGACAGGCGACAACGAGAAATATTTAACTTGTTTTTCTGTGCATCAAGGTCCCTTTGGCTGCTCCCCGTGGAATCAAAATGACTAGAAAGCACCGTGAGTAAGACATGTTGACGTCAAGAAGTCAGTACAAATGACGTGTGTACTTTGAGCGTAACGTGTTTGAGCGATCAATAAAAAGCGTGGATGAAGTCGCCGCAAAATTCGACAGGTTTCGGTCCTGAACTGCTGTGGGAGATAACGACCAACAACAAATAGCAGATAGAAATGACCCAGCTCTGGCTGTTTCTGACTGGGAACTGTAAAGATGCCTCAGTTAATCAAAGTTCCTAGACTGTCGGCTTTGAATCACATCTAGGAAGCGCGCATAAGAAACTGTGGCTTTGAACTCAGGGCCACGGTTTCCGGAGCGCACATGAAAAACCTAAAAAAAACCTTTGTACAACAGGAAACTCATGTAATGTCGCCAAATTCGGCAGATGTGAGACAGAAATTGACAAAACGCCATTGCAGCAGACACCAGGCAAAGATTACACCATTTGTTTTGCGAGAGATTGAGCCCTGGCAGCATCATCCTATTGATACAACCCAAGTTTCTGGATCCTGTTGTGATCTTTCCCGTAATTGAAGGCACCTTTTTATACCAAGTTTGAATTTTTGGCATGAGAAAAATGCAAAACAAAACATCACCTCTATGAACTAGAGGTTTAGTAATTCAATAATCTGTCACTTTACAATAAAATGCTAGGTTTATTCATTCAGACTTTCAAACTTTTGATTTTTGTAAGAAAATACAGAAAATTTGGCACCAGACTTGACAACTTTGAATAGTTTTACAAAAAAAAAGAAAATAAAGAAACTGCAAATGTTAATTTTCTTGACTGGATCAGATTGGAAAATGTTTTATGAACAAAACAGTGTTATTTAAAGTCAAGGTTGTTTTCTACTTTTTAATTGTTCAAAAGCCAAACATTTTAATTATGATGCATACACACTTTTCCAGATATAGAAATATATCAAATCTGGGGTGCGTTTCCCAAAAGCATTG
The DNA here is from genome assembly GCF_936440315.1 of Barbus barbus. Lineage (NCBI taxonomy): Eukaryota > Metazoa > Chordata > Actinopteri > Cypriniformes > Cyprinidae > Barbus > Barbus barbus. Next base: position 10,513,310 of record NC_136727.1, read on the forward strand.
TTGGCTAACTCTGGTTGTTAATTCCATTGAACTCTATTGGCAACGACAGAACTTGCGACCATAGTTGCTTTTGGGAAACGCACCACTGGTTGGTTCATTCTGGTTGGCTGTTTTTGTTCCTTCATGTTGTTGTTTTAGCTGTGGTGTAGACTTCACTATCGTTTATTGTAAAGTTCGAATGATTAATAAACCTTTATGGTCGTTGGTGTGAGCATCTCTTTAAAGCTTGTAAAGGGGAAGAAAGTGATCCAGGCAGAAAAAAGGTGATGCACACAGATCAAGAAAGAGGGCTTGAGAGATACACAGCATGCTTCCAGGAGAAAAGCTTTTATTAAGCTATCCTTTTTTCCTCTCAATGATTGTGTTTACATGTGCAAAATACTGAAAACGCAACTCATCAAACCCAACAGTGCGAGGAAATTGTTTATATTAGTGAGATTTTGGTCAGGTTTGTCTCCAGTTTGAAGTCAAAAAGTACCAGAGACAGAAATCTGTGCCAATCAGATTTTGTGTAAACCATTCATAACTTTTACAAAACAAAAACATTAAGATATACACATTACCTATCATATTTTTTTTTTTTTTTGAGTCAAATTTTTCTAATGAATCAGCTGATCCATATCACAGTGATGATTTGTCCATAAACTCTCATGTTAAATAATGACTTAAATTCAGTCTGTTCCTTATGAAAATCTATTATTTACCTTCAAAAGAACATATGTGACCCTGGAGCACAAAACCAGTCTTAAATAGCACAGGTATATTTGTAGCAATAGCCAAAAATACATTGTATGGGTCAAATTTATATTAATTAATGTTCCATGAAGATATTTTGTAAATTTCCTACCATAAATATCTCAAAACTTAATTTTTGTTTAGTAATATACATTGCTAAGAACTTCATTTGGGCAACTTTAAAGGCGATTCTCTCAATATTTGTATTTTTTTCCACCCTCAGATTCCAGATTTTCAAATAGCTGTATCTCGGCCAAATATTGTCCAAACCATACATCAATTGGAAGCTTATTTATTCAGATTTCTGGTGTATAAATGTGTATAATTCTCAGTTTAAAAAAATTGACCCTCACTGGTTTTGTGGTCCAGGGTCACATATGTCATATGAACCACTTTGATGCTTTGAAATATTAGAAAAGCGAATGACGACTGGGGCTGTCAAGCTCTAAAACGACAACAACAACAAAAAAAAACACCTTAAAATCGACAATCTAATCATCCAGATCATCTAGAAAATGCAATAATTTAAGCAATTGTCTATTGAAAATTGTTCCTCAGATGCAATTGTTCTTTTGAGTCAAATCTTTCTATTGAATCACTGTGATAATGTGTCCATGAATCAGACTCTCACTGAAGGTGAAGGTTTCAGCAAATTTCAGCTTAAGTTTGTTCCTCACGAAAATCTGTTATTGGCCTTCAAAAGAATATAGTGCCATAAGAACTGTTTTGATGATAGCTTTAAGGTGTTTTTGTCTTCTTCAGACTTCATTCACTTCCATTATATGAAAACGAGCACCACTTTTTGGGTTCCACTGAAAAAAAGAAATTGGTACAAGTTTGGAATGACACAAAGGTGTGCAAATGATGTTGATGGACTGTTCTTGTAAGCATAATCTGTGTAATTTCATGCACACTCATTGTTTGTGTTAATCAAATGTGGGAGCCACAAACTGTGGTTGAGCCACTGAGTGCCAATGCCAGCTTTGTCTTGCTGGTGCATTGAATCCCACAAACTGGCAGGAACAATGGAGCATGTAGGTGTGAGTGAGTGTTTATACAAGCAGGGCTCTCTGAACAGGTGTCAGAACAGCTTTTGTCTATTCAGCCCTCTCCACTTCTCCGGATCCCTTTATGAAAACACGACTCAGTCATCCCCCAACTATTAACTGGGAAGCATATGGCGAGTCCACTGCGTGTCCCCCTAAAAATCCACACGAAACTAATGGAAATCACACCAAAACACAAAGGAATTCCCCTCTGACCTCCGACACGCACTGACAGATGGGGAGGGACAGAGTCCAACCACCCCGAAAATGATATTCACACACGTCCGCCTCTCTACACCAAGTCACATGTCACATAGTCACATAGCTGCGGCATGCGACAGCTTTGAATTGTTTTTCATGAATTCATGACACGTCGGGTGAACATTTGACATCAAAAAGAAGCTGACCAGAAATTGAATTGCAGTTTTGATACGACAAGCAAAAAGATTCAGGCAGTCTAACCGGATCTTATTTTGACACCGTGCTGCTGACATACCAAAATATAAAACGATGCATTATATATATATATTTATTGAGCACTACTGTGGTAAGCGCTTCGATTCAATTTTCTCAGCGACATGCATTCGGGGAGAAAAAGAGCTGGCAGCTGAAAGACAAACAATCCAAGAGAAATAAAGTGACAGATTTGGAGGGAAGAAAGGTAACCGAAAGAGAGAAAGGGAGATAAGAAGACAGTTTATATAACTGTGCGCATTCATAAGAAAAGTACCAATGTTCAAATTATGAACTAATTGTTCTTTTGAGTCAAATCTTTCTAACAAATGGTTCAAAATCCTCAAAAGGGTAATTAAATGTGACAACTCATGTAAAAATGTACTATAGTTTATTTACCACATTTGATCAAACTTTCATAATTGCCCTATCTTTTAAATCACTGAGGAGATAGTAATCAAACTACATTTTATAAAAAAAATCACCTGTCAAGTTCCCTACACTGTAAAAAAAAAAAAAAAAAAAAATTGAGCCAACTTAAAATTTTAAGGCAACCAGCTTCAGCAGATGTGAGTTTTCTCAACTTGTTTTAAGTTTATACAACAAAAAGTTGAGAATCTCCTACAAAAATAAGTTGAGAGAACTCAAAAATCTGCTGAAGCTGGTTGCCTTAATATTTTAAGTTGGCTCAACTTTATCAGTGTATGTTCTCAATCTATGTATCAGCAAATGAGAGTCAAATTGGATGACTACAGGATCTCATCTCAAGAAGATCTCATTTAATAGTTCATCTATTGCCAAAATTATGAAAAAGATCAGTCTAGAACAGAAAATTATGGAAAATGATTCAATCAGGAATGTCAGAATCATCATCAGAATGCATGGTGCAAATGTCCGTCAAAATATAACATACAACAATGTTCACTAACACAATTGGATTGGTGTTTATTCTCCATAGAATGGAGTGTTCAGGATTTTGCTCAGTTCCTGCTCATTCTGATTCAATTCCAGTAAGCGAAGAACAGATTTATATGCACATGTGTTATGCATTATATAGTTACCGTCCTTGACAGACAGCATGTTGAAGCCACTCAGGCTAGCATTTTCTCCTTCCTCTTGGAAATCGGTGGCGTAGTCAAAAGTAGTGTATGTTGTTCAGGAAATGTGTGTTATTCCTGGACCTCTGTTTCTAGTAAATACTACACTGTTGTACTACATGTTATTTTTTGACAGACATCGATGTTGTGATTTTCAAATTATGTGGATTTGAAAACAGAAGGATTGTAAGGTAATAATTATTTATTTCTTAGCCGGTAAGTATCCAGTGAAGTGACTGATGCCCATGAGTGTGTTATGTCAAAGTTTTTAGTTCAAATATTCCAACCTGCAGCCAGCCTAAGTTTTTGACGGACATGATAACATGCGTGAGTGGTGAACTATGTTTGATTTCTTTTGAAATTATTCGACTTGTCAAAAATGTTATATTAAGCTGTCGCAAATTTGTTGACTTTTGAAAATATTGTTTTTAACAGGAAAGTTGTTTTTATTGTCTCTTATAACAAAAATCTGCTGCTGTACATAATAGTGAAAATTACTCTTTAAAACGGTTGATCCATTATTACCCCTTGGCAGATTTTGACTCAAATCACTGTTCATGATTCAAAATGATTCATTTCTCAAATTCACTGACTCAAAGATCCTGTTAACATCTCACTGGAGGAAAAGATTTTGGTAAAAAATAAAAGACTTAAATACATCAAGTGAACAGTGAAACATTTGACAAAGAAGCTGACCAGAAATTGAATTGCAATTTTGACAAGCGAGAAGATTCAGGCAGAAAATAACAAAGTCTAACCAGATCTTATTTTGACACTGTGCTGCTGACATACCAAAATATAAAAACAATGCATTATATATATTTATCGAGCACTACTGTGGCAAGCGCTTCAATTCGATTTTCTCCAAGACGTGCGGTCGGAGAGAAAAACAGCTGGCAGGGGAAAGACAAACAATCCAAGAGAAACAAAGTGATGGATTTGGAGGGAAAAAAGGGTAACATAAAAAGACAAGAGAAAGGGAGATAGAAACACTTTAAGACATTTGAACAAAAACAAACAAGACAAAGGAATCTAGAAGATAAAAATAGAGAGATTAACACTCAAATAGGTGTATTAAGAAGTTGTACGGTCTGTTTGTGTTCATCCTCATTAAAATAATCACACTTTAAGCTCTTAATGAGTCAAGAAGCTGTAGATGCCTGAGGTGTTAAAGGGGGATTTTCAAATGAAAACGAAAGGCGAGAAAGACGACGAGAGGAAACATACCCCAGAAAGAACGAAATCGCTCAAAAGTGTAAGGGTCACACCAATATTCCTTTGTCTCAGTCAGAAATAATGGACCCCTGATGCCATATTGATTCAGAAGCATCGACTCGTTGCGAAAAAGAGAGCAGCAGCGTGAGCTCCATTTGCAGCTTTTTATTTACTTACTCTCCAGCGGTTTGATGTAAAACCTAATAAGAGCGTCCAACAAAGCAACGCTTTCTCATTTTTGAGGACGTATGGCTAACCGCCACGAGCGACACTGTCAAAATAAATGGCATGTCTTGGGTATTTCCCAGCATTCCTTTGTACTGCACTGGAGCACAATTCATTGTTCGCTTAAAGGGATGGTTCACCCAAAAATGTCAAATCTGGCATGATTTACTCAAATTCATGTTGTTCCAAACCTCTTATTTCTTATTATTTCTTCTGTGGGACACAAGACGATATTTAGGAGATTGTTCATGCTGCTCTTTTCCACACTATAAGGCCTAATATCATGACAGCCTTTGGTCACTGTTTTCATTGGTAAGAGCGACGAGAATATTCTTCAAAACATCTCCTTTTGTGTTCCACTGTATAAATAGTCATATAGTTTTTGAACGACTGAAATGTCATTTTTAGGTGAACTATCTATCTATACGAGGACACTAATAGCCAGACGAAACATGCCATCTTCATCTTATGGACCTTTTGCGTCACAAGTAAGTCACTGGAAATCCAGGGCACTATTTCTGGCTTTGTGAGAGAATCTTGACTGCTGGCTTTTGTTCCCAAGGGCAAAATTTAACCAGCCATTCTGTGTCTGAATCTTCTGTGCTGGAGTGTCAATACAAGTTTTTCCCTCAGTATGTTTTTTGCAGCAACACGGCAAATAAATCGAAGTAACTGAATTTAAACAGTTCAAAAGAGTCTCAAAATAATTTGTGACAAGAATCCCAGTCTCCAATATATTAATCAGCTCTGCTTGATAAAGATGGGTGGGGGAGGAAAAGAGAGAGGAGGCGGCTTTAAAAGAGTCCAACAAGTTAATACAAATTGTCAACTGAAGAAAACACCTATTGCAACCTGTGCATCTACAAACTTGTCCTAGTTAAAATCCCTATAATAGATTTTCCAATATGTGTATAACCAATATTCTCTGAAAACACCATGTCGAGACACAAATGTGGAATACTCTTTCCATTAAGGAACAAAATCTCGAAATGTGAAGAATACCAGCTAATGGAAACATGCACGAAAAAAACAGCTAAATAAATCTTATGAAAGTGGGGGGGAAATTGCTTTGGATAAATAAAAAATAAAAAAATAAAAATATAAAAAGATTATTATTCAAATATAGTTTCATGGCCTGTAAAATAAATAAGTAATAAATAAATAAACAATTAAAAACATATAAAATTAAATAATTTTTTTTTATATATATATAAAATATACATAAATGCAAAAATTAAAAAGTAATAAAAACGAATATAAAACATAAATATAAAAAATGGAAAATCAAATAAAAATATAAAAAAACAGCATAAAATTTTAATATAAAAAATGTAAACATAAATAATATATGAAACAAATATGAAATACATTAAAAAGCAAATGAAACTTTATAAATAAATGGAAAAAGCACTGCATGCAGAAATATTTATAAATAAAACATTAAAAGAACAAAAAGTTGGCAAATAAAAATAAATACATAAATGTAAACATAAAAAATTGTGTATAAAACAAATATGAAATAAATGAGAAAGCAAATATTAAAATAAATGGACAAGCAATAAATGCATAAATATCATAAATAAATAACAAAGAAATTGAATATTAATACATATAAAAAATAAATATTAATACAAATATTACATGTATTAAACATTAATACATATAATAAAGAAAAAAGTCAACGAATAAAAATAAATACATAAATGTAAATAAAATTCTAAATAATGTATAAAACAAATATGAAAAATGAAAAAACAAATATTAATATATAAATTATAAATACATAATACATAAATACAATTATAAAAATAAAAAGTCAGCCAATTAAAAAATTATCATTAGCTTGTGTGTGTGTGTGTGTGTGTGTGTGGGGGGGGGGGGTAATTCTGGGTTTATTTTCTGGCACTTAAGATAAATACAGATGCTTGTAGAAGAGATCCTTAACATCTGTTAGACCCAATTTTGTCATGGTTTGTGTCAAGAAACAGAAGTTGACGGTCTTTCGAACACATTTTTAAAAGCATTAAGCAACATGGTGTGTCTGACACTGTCACACCATCTGTGGGGATACTCATCAAACCTCTTCAGTATTCTCCCCATAATTCAGACTGCAGAAACGGTATTGTTAGCGAGAAATAGAAACAGAATGTTCGGGAAACAACAAGAGAGCAAGAAAGTAGTAACTAATTATTTGCAAATGCATCTCAAGGGCTTTATCTTGGTTACTCGCGACAAAAATGGTAATGAACAAATCTGCAAACATGAAAACAGTGATCCACATTAAATGTGACAAAGTGCTGTTTCTTGACGAATCTAAATGCTGCGATATCACCTTATTCAGCGCTCTAAATCTTTCTAACAATGTGCAGAGTCTGTTTTATTTGAACAGGGAATAATTCAATACGCCATGTCCCCGTTTAAAGTCTCTCTTTACTGTCTCCTGAATGAATATTAAAGACGCCTCTCTATCATTTTATGTGTCTCTTTACTTTACAACACAGGACAGATATCACACGGATGACCATAAAAATCTTAAGACCTGCCATAAAGTTTTTAATTTGACTCCTTATATGCAAGTAAAACGGGATTTAGAGGATGAAAAAGAAGAAAGAAAAGGAAGTTTTAGTTTCAAAAGAGCTTTTCTATTAAAGCAAATAATAAGAAAAACACCTCATGTTTTATGCTATCGTATTTGAAACAAAAAAAAAATTGTGCAACTTCAATATTACACAAATGAATATATTATGTTTCCATCTGAATTCTTAATTTTGAACTCAAAATGAGAATGTGATCTTTAATCTACTAATTACAACGAACGGAATATATTTTCTTACTCTTTGTATTTTTAATATGGTACAAAATATAAATATGGTACAAGATTATCCTATTTAAATCAATGTGATAAACATGTTAAAAAAATCTTATTCATTAAAAAATGCATACTTAAAGTAATAAAAATGAAAAATATATTTAACAAATATATAATAAATTAAAAAGCAAATCAAAATATATATAAAAAAACAATATAAAATTAACATGTTAGGGCAAAAGTAATCTAAAAGTAATCAAAAAGTAGTCTGATTATATTACTTAAAACATGTAATGTAGTAAACTACAGTTTTACTAACTACAATAAGTAACCTACCCATATACTTTTGTTGTACTTGGTGCTTTGAAATGCTGTTTATACACACACACTCTCACACACATTCGCACACACATATACATACATATATACAACATAAATAATACTAAATGTATATATAATATTTAAATATTAACATGTATATTCTATTTAAGCAAGAATAAAAATTGCTTATAAAACCATTAGTTTTAAATGTAAACAATATTTACTATTATGATTTAAAACTGTACTTAAAAGTATTTTATATATATCTTTGCCAGCACAAACCGTCTTTTGGTGTTAAAATAGTACTGTCAGGTTTTACTAAAGATGCGCAGAGACGAATTAGCACTGAAAAAGCGTGGACACTAAAACTACTTTGGCATCTGACCTTATTGAATATGCATTTCTAGGAGTTTCCCTTTCAGACGCAAAATTTATGGGAGGAGAGTATTCCAAATGAATCACGCAACGAGATTTACTAACGTTTGCGCTCGTCAAATTGCTGGCATTTGCTCCATTATTTAATGCCCAAAAACAGCATGTCTTAAACTATTTTGCGCTTGAAATGGCTGCAATTATTGTTGCTAGAAGAGGCACTGCAGAGAACACAGAGCGTGTGGTAGAAGGGAGAGGATTTTTTCCACAGGTATTCATTTATTTGGAATGCCAGAAGAACACATTATCCAAACATATAGTTTGCCAAGCCATGTTATTTTTAATTTGCTTCAGGGAATAAAAGACAACTTGGAACTCTCAACTAGGAGTCTCCGGTTCTTTTCAGCGTACTGTGGTTTATTTCTTTCTTTATCGTTTATTCATGACTACGCTAATTTGCGCTGCATTTGGCATATTGGGTTGGTCGATCTGTAAATGAGCAATGATCATTTAATTTGGTCGTTTAATTTATTTAAACAAATTAAATTAAAATTATATTACATATATATTAATAATATACGATTTAAAAGTGTACTTAATTTTTTATATATATATATATATATATACATATATTATATAAACTATATATAAACTAAACTGTTATATATGCTATATAAACTACACACACACACACATATATATATATAGAGAGGGAGAGAGAGAGAGAGAGAGAGAGAGAGTTTTAAATATTAACACTAACTTTTAAAACAATGACTATTTAAAACTACATAGAGATTGCTCTTATTGACATTGCTAACATCATAAATCACTTATAAAGAGTAAACACACTGCTGTGATATGGTCACTTATAGTCTTTTACTCAAATATCATGCAACAGGTTTCCAGGTCTGGCCTAATTAGCACAATATAAAGCAAACAGCACGGCACACATGGCACATGCGCTGCGTTGATCAGAGAGAGTGTTATTGATGAGAGTGGAAGGGTCGGGCAGATGTTCTCATTCATAATGCTGCTGTCTGATCCCAAAGCATGTGGGACTGGAGGTAATAGCCTTTAATCCTATTGTGTGTTTAATTAATCTCCTTTAGCAACTGCAGTGGAGAATTACACTGGTATTCCTCAGATTAGGAAATCTGACGTGATGATTTCTTACCGGACATTAACATATTCACAGGAGGACCGCGACCCCGCCGCTGGTGAATGAGTTATGTGTCTTTAATAGGCTGCTGATCTGACATTTGGACTCCCATTGTTGTCTATTGTAATTGTGTCATGCTGGAGAAACACTTATTTTTAGGAAGCTGCTTTCTAGGTTGTGTTTTTCGTAAGGTGTGGTCAGACTTTTGGCAAATTTACGCAGACAAAACAGATCTATTGTCTATTGTCAGTAGTGATGCACAAAGTCAGAAGCTAATCAATGCACCATGTGCACCATATATATATATATGAGGGGCCGTACAAGCCATAATTCATTCTGGTGCTCTCACACACATACATTTCTACTCTCACACACACTAATATTCTCTTTTCACATACATACATTTCTACTCTCACACACACTAATATTCTCTTTTCACATACATACATTTCTACTCTCACACACACTAATATTCTCTTTTCACATACATACATTTCTACTCTCACACACACTTATATTCTCTTTTCACATACATATATTTCTATTTTCACACACATACATTCTCCTTTCACATTCATATATTTAACTCTCATATTCATATATTTCACGCACACGTTTATACATTTTGCTCTTATGCAAATGTATTCAAAGTATACATTTAAAATGATAAAAAAATAAATGTGTGTAAGAAGAAAATGCATGTATGTCTAAAGAAAATATGTATATGTAAGAGAAGAATATATGTATGTGTGAGAGAGTATAGTGGAAACCGAAGGCAGGTAGGCGCAGACTCAGCCGAGTTGCCAGAGACTTTTTGGACTTTTTGCCAGAGGATTTTTTCCACTATGTGACAATTTAGGAAGTGAATAAAGTGGGAGGTGGCAGAATCAGGTTAGGGTCAGCGATATTATTATATTATTTCCATTACTCAAGATTTGGACTCATTGCCGTTTATTTCTTTTTAGATAGTTTTGTTTGCTTTCCGTAGCAATATCTGGCAACACTGCATCTCCGGCATTTAAACTGACACGTGTCTACTACACCGGACGCAAGCGGCCCGGCATGATACAGTATAGAACCTATTATAATGATGCTGTCTACACGGGATGCGGCACAACATGATAAATTCCCAACAGTAAAACTGATGCATCATTCTATTCATGACGTACTGACACAAAATTCAAATGATTTGCAATAGTCGCTTTGTCGCGTCCAGTGCAGACTACTAGACTGTTGCAGCGCGGCACGTCCGGTGTAGACACCGTGTGGCAGAAATAAAAAATGGTCCATATACAGCGCGGGAAGGTTATTCCTGACAGGACACCATTCGGTAACACAAACGTAGTGATCATCATGATATTACAAAGATGCACCGAAGACAGACACGAAGAAGAGAGAATAGTCGTGCAAGCAGATAAAATACTGTACCAGAGAACAAATTCATTGTTTGAGATGTTCGAAATACTGGAAGAAAACCATAAATATTGAATTGGGATGGGGGTTATTATGAATGTATTTCTGAGGAGAACTGTCTTCAGAAAAGTTTTGGTAGCATTTTCTTTTCCTCTTACCTCTGTAAAATACATACAGTATTAAATGAGTGCTTATAAGCGCGGAGCTGTGTACAGCAGTGGAAACGCTATATTGCTATTGCTGTTCTATAAGCGCCACCTGCTGTCATAAAGTGAATTTGTCTTTTCATCAGAATCAGAAAGAGCTTTATTGTCAAGTGTGTTTACACACATACACACACACACACACAAAAGGAATTCGTCGTGGTGTCAGAAGCTTCAGTACAGAAAGTACAGACATAGTGCAAACATACATATAAGGTAATAAAACACTAATAATAAAGAGTAATAATAAAATATTTATTCAGCTTGTCTGATGTTTTAGTTTTGTGCAGTTGCTTCATGTTGCAGATATTTTTGTTTGTTTGCTTAAGGTTAATTTGACCAGTAACAGAGCAAAATAAACAATTAAAGGGGCTAAAGATGATTGTCTTCAGAAACATTTTTGTTATGCTGGTTGAAAGTCTCTTCACATCCTGATAGCAATCATTAAGTGAAGTAGTCTAAATGTATTTATCTGTATTTATATATTATGTGGAAGTAGGGGTGGGTGATATGGAAAAAATATATCACGATTTTTTTTTTTATATCACGATTCACGATTTTATCACGATTCTTTGTCATGTTGGTTTTACTATTTTGGTTTTAAGTTGTCTGAGCATTACAGCCAAACTAGAAAGACAAAGCCTTTCAAGGTAACAAAAAAAATTAATAAATAAAAAATAAAAATCTTTGCCATTATTTTAGCTTTCTTATTAAAAAATAAGAACAAAGATACACATTACAAATACATATAATATACAAATAAAACAAACAGTGTTTTATTTTCAGGTACAATAGGTGTATTTAGCAGAGCATTCAATGAAACTGAATGAACAAATATAAAAATAAAACACTACATAGATTGATTCCTAAAGCAACTGTATTAAAGTTTTTCAGTCAAGAATAGTGAGTGATTTTTCTCTTTGCGTTTTGTTATTAAGTGAATAGTTCCCCCAAAAATAAATATTCTGTCATCTGTCTGTCAATTCTGTCATAATGTTTTATTTTTATACCATCATTTACTCAAAAGATGTTTTAAACCTGAATGAGTTTCTTTCTTCTGCTGAACATAAATGCTATTTTGAAGAAGGTGGAAAACCAAACAGTTGCTGGTCCTCAGTGACTTCCATAGGATTTTTCTTTCCTACTATCAAAGTCAACTGTTTGGTTACCCTCATTCTTCAAAATATCTTATTTTGGGTTCAGCACAAGAAATTAATAGAGGTTTGGGACAACATGTGAGTGAGTAAATAATGACAGAAATTAAATTTTAGGGTGAACTATCCCTTTAATGACAGTCGACAGCACGTTTAGTGTCCTGTCTCTTTAAGACCTGCACGCATCTAATATACAGGCACGCATCCGTTTCTCTCTTAACTATTTACTTTTATTTTAGAGATAACCAACTGAGTCTGTATGTAAACCTTGTGTGTTTTGACAGTATTAGCGCAAAAGATAAGTTAGTTGAGTAATCAGGCGCTGTTAAACAGGCTTTTTAGTGCGCGTGCTTCAGGTGTATGAGCGCACGTCAGACCAGCGCGCGAATTAAACATTTAACCAGCAAGGCTTGTCTGCAAATAATGTAGTTTTGCGATCGCGAATAAGTGCAGTGTCCTGTCAGAGTAACTCTACTGCTGTATGTCGTGTTGTACAGTATATAGAGACGGAGGCGCCAGAACTGTATTTGATATAATGTGTGCTGTAGCACGATACTACGATATTTCTTCAAAAGCAGATCGTGGAGACATTTTTATCGTCCACAATCAAAAATCGTTATATCGCACACATCTATGTGGAAGGTGTTGGACCAAGAAATGTTTGTCCAATCAAAATGCTCGGTCCCCCCCACCCAAAAAAAGTACTGTGATAGGTTACTTTCATCATGTTTGTCAGATTGCCGCCTCCTGTCTAAGAGGGCAATTCTAGGCCTAAAAATGCAGCAATGCAGACAAGAATTCATGCCAGCTGTCAAATGGTCTTCCTCATCTTCATCAGCTGCCTTTTTTTTAAGGAATGCACCAAGAAGGGAATTTAATCTAGAAACCTTGTGCTTGTAGCACAGATTGTGACAGGTACCGTCTATAACATGATGCACAGTCTCTCCCGCTTCACCTTTCTGTCTGGATTTTCTCTTCACCTCCTGCTGAGAACCATAGGAGTGTGTCTGATGAATAGTTACACCACGAGGGATTCGCTCAGATTTCCACCAGCTACACTGACCACCATACTTCCCACCCACTCCAATATTTCCATCATAACAAACTGAGACAGAAAGTCAGTTGATAAGCTGAGACAAAAATCTGGTATCCACGAGCAAGAGAAATTTCCGAAGAGACACTCGGAACAGGAATATTATTATTAGCGTCCTCATCTTGCGTGTCAACTTTAGTTATCGCTACAATGCATTCAAACTCGTTCAAAACGTTCAAGCTTGTGTAAGAATGTGTTAACCTTGATCACTGAATAAGGTAAGAGCAGTATGACACAAAAGCCCATGAAATGCCTTCAGGATTTCATTTTGCTCTGGAGGTCACATATTTTGATACCTCAGATCTAGCAGGAGTTCTTTCGAACTGGAATAATGCAGTGTATTTTACTAAGACTGTGTATCAGTACAGATTTCCTGATTCGGTTCCGATTTGTTTGCGTATATGCTTTCATATACTAAATAAATTTAGCTAATTATTCTAATTAGATGTGCTGATATCGCGTTTGGTCTCGTTCTGTCTCACGTATCTTGTCAGTGTCTGCGCTTGCTTGGCCATTTGTTGTGAAAAAATAAGGAAAGTGTGTTCAAGCGCCAGCAGAAAACAGTGTAAAGAAATACTCTGAGAGAAGCAGTCTTTATCAGCGGAAGTTAAAAGTAGCTCGTAAGTGTATTTACTTGTCTTATTAGTGTTTAGCGCAGTTGTCGTTGCTAGGAAATGCTTGTTTTGTTTACTGTGTGGAGACGTGCTGATATTGCGTTTGGTCTTGTTCTGTCTCTTGTATCTTGTCAGTGTCTGCGCTTGCTTGGCCATTTGTTGTGGAAAAATAAGGAAAGTGTGTCCAGCTAAATTCAATTAGTATTTTACTTTACTTACTTACTTTACTTTTGTCATTTAGCAGATGCTTTTGTCCAAAGCGACTTACAAATAAGAAAAAGTAACTAAAACTAAAAGTTACAACTCTATAAATATTATATACCCACATATTTAAGAAAATAAAGAAATTAAATCAAATTGACACATGCATATAACAACATTTCAATAATAAATATATAAATGAATAAACTAAAATAAAAAGCGATACTTCTATCCCTTGGTGGAGTCTCACGGTAGAGTCGATGGTCTTTACACTCTTCGGTCTTCACACTAAGAGGGCTTCACACGATGACTGCCGCGACCGCGGTATAATAACCTTTTTTATACCAATCCAACAAGTCACCATTTCAGTTCAGCTGGACCCATTTTCCTGTTTATCAACTAAAAATGGCCAAGCAAGTGCACACACTGACAAGATACGCGATACAGTACGAGACCAAATGCGATTTCAGCACCTCTCAACATCTAACAAAATAATAATGAATGAATAATTCAAAAAGATGAGTCATGCATTTGAATGAGTCTGACATGGTGTCCTGTATATTTTACAACACTAGCAGAATATTATTATTATTATTATTTAGTCATTTAGCAGACGCTAAATAGCTTGCATGATTAGTATTTTGTTAGATGGGTATAAAAAAAGCTTAGTTTAGCGCGGCAACGGTCGCGTGAAGTCCTCCTCGTGTGATGACCGAAGAGTGTAAAGACCATCGACTCTACTGTACACCGGCAAAGGATATAAGTATCGCTTTTTATTTCTCCTCTTTTCTACTACTTGTTTCACTTCTGTTTCAGTTTTTATAACCATTTCTTACTATGTGTAAGTAAGTTGTTTTTAGCATGTGTGTTTGGCAGTGTTATTTCTTAGGATTACTGATAAACTATACTGTCGTGATTTGTATTTGTTATCTATTTTAATTTTAGTTAAACAATGTCTGAATTTATTATGTCTGTATAGGTCTTTTATTAAGTTTTAGTTTTATTTAATTTGAGTTATTTTAATACTTCAACAAACTAAATGGAAATGAAATTTTATATATATATATATATATATATGTATATATATGTATGTGTGTGTGGTTGTACATATACATATATATAGTTGTTTTTGTTTTTTGGTGTTTGGCTTATGTTAGAATCATTATTATACTCTTATACTTTTGTTCTTTAATATTTTGAATTGTTTTTAGCTTTTTTTGTCTTTCATTTAAATGTTAAGTTTTGAAATTTTGTTGTATGCATTTATAATTTTTATTTAATTTATTTATTTTTAAAATGTGTATAGGTAGTATTTATAAAGTTTTAGCTTTTAGTTTTGGATCCGTTTTTAGTTGTTTTAATACTACAATTGATTGCTTCTTTTGTCCTCATTTGTAAGTCGCTTTGGATAAAAGCGTCTGCTAAATGACTAAATAATAATAATAATAATAATAATATTCTGCTAGTGTTGTAAAATATACAGGACACCATTTCAGACTGATTCAAATGCATGACTCATCTTTTTGAATTATTCATTATAAGAATTGATTCATAAGAGTCATTTTTTGTGAATCGGACTAGTTGCACTGCATTTTTTACTTTACAAACACGCAACTCAAAATGATTCATTTGTTAATTAATTGAACTACACTCGTCACACTCGTATGTTTCTTACTAAAAAGAACCTGTTCATAAGAGTCATTCCTTCATGAATCAGAATACACTGTTTACACTGTATATTTTCGATTCTCTAAAAAGACTTGGCTCATAAGAGTCATTTGTTTGTGAATCAGATTGCACAGGTTGTACTGTATGGTTTTGATTCATGGCAAAGGCATGACTCAAAATGAGTCTTTCATTTGTGGACTACACTCACTGGTCAAGTTCTATGTATTTGACTCACTAAAAAGAACCAGCTCATAAGAGGGATTCATTTGTAATCAGAATATACTGTTTATACTGTATATTTTTTAGATTCTCTAAAAAGAACTGATTCATAAGACCCATTTGTTTGTGAATCGGACTAGACTGTTCGCGCTGGTTGTTTTTAATTTACTGAAAGGAAAAGACTCACAAGAGTCATTTTTCGGGAATCGGACTCCTCTGTTTGCGCTGGTTGTTTTTAATTTACTAAAAGGAAAAGACTCATTTGTTCATGAATCAAACTACACTCGTCACACTGTATGATATATAAGCCGATACTTTTTAGTGATCAGAGCGATTTATGAATTTGATTACACTGAACTGTATGCTTTTGACTGGCTCATGAGAGTCATTTGTTTGTGCTGGCTGATTGGCTCAGACATTGATTCAGACTACACTGGTTGCGCTGTTTTTATTCAATAAAAAAAAAACTGGTTCATACCAGTCTGTCTCTTGTGAAATGGGTTATATAGTCGTAAAAGTTTGGCAAAGACAAATTGCTCAATCTTGGGATTTTAAGAATCAACATCAGGGTCGTTGAAAAGATTGATATTTGTAGCCAGCTCTAGATTTTATTCAAGAGGTGGACTTCTTAATGCTTTCATTAGCGCACAGCAGAGATATTGCAACGACTGACTCAGGATAAACCGCAACACTGTGACACCCCTGTGTATTACAGCATCCAATATCCACCATCACATTCGGTTCCACTTATTAAACTTTGAAAGCAAATCGAACAAAGGATTATTTCATTGCCCTTCACCAGTCATTAACCTCAATCCACTGTCACATGGTCCCTCACCTTCCCCTCTGCCAACTCTGTGTAAGAACTTTTCGAGCAGAGATCTGTGTTAATCATCTCTCGCTGTTGAAGTCCCACTTTCACGCCAAACTCTTCACGCGGCTCGCCCAGGGAGACAGCGTGCGATTCCTCTCTCTGCCTGCACAACCTGAAATAATCCAGCGCTAACAGGTCTGATGAATGTCATCCTGTCAGAGACGCCAACTGTTCCAGCCCCTTATGGGAGCGTCTTGATCTTTATTGATGCTTCAAATGTTCTCAAGGAGTTCCAGTTAATGTTCATTTCCTCATGCTACTAACAGCCAGAAAGCGCATGACGAAAGCTATACTTGAATTACAAATGGGAATAACCCCCGGCAAACGCATATTTGCGTCAACAAGCAGGTGTCATTATACGATATTATAAAGTTCAGTACTATACGGCACAGTGAATTCATAAAACGCAGGAGTATTTCCAGAAAGTGGTATTTTGAAGGTGGTTTGGGTAGTTTGGCGGCCTAAACCCTTTAAAAAACAGACTCTGATTGCTGTAATATGATTCACAAACGAATGACTCTTATACTCTTTTAATACAAACCGGGTTTTTTTAGTTAATAAAAAATAAACAGGGCTAACAGTGTAGTCTGATTCACAAACAAATGAGCCGGTTCTTTCCAAATAAAAACAGTGTAGTCCGACTCATGAACAAATGACTCCTTTTGAGACGGTTATTTCAAGTGAATGAAAAGCCAACAATGCGAACAATTTAGTCAGAGTCATGAACAAATAACTTCTTTTGAGCCAGTTCTTTGTAGTGAATCAAAAACAAAAGGCACAAACAATGTAGTCCAATTCATGAATGAATGACTCCATTTGGGCCGCATATTTGTTGTGAATCAGAAACATACAGTGCAAACAGTGTAATCTGATTCACGAACAAAAGACTCTTTTAAACAAGTTCCCAAACACTGCAACCGGTGTAATCCGAAATTTCAAGTCTGAAACTCCATGTATAATTTATAACATCAGCAGAGAGAAAATGTATTTTGTACATGAAAGCCAAAAGGTTGTTATACTGTAACTGAATGCGTAAAACGCAAGTATTTTCAATAAGTGGAAATCTGAAGTTGGTTCAGGCATCTTGACGGTCTAAAACTTAAAAAACCTGACTCGGACCACTGTGAGCAGTTGAGTTTCATGCCGACTTTATTATCTCATAACGGGGCTTTTATTTATTTATTGGCCAGGCAACTGGACGGTTTGCTGGATATGCTGTGTATAATTAATGAGGGGAGAACAGCTCTACTCCCAACACAGTGATACATAATCCTGCTCGAAGACAGGGCTACTCCCCGCAGGCTAATTAAACGCGAACACTGGCGATAGCTGCGAAAAAGTGTAGGTGGAAAAGTAAGGAACATGAAGGGAGAGTCCAGTCAAACTATTTTGCATGTACAAGTTTGACAAAGCTTCATAAAATGGCTTGTTATGGTTGGAGTTAGCATATATCTTAGCACTGGGACTTCCTTTGAAAAGGCCATTCACTGCAATAGCGATGGTAAGAGGAATATCACTGTGGTACTGGAGAAAGAGAGCAGGGGTGAGTATGACATCACTAAACACACACAGGCCCTCAGGAACACCATTCAGCTCTGACCTTTACAGTCGCCGCACTACTAAAGGAAAGCAAACACATCATTCATCCGAACTCTACCTCTGAGGACAACGTGGAAAGATTACACAAAAATTTTGTACTTTTTGTTAAAATCCCCATTCGCATACTGAAATTTTCTCTCTGCTAATGTTATAAAACACACAGGGCAGGGTAATTCATCTTATTAAATTATTTATTACAAGAACTGACTCATGAGAGTCATTGCCCATAATTTGTTTTGTGAATCAGACTACAACGTTCGCTCTGTATGTTCCTGATTCACTACAAAGAACTGACTCATAAGAGTCATTTGTTTGTGTATCAGACTACACTGGTCAAGCTGTGTGACTTTGATTCACTGAAAAGAACCAGCTCATAGGAGTCATTTGTTTTTGAACCTGACTACACTGGTCATGTTGTTTTTGATTCATTAAAAATAAGCAGCTCATAAAAGTCATTTGATCTTAAATCAGATTGCACTGGTTGCACTGTATATTTTTGATTCACTAAAAAAACAAAAAACAACTCTAGAGTCATTCGTTCAGCTCTGAACTTTACTAAAAGCGCACTACTAAAGGAAAAACATAATTAATCCTGACTCTAAGCAGAAAGATTACGCCAAAAATTGCATGCTTTTTGTTAAAATTCTGCCCATTTGCACTGATTGTCCCTAACAGCGTGGGTAATTAATTTCAAAAGTCATTCCAGTGGTCCATCTATAAGACCAGGCATTTAGGAACTTGTAGTACCTACTATATGAAAAGACATCTTTGATTGTGAGACGGGAACGAGGACAGTATCTTTTTGTGCGGTGATTATGAATGCCAGTGTAATCAAGCGGCGTGATTGCATTTCAGGCGCTAAACTCCCCTTAGCAACTCCCCAAAGCAACATTCTGACCTTCTCATCACGACCAGAAGGAGATGAATCTGTTTCTTTGCCACATTGAAGATGCTAAAATGAATTCTCACTCATCAACAAACAACAAAAGAGTGCGTAACATAGCGGCAAGTGAACTACAAGCATCCTGCAGTCATGCAGCCTAAATGTTGATCACCAAAAAAATTCATTTTGAGCTCAAATATTACATAGATTTAGAAGAATTACTGTAAGCACATTTATAAAATGATAAGCTTCGCATTGGCCCCATTCACTTCCACTGTATCCCACTCGATTTTTGCTTTCCTTTGAGATTAACAGTTAATTACTGATTGACTAATGAGAAAACGGTTCTGCATTGGTTTTGGTTCTGATATTATTCCATATTGATTGACAGGAAGGTGTGGGCAGTGGATTTCCTTCATCAGGCTGCTTTTAATGCAGTATGAAAACAACTGACAAACAAACTGGATACACTAATTACCTTCATCAGTGTCCTTTCTTTTACTTCACGGTTGGGAAAAACAGAAGAACCCGTCTGACCCGTTTTGATCTCTTCCTGTCAGAACAATGAAGGTCACTGAAAATGAGGTGGAATTTAAATCTAGCTCTGGCGTAGAGACTCGCACATTTAATCAAAGGGCAAAACCGCAGCAGGGTTGGTGGTGTTTCTGACAAAATGTAAGAAAATAAAAAGGTTCCTTTGTCAAATGTAAGGTACTTTTCTGTGATTCAAGTGCCATTCTATAAAACTGGTGACTCTTCCAAGCTTATAAGGTGATTTTGAAGCAAATGTTAGAGGATTTTAAACATTGTTAGAAATATGAATGTCTTTTGGAGATAATAAAATTGTATTATACCCTCAGTGTCAGTGTTGTTTTTAGAAATGATTTATTTACTATTATATCATTTATTAATATTTACATTTTTATTTTTATTTTAGGTGCTTTTGGCCTTTTTTTGTTTAATCTTTCTATTTTTTTCTATTTGAATATTTATATATTTCAACTTATTTCAGTTATTTAGGCAAATTTTCTCATTTTTGTTTACATTTTTAATCTACATTTTATATTATTTTATTATTTCATTTAAATAAAGCTTTTATTTTTATATTTTAGTTTTAGTTTTCATATGAATTTTTGGTAACTGTTATGTTTTTGTAATTTTTTAAAATTTCTATATTTTTAATAGACATTTTTGTTTATTATATATTTCTACTTAAACTTTTTATTTTAGTTCATTTGCAAAGCAACATTTCTATTTTTGTTTACATTTTCTCTATTTATTTTTTATTTCAGCGTTATTTCGATCAACTAAAAAATAAAAAGGTTTTAGCTAACAATTACAACACTGTTTCAAGGTAAGTTATTTTTTATAAGGTATTATAACAAGGTAAGTTATAATATATTTTATTATATTTTGGGTTATAGATGTCTTACAAAAGATCACTACACTACAAAATGCTAATGTTTCACTAAACACATTTTTCAGTTGTTAGCCATACTAAATCATGGTAACAAAGTCAATATTTTAAAATCACCTCCCTTTTGTAACACAACACAATGTATGATCTGTATAAAAGATGTTGCACAAGTCGCTCATTTGAAACAACATTTACAATTAACCTCTTAAACAGCCCTGATCAATTAAAAAAAAAAAAAAAAAAGGCAAATAAAGTATTCCTATTGCCATATAGTCAAGCACACTTGGTCTTGGCACAATAAGAAAAGTCAAAGCGTTCAGAGTATCGGCTCTAGATAATTAAAACGTAGACAGAGATAAATTCCAGGGCCTGTTAATTACACAAAGGTGGGCAGAAATGGCACAGAGCCGACCAGCGGTGGATACCGAGACCTATTCCTTCTCATATTTTGCATTTGTAGGGCACAAGTAAAAGACACCCAGAAGGGCACTGAAGAAAGCCACTCCAAATTAACTAATGAGAATAATAGTTGGAGATAAAGGTAACACATTTTGGAGGTGCAGAAAATGAAATAATTGTGAAGAAATGCATCTTAAATGCTGCTTTGGATTATGATTATATGCGTGAGGACATTAAAGTGGGTACTTTAAAGTTGGGAACTAGAAGTCCATATAAAATGAACTTCAAAGCATGCAAAAAGGCTCTGTAGTATCAATGTCAATGGCTAATGTGGCACATCCCCTTCCTCCGGTATTGTGTCTGTAAATACAGTATGAGAGTAACATACAGTTTTGTTCTCAAAGACAATTAGACCGAAGGCCTGTTGATTTAATCCCATCACTAATAACAGCATAATATTTCTGGAGGAAACTGCGAATACAATTCACTTCGTTGACAACATGGCATCTGTAGAAAAAAAACAAAAACAGGAATAACATAAGCTTTTAAATTGCATCCCGACTCATGTCAGACTCTGATGTAAGGCAAATCTTATAAAAGCTGTAATTTGTGCCTTTGTGTTAAACTGCTCAAGAGTGGCATTGGAAATCGTATTACAGCCCACTAAAAGCGAAGAAAACCTGCTGTGAGAACTTTTGACCTGAGATGCACTGGGCAAATTGAGACTCACGGGTTCAGTCAGTGGTGTATATTTCAGTCTGGCGAGGTTGTCAAGGTGGACGGGCTGATCCCAGCTGTGATACGATTTCAGGAGGACAAGAGAGGTTTTGACATAAACTTCCCAACTGTCATGTCTCAATCATCTGGTACAGCTCAGCATGGCTTTACTATACGCATAGCCCTTAGTCAGGGTAGTGCTGTATTCAAATTCAGACAGGAATCAAAATGAGGCTGTGAGGAATAGAAATACAGTATGTTTAATGGTGTGTAATGTTGTTTAGAAACATACTGATTGCTTAGTTGATTTAACATCTTTCCAAAAAAACTTTCGTCCAATAGACGAAAACTCCATAAAACAGCCGAGTTGAGAAAATTATGTGATCACAGACCTTAATATTTCATTAGTTGCCAGTTGAGATCCTAAAATTATTAAAACTGAAATAAATATAAATCTAAATAAATATATTTAAAAAATTACAAAAAAGTAACAAACCGCTTTTAACTAATATATGTTAAAAGGGTTTTCGCATTGTACTTACATATAATTGCATATAAGAGAGATAAATTCTCCTTTTGTTTTCCTCAAAAAATAATAAAATGACATGATGCATCGTTTTTGGGTGAACTGTCCCTTTAAGAGAAGGTGCACAAGTGACTGTGAAAAACTACAGAACAATGCACCGTATCTGCATGCACCAAAATCCAATAAATCTACAAACATCTATCCAATTACATTCATTTTCAGCAAAACAAATAAGTTCCCACATGCGTCAACATGTTTCTCATCAAGCAGAGGGAATCAATAACCGGAAAAAAAATGAACTGTGCCTCACACTACGTAATAGTATGAACCCAACGACACAATCTGAACCTCTATAAATGTCATTTCCATGTTAATGAATGATATATTGAAATATCTAGCAAGGAGAAAACCTCATTGTCAGGGCAAACTAATCTCCGACAGAACGATATGGCATGTGCAGATTACATTTATGAAGTCTGACAATGGAAACAGAAATATGGGGTCCAACCAGGAATATGGGGATTTGAAAGAAATTAATTATATTTTGTTTCCCCATGCGTGTCCCGTGGTGAGAAGACAGTAGTTGTAAGATTACTGAGGTGCTTGTAATTTCATAGACAAAGAGAATCAGATGAGGATTAATAAACGCAAGTCACGCAGAGCGATTGGGTTTCCTCACTTCAGATCTTCTTGATTTACAGTACAGTGGTGCATATTTGCATGCTTAAAGCAACGGTTCACTCAAAAATGAAAATTACTTTTTCATGAAAGCATAGTTCCAACAGACATTCGCAATCAGCATTGCAAATTTGTATGGTTTTGTACAGTTCTTAACTTGTGGTTAGAAGAACAGTTTCTTGTCAGTATGATATAGAATAGATGATACTTATGATGAAAATAAGCAAGCTGATATGGCTATAAGTTTCAAGCCATACCCCCCTTCCCCCCACCCAAATGGGCTACCTTGCCCAGGTAACTGAGAACTGCTGTTAGTGTACTACTGTTGACTTGAAACTATTGTTGTCAGATCACTTTTATATTTCCCATACGTTTTATATGTTATACTTCATGTGGTTCAGCATCACAAACACACATTTTGCCCCCTTTATGAAACCCCTCCGCAGACAGTCTGCGTGTCGGACATGTTTGTACTGTTCTCAGTTCAGTGTTCAGGAACTGGAGCGCTGAATGAGTTGGCAAAAACAGCATAATAAGATATACGGCGGAATAGTGCCTCATTTTGAGTCAGAGTGACTGTCAGGCATGTCCTAAAGTGAGTTTTGATTGCGTAACTTGTAGATTTGTGTTGACTCGAGCCGAGACCTTTTTTAGTCCAAGTTAAAATCAGTTAAGTCTGATTTGGTGAACTGGTTCTACTAATTAAGCAGTGAGTTGCATCGTTGTATTGGAAACATAGCCCTGTATGACTTTCTTTAGTGGAACCCAAAAAAATATATATAATAATGATTTTTGCCAATGCAATGAAAATCAAAATAGGTCTAGTGTTGTTTTGGACCCCATTGGCTTCCATTGTATTCACTAAAAACCACTGCAACCCTCTTCGAAGTATCTTACTTTGTGATCCACAGAAAGAAGAAGGTCACACAGTTTTGCAATGGCTTGAGAGTGAGTACAAGATGACAGAATTTTATTTTCGAGTGAACTATCCCTTTAATCCCATATCGCTTCAGCACACGAATACGAAGAATGCAAAACATTCCAAGCACTTGTGAGTCTAAGATGAATGCAGCTGGAGCCACAAGGCCATTTGTCCTGTGAACCACCACTCATCGGTCTTTTCTCAGCTTCGCCGTCGTCCCGAATGCAAACACAAAGAGGAAGAACTCCAAAAGGCAATTTTCTTCTGGAGCAAATATCATTTTCAGCGACGCCGCTGGACTTGTTCATTTATTAGTAGCCAGCAGCTGCGTGCACAATGGCCAAAGCTTGGGAGCTGTCCAGTGCTGAAAACAGAGGATAAAAAACCAGGGAACAAGAGAGAGAGAAGCTTGTATTGGAGGACCGAGTGCCTGAAGTTGCACTGTGCAAATTGCTGGCATAATTATCAGGCTTCTTTTCCTTCTGGACCTCTCCCACAGGGTAAGCGATAAAACATTTTCTAAATGAATCTTTAAACCGCAAGGTAGTGTGTTTTTGTCTTGAGCGGACCTGCGAGCCAAATGGAATCTTTTCAAGACAGAAAAAGAATTAGGGCTGAAAAGAAATTAAAATTAATCTTTTCTTCTCCCTCTGCGAGGTTAAACTCTTACAGTCCCATTTCGAAAACCAGCAAAACACAGACCAGGTGTTATGATTCATTTATGGTGTTTAAGGCGGCAAACGCCCGTTCTGAATAATGTATTCCAAGTCTGGGCGCCGATAAATATGCAGACTTTGGCGGATTGGCGTGTGACACATGTAGTAGAGACAGCAGCTGCCAACCGCTTCCTCTGGCTCATAGGATTAGACACAACTACTCTTTCTTGTCAGCTGTCAATCAAGACTGCGCACACAAGGTAAGACACCAACCTGGATGACTGTGGACATAAATTAAGACATTTACTGGCATCTATTCACCACCAACACAAACATATAATCAACTTTGCATAATTAAACACGGCCTTCACAACAAAGTTTCCATAAATTGCATCTACCAAAAATTCCCTGACTAATTTTAATAGACTTGGTCCATGTTAATTTATGACAAGGATATTATCTCCTGGAATCCGAAGGCATTTAGCTGTCTGGATGCTATTCAAGTACAATTTCAATTCCACCTGTCAGCACCCCCCCCCCCCCCCCCCCATACAATTATTGGCACTAAACTACGCAGTCGAGCGGAAACACACATTATTAAAATGTGAGAATCAATCAAGTGCCCTCTACAAGTCAACCAATGCCAAAACAGTTGCATTCAGAGGCAATTTCCACTTTTTTCTTCAAGAGACAACATGCTCAAAGGTGCTCCTCTGGCATTTACGATTATAAAGGGAGAAGAAGAGGGTGCTCAGATAAAGAGCAGAATGGATGCCCCAAGGAGATTTACAGAGGTTCTGGAGCCAACTTGAAAGGCTTCTTGGTTTGGCAAGACTGAGCTGCTCCGCAGGGACTCGGGGTTAGAAAGAAAGGTCTTTGAACCTGGAAGCGCCGTATCGGAGCACTCACCCTAATATGCAAGCAGCACAGGGTTGCTTGAGAGTAACCGGGTATGAGTTTAGCAAAATCAGCAGATACCCATATGTTTATTTGGTCAATTAAAACCAGAGATGGGCTAAAATGCTGGCCAATACGGTAAACTAATGGTTATGTTGTTTTGATAACCAATGAAACACACAATAATATTTTGTCCAAAATAAAAAAATAAAAATGAATAAAAATATTCAATTAAAATAACTGTAAAAACTAAAATCAATCATTTTATAAAATTGTAAGTGAATTTAGGCATCCATAATAATGGATATTATGAAAAAGGGTTATTCATTTGGAGATTTGTTAAAAACTGCATTTCACACTGTTCAAATATCAAAGATATGGCTGATAACCGATCAATGGCTGATATTAAAATTATAATATAAAATATAAAATGTAATTTTTTTTTAAATAATAAAAAATAAAATCTATTATTTTAAAAGTTCAATTTTAGTGAATTTAGGCATCATTATAATGTACAGTACAATTTAAAAAAAAGTATTTCAAAATAAATAAGTAAATAAAACAGTGGAGTGGAGTACATTTGACAATACAATACCATTTTAAAACAGTACAATCTTTCTACTGCATTACTTGTGTCACCGGAACTCTCAACAAAAATGACATTGCAAACTGTTCCCAGTATGAGCACGCCATAGGATATACACCAAAATGTATAATTTGAGAAGAGAAGAGAAGAGAAGAGAAGAGAAGAGAAGAGAAGAGAAGAGAAGAGAAGAGAAGAGAAGAGAAGAGAAGAGGGCAACGCTAAGAACCTTGCCACACAGTAACCAATTTGCTGCAAACAGCTGCCTGAAATTTCCCCAGGGCACCTGGAGCCACAACTCGCACCACTCTCTATTCCTAATGCTCTTTGACAAATAACACACATCTTCACATTCACAAGTCACTCTCTTGCACTTTGGAAGACTTGTTGCAGACTGATGCAAGAAGCACCTGGAGAGCTCCGTCTGGTAGAGACTCAGGGGTTCAGACCAAACAGAGACAACAGAGTCAGTCACGACAGACTGTCAAGAGAAATTCGGCTCAGTCTTCCTCTCCCACCAGCTACACACTGTCGTCGAGGCGGGCACAAGACTGGCAGCGCTCAGCACTTGTCAGCTTTAAACAGCATCCAGCTGACACTCTGCGAAGGAGAAAAACAATGCGGGGTCCCTTTCAATCCCAAAAATCTTGCTCGCTGTTTGTGATGGGATTTCTTTCAACCACTTCACATCAAGGCATTACTGCAAATGACAGCTTGCAGGTGGGGGGTTATATCAAGGCAAAGAAAATGACTCACTTGAGTGGATCTGGGGAAAACAGGACATTCAAGCACTTATAACAATGTAGACATCTAAAAGCACTGCATTTGAACCCACTAGTACTTTGCAAATCACTTAATATTTGAGAGGACAAGTGATTAACTGGTCTGAGAACAGCACAAATATCTGATTTTAGAAATTATGTAGCACTCTACTCTTCATATATTAAACATTTCACCATGATGTCAATCAAAACATGGTTTATAGTCTTCTGCTCCTAACAGCCGTTCAATTTCGTTGTGCTCCTGGTTTTGTCCCCTTGACTGTCCTCACTGAGGTACTGCGGGGGCTGTATATAGCCTGTCCTGAGCACAAAACATCCTACACCACGTTATACATTAATAATGAAGTGAGACGCAATCAGCACAATAACATCGCTTGTTCTCACCTTCTCTGAAGTAAAGCGCGTCGTCGCCTCAGAAAGTCCACAGGAATGCCGCGTCGCCTCAGATACAGCAGAGTAGATGATAACAGCCGCTGAGGTAAACCATTCAGATCTGCTCAGCCTCAGAAACGTGTTGAAATGAACTCCTTACTTCGTTAAAATCGTTCAAAAAGCACGGTATTTCTCCTCAGCCCGAGTCCAGAGAGGAGCTCAAAACGGCGCGCACTTCGCCGGGCGCGAGGAGAGACACTGAACAAAAGCGCGAGTGCAGTCTCACAGCGGTCCCCCCTCACCTCACCACAAGAGAGTACGTTAGACGGTGTATAGCCAATTCTCTGTGGACTTCGGTGGGGGGATGGACAATATTTTGCACAATATTTCAGCGATTCCGTCCTTTGTTTGGTCATTTGCTTGGGCAGATTTATTGCGGTGCATAGGGTGCGAATTGTGGAGAATTTGGGGGTTCATCTGACTCCTAGTTATTTGAATCCACCAAAATGAAGTTACAACAACAGTTCCTTACGAAAATTAGCCATGTTTTACAAAAAAAAAAAACATACCCTTACGAAAATTAACCATGGATTTACTACAAAAAAAAAACATGGTTATAGTTAAACCATGGTAAACACAACCATGGTTTTGCTACACTAACCATAGTTTGACCGTGGTATTTGTAGTAAACTGTGGTTAAACAAATGGTAATCAATATGCCAAAAAAATAAAATAAAATATAGTTACTATAATTATACTACAATAAAACCATGGTTAAGTTTCGTAAGGGTAGTAATATAGTTAATAGTTAAAAGCATAAAAAACATAGTAATACAGTTAAACCATGGTAACCTTAAATTAACCATGGTTTTGCTACACTAACTGTAGTTTAACCATGGTATTTGCAGTAAAACTGTGGCTGTACAAATGGAAATCAATTCTCCCATAAAAAAGTATGTGGGTTGTAAAAGTATGCCTATTGTTTTAACAGACTGTATGCATATATATGTGCATATTTAAACACTGTTTCAAGCCACCAAGTACCATATATATTCATTAAATTATTACAAGTATTAGAAATAGAAGCTATCCACCTTTTTCTTGCCGTAAAAATGTGTGTGGTCATTTATAAATTCTATGTGTCTAGCTTCCGGTCGTCCAGTTATTTTTAGCGGTACAAAACAGATCCTTTTGCTGCTTGATATTGAAAAGTTGTGTGTCTTACGATATGAATTATTATCTTAATTATGAACACACTGGTTTGTAGTGCAAACAGTTTTACCGTTTACTGCACATTGTTATTCTTCTCGTTATTTATCTATAGCAGCTAGTGAACCGGAAGTCTCACCCATAGGCTTACTTCTACGTTGAAGAAAAGGGTGGATAGCAAACAGAAGTCGCGTTGCCTGGTGGTGACCATAGCAACATTCCTAGCGTTTCTGTTCGGATCAGTATGAGAAAACACGTCGACAAAACACCTTTTATTCTTAATTTTTTAACTTTAGTGTTTATCAACATTGTTTTTAACGACCAAGTGCCACAAAAGTTAGATGACGACAAAATCAGAATGTGCCAAATAGACATTAGTGAACGAACAATTTGAGGTAACCAAAGCAACTATTATATAAGGACATTATTAGTATGCAATGCATTGACAAAAAGTACTCCATTTTTATTTATCTTCTAAATTTTAGTGTTTATTACAAGTACGATAGTATTCTTATAGGTCTTATTGTTTTATCGTAATGGAATCCAACATTTAATGACTGTTTTTGACTGTCATTGGAATCTATGGTTCCACAAAGAATCCATGGAACCTATCCATTCCACAAAAGGTTCTTTCAAGAACTGTTTACACAAAGGTTCTTTAAGGAACCCAAAATGGTTCTTGTTGTGAAAATGAACATGAACAAATGAACAAAATGGCATTGCTATGAATCCCCCATTTGGTAACCAAAAAGATCCCAGTTTTGTCAGATTTAACAACCAAAACTGTTTAAATTCACCTAAAATGCCTATTTTATATTTAGGGTTATATACACAAGTTAATTTCAATCATTTCTATTGGTAATTTTGTTCATTGTGCCTTTGTATGTGTATATTTATTGCATCGGCCAGATAATCTTCCCATTGTCCATTATTTGACAAATGTCCACATGAAAACCTATTGTCTTCATAAGCCAACCCATCTACCAGTTCTCCTGTTTGCAGATGAATAAATCATCTCAGTGTCCCGAGGAGCCTTTACAAAAGAGCTGTGGAGAACCTGACCTGCCCCCTGTTTTATGACAGAATAATGATGTCCCTCGAGATGCTGCAAATCTGTTCCTAGGGGCCAAGCCGTGGTCCACTGACACACATTTCATCCGACCAATAGAAGCCCATTCACTTAACACTGCCGCCAGTTCAGTCGTTCATCACATTCATCACTGTCATCCGATTACAGATGTTACTGTGTAAACAAATCACAACAAACCGCAAAGCCTCTTCTCAGTGTTCCTGTTGTGATGCCTCGTCTTATAATGAACATAACAGCTGAGGAAAAAAAAAATATATATATATTTTTTTGCTTTGAAGCCCTCAAATGTTGCAGCTGATCATTAGCGTACATTAGGGACACAATAACCATTATACTTCATTGAAAAGAGATTATTTCTTACACAGGATGTTTGAATAAATGTCAATCATAAGCTAAATATAATCTTGGCAGCAGGGCTCTTTGAAGGAAAATGGTAGGGATTTAAAACACAAGGCTAATTGGCTCTATAATGGCTGTCCGCGGCTTTATAGCAAACCGAAAAAAGCATGACCATGAGAAATAAGATTTCTCTGACTAACCACGAGCAGAAAACACCCTGGTGATATATATATATAACAGACAGTCTCCAAAAAAATATATACCCCATTGTTCCAGACTCCCTCAAAACGGTATTGTCAAGGGATGCTGGCCAAGGCATAATACATACTGCCACACAAATCCATTATTTAAACAGCTGACAATGTGACGGTCAATGAACAAAGGACTCCTCACAGTGGCCCTCAAAAAGAACAACACAATATGGATGATTTTCAATGTTTATGTCTTTTTCACCAACACTTTCCTCTCCATCATTGCTGCAATCTGATCTCAGAAAGTCATAACAAGAACATCTCTGAGGAAAATAGCACTTTGTTCAAAGGCGGCGAACAAGATGTAACCATTCAAAAATAGGCAAAGACCTGTCATTGCCTTCATCTGGGGAATTAGATGCATATAATAATGGCTACCCAGCAGAATATGATGCTTGGAGAAAATGATGCTAAAACACAGCGTGTTACAATGCGCTTTGAATATTTACCTTGATTCATTTCATGGATGCTTTTATCCAGTGTGACTTATGAGTATGAATATACAAAACGAGTCAAATTGTTCTTTAAAATAGAGAATATTTCAAATTTGCACTATTTGATCTTACAGTATCATCAAAACAAGGGCATGGACCTCTAAACCCTGGTTTTCAATTGGAGGTCCGTGGACCCCTGGGGGTCTGTGAAACTGCAGGGGGTCTGTGAACTGATATATAAAACATATGGACATATACATTTTTGGTATTCCTACATTCTCAGATTTACTTGACTTTATACAGCATAAAACCAGCCTTAAATGAATCCAAAACAAAGAAAAGTCAACAGTAGGTTAGCGTAAAGCAAGTTTTTATGCATTTTTCAATAAAATAAAAGAGAAAAAAAGAAAAGAAATATATAATCTTAAAAAATACAACAAAATAAAGATTTAAAACAAAATATAATATATGAAAAAACAAATAAATAAAAATAAAAATACAATACAATTAAAAACAATAAACAAAAATAAATAAAATAAAAAATTTAATAAAATATAAAATACAAAAGAAAATAATAGAAAATAAAAATAAATCAAATTATGATAATGTGAAGTATAAAATTCAAATATAACATAAAATTCAAATAAAATAGATGTAAAAGATATTTTTAAAAATGCTTTTTTTATATAAGAGTAAGATTATAATATAAAACAAAACAAAAAAATAATAATGAAATAAAACATAGAATAACAAAAATAACAGCTAATATAATATAAACATTAATAACAAATAACATAAAATAAAAAATGAAGCATAAAACAAAGTATAAAACTAAAATACAAAAAACTTAAAATTATTTTTTATGTTATTAGGGCAGCCCTGAGATTGCTGGTAGTCTGGATTTGGGGTCCCTGGATTCATTTATTTTTTTAAATGCAATTGACAATCCCCTCATTTTACAAAATTGTGCTTGAATACTCGTCTGCCGAATTTGTAGAGACTTCGAACTGTAGACATTCCCGATTGATTGTAAATCCATTAATTTCCCCTTTAATCCATTTATCCACTGTCGACAGTGTCAGGAAAGAACAAATCTACAGTTCCACAGCCTTACGTTTCTCTAAAGCCACTACCATTATAGCCGGGGGGGGGGGGGGGGGGGGGGGGGGTAGACTTTGATTCAGGCCTACCGCACAGCTCTTCGACCCAGAAACCACTGACGTAAGCACTTAACGGTGGTCGCCCATCTCGTCTTGGTCACTTGCCATCGGCTCAAGGGGGAGGGTTGGGGGAACAAAGCCTGGTAATGATGCCGCGTTGGCTGCCTGGTTAAAGACCTTTATGGGAGCCACAGAGAAGCCATGGAGCATGGAGAAAAGAAGAGTGTCAGCACAAGATCCTAATGAGAATGAAATGAAGCTGCTTGGATGGGGGGCCCAGCTGATCCATAATTGATGAGGGTGTAATGCAGAGACTCATCGGGTGTAAATGATAAACACACTACAGCAGAGAGAAATTATGACTTGCCTTTGGCTTGCATTTTGGATGATTCGGCTGGCAAGATGTGTCTATTGGATTTTTAATTGCGTAACTATATAGACCACTTGCAATTGCACTCCATTGTGCGCTGCTAAAAGGAAACTACAGCAGAACATATTAAAAATTCCCTGCAACACATTAATGGAGCTTTGTAAATTAAAATATGCTCAATGTGAAGGAGTATAATCTCAGAAGACATACAATTTATTGCCATTCTGCCTAATTAGCAATTACACAGGCTCCAAAGCAGGTTGAAAGCATATGTAATAATGTGTCAGTCATGCAAATCTAAAGCCTGTATGGCCTTCATGAGGCATTGGGCTAGGATTTCGGTTATCAACAACAATATAAAAAAATGTCAAACAACAATATTGCAATTTCTGAGTGAAAACAGTTCACTCAGTGAAAAGTAAATCCTACACCTTTTTTTTTGTGAACCATGGAGAGAAAATAAAATAATTAAAATATTTTGATTTATTTTATTACTACTATTTATTATTTTACTATTCTAATTTAATTTAATTTAATTTATAAATTTATTTATATACCATATAGAGGAATAGTTTAATACAATTAAACCCCTTGCTTAATTTTAATATTTGCATGAACTATCTTGAAAGCCTATTAAATCTAATTCCGACTTTTATGTCACAACAAAACAAAAACAACTGCGAAATGTAAACACAGAATTCTGAAAAAAAAAAAAAATAATTGTGGGATATAAACTTGGAATTGTGAAAATCTTTAAAGTTCTTACTTGTTTTTTAAAATTATGAATTTATATCTTGCGATTAGGATATGTTTCACAATTTTTTCTCAGAATTCTTATTCAGTTGTGGTAATAGTCTTGCATATTTTAAATAAAGCTCATTTAAAATGTCAGAAATTATATTGTGCTCAACTTGTCAAGAAAAATCATACTTTCATCTTAGATTTGAGTTGAGGAATTAAAAATACAGCTAAATTACTGAAATGTCATGTTTAAATGTACTCTCCCTCACCGGCCCCTCTGCTTTAGCATATTACATTTATCAACTCCATGGCTGACAGTCTTAAAAATAAATGAAGCAAAAACAGCAGCGCAATGGGATCTGTCTGATGTCATCATCCCTGTTGTTTTAGTCAGTCAGTCTATAATAATCATTGAGTCAGTCTATAATTCAGGTAAGCACACATGATCAAAAAGAAGTATTGCTGGTTTGAAAACTACCTCTGGAAATATATTTAACTGTCATCACAAATAGCTGAGTGACAGTATCCCCCAGCGCAAACATTAAAAATAAATAAACAACAGAAACAAAACCAGGCATGCTGCACTCTAAGTGTTAACCTTGCCAAGACTTTGCCCTTTATCAAAGCTGCACTGCGTTATTGAAGTATGTGTATCTTTTTATTTCTGTTGCCTATATATATGGAATATGAATAGTGACTGGTATTAGATTTTATGACTTCAAACTTGAGACACAACAACAACCTGGAATGATGCATATTGGTGTGCAAATAAGATTTGAGAAGATTTCCATGGAATAAATACTGCGGTAATGGCTCATAAAATCTGTTTGTACCGTACTGATGTTTTAGCCAATAACCGATAAATGGCTGATATTAAAATTCTGTACTATTTTGCCTAAATCAATTAATTTTAAAAAGCTAAAATCAACAATTTCAAACGCAATAAGTGAATTTATGCATTGAAACATACAGCATTTTTGTTTTGTTTTTATTGAGTAATAACAAGATTAATTTTAAGCACAACTGCATGTTTTGGGGAGAAAAAAAAAATGATTTAAAAAAAGATGGATTTAAAATTGGATAATTTAATTATTATATTATTACGATTATTACTACTAAATAAACTGAATCAAAGATAGATAGATAGATAGATAGATAGATAGATAGATAGATAGATAGATAGATAGATAGATAGATAGATAGATAGATAGATAGATAGATAGATAGATAGATAGATAGATAGATAGATAGATAGATAGATAGATAGATTTATCTTTAACACTGGCACAAAGCATCGCACTGGATAGTTTATACAAAACACATCCAGGCCTTACAGCAGATGGAAAAGTCAACCCGTGTGGGTGGATGTTGGCCTAAGAAATCATAATTGGCACATTTAACCCATCAGGCTATGTAAACTCACTTCCTTTCCTCCAGGCCGAGACAATGTCAGGATCAAAGAGTGTCCTTGGGCTGAGTTGTTTTACACACAAAGAGTAAAAGCTTAATTGCACCACCCATAAACCCGCATACACACTTTCTGTGCTCTCACTGTGAGCAAAAACACAATTACAAATCATAGAAAGACAAAATATGTGCCTACAGCTATTTACAAACATAAATAAGCATCATAAAAATCCTCTCTAACTTCATTACATTCTTCAGCTTGAGGGGTGAAAGCAGGGATGTAGTACGTCCTGTAAGATGCACTAACAACATGCTCTGTGTCACACAGATGTGTTTCCATACGGAGCCCTGTAATCTGAAAACGAACATTAAATATGTCTCTTGTTATGCCTCCTTAATGGAGCTGCAACCAGATGTCCTATTGCTTTCTGCCCAAGGGAAAAATTGCTTATCTATAAAAAAACAGAACGAGATTTCATCTCAAATTATCCCTTCTTGTGTCACACTTGTTAAAGGAATCTTCCAGGTTGAAGTCAATCTCTAATGGTACAGATGCTGTTAATTGCCACAGAACAAAATAAGATTCATCGGTCGATTTCTAAAAATAAAAAAGCTATGTTTGCAGTAATGCATTTACACTGGAAGTCAATGGGGCAAAGAAGTGATAAATGGTAAAATACACACCGTTTAAAAACATTATACATGTTAACTATATATATGTTAATACCCAATATATCGGTACCATGTGAGCCGATATTTTAGATTATTTTTCATTTATTGTGCATTTTCACCAATTATTAGACTTAGATAACCTTTGCCATCATCTAAAGTTATAATTAAAATTACATTTTTAAAAAACACTAATAATAACAATGTTAAATGTAATCGTTAGCTGGTGTGAGCCAATATTTTAGATTATTTATCATTTACTGTGCATTATTTGAACCAACTTTTACATTAGATAACTTTTGCCATTATATAAACTTCACAAAAATGTAATCTTTTAAAACACTAATAATAACCATGTTAATTGTAATTGTTAGCAAATCTCAAACTGTATATTATAAACACTGTGATGTCTAAAATCAAGTTTAGCTTTAAAGATGACTTTAGGTTTTAACACTTTAAAAATAAAGTTATTTTAATGTCTGCTTATTTTTAGTTTTAGTTTAGTTTTTTAGTAATTTAATTTAATTTGGTTTGTTTATATCTCCCAGTGTTTTAATACTGGTGCATCCCAAGTGTTGATATGAGAAAAGCATGATAAAAATAGCTTACTAACCTGTCTATGTAAAGTTATACGCAATTTTGTTAACTCCTGTGACAAACATAAAAAGCCAAAACATTAAAATAAAATTATTTGTACAAAGACACTAGAAAAGAACTGTTGACATAAGAGAGAAAAAAACACATTGGCAAATATAACCAGATGTTAATTCACCTAGAAAGGTATGCAATTATTTGCTTGCTGAAACAAACTAAGAGATGATTTGAAATTATCTGTGGCGATCAAAGGCAAGCCACAGATGCTGTGGATAAAGCTTGACTTGTTTTATCCCTGATATACACCTTTAATCCAAGTAAACCAAATAGATGCCTCGCCGTCTGAAAGGACTTTGGCAAATAAAAAGGGATTGAGGTAAGCAGCGATAGGGCATCTGGAAAGAAATTTCCCAAGGTCCAGATTCTCTGACAAAAAACATTGTTGACAAGAGCGACACCTGAGCGAGCGAGGATTTCACTGTTTACACTTTATCATGCAATGAAAGCAATCCGACAACTGTCAGGCTGACATTTCACAAGAATAGGGCTGAAAAGCTCCTAAAAAAAGCCCAAAGCACTGATTCACCCTATTATGTGTGAGGGAAAACTCAGTGTTAATGGGAAACACTTCTGCACAACTGTGTCCTTTTCAGACATGGAATGGACTCGGTAAGCAGCTTCTGTGAGAGCAGTAGTGCCCATTAAGCCAGCGAGGCTAGAAACTGTGAAAGCCGGGGGGATGGCCACAGCAATTCAGGCTGCTTGTCTCAGAGGCAGCACTTCTGTCAGTTATGCTTGGCCAGAGCACAACAGCCTGAAAAAAAGCCCAAGTGCTTCATTCACCAAGAGCTTCTCTCCAAACCCTGGATTTAACCATTAAGTCTTGTGTAACATCACTAAAACAGGTTAAAAATAACTATTTTCCTTACTCACCTATAAGATTTCTCTCAGAACATTACAGCAACCATCTAACAACATCTTGGCAACCATCTGCAAGTGCACCCTAGCATTGTGTGGGTGAGTTTTGCGCAGGAAAATGTAAAGAGAAAAGTTCTTCAGTCACAGTCACTGTATGATGCAACACACAGAATTGTTCAAGTATTTTGCTCTTATTTTCATTTCACTAGAAAAGTGTTTTTGTTGAAGTGTTCTAAGGGCTGTTGAAGTTGTTTCCACTTCACACCAAGATGTTCTCTTCTCTTAAAGGGCATTGTTCACCTAAAATGTAAAGTTTTGTCATCATTTTTTCACACTCATTGCTTTGTTTATAGCAGAATGTCCTCTTCTCCATTCAATGAAAGTGAAAGGTGACCATCAATGAAGATTCAATAAGACTTAAGATTAAGCCTACAAAACTATCATGCGGCTTTGAAATATAATCATAATGAAGTGCTTACTTCTTCAGGAGCTTCTCTCTTAGCACTAGATTTAACCAGCAAGTCTTATACTCCTTTTGTGTAACATCACTAAAATTAGATAAAAATTATGATTCTTGCCAAACTACAGAAGATTTCACCCAGAACATCACGACAACCAACTAGCAATGCATTTACAACAACATAACAACAACGTCCTGATAACCCATCTGCAACACCTTAGCATAGTGTTTGCAGTTTCTTCAGAAAATGTACAAATCTAATTTTCATTTGCTTTCTTAGACACAAGCTTTGGGTGACTTACTGGTATGTTTAGGCTTATTTTCATTTTACTAGAAAAGTGTTCTTGTTGAAGCATTTCTGAAGTGCATAAAGTGCTGTTCAAGTTGTTTCCACTTGATGTTCTTTAGTCTTAAAGGGATCGCTCACCTAAAATTGAATGTTTTGTCATACTTTTTCACCCTCATGGCTTTTACAAATTGTATGACTTTTTGGAACTGATGATTATAGCAGAATGTCCAAGCTGCTCTTCTTCATTCAATAAATGTAAATGGTGATGAATGGTTGACCAAGGCCTGGTCCACACCTACACAGGTATTTTTACTCCATTGTTTGAATTTTTTTTTTTTAAATTTGTCCATGTGAAAACGCAAAAACATGCTATGAAGCACTGTCAAGAGCATGCCAAATCAACAGGTGGCGATTTAACCCTAACAGTAAAGCCATGTTGGCTAATCAGAAGCCTGAAAAATGTGCGCACTTTGACATCACGAGCCAAAATATCCGGTTTCACCAGCTACACAACAACACTGCTACTGGAGTTTCTGAAAATCTTCACCCTAGCAGGAGTTTTCAAATACGTTTCAAGTGCGTTTGCATGTGGAAAAAAATGTCTAAAACGCATAAAAATAGCTGCGGTTTTGAAAATGCCTGTGTTTGTGTGGATGGGGCCCAAGAGTCTGTAAATAACAACTTAAATTTCAGTATGTTCCTCACACAGAACTATCATACAGGCTTGAAACATAGTCATGGACTTTTCTGGAACTTGAAAACCCCTGGTTGCATTGAAGAAAGCAGTTCAGACATTCTTCAGAACTTCTCCATTGGTGTTCTATGGAAGACCAAACATCATACAGGTTTGGAATGACGTAAGGTTGCGTAAGCAATGATAGAACTCTCACTTTGGGGTGAATTATCCCTAAAAGGACCAGGTAAAAAAACAAGAATAGACACACAACAGCTTAGTCAATATATGCTACGTGTATCCACTGGAATTTGAAGGTGCCAGGATGTTGTTGCCCTCAGAGATAGAGCACCGTGAATTTGAGAGGTACTCCAGGGCTTTTGATGCTGTAACAATATGATCTGTCACATCACATGTCCAAAACATCCCCCAAAGACAATTCTCTTTTCAAAGCCATGCCAGTGCGATTGTTCCCTCTATTTCCTTGTTTCAATTTGACGGCTTTGTTAACCTGACCGCTCATCTGAATCACCCTTTCATCTACAAAGCCGTAAGCTAATTGGCACTGTCCCTGCACAACCCATTAGGACATTCCTAAATTCACATACAGAGTAAAAAATGAAATGATTGACTAAGCCACAATACAAACTTGTTCAAAACGAACATGATAAAAGACAAAAATACAGGTTGAGAGCCAAGGGAAAATTTTGCTAATTTTTGCATTTTAATAGTGTGGTCTACAGGATATATCTGTCTGTTGCATTGTCTGCTAAAGCTGTGTTCATTTTCTCTCTACTATTATAACTCTTATTTAACGCATATCTTCAATAGTCATTAAGTTTTGAAGATTGTGCTTCATTGTTATCTTATTCAGTTGAATAGTATTTTCACAACTAATTGTAGGAATATTTAAAATTTAATGATCAACCTCCTTTTGACAAAACAATGGAGCACACTGCTTGGCTTGTACTAACTCTGGACGATGTACTATAACCCAGAAGAGGCTTTCTGTTGCAGATTTGCTAGGCACGTGTATAGTCTGCTTACCCCAATCAAAAGGAAAGTTCCCATGGCCCAAGGGGAGATTTATTTTGTCTTTAATAGTGTGAGAGAGACACGCTATGCATCTCGGCGGTTTGTGTGGGGCCTAAATTGCATCTCCGAAGGACAACTCATCATATCAAAGGCAACAGAATGAGCCTTTAGTTTTAATGAGTGTGCTGGTTTGAATCGGTTCTTAAACCCAACCCCAGTGTTAGCTTATTTATCCTTTTCACTGAACGATGTTTTCAACCCTGATCCTCTATCATGTCTATGGATTCTAGAACACTTGTGAGCATTCGCCTTGAGAATGAGAAGTTATCAAAAGTGGAAGGATGAAACAAATAGACACGATCCAACAAAGCACTGCAGAGAGTTTCAAGGCGTTCATAACTATAAGTGACGATGGGTATCGAAAGTAGAGAGAAGATACTGTGTGTATGATGATCCGTCAGAAATGCAAAACGCAATCTGATAAGCCTGAAGAAGCCGTTTGTGACTTTCCGGATCACAGAACAGCAGAGATTGCTATGGTTGCTTAGTAAACCCATCAAAAGATTAAAGCTCACCTCTATCTTTAAAGGAACAGTTTACCCAGAAATGGAAATTCTGTTTACTCACCCTCATGTCGTCCCAAACCCGTATGACTTCCTTGCATCCAGGGAGATGTTTAACATGTTTACACAGCTCCTGAAGTATCCCTGCCAATGCCCTGATGATCCTGAATGAGCGTTGGAGCCTATTTTTACTAGATCCCAAACTTTCAAGGGCATGCACAGCTTCTTACCTTTGATAGTCAAGCATTCCTTTCACTGTAACATAGTAGTTTCAAGAAGATCTCAACAAGATAACAGCAAGCAGGTGTAATACATGATGTCTGAGTGTGTGTCTGGCCACTCTAGATAAAGACACGAGTTTCACCACACTCGATGATGGGGAAAGGATTTAAACGATACCAACCTTGATGGAACATAATATGCGCTCCATTCTTTCCAAAACAAGATAAGACGTATTTGACAACACTCAACAAATGAAGCACTCCTCCAAGGAGAATAGCCTCAAATAGTCACGGTGAACATTTGTCGTAGAAAAGAAATGAAGCTGTGCTTTCTCGTAACAAATTAACTTTTTCTTTGTTGCCAGAATAGCCCTTGAACATTTTTCTTTGAAGAATTAATTTTTCTTTGTGACTTTGAGATCCTGGGGTTTTATTACACACCTGTCTGTTCACTTTAATCTGATCTGTGAACTGCATTCCCATGAAATGCCGCTGAGTCAGTTGGTTTGTCTGTCTCCAAATCTTGCTTCAAAAGTGTGGCTACCAAGAAGTCATAAGGATAGTGTATATATATATACGTATATATAAAAAGGGCAATCCAATTTCTCGCCTTAATCCAGTTCCAAGCCATCAGATTTGTAGGCCATGGATTGTCGCACCATAATCCTATTAAAATACAGTCTGAAATATGACATAATTGGATAAAAATATGCTTACAGTAACAAGGCAGCAATTCCATTTGATTCGGTGTTGGTTAGGGTAATAAGTAATGTTGAAGTATGAATGAAGTATTACGGTGTAGGTAATTTAAGTTAGCACATGTTTATTCATATAAACACATTGCTTCCCAAAATTCAATTCTGTTTTTGGGGATTCTTTCGAGATGAGACTGCTCTATTTCACATACAAATAATATGACAAACCTTTCTCCAGAATGCTGAAACCTTCAAATTTATCTAATATGTTAAACAAACACTCTTCCAGTTGCACACAAATTGTTTTCCCTTCAGCACACAATATTTTGAACACATGAGAAGCACTCAGACAAGCTAATAATGTGTCAACATCAGGATTCAACGTCTTTGCGTTATGTAAATTCACCTGAAACAATGTTTACATATCTGCATCTGAAGACTCGAAAGATGTTCAGCATGTTGCTAAGCTACCAGGAACGAGTGAGGCATTTTTCTGGTCTTTGGTTCAACAAGGGGGTTACCGTCCTACTGCCAGAAAATAGCGCAGTGTGACTCAGTTGTATAAGACTCTGAGAATAATTTCCTCCTCTGTCATATACAATCTTCCATCCAGTGACATTTCCAGACCATTGATCCACTGACTCCCCACCCAAATGCCAGTGCTATGTTAAATGGCTGGGTTAACTCAGTGACTTGGTAAGATCACATGAATTCAACCATTTAACTTGAGCTGCATATAAATGGGGACAGAGCAGTTTGAGCTATTCTATCATTTAAGTCCCAATGTGCTGGAAGTAACAACAGATCTTGTCTTGCATATTTTGAAATTTGATTAAAATATATAAAGGTCAATATTCATTCTGACTTTAATAGTAGCCTTAGGTAGTGATTTTAAGATGCAAGTCTTAATTTAATCTTAATTTTTTACATGGCACTAAAATGCCATTGTAGACATCAATATCGGCTCCTTAAAGATACCAATTGTTTATGTTTTCAATACCAATTTATGAAATCCATTTTTACAAGATAATGTTACACATTACCTCAAAAAAAAAAATCTTTGGTTTTTGCTTTTTTCAGCTTGTAAATGTTTTTACAGACAGAAATTTGGCACTGAATGACAAGATATTTTTTGATAATTTGGTCATTGCCTAAATAATATCAGACTCAATACCAAGCTTTAGACAAAATATTCATGAATGTCCGTATTTATACCCGGCCAATGTTACCTTAATATTTAATATGGCTAATAGTCCAGGTACCTGTCAAAAGCCTCCTCAAATGCAGTTCCTTGCACACATGTAAGAGATATTGCGTTGCAATGGACAGGAATATCACAGGGTTCGCATAAAGCAGTTGATCATAATCACAGGGGACTTACTCAACGCTAGAAACACTAGCATTGTCTGTCTTCCCATAGCCAGCCGAAATGTAGTCACAGACTGGGTCCAAGTGTCTGGAGGGTTCATCATTCTTATTTGAGGACCTGCGATGAGAGCCTAGACATGTCTATTATGTGGGGATGAGCTGAAGAAATTGGATATAAAGTGAAAGAGTTTGAATGGAGTTTGCATGGAAATTGGATCATTTATAAGGTGAAATTGGTGCCACTGAGAGCGAAATCAATTGGATTGGACAATATTGCAGCTTGAGTTGAACTAGCAGCAACTGAATTGACCCAGACATGATGAAGTCCCTTCTGGCAGCTGTTGGACTTCAAGACCACCACCTCTCTGAACCCCTACAAATATACATACTCACAATGAGCCAGTGGCTCCCTAGATGCAGTGGACTCTTTGCATGAGCACAATTATAGTATTATCAGGTTCTCAACACTAACATTTCATGCAGAGAGCATGTTGAGCCACCCAGGTGTTCGCTGCTGTCATGCTATGTGTATGTCTAGGTTAATGAGATGGAATCCTCCTAATTCAAGGTGTTTACTTTGTGAGAACAGCAGTAAAAGCAATTTGCAGGGTTAAACTGAAGTGCAAGTAAAAGGCATCAAGCCAGCGCGAAACTAGCAAGGATTCACACCTTTGTCTCTCACGGATGTAGGCGGCCGTGAGCTGTTTTCATTCAAGGCATTAAGAAAGAAAATGCAGTGGGGAGAAACTAGCAATCAAATACAATGCAGGGCCTTAAAAGCACACAAAAGGACATTCAAAAAGAACACGGTGGTCAATTTGTTCATATTGCAACATGACCTTCGAATTTAGTGTGTTCGGCAAATGATGTGTCTTTTATGTGGAAAGGGCTTTTTGAGTAAAACAGCCTTGAT
Source organism: Barbus barbus (assembly GCF_936440315.1). Lineage (NCBI taxonomy): Eukaryota > Metazoa > Chordata > Actinopteri > Cypriniformes > Cyprinidae > Barbus > Barbus barbus. The sequence goes on from NC_136727.1 coordinate 10,556,011, forward strand.
AACATTTTAAACAGCACTTTGAAATGGCACTCATATTAATTTAATTTGCACTCTAGATGTTTATTTTCCATTTGATCTGCAACACATTACTTACTCTCATGGACCCCGCAAGAGTTTAACAACACGCAAATTGAATCACCATGACAACAAATGACCTCGTATGTCCTAGTCGGTAACTTCTATGAATTCTAAAATAACTAAAGGCACGAGGGCTCGCTGAAGCTTTGTTCTAAACCCAGTGAATCGTATTGCTGTGTACAGCCCAGGTAGGCAACTGCCTTCCAAGGCACCTAGGCAGCATACTAACTAAAATGGAACCTAATAAGTGACTGATTTGAAACACTCTACATAGTAGCAGCTAACGACACAATATTCTAGTAAGCATAAAAGGTGCATAGCAGGTGCATAAGTAGATGTAACTATTTGATCAATATTTTTCAGAACTAAATGAAAATTTATTATAATTTGTTTTCTTTCTTTTTTTTTTCCATCAAGAGGATATGGAAGCTTCTTTCTGCCACGGGATAAAAAAAATAGAAATAAAAAAGGCAAAAACAATCAATCCAGTTCAGAATTTTTTAGCGGGGATTAAAGAGATGTAAGCTCAAAATCCAGAGGGAAAAAATGCAAGTTATAACCTCAAAATTCAATTGTGAGAAGTCTGAGAAATAAACTCGCAATTGTTAGAAATTTGATATTAACTCAGAATAGTGAGATATAAACTATAAAAGTCATAACAGTTTTTATTATGTGGCGGGAAAAAAAGAAGAAAAAAAGAATTGTGATGTTAACTCAGATTTTAGAGAAAAAAGTAACAATTTCAAGATATAAACTCGCCATTACCTTTTTATATATATATATATATATATATATATATATATATATATATATATTTTTTTTTTTTTTTTTTTTTGCGTGAAGGAAAAACCAATATGTAGGCTAATTGCAGAAATTTTTGTTATGTTTCGCAATTCTGAGTTTTTTCCCTCAAACTTTTTCTCACTATTCACAACTGTGAGGAGAAAGGTCAGAATTGTGAGCTAAAAAGCTGATATTACCTTTTTTATTTTATTTATTTTTAATCCCATAGCAGAAACAAGCTTCCATTAGTCCATAGATGCTGCTTCTTCATGGTGCCTTAAAATCCTGTCTAGGTAGACTCAAATCACAGCGGTAACTTGGCACTAGTCACAAATGGAGCATTGAAAAATTTCCAATATAGCAGTCGATTCTTCTACTAGACCTTTGGCGATTTAGGTCGAGCGCCAGCGGAGTATTTAAACCAAAGTGGACACACTTCACAAACCCTACTGATGCAGGTTGTTTTTACAGTAGAACCAATAGCCAAGGGGATTTACTGCTCTGTTCACAAGGCACCATGACAAAGTGCTCTGGCATGACAACAAGACAACGCTGCTGAGGTCTGTCATTTTCAATAGGTGATAGTAAGCCCTGCAGTTATGCTGCAGAGATGAAGCTGACATTGCATCAGTTGCGCAATAGATTTTTCCTCTGGGTTGAAGCTACATCTGAGATTAAGTCTTTTCTCAGGATCAAAAACAGAGAAATAGGAGATTTAAAGAAATATTCTGGGTGTAAATTAATCTCAGAATAAGGCATGATGTTAATTAAATTAATTTAAATGTATCCCTCCTTTTCTTAAAAAACACTGCACAAATTTCTGCTGCAGTGAGAAACTTTCAATGGAAGTGAATGGAGACAATTTGTAAACGTTAAAGTAAGTTTCAATGGTACAGCCACAAGACGTAACAATATAAGCATCATGACTTTAGTGGAAAAAATATTCTAACCAATTCTCTGTAAAGTTATAGACCTTTATAGAACTTTGTAGCCATGACAACACAGAAAACCCCAAAATTACTGCTAAAAAATGCTTTTTTATGGCTCAAACAATAAGCATGTTTTAACAGAAGAATTAATGTAAGTGCATGTATAAAATTATAAGATTCATATTTCTGCTTTTAAAATCTTCAAAAATTGGCCCCATTCCCTTCCACTGTAACCTTGAATTTTGCATTTTATAAAGAAAACAACAAAATCGAATCGAAATTAACATTAGGCCACAAATGCTATTGTCGATTGAGCCTAACTTGAATTGAACTCAAAATATTCCTCCAATTAGTCTCATTCCTCTATAAAAGAAACAAAAAAGAGGTGTTAACAAGATCTTGCCTGTGATTTTTCCTCCAATAGGAAGAATGCTTTCACCATTTCAATTATGGCGAATATGCACCTGCTAAGCACAAAGCTATAGTTGACTATCACATTTTAAAGCTGGTTTCCCAATAACATCACCATTACAAAGACTAAAACACCCATTAGCATCTGAAAGCGTTCTATTTAACAAACAATAGGCCATTACAGCACATGCTGAATATTTTACTTGTCTTGTCAATCTTCTTTCCCCCGTCCATCAATCTTTCTTCTAATTTAGTGCTGGCAGGAGCATGTATGTTCACCTTGAATAATGACTGCCAACCTCTCTAAGACTGGAAGAGAGACAATAATCAAAATCTTTTGCTTGCAGTTGTAAGCGAATAAAGCATGAGCGACTGCACTTTGCAACGGAAGCAGCCGAGCATATTGTGCAAACGCTTCGCTCCTAAAGGGTTTAATTGTGAGTCGCTCTAATATTGAAGCAGAAAATTCTGGTGTCGAGGACAAGTACGAGGCTTGCCAAAAACCATGGAACGACTCAGACACATCGCTAATTGCTCCAGAGCAAACAGATGTGTCTTCTATTTGGAGGCATTTTCAGCTTATTAAAGCCTTGTGGCACATCAAATGGCATTCAGAATTATTGATTGGCTGTGATAAAAAAAATATCGTTTCAACCTACGGCATGCAAAAAGAAATCCCATCCATATATCATCCTTTGAGTGGTGATTGTCAGAATGGAGCAATGCTGGAAAATTAACAGCAATTAAAAAAAAAAAAAGATTGCGTGGCTTCTTCATGCTTAATGTATTGCGTAAGTTCAATTTGGTGATAGATGACTGTAACGTTATCCAACAGAACTAAGCTCCACCTTAAATGCTTTACTAACCAATCCTCTGCTGGAATCAACAAAATCTTTTGTTGTTGCTGTTGATTTTCAATGAAATCATGACCTGTTAACACACATCAAAAATTACAGTTGACCTTTAGCTAAACCCAGCCAGCCTCCATTGGTTGCTGGCTCAGAAAAAGCGTAAAAAACATCATATTAGAAAGAATTAAAGAGTTCCTCATAAAATCTTTGCTAATAAAGTGATAAAAACTGAATGGGTATTAGTTGTACATGAGCTGGAATGAAGTGTGATATTGCAAGCATATTATTTGGCATTTTCTTGAAAGAAATTGTTAAATTAACCACTAATGTGAATAAAAACTGCAGAGGCTGCAAATCAGAATCAACGCAGTTGACTGAAATAAAAGAAACTTAATATGAAAGCAATTACAAGTGACATCTTTATAGTGTAAGTTAAAATAAAATTTCTACAATGTAGTCACCATAATGTACAGCCTAAGAATTAGTAGAACTCTTAAGGTAATCAGTTTTAGATATTGATTTTCTTCTACACAAACAAATTAATTGCACATAACTTGAAATATTGAACAATTTGATTGTGCTGTGATTGTTGTTTTTAGCTACTCTGCCCTCGGTTAACCTGAATCAATACCTAAAGTCTACCTGAATTAAATAAATTAACATTAAATGAATTATCTTTCTTATCTATAACTTCAGTTAGGATTAGTCTAAAGCAGAGTTTGGCAAAGAGTGAATAAGGTATTTTTGATATTAATACAATATTTTGTCAGCTATTTTACAGTATCTCTGTACATACTGATTAGCAAAGGTTTGTGTAGTCTAATAGTTCCAAAGATTAAATTTTGCTATTATTGTGTGCAGCTGGACGTTTAGTTTTGTTAAAAATCAAGCTGAAATTGAATTGTGATCTTGAGATTATAATGTATTTGGACCCTCTCATTGGACCAATCTGCTCAAGTGCCCACAGACTGTAAATCTTGAGACCAATCAAACAAGCTAGACCTGGAAAGCTTATTTATAATCTTGTCAATCACTCTCACTCTGATCTTGCTCCTCTTTACAGGAAGAACAAACATTTATTCCCAAAATAGCCAAATCCTCAGTTTTAGATTAAAGCTGCCACTGCTGCAAGACATGACGAGAGAGATGATATTCTGTGAAGTCTCAAAAATACACAAAAGCATTTTAAAAGGAATTAAATAATTAATAAAAAGGCCTGAAGTTTTATTTCCATTCTCAGCAGGTTTTGCTTCAGGTTCCAGATTTTTGGTCATCTAGTGGTAGCACAATACCAAATTGGTGTATGATACAAAATTTAAAAAAAAAATTAAAAACTAAGATGTAGGATATAAAAAAACAAAACAAACAAAAGCAGAAGCACACTGTTAAAAAAAATTTTAAAAAGTTGAGCCAACTTAAAATTAAGGCAACCAGCTTCAGCAGATTTCTGAGTTCTCTCAACTTATTTTTGTAGGAGATTCTCAACTTTTTGTTTTATAAAGAGAAAACTCAAAAATCTGCTGAAGCTGGTTGCCTTAAAATTTTAAGTTGGCTCAACTTTTATTTTTTTTAATTTTTTTTACAGTGCAGTATTTATACTGTAATTTAATGGTAGCTGAGTCATATCCGTATCTAATTTCCAAGTATCAAGGCATGCCGTGCAACCTGTCCATGTTGGCATCTGCCTAATTTGGCTGCTTCTAAAAATACTGTGAGTTTGGATGCGCAGCCTTTGACATCAGCAACAAAAGATATATTCTCCATTTTAAACAATGATATCCTATTTCTAACCATCCAAGACCCATTTATGCTTTAGAAAAGATTTAGTAGAAATATTGTATTTACATATATTTCTGGATTGTTCACACGGAATAGAGCCCTAAATGGACACTGTGGTTATTCTGTGGATAATTACACAGATTTTGATAAACGATATGTAGGTTTCATGCACCTTGAACAAGTAGGTCCAACAAAGAAAATGTGCCTTCATGACTAGCAATTAAGGAGTGACCCTGACATCTAGCGGTAGAGAAGCGAATTACACGCTGCCCTCACTGTCAAGCATGCCTTCATTTGCCCACAGTTGATCTGAAGATGGCAAGAGTCATTGATTTGTAACAACACGCAAAGCAGGTAGAAAAACGTGGGTTTTTACTATTAAATACTAACATGTTTATATTTTGTAAAACACATTGTTGGCTATTAAACTATAACAATGCAGTAGGTTCAATAGAGTTTCCGTCACACAGGGTGAGTTCTGTGCTGAACAGAGATAGAGATGTCAAGCAGTTCATGTTTGATTCTGAGGAGACGTGCTGGACGTTTCGTGCGGTTTCATCATCCTCGTAAATATCACTACTGTGTTGTACTGCGACTGACTAACGATTTGCATAAGAGATAAAAAAAAAAATGAATAATAGACATTTAAAATGTTTGTTTTCTGCAGGTTCTGCCAAAGAAGATGCTCTCAAACATATTGTAGACTTCTATCCAGAAGACAACTGTCTACAAATATCCTTCCACATGGTGCAATAATATTCTTTTGTAATTTTCGCATCCGCTTAGATAAATGCATGTATATAATCACCATATTCTCTCAGATTGAGTGTCTTCTGAACTCCCTCACAGTCAGTGGACTTTTCTAGTACAGTAACCTACTACAACTTTTGTTTTCTCTCAGTTCCTGGCCAAATTGCCCATGTCTTTAATTTATCCCAAGCTTATCAAATCCTTGATTCTTCACCCACAGTTTTCCCATACTTTTGATCTCATTTCCTTTGTTTCTACAGAGACTCTATGGATTATATTCACATCAAGTCAATACACGTTTGTGAAAATGTTTTTTAATTAAAAAAAGATACAAAACAGATTGTTCGTTACATCTCCTATGTCAAAATAAAGCTATAAAATGTGCAGGATTATTGTAAGGTCTTGTAAAAGCTGTCCTCTGCTTCATGTGTTTTCAGACACTGAAAGTGGTTCCCGGAAGAGCTTCAAAATGTGATCTTCAAGAAGTTTTTGCACTGTAAACAAGTTGGAAGACTTGTCAGTTATTAATTAATACAATTAAAATGTATTATTTGTTATATTAATATATTGTAGCGAATGACTCTTGCCTTTTTTGTGGCCCAATGCAACAGCAAGAGCAACAGGACTGTAGCCAGAGTCTGCTTCAAACGTGATATCTGCCCCACATCCTAAACACAAACTTACTTTAGTTTATCATCACTAATAATAAAATGCATGAATATTTTGAAGACTTACTTAAGAGAGCTTCAACACATTTTGTGTGATTCCCACGTACTGCATACAGAAGAGGGGTCCCACCATTCTGTTAGAAAGTGAGTTAGAAAGTTTCTGCAGTATTTAATAGTTGTGTATGATGTATTTGTAAAGTTTTACAAACATTTTCAGAATAATGAAACTGCTCATACCCAGTCATAGGAATCAATATCAACACCATGTTGTAGGAGAATATTAACAATATCGGCAAATCCTCCTGCGCTGGCCAAAGACAAGGCACTTTCTCGTTCTCTAGCGAGTGTTCTCGGATCTGCTCCCTGATATAATATAATATAAAATAAATAAAAAGAATATATATATGTATACGCAGTGCCCTCCAAAAGTATTGGAACAGTAAAGACAAAATTGTTCTGTTGGCTGTGGAGTCAAGACATTTACAAATATGATTAAAAGATGAATATGAGACAAAACTACAGAATGTCACATTTTATTATTGGGTGATTCAACACATATATGTTTTATCAGCTAAGAAGTTCAGCACTTTTAGAGTTTCATCCCTCTATCTGATGTGAGCATAAGTATTGGAACAGTTGCCTCACAGGTCTTTCTAAGTGATCAGCTGTGTCCTGTTGCATTAATTCTTCAGATATTAAAAGCAGGGAATGTGTCGTATCAGTTATATCCATTACTTCTGCATTCTGAATCTTGCATTCGATGATGACACACACAAACCAGGATGAAGACGAGGGAGCTGACTTTGAGAGAAAAGCAAGCAATTTGGATGCTAAAAGAAAAGAGGAAGTCAATTAGAGCTAAAGCAAAAACAAAGGGCATGGAGAAATCAAGAGTTTGGAAACCACCAGCGACACCAGCAACCAACAACAACCTGATCAGCTGAGAAAACAACAGTAGTTGATGACAGACAAATCATAAAAGCTGTGAAAGTGAACCCTAAAAGACATGTCTGTAAAATCACCAACAACTTCCAGAAAGCTGGGGTGATGCTCTGACAATCTACTGTCCTCAGGAGACTTTGACACAGAATTACAGATGCTACACAGCAAGATGCAAACCTCTGACCAGCACCAAAAATAGAAAGGCAAGATTAGAGTTAGCAAAAAAGCACAAAGGTGAGCCAGAAGAGTTTTGGTACTGTGTTTATGGACCGATGAGACAAAGATGAACCTTTATCTAAGTGATGGGAAAGCAAAAATGTGGAGAAAAAAAAGGGAACTGCAATGATCCCAAGCATACAGCCTCATCTGTAAAGCATGGTGGAGGTGGAGGTGGTGTCATGGCATGGGCATGCATCTGCCTCTGGCCCTCTCAACTTTACTGATGACTTAATGTATGATGACAGTAGCAGAATGAATTTGGAAGGGTAAAAAAACATCTTGCCTACCAATATTCAAGAAAATGCCACCAGATTCATTGGGAAGTGCTTCACATTGCATCAGGACAATGACCCAAAACACCCTGCCAGTTCAGTCAAGGAATTTATAAGAGCAAAGAAATGGAAAGTCTTAAGATTGCTCAAATCAATCTCCAGATTTAAATCCGATTGAACATGAATTTCACCAGCTGAAGAGGAGAGTAAAGGCAGAAACTCCCCAAAACAAGCAACAATTGGAATTGGCTGCATTAAAGGCTGGGAAAAGTATTTCAAAGGATGAGACCAAGAGTCTGGTGATGTCTATGGGTCACAGACTCACTGCTGTGATTGTGTGCAAGGGATCTGCAACTAAATAATAGCTTTTAATCTTTTATATCTGCCTTATGTTCAACTGTCCCAATACTTATGCTCACCTCAGATAGAGGGATGAACTCTAAAAGTGCTGTTCTTTTTATTTGGTAAAACATATATGTGCTGAAACGGCTAATAATAAAATGTGACCTACATTTCACTGCTGGTTATACCCTGTATAATTGTGTATGTGACAAATAAAAACTCTTGAATCTCTTGAATCTTGACATTCTGTAGTTTTGTCTCATATTCATCTTTTAATCATATTTGCAAATGTCTTGACTCCACAGCCAACAGAGCAATTTTGTCTTTACTGTTCCAATACTTATGGAGGGCACTGTATATAGTCCAGGCGTAGTGGCTAGAAAAATGTGTATTTCTCACCTTCTGAAGGAGGAACTCCACCATCATTATCTCTCCAAATGCAGCAGCCCACATTAGTGATGTGAAACCTCGCTCATCTTGACTGTTAAGTAGAGAGCTGTCTGCAAGATTACATACATATTCATTCATTCATTCGTTCGTTTATTTGTGCATGCATGCTGGATGCCCATATTTATTTATGTATGTTGTATATTTATTGATACCTTTAGATAAATGTAATTCCAGTTGTGAAATCTCTCCATGAGCTGCCAGCTGATGAATTGAGAGGTCTACAAGACATAATTAAATGCCATACTTACATTTAAAAAGACTATTAAATGCCTGCATTTGAAATCTAGCTATTATATCTATAGAAGGAGGTGGCAGACTCACTGTCTAAAGTGGCAGGTCGGACTGTGACCTCATTCCCCCGCTGTTTATTTGTCAGAGTTGTCGAGTGGTTTACAGCATTCTCATCATTTCGGTTTTCCATAATCACTTATCATTACACCTGCTTTAAATGCACGCAATATAGAAAATATAAAGAAATAGCTAATAAACAAGATTAGCGCCAATTATTATGCATAATTAGTTAATAATACTCATATAAAATAACAAAATATGACTTAGTAGACTCTTACCTTCGATTGTTTACATGATCTTAAACTTCACAGGTTCGTATGTGCTGCTTTTGTTTCCTGATTCGGTTGCAAAAGTGAAACTGAAATAGAAGTTCATTGAACTCGCGCACATTCAAAGTCTATTGAATGATATATGAAACAGAAGACTACTTTACTCATAATATATATCTTACTTCTGGCTGCAAAATGAATCGCATCTTGTTTAACAATTCGAGTTGGGGCACTAGCTTGAAGTGGGTTTCGTGAACGAGTCGGGATTGGGGGTGAACGAATCTTTTAGGAATCGTTTCAGTTCACTTTCATGTACTGATTCCTTGAGGCGCGTGACTGCTTCGAAGATTGACTACAGACGGAGCCAATAGCATTTGAGTGCGAGCTGGGAAGGAGTATTTGATTGGTTGGATCTACTGATCAATACGCCCCCTTCGTCTGTCTGTCTGTCTACCTTTAATTATTTATGCTATTAATGTTTGTTGTCTTTTTCAATAGTTCACAACAGCCTCATGAACATCAGCTTCCTAGATAGTGAAATACATGGGTGAAAAAATATCTTATTTGTTGTCTTTTCTGGAGAAAACGTATAATTCTTCAGAGCTTATATACTTAGTAGACTTTTTAAAAAAACAAGTTGTTTACAATTTTAATAAGACTTTTTTAGAGGCTTTTTTCAATGACGCTGTCAAATACCTGCGTAAACATCTGCAGATGAACGATCCAGTTAATTCTTATTGGTGAACCGATTCAAATGATTCGATGAATCATAATCTCCAGAACTAGTGGCTAGGAACTAGTTATTGGCCTGATGTTACTCCGGATGATGTTTTGGGAGCACACTTGTAGGGAAATAGCTGCGCTTTGATAATACAGAAGGGCATATGTTAATATTTCATAAAAATGGAGGATCAAGAAATGCAGTTGAAAGTAAAAAGGGGTATACCATGGACAGATTCTTGTTTTATAATCAATAACGACTCGGTGTACTTGTGTTTACATGATCTTTACAATACTGAATGTATTAGTCTGATTTGAGATTAGATATAATTTGAAATGAAGAGATACTGATGACATGTTTTGTTTATTTCTGCTGCAGTGACTGATAAATTCACAGAGAGTATGTATGTTTTGGCCAATGAACCGTCGATAGCGCTTTATAGGTTACAGGAGCACGTCAGGAAATCCCTACCAGAGCTCGTGCAACACAAGGTACCTTATTTTAATGTGTTTCATTTGTTGCCTAGCCTATATTTCAGTAATACAGACAGCACATTTGCCTAAACACTTCAATTTGGTTATTTTTTTTTTTAATATTTGCCTGAATGATTAATATATAACCTGCCATAGTAGAATCTCACTTTAAATAGTAAATTATAAAATAAATACTATTTTTTGCTGGAAAACAATGTCATACCGTGTAGTATATTACTGATTTATTATTTCCTGTTACAAGCAACTGTTAAAAACCTAATCTTTTCAAAACAGTCTACACTTATTAGTTTAACTTAACCTTTTTAATAGGGTGTTTGTTATTTTCTGTTCTATGTTTTGTCATGTTTTATTGTTGTTATTTATTGTGTTAAGTATTATATATTATTGTTAGTGCTGTCAAACGATAAAAAGTTTTTGTTTACGTGATATACACACTCACCTAAAGGATTATTAGGAACACCTGCTCAATTTCTCATTAATGCAATTATCTAATCAACCAATCACATGGCAGTTGCTTCAATGCATTTAGGGGTGTGGTCCTGGTCAAGACAATCTCCTGAACTCCAAACTGAATGTCAGAATGGGAAAGAAAGGTGATTTAAGCAATTTTGAGCGTGGCATGGTTGTTTGTGCCAGACGGGCCGGTCTGAGTATTTCACAATCTGCTCAGTTACTGGGATTTTCACGCACAACCATTTCTAGGGTTTACAAAGAATGGTGTGAAAAGGGAAAAACATCCAGTATGCGGCAGTCCTGTGTTGAAGACTGGGAAAATGTTGCCTGGTCTGATGAGTCTTGATTTCTGTTGAGACATTCAGATGGTAGAGTCAGAATTTGGCGTAAACAGAATGAGAACATGGATCCATCATGCCTTGTTACCACTGTGCAGGCTGGTGGTGGTGGTGTAATGGTGTGGGGGATGTTTTCTTGGCACACTTTAGGCCCCTTAGTGCCAATTGGGCATCGTTTAAATGCCACGGCCTACCTGAGCATTGTTTCTGACCATGTCCATCCCTTTATGACCACCATGTACCCATCCTCTGATGGCTACTTCCAGCAGGATAATGCACCATGTCACAAAGCTCGAATCATTTCAAATTGGTTTTTGAACATGACAATGAGTTCACTTTACTAAAATGGCCCCCACAGTCACCAGATCTCAACCCAATAGAGCATCTTTGGGATGTGGTGGAACGGGAGCTTCGTGCCCTGGATGTGCATCCCACAAATCTCCATCAACTGCAAGATGCTATCCTATCAATATGGGCCAACATTTCTAAAGAATGCTTTCAGCACCTTGTTGAATCAATGCCACGTAGAATTAAGGCAGTTCTGAAGGCGAAAGGGGGTCAAACACAGTATTAGTATGGTGTTCCTAATAATCCTTTAGGTGAGTGTATGTATGTGTGTACTGTGTATATTTATTATGCATATATAAAGACACACATACAGCATGTATTTTGAAAATATTTACATGTGTATATTTATAGTCATAAATTATATCATGTATAAATATATTTCATATATAAACGTAACATTTTTCTTAAATGTACATGCATGTGTGTGTATTTATATATACATAATAAATATACACAGTACACACATGTATTATGTAAACAAAATCTTTTATATTGGATACGATTAATCATTTGACAGCACTAATTATAGTCTTATGTTTTCATTTTTTTGTAGTGCTTTGGGTATGATAAAGCACATTATATATAAATTGTATTATCATTATTACATTACCAAGCTGACTTAAGTGTTGTACTGATTTATTGTAGACAGACATGCAGGTGTTGTGTATTTATTTAGTTGTATTGTCTTTTATTTGTATTTTTGTAGTACTTTGGATATGGGAAACCGGCATTATAAATAAAATATTCATTATCATCATCATTTTATTATCAAGTTGACCCAAGTGTTGTAATTATGAATTTGTAGACTGATATGCAGATATGCATTTATTTTGCTTTATCATTGTTATTTATTGTATTTTCTTTTATATTTGTATTTTTGTAGTGCTTTGGGTATGAGAAAAGTGCATTATAAACAAAAATATATATTTATTGTTAATATATTAGCAAGTTGACTGAAGTGCCATGATGAATTGTGAATTTGTAGACAGACATGCAGAGTTGGGAGGAACAAAGTCAAGGAGCAATCTACACTGTTGAATATGCATGCAGGTAAGAAATGCATTACATAAATTATTTATATTATGTAGTGCTTTATTTAATGTACTTCATGTCTGTTTTTTGTGTGTGTGTCTGTGTCTTTCAGTGCAGTTAAAAGCATGACGAATAGTAGTCTCTATTTCAAGAACATAGACGGTCTGCTCCGGCAAGCCATTTCACTGAAGGAACATATCAGCGGCTCGCAGGGTCGAAGGTTGTAGTCACTATCCATTTTAATGCAATCACATGCATTTATGTTCTTATTTATTTATTTATTTTTAGTTTTATATATCACTTCACTGTTAAATGTAAATGTGACATTGGCTTCCTGTAGTTTTTCTTTGCTTGTTTGCTTCACTTTTAATTTGCTCGCTTTTTCTGTTTTTAAACATACATGTTACTTCAGTGCTGTGAACCCTGCAATTAATCCAAACGATACACCCACACACACTTCAGTCACACCATCTTGACTCATGGAAATCTTTCTCCAAGGTTAGTTTTACTTCATTTTTGTTTCTTTCTGCATCACGCATACAGTGTTAGTGGTAATTTGATAGTTTATGTACAAAATTTCATTTAAAAAAAACTATTCATAGTATTTATTATGACAGAAATCTTAAATGCCTATTCAGATCAGCTTCTCCCATGAGTTATTCAATTATGCATTTTTTATTAACTTTTATAGTTCTATTGTTCTGTTCCAAAATATGTCTTTCTAGTAAAAAAGAGAACAATTCACTATCCTTCAGCTACACAAATTCTCAAGTATTTCAGTAGTAATTTCACATTTTAACAATTAGTGATCTAACACCTGTCAGTTGATTTTAGGTGTACAAAAATACATCGATTTTTACACATTTCGCTTTAAACGTCACATAAATAATTTAGGCTGCAATAATTTGACGAAAAAGCAGTACTATTGTGAAATATTATTACAATTTAAAGTAAGTATTTTCTATTTTAATATATTTTATTCATCTTCCTGTGATGCAAAGCTGAATTTTCAGTATCATTATCATTACCCTCAGTGTCTCATAAAAAAACAATTATTTAAACTGCAATAATATTTCACAATATTAATGTTTTTACCATGTAAATGTTTTCATCAAATAAATGCAGGCTTACAGAGCTTAAGAGACTTCTTTCAAAAACATTAAAAAAAATTGTAATTATTTCAAAATTTTGGCCGCAATGTCTATGCGCATATATTAAATGAGGCCTATTATATAAAGCCACGTAATGTAATGTCTATAATGCCCATCTTAAAAGGTTAAAATTGTCATTAATTACTCACCCTCATGTCGTTCCAAACCCGGAAGAACTTTGTTCATATTCGGAACACAAATTAAGATATTTTTGATGAAATCCGAGAGCTTTCTAACCCTCCCAATGACAGCAAGGAAACTACCACAGTAGGGATGTAACGGTAGGAAAATTTCTCATCACGATTATAGTGACCAAAATTATCATGGTTATCAGTATTATCACGGTATTGTTAAAATGTGCTGGAGATGCTCAAAAAGTACCGATACATAAATCATTTCACCAAGTTTTATACTTAAAAACAGAAACTGCACGCAGGCTGAATGTAAAAGTGTCTGTAAATCCACTCTCTGACAGCAGGTGGCGCTTTATATGGAAAAGATGAATTACAGCTGATTCCCGTGAACTCCTCGAACAAAGCAGCATTGTGTTTAAGAACACTTCCTTTAGGTATTACAGGGAGCTGAGATGAAAACAAAATGCCATTGAATCTTTTCTGAAGACAGTCAGATCCTTCAGAGGTACATTCATATAATTAATTCACTGATATATTCATTTGTATAATTCCCTCAGCACTCTTTTAAAACCTCCCAGCTTTTCCGCCCTGTTTTCACTCAGAATGAAACTACTCTGCACGCTGTGCGCACGTGACACTGTTACACTCTGCTTTATGCTGGACAGTATTTATTTATCCTGAGTTGTTCAGATCGCGGTAATCGAATACGGTTTTAGTGATAAATTAAAATATGAAACGGTAATACTAACCGTGGGGAATTTTATCATGATTTATCGTCAAACCGGTAATCGTTACATCCCTATACCACAGTCAAGGCACATAAACGTATTAAGGAGATCGGTAAAATAGTCCATGTGACATCAGGGGTTTAACCGTAATTTTACGACGCTATGAGAATACTTTTTGCGTGCAAAGAAAATAATAATTTATTCTGCAATTTATTCTGCGTCTTCTGGCATTTTGTAGAGTTCCCCAGAACGTAATCAACGTAATGAGCGTTGTTTACGTTCAGCATGCGCGCGTGGACTACTGAACGTAAACAGTGCTGATTACGTTGATAACGTTCTGTGATATTCTCCAAAATGGTAGAAGACAGTAACTCGGGGACAAGAATTGTTGAATAAATTACGTTGTTCTTGTTTTCTTTGCACAAAAAAAAAAATTCTTAGCTCCGTAAAATTACGGTTGCGCCACTGATGTCATATTGACTATTTTACCGATCTCCTTGCTACGTTTCTGGACCTGGGAACATTGCAGTTGCGTTGCTGTCTATGGAGGATCAGAGAGCTCTCAGATTTCATCAAAAATATCTTAATCTCTGTCCCAAAGATGAAGGGAGGTCTTCCAGGTTTGGAACAACCTGAGGGTGAGTAATTAATGACAGAATTTTCATTTTTTGGTGAAGTTTAACACTGAACTGGATGTGATACCATTCATACTAAAGTTGAATCCTTGATCGTGGCTTTTCGAGCAAGTACAGCTCTCATCTCTCTGTTGACCCCATTCCAAGGTTTGGCCTGTGCTTGAAACAGGCCGGACTCTGTCGAAAGTGTCCGGTGCCTCCGTCCGCTCCCACTGCCACTGTACCCGTCCTTATCGCCGTGAGGACCATTAGATGCTGAGTACTGCGATTTAGGATCAATGTGAGCGGGGTTGATGAAGTGGCTGTGCAGGTTGGCTAAGCTGTGCTGCCTCTGTGGCTTTTCCGCAATACTTAGGTTCAGCGTACGAATTCCAGCGATGTTTTCATGGTTGCTGTGGTACATAGTGTGGGCATGTTCATTGCGGAAGTGTTTGGCTGTATGTGCGGACCGTATTAGGGAGTGAATAACAATAAGTAGCAGGACGAGAACACCGGAAGAAAGCACGCACACGCTGGCTATGCCCGTCTCAACTTCAAACACCAATAACATGTAAATAGACATGGCTGTGAGGGGAAAAAAATAAGTATTTGTCAAATCACTTCATGCTGTGTCATCTGAATGATGAATATAAATTAATATATTGTTGTTTTCAACAGGAAAAGAGCTTTGGATTCTGGCATGCTAAAGGATGGAGGAGAAAAGCACAGCTCTGGGATATAAACTGATGAAGATCTGGATAAAACCGTATACCATATTCACTTGGTTCTGCCACTTCATATTAATGATGATTGCTACTCTAAAATATGGAAGCCCATTGTCAAATCCAAGTTACAAAATAAAAATTCTGAGTTTAAAATAAGAAATAAATACATATAGTGAGATAAAAAGTCAAAATTGGGAGTTGCAACTCAAAGAATATACTGCAATTGCAAGACTTAATGAAACATTATATAGTCACAATTTGCAAGGTTTAAAGTCAAATTGAAAAAGTTAAATTCACAGTTGGGAAATATAAAGTTGCAACTGCAAAGAAAATATTGCATTTGCAAGATTTAATGTAATATTGAAGTGATGATGTTACATTATAAAATTTAAATACACAATTATGAAATGTTATGTCTCAATTAGCAAAAAAAGTTGCAACTCCAAGAAAAAATAATTGTAATTGCTAAGTTTAATGTCTCACTGAAACATATAGAGTCACAAACAGAATATATAAAGTTGCAACTGCAAGGAAAATATCGGCGTTGCAAGATTTAATATTGCATTGTGAAATAAATTAACATTATGAGATACAAATTAAAAGTCACACTTGCAAGATATAAAGTCATGACTGCCACTTTTTCTTTATTCTGAGGCAGAAATGGGCTTCCTTACTAAAAATAAAGTAAATCTTTTGATATAGACATACATTTATAAGCTGCTTTAGGTGTTTTGGTTACAATTTGTTCACATTTTGCACATTAATTTGTTGTAATAAGGTCAATGTAACTTCTGTAAATGTGTATATACTGAACTTAATAATTAAAGTTTTTAATTATAATTCATGACATGACTTCCATATGGTTTTTGTGTAGCACTTACCAGCTAAGTAAACTGAAACTCCAAGGCAAAACAGTCCAATGGTCACATGCCGAACAACTCTGCTATCCAATAGAAACCAGTCGGCCCTTAAGATATAACCAAAAACTGAGATCATTTCTTTTTGTATGGAAGAGTAGCAGGGCCTCAGTTTGCAAAACAAATAGACTGATTTCAAAGACCTGCTAGAATAGGCAACAAGTCATGCTGTTCTTTAAATTAGAAGTGATTTTAAAATGTTCAAACCTGGGTTATATTGTTCTGGAGGGCAATATTAAATTCAGAAGTCCATTAAATGTCATTTACCTTCGATATACAGTGTGGCCCCCAAAAATATTTGGATATTTGAGCTATATAGCATTTTTCTCATTTTTTTGTTCCTCAATGTCTTTCAAGGTTATTTTTAGTTGTTGAATAAAGAAATTCTCCTCAAGTTCTCACAGGTGTGATTCATCACATTTACTATGAATATGTTCCACTAATGTTCAACAACCAAAAACTGTCCAAATGATTTTTGTATTAAGGGTTTTACAACTGTTTTATCACTTAACAAGCTCTTCTTGGGGAATGTTTTGAATTCTTTCAAATTTGGTTTGAGATTCTGAATCTAATTCTATGATAAAGTGTCTACATAAGCAAGTTTCTCCATTACCTTTGTGTATCTGGTTCTCCTCGGCATATTTCAGTAGCGAAATAGCTGTGAAGCAAACACACAACAACTGTGCTAAAGTTGAGTGTCAGAGACAAGGCTGAAAGGACCGTGGAAACGGGCATTAGCACAGCTGTGATCTCACTCGACGCTAAAGTAGATGAATCCTTTATAACAGCCTGTTGCGTTTGGAGCTGGAAGATCAAAATGACGGACAATACGGACATTATTGCGGACAAAGTCCCTAAAAACGCGAGGACCACGAGAGAACGCTGACTGTAGGAATGCGTCATGTCCGACAGTGAATAAATGCCTGATTTACTATGTAAACAAACCGCCAAATCCGCAATAGTCCATCAAAAAACGACGTGCTTCCACTTTTCCTCGATATCTCTCCACTATGTTTTCTGTTTGCGGGTTTCTTGACCAGGAAAACAAACGATGCTTGAGAGGCTGCTGTGGAATGCGCGTGCTCTCGTGCCGCTGTTGTTCAGTCAGAGCATGTGATCCACTTTAAATCCCCAGATTAAAAACTTTTTCTCATGCAACAATGGAGTTTTTATTTGGATTTATTCGCCTAAGCAATGCAGCAGCTTACTCGTCCTGTACTTATTTGGCTCTTGAGAACTTCTTTCCAAAGGAATGCACATGCCTGTCCATGTTTTGTTGTTCAGTGCATGCAACAGGTGCAGTGCACTAATTTAAGTAATACATTTTTCATAAAACATTCTGCGGGTGCCTCAAGCATAACCAAATTTAGTCTTCTTATTATGTATATTTTATATTTTAAAAGTTATAGGCTACATTGAGCCTATTTATTTAGCAGTCGCTTTTAGCACTCATACATCTGCAAGATGTCTGTTAAAGATCGCTTGATCTGGAAAGCATCTGCTGTCTGTGTGTACAAACATCGACACATACGTCTGTAAGAAGTCAGTTTTACATATATTCTAAATTATCTTAAAAACATCTAATAACAGTCTATTTGATAGGAAATGTCCTATAGATGTAGGCTATTACAGATGAGCAAGCACTCTAAACAATACGTCTTGAAGATGTAAATACAGACGTCTCTGTGATGTACATGTGCTAAACGACTTGTTTAGGAGGCAATAATCTGATAAGTGCTAGCAAAAAAAAAAAAAGAAGTTTCAAACATTGTCCAGACTAACACAAACTAGAAGAAGAAGGGATATAAGAATAGTAAAGGAATATTTTATAATATATAGGAATATTCCCAAATAAAATCAGGAAGACTTTTTAAAATTATGTTGTAGCTATAGGCCAATAATAAAAAAACTAAACATTAAAAACAACATCATGCAAGGACATTCTATTTTTATGTGTCTAAAGCAGTAACTTCATGCTGTTTCCTATTCTTTAACTAATAACTTAAGGAATGAGCTTGCTAGAATGCTAAAAAAAAATTTGGTTTTAGTGAAATGTGCCTACTTGCATGACAAGATCATAAAAACAGTGCATATTTATAGCGTCATTCACAAAAATATGTATATTATGATTTTTTTGCACAAAAATTGAACTATACACAACCAGAACGATTCATAGTTTTGGAAGAATGGACCATGGCTTGAGAGCAGTAAGGTTAGAGACCCTGCGACTGCATTGACTTTTTTGTGTGTTTTGAAAGTGGTGCAAACAGAGGTAGTAGTTGCTGCCTTTTAAAACTGATAAAGCTTTGCTTCGTTGCCTTAGAGACCAGCATTGCACTCTGGAGAACTCTTAAGGCAATGAAAGCTTTTTGAAAAAATAGCCCACATCCAATCACATGTTCTGGTTTCTAAGAACTAGTGCTTGATTATAAATTACAACATTCTATACAAGCAATGTCCTGATGAAAAAGGGAAAAACTATCATCTTCACTCTTCTTTTTGTATGTGACAGGTGAAGAAACAGGGCTGAAGACATAAAGAGCATCAAGCCTACGGTAGGTCTTTATCAGGAATATTTATATTTAAGTTTATTTAGCTAAAGGTGAAACGTTGCTTGTTACCTTAACCCTGAACCTGCAGGTGTTTTTTTTTCTCAGAATGGGCTGATGGGTCTGCCGCTGTGCTGAACGCGATAAGCCAGACACTAAAAAAAACATTGCCTGAAGAATCACCTAAACATGAACGCTGACCAGAGAGGCTATTTCTGAATCCGAGCGACTCACCACATGTTCAAAACTTCAGGCCGCTGATGTTGTCAAAAGCAGAAGTGAGAAGTTTCAGGGAAAATAGGTTGACACTTGATACTTTCCAGACTTTCATTTATTCGATATGAGATGCAGTTATGTCGAGTAGTTAGTATTATATAAACTGCTATAAATTTGACTTTACATGAAGGTTCCAGTTAACTTAAAAAGGTTTTACACTCTTAAAAATAACGGTTCCAAAAGGGAAGAACCATTCTGGGTTCCTCAAAGAACCTTTCAGTGAGCAGTTCTTAAAATAACAATATTTTTCTTAGTATGAAGAACTTTTTAATAATCTAAAGAATCTTTTTTGACTATAGAGAACATTTTGTGTAATGAAAAGGTTCCGTGGATGTTAAATGTTCTTAATGAAACCATTAATGCCAATAAAGAATTTTTAGAATTTGAACCTTTAGAGTGTACACTTTAGTACAATGTTCTACAAAGAAAAACGTATTCTTTACTTTATAATGAGGCTTTGAAGAACTGAGAAATTAATATAGTGATATGACAGTCTTAAAATGATTATGATTCTTTATGACTATTTAACTTTCTCACCTATTGTATTTCTGGATCAGAAATCCTATTAGACGTTTGAGTTTGGTTACATTTAATTATATTAATTGACATAAAATAAGAAAAAAGAAACATAATAGCCTTTAATTTAATTTAATTTAAAAATGCTCCAACCCTAAATGAAATCTTTATTTTCTCCATAAATTATAATGAATATTCAATATGCCTTTTTTAGGCAAGACACAGGCAAAATTGGTCTATTTGCATCCGTGGATTAGAGTTACAATACATTTTAGTGACATTTCCTCTTTTTTTTTTCAAGCCAGAAATCTCCACTTCAGTTCCACCGATTTATATAATATTCTTTAAAATAAGGATATATGTCAAATGTTTTTTGTTTTTGTTTTCTGTCTTTTGACAGTGTTTTACCTTTAATATGTCAACAAAATAAAATGACAATTTTGAACTTGGCTTTATAGTTTTTTTTCTTCTGGTAATGTATGCAAGTGCATATTTAATTACAAAATTCCTCATATGCCTCATTTAAATGTAACATTTCTGAAAACTTGTAATACAAATATATGTCTTAATGTACTGTGATTAATCAACTAGGGTGATATCTGCTAGTTGAAAGTCCCTCAAATTTTGACCCTTGGTGTCTTGCCTTAAAATCAATGTTTATATTTGTTCCTTCCAGACTGGAGGGAGCTTCCTGCAGGAGGGATGCTGAGGGACTTTCGGGAGCATGACATGAGGTTGCTGTTTCTTGCATCAGATGACATGCAGATTAAACTCTCAGAGGAGAACTAAAGCCATTGTGTTCATGAGTGAGAGATATTGGTAACCTCTTTATAGCATGTGAAGTAGATTTCTCTTGTGCATCTCATTGTCTCTTTTTATAGGAAGTAGTCTGTGGGTTCATAAGAGCCTGCTAAGATAAATTACAAGAATGGAAACTTGATAAAAATGACCTCTGAATGAAGTTCTGTGTCCTGTATGAAATTGTGAATATGTTATTATTTTTATAGTGATTTGAATACATATTTTGAGGTGGTTACCCTGTTGTAAAAAAATAATAATAATAATGATAGTGAATAGGAAAAAGTTAAATATATGTATTTAAAATTTGATGCATAGATATTTTAATTTATTTAATATATATATATATATATATATATTCATCATTTATTGATAATTTTCCCCTTAAAATATGAAGCAAATTTGACAGTGCAAAAATTAGGGGTCTGTATACTTTAGTGAATAAAATTTATATAGAAGTTTCATAACTTTTCTATGAATTGATTTCTGCTTTTCTATCTAATATTTTTTTAATGAACAGTATTATAAAGTTTTGCTCAGAAAATTTAGCTTTGGATCTTAAAGGCTAAAACTGCTGCCAGCACATAACACATGTTACATTGTAATTAAACAAAATTATAAATGTATTATTTTTTATATATTAGCCTAATTAGGCTAATTCATTCATTTATTTTTAACTCATAATATAAAGGCTTTTTCAGTGTAGTGTAATATTGGCATGTCTCTATTGTGTTATTAATTTTAATAGGTGAATCAAACTGATTTAATAGCTTCATCACGTTTTTAGAGTGTTTAATGTGCTTAACATAACGACAGTGTTCTTAATCTTCCTCTTTTCGCTGTTCACTTTAACTACATCATTAAACTATAACCCTTACGCTAAATATTTAATTGTATTTAAAGTATCTGAGATTTCTATTAAGTGAATGACACATAAAAGTAATGGCGTCTTTTGCAGCCTCGACAGAGGCGGGTGCCAAGCTGTAAAGAAGGCGGCTGTTGCTGATGGTGTGAACAGGCGCAGATGATTGGCGTCTCTCTCAGCCAATGGGAACGCATCAAGGGCGTGGCATGTTCTGCCTGATGCCGCTTCTGTGGGAACAGCTGGAGGTGATTGGCGTCGTTTTCAGCCAATGGGAACGCCGAGGGGGCGTGGTTTTCTCTGAGCTGCTACAGTATGAACAGCTGGAGATGCGCTGTTGTCAAAAGAAGCTCGACGATCATCAGGTGATGTGAACTCAAGCAAGTCCTCCATTCCGCTGATTCATCTTCTTTTGCAGACTGGTGACACTCTTCTTAACGACTCAGCCGACTGGTTAGTTGTCAAAACCAGGTAAGATCTATCGTTTTTTAATAGTGTAAAACGCCCCCCCCCCAGCTATATTGTTATATTAAATGGCACATGATCAGTGTAGCCGTAACATAGCCTAAGTAAATGAATATTAACGTCATATAAGATGTGACCACTTGATGGTTAATTTGGGCTGCTAGTTTAAAGGTTTTGGGTTTTATACATACATACATATATACACACACACACATTTATATATATATATATATATATATAAGTGTGTGTGTGTGTGTGTGTGTGTGTGTGTATATATACATACATACATATTAATATTAATATTGTATTAATTCTAATTTTTTAATAATAGTAGTAAGATTATGAATTATTTAGCAGTTTATAAATATAAATAATATATAAAATTTAATGATCTTTTTACTTAATAATAATTATATATAAAATAGAAAAATAATATTTAAAAAATATATAAAAATATTGCAAAATAATATAATAGTTCTATATATATATATATATATACAGTTAAAAATCTGAAAATTAGGCCTTTTGTTCGCTCATTAGTTTTAATCAAGCCACCATCAATGTGTTACCTTGAGAACATGAGAAACGAATGCATAACCCTTTATTTATCACAAAGTGTTGTTAACGCTTTTTCTCAGCAGATTTACAGGTTTAGTGCAGATTTACAGTTTCCGTTTTATTTCAAAATGATTATACCAGGGGTGCCCAATTATATTTATTGAGTTTGCAAATTCTTTATTAATTTATTGTCCAAATGTGCAAATATTGCATTCTAAATGTACTTTTTTGCAATATACGCACTCCTTGACAATCAAACCCAGCTTTGCAGTTGCATGCTTTGCCACTTAAGCAGTTTACAAAGGTCAAAGGGTGAAACACACCACAAAACACATTTCTGCAATCTAACAGACGTTCTTACAGGATGTAAATTTATACCCCAGGGACCATGTTGCATTTTGCAAAATACAGAAACTATGTGTCCAGTTCATATATCCACATTTCCCTACCTGATGTGCATTTACTGCACCATAAACAAACGTTAATGTTGTGCCATAATCATTTCGAAAGCATATGTAGTCTTTCTTTTGCTTCTTGAGCTTCTTAGACCGTTTGCTCTTGTCATTTGGTATGCAAATACAAATCTTACTTGCTATTTTTGGCTCGTACAGGTTTCTCATCCCACCGATACACGCACATACCAACCATTAGCTTCAGCCACCAACAGCTGAACTGTCTGTACTCTACAGGTGCCAGTTGCATATGGTTTTGAAACAGTTTGGACAGCCATTAGCAAATTATTATTTGCTCTTGCGTTCTAGAGCTCATTTATTTTCATTCCCCTGACCAAACAGCTTCGACTAGTCTCGACAAAGGTGTTTGTTGTTGGAGCTCTGATGGTTTTGGCCCCGTGAGGGACCTAGCAATTAGTCCCCTCCATCCCCAGAGCGAGTGCTGCTCTGCGGGAGCCCGTCAGTGTACCATTGCCACTGTTTGTGTGTATTCTTTTCCACTGTCTGGCCTCTGGGAGAATCTCACAGGAAGCTGAATGTACACCGAGGGCAGACAGGATCCAGAGGTGCAATAGTTGCATTATTATATACTTCATCTTTCGTTTTTGAACATTTAATTACTATTTAATTGTGTGCAAGCTATGTGAATTTGTAAAATAAAATTGTTTTCTTGTTTGTCTAAATAATTTCTTTTGGCGTAAATGTAGCATTGCTGAAACCCAAGTACTAGATTTTCAGTAAAGATTGCCGTTGTTAATATACACACACACAAGTGTGTATATATTCTGTATATATTAAAAATAATGTGCATATATAACATTCAGTCTTGGAACTTGCATTCAGAATTTATAAGTATTCATATGATCATATGATTTGAGTAAATAACTGGCGTCACTTGTGTTTATATATATAAATATTTATTTATTTTTATATATATATATATATATATATATATATATATTGGATAGAGGTGGTGGTGGATTTTTTATGATTTGATTAATAGGAAAATATACGGGCGTAAGCAGATGAGGGAAAACGTAAAAATTTGCAGGCAATTTGCCAGAACTTAAACTAGCTTTAAATTGCCATAAGAGTATATCTGTGGAAAAACTAGACCTTTCATTCGCTTGCTAGTTCTAATCAAGCCACCATTGGCGTGTTACAAATAAGATCATACAAATTTGCCACTAATTCGCCGAAACAAAAAAACCTGACTTAAAGCTCAAACAACAACAAAACATTGTAATGATGCTTATAGTCGCATTGGTTTGCGAGCAAAAGAATTCACAAATTTGAGGAACTTTAAACTTAGCCCAACATGGTGATAGTGATCTTGTCACAAATGCTTCTCACTTCCTCGCATTACATTTATATCTCATGACCAACTGCCCAACAGTGATGCAGGCCACCTGTCAAAGCCTTTTAGGTGTGTGTGTGTGTGTATGTGTATGGAGAATATCATACTGGTATTCTCTTTATATGGTTATAATGGCACAAAACAAGGATTCCTCCACTTGTCCATCTGTGTGCCAAGGGGAGGGTGTGAGGGCAATGAGCACTCATGGATCGTGGGAACAGCATCACTCTCTCCATAAACCACTGGCTTTGAGATTTTAAAAATAGAGGTTACATATGCCTAATATTAGAGAAAAAAGCATAGCTGAAGTCCTGGGGCTTTTACATTAGCGGTTAGCCACTATGCTCATGAAAAAACACTGTAGTAATTTATAATAAATACTAGAGTGGTTTTAAACCATACTATAGTAAAGTACTTGAATTAATTTGTTGTGGTAATTCTATAGTTGCTGTAATATAACAACTATAGTAATATAAACAAATTACTTTGCCCAATACTGTACTAAGTTTTTTACAACTATAGGGTATATTATACTACAATACACTACAGTTTACAGTAGTAAAAACTAAAGTATACTACAGTATTTATTACAGTTTATCAGTTCACTAGTTAATACTACAGTATGCTGTAGCATTCATTAACAAAGTGTTGTAAATGCTATAATACATACAGTATAATACACTTTACTATAGTATGGTTCAAAAACAGTATACAGTAAACAGTATTTACTATAAATTACTATAGTGTTTTTTCATGTGGAAGGAGTAGGTCTGAAAGATGGGATTGATATCTAATACATTAGCAAAGCCAAATATATGATTTTATTTCACTGATTTATAGGCCTATTTGAAAATTGTTAGTCAAATGAAGCTATAAGCTTAGCGTACATACCAGAGGTCTTGATTTTTGCAGTTTTTGCAATGAATTGGTTATTATCAACATCAGATAAGCGTCGTTCTTGTTTAGAAACATGAAGATATTTCCTACTGAAGGTTTTTTGCTGTTGAATGCAGCGAACAGCTTAGCAGATTCTGCCGTAACTTACCTTGAGTTACGTAACTTAAAATGCTAGCTACTAGCAATTTAGCTTAAAAATAGTCATTCTAGTGTGACTTCACAATCAAACGTGCATGAAAATAGCAAAGCAGATGTGCTGAGTGGAGAATTTTAATGTTATTTTAGGCCAAAATAAAATGAAGTGTTAGCTTTAGCCACTAGCATTTGACTAGGCTCCTTCTAGATCCGTGAAATACATCACTTATGTTCTCCATCTGGTTAAAACCTTTCAGTTTCCAATGACTGATGTCCCTCAATCAGGAAACTTTACACACACCCCCCTCAAGCCCCTAAAATCAACTGTTGGTGTCCGTTTCGCTCATGGGAGAACAGGGGGTGGACAGGAAATTTCCCTCCATCGAAACGCACTATTATTCTAAGTGCGGTTGTAACGCTAATGCTAACTTTACTTAAATGGAGATGACATATTTTTAACCTGTGCCCTGTGGAAATGCTCATGTTTGTGTTGGGATAACCCAGACTGCGGGGGTGTTAGCCTGTGCACCCGGGCTAACTTTACTCCCAGCTGACCCTCTGGAGGGTATAAGTACACAAACGGCTGTAATTCGTGGTTGGGAAGTTGGGTTGGTAGTTGGTATTGGCTGAACACACCACACGTGAGCAGTTCCCACTATATTGACAAAAGCAATAGATCTAATGATGTTACTGCAGCAATATGAGTGCCAATGAATTGTGATCTGTTGCACATAGACATACAATAGCTGTGGGAAAGTCGTGGCCTAATGGTTAGAGAGTCGGACTTGTAATCCAAAGGTTGCGGGTTTGAGTCTCCGGCCGGCAGGAATTGTAGGTGGGGGGAGTGAATGTCCAGCGCTCTCTCCACCCTCAATACCACGACTGAGGTGCCCTTGAGCAAGGCACCGAACCCCCAACTGCTCCCCGGGCGCCGCAGCATAAATGGCTGCCCACTGCTCCGGGTGTGTGTTCACGGTGTGTGTGTGTTCACTGCTGTGTGTGTGCACGTTGGATGGGTTAAATGCAGAGCACGAATTCCGAGTATGGGTCACCATACTTGGCTGAATGTCACTTCACTTTAGCTATTTCATTATATTGTAATATATAATATGTATATTATTATATTATATATTAAGTGTTATTTGTTATTTATAAAGTTTTTTTTATTATTTTATATTATGCTGTAAAAAGTGTAAATATATAAAAATGGCACAAATTCTACTACTAAATAAATTTTTCCTTCTTACCTTCTGCTGATTTAGGAAAAACCCGCTCTGAGCACAAAGCATCATGGGGCGGAAGAAAATACAGATCTCTCGGATTCTTGACCAGCGCAATCGACAGGTTTGTACTTGTTTTATTTCATGCTGTTAAAATACATGAAATGACATCCGAACATATTTTGTTTCTATAATATAGACTTTTTTTTGTGCAAAACTGAATATTTAGTAAATAATGTAAGGCGAGCTTGATTTGAACAGTTAGGATTTGATTGGTGGATTATTATCATCAATGGATTCTTTTTTTTTTCACCCACACAGAAACAATATTTAATTTTGATCAAGAGGTTTGGTAACACTTTAGTATAGAGACCAGTTCTCACTATTAACTAGTTGCTTATTAGCATGCCTATTATTAATATATTGTCTGTTTTTTAGTATTTAGCCAATAAAGCACATATTCTGTGCATTCTGTTCCCAACTGTTCCCAACTTAACAACTTCCTACAATTAATAAGCAGCAAATTAAGAGTTTATTGAGGCAAAATTCATAGTTAATGGTTTATTAATAGCAAGAATTTGACCTTAAAATAAAGTGTGACAGATTTTTTTTATATATATAAAACATAATGAAAACAACTTTTTTCAGCTGCACTAATCAGTTTTGCATAATAAAACCCAGGACGTTTCGATTGATTTTGATTTCAGGTTGTATATTAATCTATATACCTTTATTGTTCATATATCTGACAAAACAAATGGGGCTTTCTTATTTTCCAGACCATCAGGGACTAAATTATGTTTTCACACCTTCGGCATTCTCGCACAAAAATCAATAGTAGACTTTTGCTCTACATCAGAATGTGATATTTTAATCCAGGGCAAAAGACCTTGAGGTGTGAAACAAGGGCTTTGCTATGTGGCGAAGAAAATGTATGTCCAAAAAAAGACTCCAAAACGATACACAGCGTGAGAAGTCAAACCATTGTGGCGTCTATCATAAGTTTCTGTAACAATAGTCCTGTGGTTTGTTCTCTTCTTCAAGGTGACATTTACCAAGCGCAAATTTGGTCTGATGAAAAAGGCCTACGAGCTGAGCGTGTTGTGCGACTGCGAGATCGCTCTCATAATCTTCAACAGCACCAACCGTCTTTTCCAGTACGCCAGCACCGATATGGACAAAGTGCTGTTAAAGTACACCGAATACAGCGAACCTCACGAGAGCCGCACAAACACTGACATACTGGAGGTACATGCCAAATCTCGTCCTTCTGAAGTAAAACCGTAACGGTTACTCATCTGATTTGGTAACATACTAATAATGAACACTTATTAGTATGTTACCAAATCAGATGAGCTACCGTTACGGATTTACTGTGCTTGATATAATTGTAACATAACCCAACAAAGTCCCACAACTAGTTTGTAATTGCAAATGAATCTGGAGATGTTTTGCCCTGTATATTTAAAAGTACTGGTAAAATGCTTTATTTTGCATTATGTTTTTATTTAATAATTATAATATTTATAAATTATTTTATTTGAATGAAATTGTTTTATTCAGCAAATGATTATTTAAATTGATCAAAAGTGACAGTAAAGATATTTAAAAGGTCACAAAGTTTTCTATTTCAAAGGAAATGCTGTTCTTTTGAACTTTCTATTCATCAAAGAGTTCTGAAAAAAAAATTAGCACATTTTGCACAAACATATTAAGCAGCATTACTGTTTTCGGTTACACTTTATGTTAGGTGGCCTTAACTACTATGTACCTGCATCAAAAAAATAGGTAATATTGTGTTAATATTGTATTGTAAAACACTTCTGCTGCTATTGAGGTGGGATACAGGTAAGGTTAGGGACAGGTTTGGTGGTATGGGTAGGTTTAAGGGTGGGTTAAGGTGGGATGGTTCAACAGTGTAATTATACATGTAATTACATAATTTAGTTACAGATGTAATTACATGCAGGTATTTAAAAAATATAAGTACAATGTAAAAACATGTATGGACACAACAAGTGCATTGTATCAAATGATTAATTTAAATGTAAGTACATAGTAGTTAAGGCCACCTAATATAAAGTGGGACCCTGTTTTCAACATTGATGATGATAATAATAATAATAATAAAAGCATCATTTCTGAAGGATCATGGGACACTGAAGACTGGAGTAATGATTCTGAAAATTCAGCTTTGCATCACATAAATAAGTTACATCTTAAAATATATTAAAATGGAAAACACTTATTCAAAATTGTAAAAATATCTCACAATATTCCTGTTTTTACTGTATTTTGATCAAATAAATTCAACCCTTGGTGAGCATAAGAGACTTCTTTCTCTCTCTCTCTCTCTCTCTCTCTCTCTCTATATATATATATATATATATATATATATATATATATCATTAGAAATAGTTTGTTTCATTAGAGAACTGAGTATCATATCATATTGAGCTGTGGTGCTCATATGGAGGTTAGAATTCAGTCGATGTTATGTCCTGATCCAATTTTCCCAAATTCTTACCATTCTGTCTTTTCTCCTGTCTTCCATCCTCTTTCTCTCTGAGTGCTCCAGACATTGAGAAGGAAAGGCCTGGGGCTGGATAATTCAGAGCTCGATCAAGAAGACAGTGTGACGATGGGAACGGAGAAATTCCATGACGGCATGGACCTCTCCATCGCTCGCCAACGCTACTATGTTAGTAGAATCGAAATGAACCAAATGCGTGTCTTTATCTGACATGAATGTCTAAAGTAATGTTTTAAATCCACTCACAGGCTCCTTCGCTCCTGCCTTCAGAAGTAATGGGTGCAAGTCCCGAAAACGGCTACAGCAACTCCTCCAATTCAAACCTAGGTTCCCATCGGACTCCGTCCTACAAAGCTTTGTGTACCAGACCAGGCTCAACTGGTTCTGTCAGCTCCAACTCCCATCCGGCTCTCATGGGACCACATGCAGGTAAGGTCCATGTTGTTTAAAATGGCCAAGACATTTACAGTATGTGACAGTATGTGTAAAGACAAGACAGTATGTGTAAAGACATTTTTATTGTGTTAAGATGATAAATTTGAACATGTCTCTCAGTGCGCACACATTCTGGCCGTGTTATACAGATTTACCTTTAGATTTACTCACATATGAATCCTTCCTTTAGTTTATTGCGCCATTGCTTTACTGATATCTACTGTACTAGAGTCAATTATTTTAAAGTAACAATATAAATGAAGACTTTTCTACCTGAAAAAGAATGTTGAACTAAACAACTAAAACAAATCATAAGACTGACATCACACAATATACCAATGCATTATCCCTCAAGAACAAATATAACGTGTGATTTTCTTAACGTGCGATTATGGCAACCTCCATGAATAAACACGATGTCTGATGTTTGTATGCATATATGCTAACATACCATCATGCCACATATGCAAATATAGTCTCAAATACAGCAATTTCATTGGCTGTTGTGCGTGTTGTCACATTAACACGGACAAACCGTGCGGTCAAATTTTGCAGGTTCTGTTAAAAGACTTTTGGCCCTATCCACCTTCCATATAGCAATCGATCTTTTTGCCTTTATTTACTGATATGATGGAAACATACACGGACTAATTATGAAAATACGGCATTAATTTCACCCTGATATCTATAAATATTAATAATTATAATAGACCTACTATATATAGTGGTTTAGGGTAAGAGAAAAACATGTACTTTATGATGTACTTGCAATTTTATTAATTGCGAAAAACAAAAACGTAACATGTAGCTTTAACTACATAAACTACTGTATATGTACCGCTTAAACCATATTTCTGTATATTATTTCATATTTCAAGTGTTTTGTGGAGACCAACCACTAAAACTGTTTACCGTATCATACTGATAATAGTCATTATCAAATGGGGTTACACAGAAAGGCAGTGGGGAACACTCCCCGAGTGGAGTATTTTAGTACTTGCGCACAGGAAGTTCTCATATGTGAAACAGCCCACCCTCTCAACCATGCACACATGCACACATACGAAACAGCAGCTGAAGACAGAGCTGTGGTTTCTGAGCAGAATGTCACACCTGCTGGACTTTGATGCTGTGCCTTTTCATCTCCATATTACTATTAGCAGTGCTGCATGGGAATGTTCTGCTCAAAGCGACCTGTAGTCAGAATCCAGCACTATAAAAGCTAGCTGAAGTGTCATTGCATCAGCATGCAGCTACTAATTGCGAGGGTGCTCTTGGAAAGGAATGAAATAGTTTGATGCAGAGGTAGACGTCCAGGTGATGTGTGAGGATGTTTCTACTATTATTGGCAGTTTTATATCCCAGGGCTTGATTTTTAACATTTTACATTAATGTAATTAATTTTTCTTGCTTAAAGGTCAAGTTTTTTTTTTTTACCATTATTTAAATGCAGTGTATTTATTTATTTATTAACTTACTTACTTACTTACATACATTTAAACATTTATTTATTCAGACAAAAATGAAATTCCGCGAAGAAACATTTTATTTTAAAAACTATGATAATCTAGATGAAGAGTAAACAATTCATTTCAATATTTTTTGAGTGAAAATTACTGTCTGTCAGCTGTGACAATATATAAAAAATTTTCAAAAGTGTATTTGAAAACTTGACTTAAAATATGAGTTGTGATGAAATATGAGATGCTATTTATTTTTTAGCTATTTATAAATGATTTATTATTTATATAAATAAATATTTACTTATATATATATATATATATATATATATATATATATTAGTTATTGATAAAAAAAATATATTTTATGATAGTTTAGATAAAGCGTGAAATAAACAATTTAAGTTTTTTAGTTAAATTATTATTATTATTATTAATGACTGTCTATCAGTCTAGCAGTCAATACTGTCAAGGAAATCAAGGAAAATGTCACTTGAGAAGCTTTTTTTCATTTCCGACCAACCTGTAATTGTGTTAAATTATGCAGAATGTTTGAAAATATGATTTAATTGCGTGTATAAATGACAAATGAAATGCGTTCTTTGAAAGTAGCCTTATCAAGACATTCAGAGCAGTCACATCATGACAATTTCACATTTATCAGCAAAATGTGTTTCCAGGTGTCAAGCTAGATAGTGAATAAACGCCATCTGAGAAGGAAAACTTCTCCTTTCAGTGAACAACAGAGAGAGTGGGAGAGAGAAACTGAAAAAATTACTTTAACCACATCTTGTTTTTCACTTCCCATATGACTATGAAGGTCTGGGCTACTCGATGTTCTCTCATGGCAACCTGAGCAGGTCCTTGGAGATGAAGACTCCGCCCCCTCTGAATATGGCCAGTGATGGACGGCGCATCGACGCTCACAGCGGACTGTGTGGAACCCGCAGTAATTTGGCCAATGCTGTGAGAGAGTCTACAAAAGTACTCACTCGTACACTGAAATGACTCTTTTGTCACTATACAGAACTTTACGTCACTGTACTTAACTTTAGTACAATACAGAGGAAGAGGCAACTTTACCTTTATTTCCTGGTTACACTTATATCAATGTTTTATAAATAAATCATTGACAGTCACTATAAAATGCGTAAGAGAGCAGTTGCTCATGTACATTTAACTGTAATTATTGATTAAAATAAATTATATAAAGTTTATGACATTTATAAATATAGACATTTCATTATATCAGATTATAATATAAATTTTTGTCATTCATTGTATATTATCATTCTTTAAAGTACATACTATAATATAATATTAATTTATAATATTAATTTTTTTTTGCTTATCAATTTTATAAATTGTTGTATTTATGAAAATATATGATTTTTATGAGATTTCTAAATATAGTCATGTCATAATATTACATTTTATAATATTTATATTATTAATATTTGTCATATACATTTTATAAATCACTAAAATATAATATAATATAATAGATATTTCTATTTACGTGTCTATATTATATTATTCATTAAAGTAAATATAACATTATGATATTGATATTTATTATATTGATAATTTTGTCATTATTTATATTTTCTTTTCCTTTGGTTCCCATCTAGAGAGCACTCTATCAGAGTATGCATGCTGGGGGCCACATGATGGCGATGGGGAAGACAGGCTTACTGGGACACAGTCTGGGCAACTACGGGGCCTCAGGTGGGGGTGCAATCCTTATTCAGAGCACTTTCTGCAAAAGTATAATTCAGGAACAAAAATACTGTCATGCAACCTAGTGCATGTTACACGTTTTACTAATTATTCTTATTAACAACAAAACATCAATGTGCAAAATTAACATTTATTCATATATTCTCTGTTTAAAAGAAAGCACTAACAGTCAGCTTCTGTTTTAGAATACAGCCACCCCGGTTACACCGTGGGTTTTCAGCGCAATTCTATGAATACCTGGCAACCTTTCTCTCATCAGAACACCCACCAGTCCATGATCAGCTCTGGGTATGTATTACCATACATATTAATTATAGATTATATAATACATCAGCATATGGAAACAGACTATTTATTATATTGTGTTAAATTTATTTATTTAAAAAAAAATTAATTTAGTTTTATGTATTGTATTTTATTATTTTATTTTTATTTATAATTATTTATAACTATTTCTGACACTCAAGTGTCTGCACATCATGTTCATGTCACTGTCCACAGGATGGCATCAGGAGGAAACTGTTCGTACCCTTCCCAGTGCTCCTCCCCTTCCTCGCCACCACACCCCTCCCTCAACCTGAGCATCAAATCAGAGCGCACCTCTCCTGACCACATGCTCTCAGCCACGCCCCCCAGCCATCACATGCTGCAGCACTCACCAATGGAAGAGCCCAAAGCCACCAGCTGCCCTCCGTCAGAGGAATACACAGCTATGGAGAGGGACGAGATACAGAAGAGCGGTTAATCTGGCCAGCATGGCCCAAACAGAGAACCTGGAGAGGGGAAAAGCCACCAGCCTCTGAAGCAGCCTGACGTCAGTAATGGATGGATAAGATAATTGCCACAACCTTTTCTTTTAGGAATAGTTCACCCAGAAATGTAAATTTGTTGAACATATACTCACCCTCAAACCATGCAAGATGTAGATGAGTTTTTTTCTTCATCAGAACAGATTTGGAGAAGTTTAGCATTACATCACTTACTCACCAATGGATGCTCTGCAGTGAATGGGTGCCGTCAGAATGAGAGTCCAAACAGCTGATAAAACATCACAATAATCCACAAGTAGTCCACACGACTTGAGTTTATCAATTAACATCTTTTGAAGTAAAAGCAGCTTGTTTCATTAAAAAATAAATAATGACTTTAAAAAAAAATATGAGTCCATAATAATGCTTCCTCCATTGAAAAAGTCCATCCACTGTTGTCCACTTTCATCAAAATCCACTGATTTCTTCAGTACTGTTTTGGACTGTTTTCACTTGTAAACGTTGCTTTATCTGTGCATATTTGTCTCCTGAGACGAGGCAACAGTGGAGAAAGCAATATTGTGGTTAGAGGAACTGGTATTTTAGCCAGAAGCAATGGTTTGAAATTAAAAACTTGTTGGATTTGTTTAGAAACATGCAGCTTTTCACTTCACAAGACATTAATTCATGGACTGGAGTCTTGTGGATTATTGTGATGTTTTTATCAGCTGTTTGGACTCTCATTCTGACGGCACCCATTCACTGCAGAGGATCCATTGGTGAGTAAGTGATGTAATGCTAAACTTCTACATTTTTTTGTTAATGTTTTTAATTTTTTGAATTGGGAGGTGGTATCTTCATTTTTCAAAAAGAAACATGCATTATATTCCTCTAATATGAAATTCTTCAAGTTTAAATACACATAAACATAAATCTTGTTTTTAATGAATCAGTTTTAATCAGAACCAGTACATTTTTTTATTATTACTATCACTTCACCAGAGCAGCATTCACATCAGTGCTGACCCTGTTTATAAATATGATTCCTGTTTTCCCTCACATAGTGTAAATTACTGTAGAGTCATAAATGATTTTCATGTAAAAGATCTTCACTCAGGACAGACTGCTTTTCTACTTTCAAACCAAAGGGTTTTTTATGAGGAGGAAAAAAAAGAAAACAATGTTGTCTTGATAATACGTCAAATTAATTTGCATTATTTCTGGCATTACCTATATATTATGTAATATTTGATTTGTTTTGCTTATGTTTTTCACTTTTGCTTGCGTTATCAGTTTGTGTTTTTGATGCATGCCATGTACCTTCCTGAAGTATTGTCAGTTGAAGTTTGTTATAATGGCCACAAGAGGACGGCACATAAACATATCATGCATCTGAATGCTTCTTGTTGACATGACATGTTGTAGCCTAACCTTTATTTTATAATGAATAAATAATTGTATTTGTACATCTTGAGTAGTGTGCCATTTTTAAAGCATGTTGGTGTATAAGGGCATCCTTTTTTGCCAACACTTAAACGTAATGATTTAAAAGTATTATAAGAGGTAGTTATAGAATAACTTTAAAATGGTAAAACTAAAATTATAATGGTAAAACAAAATATTAGCAGGACTGGAGCACTGTATTAACATCATCTCCACAATGCTGAAGCTCTTTAAAGTAGACAGAATGAGTGTTCACGCATCAGATATTCTAGCAGATCTTGTGTCTGTCAGATCGCTCCTGATAGGCTACACTACTGATTATAATCATCATACCATAATACAAACACTTCCGCTATGTCACACAATTATATTCAAATCCCATTTCTCAGACACCCATCCACACCATCTTGAACCCCTTGAGCTATTAAAAAACAGAAAATTGGCTGGAATTGCCCATCTCTCCAGCTCATCAGCACACCCTACCATACCACGGTTGAAAAGAGGGCTACAGAGGTCACGTCTGGGCAGGTCTCAGTGGGGGGCACTTCTGAATGGTCCTCGGTCCAGTCCCTATAGCAACAGTCAGGTCTCAGACTGGGCCTCCTGACAGATGCACATAATTAATGTGATTATATAGATATGTCAACCCCGTCACCCTCCACTTCATTAAGCCAGACACAGCCTCCAGACGTGTCATCAGCCAGCCCAACGTGGGAAAAAATACCCGTCTGAGTTATTGGGTGATGAGACGTTATTGGGCCAGCACCGGTCTGGTGGCGATACAGAGGATATAGACACAAATGCACCAGGCGACTAATGAATATATACCTACAATGCCTCAAATATCCCCCCAATAACAATATGCATTAGTATGTAAGGAAATTACAGTCTAAAATGGTTTATATAGATTATAGAACATGTGCACACACACACACAACCAAGATTTGTTCCATTTTTTTTAGATGTACCATAATAAAATAATTTAAAGAGGAAATATCTTTCCATAAGGCTGAAATAAGGGCACATGAATGACTTGAACCAGTCATATTCCTACATACCAGCTAATAAACTAGTCAGACATATGACCATCTGACCCTTTAAATCATGTCATCTTTCAGACACAACACTAAAAGCTTGAGCAAAGCAATGGAGAAATATGGGTTTTGATGTTAGCAGGAGAAGTGTACATTAGGTATTTATTTGTCATTATGATATAGTCTG
This sequence comes from Barbus barbus, assembly GCF_936440315.1. Taxonomy (NCBI): domain Eukaryota; kingdom Metazoa; phylum Chordata; class Actinopteri; order Cypriniformes; family Cyprinidae; genus Barbus; species Barbus barbus. The sequence goes on from NC_136727.1 coordinate 10,592,366, forward strand.
CCTTTTATTCATTAACATATGTAAATACATAAATTAAATTGTTTAGAAAATGGAATGCAAAACGTTAAATAGTTTTGCATTAATAACATTTTGCAAGTCAGTTAAATATCATGCACAGATTTTTCCATTTTACCAACAATTCACTAGTTTTTACGAAATATTTAGGTATTAACGCTACAAAAATAATTATTAGCGATAGACAAATGTGTATCAACTACGCTAATTAAACCAGCAATATTTGGCCATTTTAAAATTAACAGCTTCATGTAATAATTTGGAATGCACATTCAATTGAAAAATATTTTTAATTATTTAGTATAGTTATTGTTCAGTAAATTTAAATATATAAAATATTTTTGAGTAACTAATGTAATTTTGTGTGCATCTTCTTTACTATAAATAAAATAAACAATGGAAAATGGTATCATGGAAAAACACCAGTCTTACATTTTTTAAATGATCTGTTTATTGTTTTGAATCAAATGAAAGCTGGTTGACATTAGAAAATGAATAAATAATTTCAGTGTTAAATTATTAGCTTAAGAGCCTAACCTACCATCTTAAGTGATATGAATCCCTGATGACTTCCTCTGACCCTATGACTGAAGACAGTAGTTCAATAACAGACAAACAAATTTAAAAAATCATGATTATTCATGAAATATATGAGCAAAATTATTAGGACTGCTGTGTATTACACGTCATCAGCCATATAGCAAACACAGTATTTAAAATACACCACAACATTCTGTTAAAAAATTCATCCAAGGCAAAAGTACAAAATGAAATGAAATTTCATTTTTGAACAACCAAGTCCATGGACTACAGCACTGAACTGTTTTTACAGGTTTTGCACTTGATGATTGTGCTGGTGGAAGAAACACTATTTCGGACCACATCCCTGAGTTACCAGGACCTTACAATTGCATTTCAATGAAATGATCACCACAACTGGGGACACATGTGACATGACTGAAAAAGGTAAAACAAAAACAAAAAAAAATGGTGTTTTGATGAGCTTATTGATAATCTGATTAAAAACCAAAACAGCTTATGCATACAGTTAACTAGCATCTTCGCTTTGATTGTACCAAACAAAAGTTTCCACCAGGTACCGGCACAATACAACGGGTTTAGATGAGCATTTGTTCGGAAGAGCCAGCCTTCATCTTGTTGGCGCGTCATATGTGTTTGCATGACTGTTCGTGTTGATGTTGTGTTTCCTTGAAGAACTGTATTCAGCACAAAGAGCTTTACTTCAGGGCACTTTTCAGTTATGCATCAGATACTGGTGGAAGTAGATGCCGAACAGGCTGCTAATGAGTTGACAGGCCGCAACCCACCACGTGAGAAAGGCGAAGATGCCCCTGAAGAAAATGGGCGTGAGGACCCCACGCAAGGCAGCGAACAGCTCGGTCAGGTGGGCTACGGTGGCCTGGATGTCCTCCTCCATGTCTTCTATATCCTCATCGTCTTCCAGTCTGGGGGAGGGTGGAGGGGCGGTGGGAAGTATAGGAGCAGGGGTTACACCCGGAGTTTCTGCTCCAAGGCCCCATGAAAAGTCACCTGATGGGTACATTGTAATTTTTTAAAATATATTATTATTGTTGTTGTTATTATTATTATTATTATTATTATATGTTTTTCCCCTTTTTTGTATTTTTTACTTGATTATTTTAAAACATTAAATAGCCTTTTAAAAATTGTAATTAGTTAATATATTAAGTAATTATATTAAATAAATTAAGATTCATTCATTTTAATCATTTTACTAATTAATTAACTAAATGTTAAAAATATTTAGAAAAAAAAGTAAATATAAAAGTAAATATATATTAACACATTATGAAATAATATTGTCAATAATTAAAACAATTATTTATACTAGTGCTGTCAAACGATTAATTGCAATTAATCACATCCAAAATAAAAGTTTTTGTTTATATAATACATCTGTGTGTACTGTGTACATTTATTATATAATACAAACATATACAGTATATATTTTGAAAATATTTACATGAATATATTTGTATTCATGTAATTTAAATTATATATAAAAATATTTAATATATAAACATAACATTTCTCTTAAATATACGTGCATGTGTGTGTATTTATATAAACATAATAAATATACACAGTACACACATTACATAAACAATTTTTTTTTTAGATACAAATTAATCACAACTAATCGTTTGCAGCACTAATTTATACAAAAAAAAAAGTTTTGTAGTACATGTATATAAATAAATAATTGTATTAATTTACATATAAACTGTTACTGATGGGAACATTGTAAAAAAAAAAAATTTCGTATCAAAATGTACATTTCTAAAACTTTATTATTATTATTATTAAAAGAATTAAAAATTTAAAATATTATAAAAAAATATTAAAAGAAAATAAATATAAGAGTAAATAAATAAAACTTTCTGAAATATCAATTAAAACAATTTATACAAAAAATGTTTTGTAGTACATATGAATAATTTTATTACAAATTTGATGTCAAATTTACATATATGTAAACTTATTTAATAGTCAGTAAAAGTGTAGTGACCCACCTAAAGATTTGAGTGCCAAAGTAGAGAAAAGCACAAGCAGAATGGGTATAAGATACTGAAGGGTGACCACAGTCAAGTAGCAGAAAACTCGTGTCACCTGCATAAATCAATTTATAAACATTACATCTTTGTATTTGTTACATTGTTAAAGTGAATTTGTTGTAAACGGTAACACACTGCACTTTGTGTCACATTTCAGCCCCACCTTCCTCTGGATGTCAATGGCAGCGATACGCCCCGCCTCTTTCCTCAATTGCTCCACCCACTTCTGTGCCAGATTGAGATAGGCCTGCAGGTGATAACGGGTGAGCAGTAGCCGCAAAACACACAGCACCACGATCGTCCAAAGACGCACGGAGTTAAAGGCAGAACTAGAAAGTCTGGAAAAAGAGAAAGATTATAAACAAATATTAAAATTTGAAATAAATTATATAAACAAAACAAAAAAAATACAATTTTTATAATATAATTTACATTTTCTTTCTTTCTAATATATATATATATATATAATATGTGTGTGTGTGTATACACTACCAGATTTTTTATGTTATTTAAGGGAGTCTCTTCTGCTCTTCAAGGCTGTATTTATTTGGTCAAAAATACAGAAAAACAGTAATATTGTGAAATCTTATTGCAATTTCTAATATTGGTTTCCTATTACAATATACTTTAAAATATAATTTATTCCTGTGATCAAAGCTGAATTTTCAGCATCATTACTCCAGTCTTCAGTGTCACATGATCCTTCAGAAATCATACTAATATTCTGATTTATTATGAGTGTTGAAACTGTTTTGCTGCTTCATATTGTTTTTTGGAACGTGATACTTTTTTCTTTGATTCTTTGATGCATACAATGATAAAAAGAGAAGCATTTGTTCAAAGTAGAAATCTTTCCTAACAATATAAGTCTTTACTATGACTTTTTATTCAACACATCCTTCCTGAATAAAAGTATTAATTTCTTTAAAAAAAAAAAAGGAAAGAAAAATGTACTGACCCCAAACTTTTGAATAGCATTGCATGTAACAACATTTCTTTTTTAAAATAAATGCTGTTCTTTTTAGCTTTTTATTAATCAGAGAATCCTAAAAAAAAAAATATCACAGGTCCCAAAAAATATGAAGCAGCACAACAGTTTCCAACATTGATTATAAATCAGAATATTAGTATGATTTCTGAAGGATCATGTGACACTGAAGACTGGAGTAATGATGCTGAAAATTCAGCTTTGATCACAGAAATAAATTATATTTAAGTATATTACAATAGAAAACTGTTATTTTAAATTGCAACAATATTTCACAAAACATTTTTTTTCTGTATTTTTGATCAAACAGATACAGCCTTGATGAGCAGAAGAAACTTCTTTAAAAAAAACTCACTGATCCCAAATTTTTGAGCGGCAGTGTATGTATGTATATATGTGTGTGTGTGTATGTATGCATGCATGCATGCATGCGTATATATATATATATATATATATATATATATATATATATATATATATATATATATATATATATATATATATATGTATGATGTATACGCCAAAAAGTTAATTAAAAAAAATTAAATAAAATAGCCAAATATGCAGATAAATTTTCTTACAAGGTAACTGAGGTCTTTCCCATGGGGGCGCTCCCTAGGAAGTCTCTAGCAATGGGTTTAATCCACATTACAAGAATAATCAGTGGAGACAGAAAATTCATGTGCAAGAGGATCCTAAAAGGCAAAACAAATTGTTGTGACATATCAAATCAAACTCTACATCAGGGCTGTCCAAACCCGGTCCTGGAGGCCCGGTGTCCTGCAGAGTTTAGCTCCAACCCTAATTAAACACCTCTAAAGCAGCTAATCAAGCTCTTACTAGGCATACTAGAAACTTTCAGGCAGGTGTGTTGAGGCAAGTTGGAGCTAAACTCTGCAGGACACCGGCCCTCCAGGACTGAGTTTGGACAGCCCTGCTCTACATAAATGCAATATTGTCATTTCAGTTTATGTTTAATTCTTATGAAATACAAACTCGAGTGTCCTACTGAATGATTGGACGGTCTGCGTTCATCTGAACAGCATCTAGGTGAGTTTGGGCCAATCGCAGTCCGGGGAAAGCAAGGAGAGCTCCAATAAAGGCACAAATGACAGCCAGCCCCAACTTGACTGACAGTTTGGTGAAGGGAATGCTGTTAAAAAGATCAAATATTATGGGTGTTTTGATGATAAAAGAATATATTGCTTGTCTAACCATTGATGTATTACTTACGACCACTCGTAGCCTTGCTGTTTGGCAAAGACCTCGAAACTGTCAAAAAGACTGGTAAATCCTGCAACAACAAAAAAAGATGAGGAACAACTTCCCATTTGTTAAGCAATTCAAGGTATTAAACATCAAAGCACTGTAGTAAAAATGTCCTTTCGTTTTTAGAGTACAGGTCAGATAACCACATACCAGGTTCAAGGCCAAACTCCAGGTAGTCTTCTCTCACTACAAGGACTAGCATCGCAATAAGAAGAGATAAGAAGCCAAAAGCCAGACACACAGAGCGCTCGCCACCCTCCTCAGAGCTAAAGTAGTGGCTCATAAGAAGATACAGCGTCCTCCTGAGGACTTAAGTCAAGGACAACAAGACAAGCCTACAAGAACTTATTTACAACACAGAGTTAACTGTCACATTTCTTTTTTAGGATGAGGCAAGTCGTATCTAAATTTCTCAGGTAGCTTCAGATGTGGACTACAATGTTTAAGGATACAAGCAGAAGAAAACAGTCAGCACACACCAGATGGAAGCAATGTTGACTTCCTTGCTGGCATCCACTACACTGTAGTAGCCTTCGGTGAAGAGGTAGATCCCTGCGGCATAGACGGCGAAGTCAATCAGCCACTGGTACTCCACAAAGAACCGCAAAACTGTGAGGAGCAGTAAAAATAAGATCAACCAAGAAGATTTTTCAAGACCAAACTTATTTACAGCTGTTTTTGGTGCAAGAACCCAGATGAAGACTTACCAAGTGCGTCCAAGACATTTACAGGAGCACTCTCCAGGTGAAGATCAATGTCTTTTGGGACTGTGAGCGGTTTGGATTCTCCATGTCCATTTTGTCTTCTGGAAGCAACAAGAGGTCAAGCTTAAGTTCTTTAAGGTCAAGCATAAATTCCTCAACAGAAAAGCAACAATTGCACTGGATCGAGCTCACACCTGTCTCGCCTGCTGGTCTTAGGAATCTGTTTCCCTGCAAGAGCACACAACTCGCCTTCAGATGGATGTTTGAACCTGAAAAGGCTGAGAAAACCAATATAGGGTATTAGACCCATGTTTAGTATGTTTACGCAGACTATCAAAAAGTAGTGCGTGTTTACCTGCCGTTACACAAGAGCCAGCGTGCAAAGGAGAGATGTGGGGCCATTCTTTGCATTATGCTGACTGCCAGCAAGCTCACCACCAACTGAACTCCCATTAGAGCCTTAAAATAGACAAACGTATACAGCATGTCTATTAATACAGAAAATGATGTCAATTTATACCTTTATAGTTTAAAAACCAACCAATTTTTGAATGACTATGGGGCGTTCTGGAAATTTAAAGTTAAAATGTGTGCTTATTTTTTGTTAAAGCACTAATATTAGCTATTCCATACAAAATATGATTAATACTAAACTATATAATTGTCTAAATCATACTTGTATTGGTGGGACTACTGCTAGGCGGAAGGACATACCGGATTTTTTCCCCTATGTAAACAGTCCTCTTCTGGTATTCTTGCGCACGTCGCGGGAAAGTGACCGTATTTGTCGGCGTAATTGCACAAGAGAGGAGTTGATATTATCTTCCAAATATGTTGTTTATGTTAACGTTTATCCCGGAGATACCTTGCCCCATAGAGTTCAATGGTGAAAGCAATACAGTAAACGTGACTTTTGTTGTTTTACAAACTGAAATACGAGTCGAAGGGACGTTTTGTGTTAATAAACAGTCACTCAAGATGAGCACTGGAGTCATGCTGTCAAAATGAGCAGGTGGTCCAACTGCAAACCCCAAAGACAAGGAGAGGCATGGGTAGCTAGCAAACATGCTACAGCTATCCGCTTAAAAACACTAAAAAGCTACTATTGAGGTCCAAAACACAGAAACGGTGCGACTGCAATGCCTCAGTCACTTACACAAGTGGGACAAAGTACTGTGGATCCAAAATACTAACGTTACTAACTAGTCCAGCACAAACCAGTCTGCAAGCTATCATTAATGCTAACATGATATCAACATAGAAGCTACAAACAACAATCGACCGTGTAAAAAACAAGCTTGTCAAGTCATATAACGGCTAAATAAGTACACATACTAACCATCTTCGTTAGGTGAATTTAATGAATGAGTTTATGTCCCATGTAGCAGCTCTCGTGGAGACACTTGAGTGTTTGAACAGCTGAAGGAGCATTTTGATGACGTATACTGCAATCGCTCGCTCTGATTGGACCATCTCATGAGAGCTGCGATTCTATTGGTCGAACTGACAACGCATCGACAATTTGATTGGTCCTCGTGGTGAAACTGTGAATGTCGCTAGTTTTTCTTCAAGGACAGAAATAAAACTATGGGAGGTCCAAGATGTGCAACGACAAATGGAGAAGTGTTGTGGCAACACAAACTTGCAAATGGCAAAACTCAGGCTTTTTTTTAGGCCTAATAATTATCAGGTGTAATACTTTACAATTTGGATGGTTATTCAGTGGTGGCAAAATCTAAATGAATTCCTAATTAATTTAGTAGGCTTTAATTCTTTCTTTAGATGTTTATGTATATTGTGGGATTAGAAAGTTTCCCTCAAATGGGAAAGGTTCCTTTCAACCCAAACTTTACTTTGGTAAATTCATAAACATCCAGTCTAGTATTGCCAACATTTGTGACATTTAATGGTGATTTTAACAGCAATATTTATGGTTTGTTGGTTATACTAACTGTACCATGGGCCCATAGTTGATTTTATGTTTACTACAGCTCTGATGATGTTTGATGTGAACAACTGTTAAACCTACACTTGTGGGACTGAATCCTTTTTGATCCTTCAAATTTTTTTCTTTTTTTCTTCTCAAAATGTTACTCACTGCTGCCAAATTGCTCAATCTTATTGATCATAACTTGCTGTAAAGTGTTTACATGTATATTTATTGTCAAGAATCGTGTGGTGTATAGGGTTCTTGAGTTGCTAATATATGTTTTTTTGTAGATAAGTGTTTTGATCTTACATTACAAGCTCTTCAGTACTGCTTTCCAATAAGCAGTGTAAGCCTAAGCAGATCATTGGTTCCAGTGGTCTCTTATCTGCTCGGTCAGAGGTGCCCAAACAAGGGCCAAAAAGCAAACTTGATTAAGGGCCAAAAGTGTTGTATTATATCATAATATATTCAAAAAAAATTTATATATATATATGTGTGTTAAATTCACTTCCAGTATATTCTCTAAATTCCAATGCAAAAACACAACAAAAAGTGTTAAAACACAAAGATGAATTAGAAATTAAGATACGCTCCAATGGCATGTTTTATTGCATGATATGGCATGGCGGGCCAAATCGAAGGCCATCATGGACTAACGTTGGCCCTTTGGATCAACATATCATTGGTTCTAGGAAACAATTCAATTCAAGTTTATTTGTATAGCAATTTTCACAATACAAATCGTTGTGAAGCAGCTTTACTGAAATGTTAAGTTTCTGCATTATATTTAGAAGTAGGTTATTAGTGGTGACTATGACAGAAATGTACAGTAAGAATCATGCAGTTAGTTACAAATTGCTAAACAGACAGTGAAGCGTATTAACTGAAATGATTATATGTTGCGAAATAGCAAAATTTGGTAGTTGTGTATGTTGTTCCAGCATCATCTGAGGTCTTCTGGGTGGGTTGGCATCATCTCTTCTCAGGTGTTCGGTCATCTCAGATCTTCGTAAGGGCTGGATCCGGATTGAAGCTTGTGAGATTCCTAGTTGCCTCGGGATGCAAGTCCCTTGGCAGAAACAGAGAAGCAAATAGAGACAAAATTAGCATAGCTGCTGTTCCAACCAAGCAAAAATGATAATGTGCATTTGATCAGGGATAGCTGAAGTACAAGGTTATGAGATAAATTATGTGAATGTATAATAAAATGCATTCCCAAAAGCATTGTTAGCTAAATATGGTCACAAGTTCCATTTAACCCTATTGATAATGACCTAGTTGTTTTTGGGGAACGCACCCTTGAAGAAGCTATAATACAACATCAGAACATTCCAAAGAGCCATATAACAACACAAAAACTTATCTTCTTTATAATATTGTTCATTTCTGAATATAAGAAGTTTTTTTTATTTGTAAGAGAGCACATGTAGTTTACATTTTGAGTTTAAATCTTTTACAAAAAAGTTTGTCCATTAAAAAGTAGCTTTTTCTCCGTGAAACAAATGCTTGGCCTGTGTCTTTGTTGGCAAAAGAAAGCAATCAAACAAACAAAACCAGATTGTCTAAACCAAATAATATCATCCTGAATAATTACATAGTTATTTATTTAACTGGAAACAAATGTGATGTCATTAAACTTTGATTAACATGTTTAATGTTTATTTATATTTAAACGAACTAATGAGTTGCTGATGAAATATATTAAAAACGCATTTCTATTCTTACCAACACTTTTAAAATGCATTTTCACATAAAAAAAAAAAGTTCAATCACTAAACGCTTTTAAATGAAGAATCCAACCAGTTGAACTGTTTTCAGCTAAGCGCATGCACCCCGCTGCAGACACACATGGCTTTCACGCGACTCGCATGATAATTGGTCACACGCATTGAGAGAACTGAGATATGCGCTTGAACTTGACCTTCTGAATTGCGAAGCTAAAAGACATGAGTATGCCCCTTGCACTCTTCTTATATGTGCCAATCACTCGTTAAGACTGATGTTCAATGCTCATTTCCATAAAATCCAGTCCGGCTCCAATTAAAGGACTGTGGCATTCCCAGGCGAGTCTTTTCCCACGAAACAGCCACTGTGGAAACATCTCTCCAAACGACTTTGGGTATGTGAACTCGTAAACTCTTTTGAACTCGTGCTGAGTCGGAAGAGTGTTTGTAATTAACTTACTAGAGATTCACTAAATGTTGTTTTGCTTTAATTGGGACAATAGTGTTTGTGCATAAAAAATCCTTATAAATAGGCCTACTTTAATCTGTTTCCATTCGAGAAACCGGCTAATATATTAAGTCAAAGGCTATTTTTCTTTCTTTCCGACGTTCTATGAGGTTTATTGTTTTTATTTGCCTTCGGTTTAAACTTTCATCCTACCATCAACCTTGCCTCCAATTTATCTGCATAAACTTCGGGTAGCTTATCTAAACTTTATTCGTCGTAGGCTTTTGACAATGATCGCGGGCTTGGTCTTTGTTAGGAAAAGGAAATCATTCAGCCCAACGGTTTTTGCTCAGATTTGGTGTTTGACCTGTGACCTGGGGTCAAACCCTAACCGTGTATAATTTGAGCAAAGGGTCAAGTGCAACCTGTAAGGCATACCTACACAGATGCCTGGTTTTTAAAACTGTGCCATAGACAAAGCTCTTATGTTTTGTAAAATTGGGTCAGTTGAGTAAAAACGTAGATTATTAATATCTTCATTGGTTGATTTAGCAACTCTTTTACCATTAGTGAATTGCTGAGTTATTGAAAGATTTTCACAATTCAGCAAAACCTTAATGTTTCAAAATCATTTATTTTCCACTAAAATGTAATTAAAAATATAGACTAATTAGGAATTTATTATTGTTTGTAGAATCTCAGCCTCGATGTTACCGTGACCCTTAAATATGTTGTAATAAAATTTTTATTTTGTACGAAGCATATAATCAATTTTGATAGTCATTTCGATATAGTTTTTTTTATTTTTTACCTCTATTTGAATGTTACGATATGTTGTCCACAACACTTCAGATATGTCTGTTCACACACAACCTGCACTCTTAAAAATAAAGGTTCCAAAAGTGGGTTTTCATAGCGATGCCATAGAAGAACCAGTTTTGGTTCCCCAAAGTACCTTTCAGTGAACAGTAAAAGAAACATTTTTGAAAAACAATTTAATAATCTAAAGAACCTTCTGTGGAATGAAAAGGTTCCATGGATGGTAAAGGTTCTTTGTGCAATCATCGATGGCAATAAAGAACCTTTATTTTAGGCTATTTTAAATATCACGACCAACAAGATTTCCGTTTCAAATGTATTTTAGGTAGGCTATTAGGTTAAATGAGTATTATTTTTGCTCTGTAACAGACATTTTATATGTTGTACTGTAGGCTACTTTCGCTTACGGCAGTTGTCATAACGTCAACATATTATTATTTTTTATATAGGCTATTAAGGTGCATTTTAGAGGAATCTTGCCATTTTTCATGTTTTAAATTTTTTTTAATTTTATGGTTTTATCCAAAAATGGCAATGCGCTTGCTTTACTTGTTTTAGCCTTTTGCCTTTTAAAATATCTTTATCTTAATATTTAAAGTCGTTCAAATATTTTTAACAGTTTTTCGGATTTAATAATCTGATATTAACGTGTATCTTATTTTCCCGTATTGTGTGATCTCACAGCACAATATTAGCTATTTACATTCATTTAAATATTATACCCTGAAGGATTACAGGCTGCCATCATTTACAAGCGATGATCTATCTTGCCTTGTTTCTGACGTTAATTTAGTTCGTTGCAGCGCCAGAATTTTGTTTGTAATATAGGCCTAGGCTAAAATAAAAATTGAGAGCTATATTCATTTTAGTACATCTAAATGATGACAGTTTGGTGCTTTGCCAAAAGGCTTAAATGTTATTTGAAACAGGCTACAGATTCATAGCAGCTATGAAATCCTGCTACAAGTAGAGTTAGTTAATTTTTTTTATTATTATTATAAATTGTAATAGGCCCATTTGTATTTAAGTGTTGGCTATACATGGACGCAGTCTTAAAGACGTTACAGAAATCTGTTTTGGTGTAAATCTGTTTTTAAAAAGGAGCTGCTTACATTTGTTTTGAATTTATTTATATATATATATATATATGTATATATAATAGCCTACAATATGGGTATTTTATGCTTTACACAAATTGTCTCTTGACATGTAAACCTGCATTATTGATGGGCCTACGACGGAAATCTCCGTCTTTTCATGATGATCATCTTATGTCCATGTTGCAGAGTCCTACCGATGGGTGTCGCTGTTTATAATAATAGGCTGAGATGGCATGAAAAGAAAATTGAATGGAACCACAGTTTTTCTTTCCTCTGGCATGAATATTAAATCAACCCAAAAGAACAGTGTTGCGTTGTAGGCTATTGTGTAAAGAGTTTAGTTGTTTTTTCCCCTGCTGAATCCTATTTTATCGTTTCTCTTTGAGTTGCGCCATTTTTAAAATTTGATTTGACCATGTAAAAATGTGCCTATATTTATCCAAACTATAAAAATAGTTTATCATGTCACTAATTCTATGTTGTAATAAATTAAATTAGGGATAAACAAGTCCTAGGCCATGTTATTATTTGCGTTTTGTTCATCAGTGTTTATTATTCTTCAGTGTCACTTATTTCCATGTTTGCTGATGTTAAACTCTTAGAAGATTATATGTTTTTATTCTATCATAAATACAGGTTTAAGCCAGATTGAGTGATAGGCTATTATTCAATGACTTCACATGTTGACTTTAAGAATAGCCTAGCTATTAATTTCCAATTACTTTGTAGATGTTAGCTAACTGTCAACTAAAAGAAAGACTGTCAACTTAAAATGCTTAAAGTTCTCGTGGTATATTTGAAGTGCTAAAGATGTAGGCCTACTTGTAGTAATGCTTGCTAGCGTTTCTTTTTTGCGCATTCTGTTGGCTTGCGCTGCACACACGCACTTAGTTAGTGCATGTGCGTGCTTGCGTGCGCGTGCTGTCAGCACAGGAATCTAAAGGTGTATCATGTGCACCTGCAAGCTCTGTGATGGTTTTAACTATTAGCCTATAGATGTGAAATTGAATCTCACGTTACGTAGCCTAGTTTCGAAGCCTACGCCTAAAATCTGAGTTGATTATGTGGATAAATTGCGTTTATTTCTTCGCGTATTCGCGGATAGAACGAAACCGACCAGCTTTCGTTTTAGTCTGCCCATATGCCAATCCAAAACAGCGAGAGAAATAAGATGGGCGTAACTCTATATGGATCATGCACTCAGACTTTGGAACAATAACTCATCAATTCACGACGGGACGCCGTTTAAGCGCGAGCTGCTTGAGTTTCTGCACACGTCCACGCATGGGGAACAACGACAGACTCAATCATAGCAGTCCTCGGAGTAGTAGCACTGGATACTTAGCAGGAATCTGGAGAACAAGTTGTGCACGTCAGATCACTCAAGCCAAACACCAATGGCTGTTTGTAACTAATTGACATCAGTACTTTTCGAGTTAACGCGATTCTCGGGAATAGTTCGTGGTTTGAACAAATGCACTGCTGCAAAGACCTCTGCCTTTACCAGTTTTTTATATTTGCTTGTGGATTAGATACTATTGTGTTATGGATCACCTTAAGTTTGGTAAGTGAATACTTATTATACTGACATAGGCTATTAATAGTGACCAGGGGGAAAGTTTGGTTTGTGCATGTAAAAATGTTAGTAATTTCAACGCAAAATAATATAAACTTTCTACAGTAAAACCTGTCACTTGGTTTATTATGAGTTACTTTAGCTATATAGGCCTACCGTGAAAAGTGTGGCTACTTATTCTATAATAACTACATATTAAAGTTAGTTTTTCCTCGTTTTTGTTGCATTTGGTTAATGTTTATTGCATCTTTACCGTCAAGTGTGTTACTCTGATTGTTTAGCTAATAATGTGCTCTATTTTTGTATTCATTGGCTAAATCCGAATCATGTGTCCTTACACGTTTTACCTGTGTTATGTATAAACAAACAGATTTTAGTAGCCTACCTTAAATATGCATTTATAGCCTACTAGCAACGAGTTTGAAACTGTAAAATAGGCTACAATTAACAAAATGCATGGCAGCCAAAATGTTTCACTGTATTTTAAACAATAAAGTTAAGTCAGTTACAAATGCCAATAAATTGAACAAACAATCCACCGTGTGGTTTTGCTGAAATGGCTAAAACAAGTTTGTGGTCTAAATAAATGTGTGCAAATTTCACATTTAACAGAGTCTAATTCTCACGCTGTTTTTTTTAAGGGAAGAAAGTTTCCATTTGTCAGAGTTAATGTGGCGTATTTTAACTAAATCATCTTTTGAGCGTTGTATGAAGTGATCATTAGGCGAGCCCGGGGAGCAAACAGTTGTGCGATTGTTAGAGGAGCCTGGGAAAATGTTCCGGGGTCCGGGAGGTGGAGTGTATTGAAGCCAGACCCTCTTGTTAAGGGGACTTCTGTGCTCCCAGACGTTATTGTCATGATAATGAGCAGCCCGCACGTTGTTGAACTTGATGTTGACTTCTTTCTTTAGGGCTGAATTTTTTTTCGGTCACTTGTTTGTGGGAAAATCTTCTCCGGAGCTACAGTGTGAAATTAATTAATCAGGCCTTTGGAGCAGCCAACAATAGAGACCAAGAGGATCCCTGGAACCCCACAAAAGGCCCCAAACGTTTTTTCTTTTTCTTTTCTAAACTGTATTCTACCCAGCCACAACAGACTGAAAGATAGTTGTATTTTGAGAGATGTTTTTTTTTTTTCATTGTAGGCTACACATTATCACTAGCCTATTATTATTATTATTATGATTTATACTTTTAAAAAGTATCAGCTTGCCTGAAAAAAAGTGCTGCTTGGTCTAAAATGAGGCTGTGTGTATTGAGAGAGAAAAGCACGTGGTTGGACTTTTTACAGACTGCTTTGTAAACTGCATATTGTAGTGTAAATGGCTATAGCACATCATTTTACTTTGTTTTCAGTGTCGTTATGACGCAACGCCAAATAAATAGCCTCATACTCTTATTTTAATTTTTACAGCACTAGGCACATTAGTTACTTAATAATAGATTGAACAAAAAAAATCAAACGTGAATTTTTTAAATAAATGAACTGGAGAAGGATTCAAACATTGTTTGTTTGTTGATTCTCGTTGTAACTTATGTTTCTCCAGGCACTCAGAGATGAGAGGTCATCATTGTCCACTAAAGGGTAAGAATTAAAACAATTTGACAGATAAAATAGTTTTTTTTAAATGAATTATGAATGTTTAAAATGTCATACGTTTTAGTTTTGTGTGTAATGAGTAAAGAGAATTAAATGTAATTGAAACTTTTTTTGTTAAGCGGTCGAATTTTTATGCAATATGAACTTTAAAATAAATGTGTAATATACACACTTCAAGCCACGTTTTTTTTCTAGCAAATATATTCTTTAAAGATATAAATATGACCGTTTATGGGACCGATTTTTGATCTTTGAAGATAGCAACAGCAATTTGCCCATGTAAATGATTTAAATGGTGTAAAACGATTTAGATTTTGTATTTAAGTATTTTTAACGAAATGTTTCAGTTTATGATCTTAATGTTGACAAGATAGCTAAAATGTTAAAGCGACAATTTGCATTAATCTACTGTTACTAGTACAACTATTAATAAAGTCCTGCAATGGAGCGAATATGAGCTTTTTTGGTATTAAATAATAATAATACATAAATAAAAATAATCAACTGTTGAAAAAAATGGTAGCCTATATGTCAAACTTATACTTCAACTATGGGTGACTGTGAAAGACAGCGTAAGGAACTCCAGCAGTCTTTTCTGTAATCTGAACTTCAGCACCAAGGACAGAGCCCGTCTACCTGTTGGCTCGAGACTGAGCTTTAATGAGTCTCAAACTTCAAATCATATTGCAAAATACACCGCTTAGTAGTGTAATTCTCATTATTGTACATTTACATTATATATTATTATTTATTGCTATTACAACGCTTTAAGTTAATGTGGAATTAATGTTGCTTAAAAGAACAGAAGAATATTTGTAGAAAAGTTGCGATGTATTGCTGAAATCCGCGTATTATGCAGGCCTGTATTCAGAGGTTACAGTCTATTTTTGAGCATGGTGGGAAGCGTATATTTGAAACAGGACATGACGCAAAGAGCGGGAGTGTCTAAATCATGTGGAGGTGTGTGTGTGTGTGTGTCTCCGGGTGGGGGTTGAGAGAAGGGGCGAGCAAGACAGAGAGACTCTCACAGTGGTATATGCATGAGTGTATTTTGTATATTGTTATAAATTTAGCGTGTTTAATGTTAGAATAAGCGATAACAAACAACTAACAATATGTGCTATATATATATATTTTTTTTTGCAGTAAGGCCTATATATTGTTTGCAAAAATAATAGGCAAACTTTATTCAAATAAAACTGAACACTGAGGTCTTTGCACGACATGTTTAAATACATTAATTAGAAGTAAACATTTGAAAGAAAACGGGTATTTATAGAGTTTGACTATGATACAAGTGTCAGAGGAAGCTCTTCGTGTGTTACATCTGCGCAAATGCAGCAACCATAAATAAAACTGAAAAAACTTTTAGCTTAAAATCATTAATAAAGCTACTTCTATACTTAAAATTACACTTGCCGCCTCGCGGGAAATAAAACTGTCCATGAACTGAAGATGTTTGAAAATCATCATGGGGGGAAAAAAAACAAAAAAACATTGGAAGCGTTTCGTTAAACACTCGTAAAAATAACTACATGCTGAGATTGGTATAACATTCATACCGTTGACATATAGCCTATTTAATTTCATATTTAAACTGAGGCATTCCCCCGTTGCGTTGAACTGTCCTTTCCTAGAGTTTAACAGTAAATAAATAAATACATAAATCAGTCAATCCGAGATGATTTTCTTCGATCCGAGACATTTAGCCTCAGAGGCTGTTTTTGAAGAAATGAACGAGGTATCTGTGTGTAAGTTAACAGAGTAATTCGTTATTGCTCAAATAGTGTCGTTTAACCTGTAAATACTAACTGTAATTAACCTGTGGATTTCTGTAGCAAGCTAATTATTATTTATTGTTGAGATTTTCTTCATCAATATATATATATATATTTTGGTCAGTGCTCTCATTTTTTTTACATTTAGGAGGCCAAGCGTTTATATAGGGCTGCATTATGTAGAACTCTGCAGCTTTTAAAACAAACGCCACTTGTTTTCTGGATTTCCTTTCATTTAAAGCACAGTCTCGAGTTTTTACAGCAGCTGAAATATCACATTTATTGCTGTGCACGGTAGTGTTTCTTTAGTGCGCACGAAATATCTTGCTTTCCTCTTGCTAAATGGAACAGTCCATTCCGATTTATGTGGAGCCACCGGGAGATCCCATTTTCAAATGAACCGGGGAATATATTTTAATGGAAAATAAGGTGTGTGTGCGTGTGTGTCTGAGAGGGAGAAATAGACAGAAAAAGAAGGGAGGGAGAGATAGAGACTTCATCTGCTTGTCTGCATTCATGCATATTTTTAAAAGTTTATTTTATGTATTTATTATATATTATATACAATTTTATTAGATATTTACGCCCATTTCTTCCATTTATGGCTCAGTCAAATTGCATAAATATGCATTAAAAGGTTTAAATATCTATTAGTCTTTCACATCTTATCCTCGTCTAGATCCTATAATAAAATCTTATAATAAAATGTCTTTATTGGCAAAATTTAAATTAGCCTTTCATGCCCCAGTATTATGTATACGAGTTTCACAGTGTTTAACGTTTGCAAGCAACACCAATAAAGGTTTTATTCGTCCACAACTGCAGAATCACTACTGTGGCACTTCATAAAGAATGCAGTGTGTTATTCCGCGCCACAAGAAACTTAAACTGGATTTAAACATTTTCTTTTTTTGTATTACATTGCATTTATCAGTTATTCAAATGGCAAATAAAGCATCCAATCGGCGAGTCAATGATAAATAAGGATGTCCGAGATGATAAAATGAGAAATATTTTTTAAATGTAGTAGAAATGAAATCAGATTTATTTATTGTTGGTTTAGTGTTGGATGCAGACATCTGAATGTTACCAAATGGTGTAAACCTCAAGTAAAAAGAGCTAAAAACTTTCTTTGCTTCTTGATTTCAATTAATCGTTATTTGTGTGTGTGTGTGTGTGTGTGTGTGTGTGTGTTTATCAGAGTTGTTCCATTTGACCTGAGCAAAAAGAGCCTTTTTTATAAAAACGTCAAAATATATAATATTTTTAAGACCTTACTCCTGACTCACAGCCGTTCATCTGTGTTTTATGATTTTATTTTCAACAAAAATGACTTCCTGATTGTTGGTTAGGATGCACCGATACACCACGCTGACTTTGATTTGGCAGCCAAACAATTTTCAAAAAGTACTACAACAAAACGGCCTCGCCTCTTTATTTAATTTATGTATTTTTTCTTTTAAATATAACTCGAATATCTTATTTCAAGATACTACAAACATTTCTTCAATAACATCAGTTTTTTAACAGTCTTGAAATAGTTACACCACCTAGACATTTTGACTAGTGACATTTTTGGCACTAAGCCCCACAAAAACAGCAGAATGACTTTTAAATTTGAAATGGAAAATATGTTCATCAGCACGCGTGCATTCAACTCGTTATTGGTCTGAATTATATTTTAAAGTATTTAGAATAACTTAACAGAATACGTTGCAGGTTAAGGAGCTCATATTTAGCTTAAGCATCAGTCTCTCGGATGCTGAGAGCAGTGCTCGGTCACGGCCGCGTCCCCTGGGTGTCTCAACCCTGCTCAGCCATGTGTATCAATAAGCATTAATGGTTAATGCTGGTGACATCACAGTTGTGTTGGCGGTGTGACCCCCGTGGCCCTGCCCAGAGGAGCCCCTCAGTTCAATCTTCACCCGTTCAGTGCTGCTGCCGGAGCCTTGCGCTTCCTTGTACTTGGCTTTTTGGCTGTAAGATTTCACGATAAAGATTTTATTTCCATCTTAACGGCTTTACTTTAGCAAATAAATTGCGGAGGCATCGAAAAGACGTCTGTAAACCTCGTAAACCGTGAGATTAACTTGTTCTCACGCTTTTTTGTGAGTGCTGTCGTGTGAATGAAATATGGATGTTCTGGACGTTTTTGGAAAACGTTGGATGGGAAATGAAATTGTGAGTACCTCTTTTTGTGACATTAAACGCACGTTTGAGAGTTAGCTAATGTTTATCTTGTGTATTTTAAGCATGACTTCCTTTTAATCCTGCTTCGCGGGGTTTTCATTTGTATTTTATTTATTAAGATGTAGGCTATTTATCTATTGTTTATATATTCTTTAAGTCTAACCAGTCGCCAAATTCTATAGTGTACAGACTTAATGCTTTACTTGTTTGCTGATTTAGATGATATACTAGAGCTCGCAATACAGCCTTAAAAATAAAAGTTCCACTAAGATCCAAAAATCTCATTACGAGAACCTTTCTAAGTTCTACAGAGAACATTTTATTCGCTAATTCTTTAGAAAACATCAATGTTGTGGTGCTTTAAAGAACCCAGAAACCAAAACATCAAAGAGCTTCCTAATTTACAACTCAAGAACCAAAATGTGTCTGCCCCCCCCCCCCCCCCCCCCTCCCTCGTTTGATTGAGATACGGGTTTTTTAGCTAAAAATAAGAACCATTAAAGAACCTTGTAGCTATTTTTAAGCAATTCAGCTTTATTTGTTTGCTTCATTTGAGGTAGCCTATATGCAATTCCGGAAGCGGTTGCATGTTAGATAGGCTAGCCTACACCGTTTTAATTCAGATCCAATCACATGGGCTAGGACAGGTTGAATTGTAAAGTATTTTACAATACCTTTCAATATTTAATTTTTCGAGGTGAGCCGTTTAATAGGCCGAATCTAGATACCCAATGTAGGCCTGTTAATGACAGCCTAAATATCCTATAATGCATCCAGAGGGACATGAATGGGCTCTAATATATGTTGGCTAATTGTGCTGTAGAATAGCCAGACGATAATTTATAAGGTGTTTTGCAGTATTATTTTAAATAAAACAGGACGTGGGCTATTTTAAACGAGTGTTTTTACAGCGTGCATTGGTAAATGTCAACGCGCCTGGATGTTTTGAACCCTTCTTGTATTGCTAAGCCTAATTCAAAGGAGTTATCCGATGATTGGAGATTTTTTGAGATGTATGTGGATTTTTTATTTTTAACATTCTCAGCTCCGACATCGCTAGGCCAACTGGATAATAAAAACATGCGTTTCACACACATTGTAGCCTAAATAATCGCGATGTGTTGGATGTCCAAATGCATGCGTTACGCAATACCCCTTAGACTATTAAATGCACATAATATGAGTGTATTTAGCCCACGTGTATGTGTGTGTGCGCGCTGAAAGAGTGAGTGAGACTGTAACGGAGCTGCACACACGGCAGTGAATGCAATAGCTCCATGTGACCACAACAGAAGCTGCATCTGGCGTACGCGGCGGTCCCTTTAAGACACATGGGTTAGTTTTTCTCTTTGGTTATCTAGCTGTATGAGTTTATGTGATATCATAAAGCTAGAGAACCGAATGTATAAACTAATTCCAAAGACTTCGGAGCGCTTTGAATGGGAACGAGGCTGGAAAGCCGAAGGGATGTGGATGGTCGGGGTATGAGGGAGACGGCGATGTCCGCTACAAAGAGCATCGAATCCGGTAGGCATGCAGTTGGCGCTGCGTTAATGCGTTTCAGTGGTCTGGAAGGACTGGAATACCTAAAGCTACGTGGAAGACATGGATTTTACGTGGAATCTGCCTCCGGCTACATAGGGACGCGTTAGAACGCTGGCGAAACGCGAACGCTTGAGATCCAGGCGGATACGGACTTGGCGTTCGTTCTCAAGTGTGCTTGTGCTGGGCAACATTCCATCATAGACGTGATGATGATGTTGATGTATGAATTCTGGATGACAGGAATCGGTTCATCGAGGTGTTTCAACCGATTGGTCGGATCTCGTGGGTCACGTGGTCCTCATATAATATGGGAAAGTCAAACCTCGGAGGTGTGTGTGGTTTGACACTCTTTGTGTCTTATGGTAATGGATAAACTAGGAAATAATCTGTGTTTGTGGTTTATTATAGAATGTAAACTATAAATGTTTGCTATATTATTCCACCAGGTCGTTTTGACTTCAAAAAGAGGTGAAAGACTGACCTCCTCGTTTTACACCTGTCAAAATTCGACCATTATTGTGCTGGGTGTTTTTTTTTTCTTCCCCAGAATTTTGTTTGTGTTCCAAATTCTAAAATCGTTCATGACGCCATAAATGAAATGTCAAGACTGCTTATGACATCATTCTATTACACATGCAGTGCGCAAATGACTTATTTTTTTACTTTTTATGAAACTGCTAGGCCTCTGATAAGCACAGTATTTCCTGTGTCTATCGGTTGGAGTACATACTAGCTGTTGTATGTCCCTGTTTGGTTAGTGCTACATCACACACAGCTATTTTTGATCCTAGGATGTGATAATGATAAACACAAGGCTGAAATGTGTGTTAGTGAGTGATATGACAGCCTCAAGATTGATCTTTACATATAAAAGCCATAATTCATTGTACAAAAATAATCTCCATATTGAGTATTTTTGGGATTTTTGCATAAAGTACTACAAATGTGGTAAAGACAGTTGCTATGCGGAATCAGTAAGTTGACCTCTCTCTCATGGTCTCATTAATTGCTGATAGCTTAAACATTTTTTGGGTTTCACACAAATCATTAGATGTTGTAATTTATGGGGGAGGGCATAGACGTGTAATGGATGCATGACACAAATAGAGTCTGAGGTGCAGCGAAAGGCCTGTCTGAGAGGCGCCCCAGACATTTTCCCACATTAATATGTGTCTGGTCCTTCGTTAGGGGCCCCAGCAGATGGAGTCTTGTCTTAGCACCTGGCATACGCAGCACTGCTATTGTCTACATTTAATACTAATCTGAATTAAATGTAACCAACTCTGCATCCCAGTGTCACAACTGCAGATTAAAAATATTTGAGGGGAGACGTTGCGAAGAGGGGTTTGGGGGGATATTTTGGCAATTTTTTGATGCAGTGCTTTTACTTTGTTCTGATAATGCGCTTAACATGTCTATGATGGGACTAATTTTTTCGACTTATTTATTTATAACAATATACATAATCCTTTTTATGCTTGTAGGGATTGTTTGTGAATTCAGAATATGGTAATTAGATATCTAAGACATAAGAACACAATGCTTGTTATTTATATATATATATATATATATATATATATATATATATATATATATATATATATATATATATATATATATATATAATACAAGATTCAGTTTATGCATCAAGACCTCAAAATCGGCCGGTGGTGTTTTGATTCTGGATGTGGCTTTAAATTAAATATTTTGAGAGTATTTTTGAGATGCATTTGAGCAGTTAATTTACAGTCAGGACAGTGGTAATAAAATTTATTCGGTTTGCCAATTGACTATCTTTTGGAAAACTGCACTTTTAGGGTCAAATCCTTTTGAGGTTTTGCTTGAAAATATTATTTGGACATGATGTGCTACATTAGGATAGTAGTATGTGTAAACATTGATGGTAAATATTAATATACCATGCTGTATAATCTCTATTGTTTCTGTAATGCTTGCTGCAGCAGTGTTGGAAGCATTAGTGACAGTACTAGAGGGTTAAGTTTGTATTATTTAAATTGGTGTTAGTGACAAGTTTTATTCTTTAGGCACACATAACACATTTAACCTAGATACCTTGTATTTTGCTGTCATTTTGTTTGCAGACCGCTCTCTGAATTTAATTCAAATAGATCAGTTTTCGAACAGTACTGTTACTCACAATAAAACGGGACTTTTTATCTATTATTATTCAGTTTTCATTTTTACCTCAAAAAGCAAATGTCAATCATTTCTCCTCTGAACTTATGAATTCTGAGTTGGTATCTTAGCAACGGCCTCTGATCCAAGAAGCGAAAAGAGAACGAAAACCATCCTTTATTTGGAGTCACATTGGCAGATTTAAAAGGGCCCTATACAGTATATGAAAATATTTTACACATATCGCTGGCTTTTTTTTTTTTTTTTTTACTTCTATATCGATACTGTAGCATAAAAATATCCAAATTGTGAAATAAAACATCCGTTTTTAAACGTGTTATTAATTTATTGACTAAACGTTTTTATTAATTCACATACCATTAAATAAAAAACAGACACCTGCGTCTACCTACCTACCTAAACAGCTCTTTTGGGCATCAGCTTGCCCAAACTGTTGTTAAAAACCCCTCAGGTGATTCGCGACGTCTTGTGATGCACAAAAATGTCGTTTAGATGAGCAGCTGACTCAGCTGACTAGACTTGTTTTCAGTAGATGGCTTAAATGTTGAAAATATGTTTTTCCTCACATAAGGTATATAGGCTATCTATGAATATTAAGAACAGTCGACCTAAATAGTAGCCCATAGTATTTTCTTTTCAGGTTATTTCGTCTCTTTAAACTTCGCGCGCTTTTACAGCCGTCAACCGTCAAAAGTCACTTTAAATTTAATTCCGCGCGAGTTTTGATAACTGACATGAACTGGATGAATTTAGGTGAGGACATGGCTTTTGTGTGTGTACCGTTTATCAGCTAGTAATGTGGTAAATTTGTTTTCGTTTGTTCTGTTTGAGAAAACGTTTAAAAAGTCTTGTTTCTCATATTACAAACATCGTTCCGCATTAATGCCTGTCATGAACTGTATATTTGAAATGCACGTTTTATACAGTAGGCTATGTGAGCGATTTATTTCATGTTGAGTCTTACATAGGGACCCTCTAACCTAGATTTTCTATAATTCTGAACTGATAATTAGAATATGTTCATTCAAAAAGAAAAAAAATTCAAGAAAATTTAAGGAACTCCCTGGAGTGCCTTCAGGGCCCCTCAAGGGTCTGTGGACCCCTGGTAAAAAAAAAAAAAAAAGATTATTAAACCTGGCAACACAAACAAATTTAAAATTCGCAACACTCTTTACTGGTTATATATAAGAAGATTTATCTGGGTTCTATTGCATAATACGCTTTTCTATATTTATTTTAGAGCATGTTATATTCTTTTTGAGCCCTGCATAATTTCACTGTCATTGTGTTCTGAATCCTCAAGCATGACAAAGAAAGTAATGTTGAACTCAGATTGCCTTTTAAGATCTTCTAGTGGATGCATGTTTGAAAAAAGGTGTTTTAAAAATGTTCATCTATTTATAGCTCCACTTGAGTTGCTCTGTGAATGATCATCAATACACAAGCCTCACAAAGTAAAAGAACTACTAAATTTAAGCAGATTTTTAAATAAAATAGCTAAAAACATCATGTTGAAATATCCAAAAACAGTCAAAGCTAGACTAAAAATGCTCGCGATTCAGGGTGAAATCAAGCTGAATTCACTAAGATGTGTTATTCTGTGGTTTTACAGGAAAAGGAGACCTTGGGAATCAGTGATAAAACACAGAAATGAACTGACCTCTGATCAGGTGAGTGATATGGCATTGTCATTCACTCTCAATATGACCTTGACTTTCATTTTGCATGAAGTTGCATGTTTAAGTCACAAATATTTAACAGGTTCTCTCACCATTGCTGCATATGTGACTTGTAGGGGTAGGTTTGTTTATGTCCTTTATGGGCAAGTATTAGTATATATAAGCATATTAATCCCTCATGAATAACCATATATTATTTGCTTTTAGAAACATGAGTAGATGATGCTGGGTCATATTTCAAGTTAAGCCATTTTTTTTGTCCACATATTTGGTAGTTATATCAAGGGAAGGTTTTTGTCAAGATATTGTGGTGAACTGGCTTCCGCCTGACATCAAAACGTGTTTCTTTTTCCCCAAAAAATGCTGGATGGCAAACATAGGAGGGATTACTATGGCAACAGCGTTTGCCCTTGCTCATTGGTGGTAAGGAGTAAAGCAGACCTATGTCACATGACTCCAGTCAGAGCCGGTTCCTGCAAGGCATTGGCTTACATGTTCATTTCAAAGCTCAAATTTATGTTTATGTGTTACCCAGGAACAAGGAGACAGAGGTTAGCATGGGATGCACTATAATTTCGTATTTTCTCCCATTAAGGACCAATACTTTTTTTCTGCTTGGATATTTGTAGTCAGTTTAATTACATATATTAAATAATATATATATATATATATATATATATATATATATATATATATATATAATTTTTTTTTTTTGATTCACTACAACTACAAATAAAGTACAAGACCATCTTAAAGTTGAAATCCGTTGCTCAGGATTATATTAAAGGATATAATTAAAAATTTCTATGTGAATTTGATCATAGTAGTTTATTTTATAGCTGTTTTGAACCATTTTTTTGAGCATCTTTACGATCTTGACAGTATAGTGCTTTACTCATTCGCTCGCTCTCTGATCCAATTTGTTTCCACACTGTTGCCGGACAAGAGATGGGAAGGCCGTTTGTGTGATCTATATTTTAATTCTTTTGTTCAGAGCCTTATCCCTTTAAAATATTGCAGGAGTCCCGGCGGCGTGTGTGTATATAAGGTGTGCTCATGTGGAAAGGCTATGAGGGTGGTTCAGTCCTTCACCTTCCTAATTCCCTTCTTTCTCTCCTCCGCCACCCCCCTCTCCTCCAACTAAAGCCCTCTCTCTAACCCTCTTCAGACTCACACCCTCTCTCTTTCTCCCCTTCACAATCTCAAGTCAGAGTTCAATGGCACTTTTTTCATTCTGTCCTTTTCTCCAGCCCCCCTCCTCTCCCCAGCTCTAGTGGGTTTTGCGAGATGGGGGGCAGGTACCTTCCCTCCCCCATGTGAACTTTAGCTGCAATTCTCCAGGCACACATGCATTGTGAAACACAGATTGAAAAAGAAATGAGCACCTTTTTTTCACTCTTTCTCTCTCCTCTTGCCTTAACACAGAATTCTCAAACTCACCCACTCTCTCCCACGCAGTGTATTCAGTGCGCTAACGCCACCACAGCCTCGTTTTATGGCACTCTTGTGAAGGCAGTGTGGCGCAAGTAAGTCAGAAAGCAGTCCATAGAAGTACTAGAGTTCATATAATTTCATATTTGTATTGTGCAGTGGAGATATGGAATATATAGACTATGGAAGTCTTTTTACCGTTGGAGTTCTTCCTTGAGATCTTTTACCATTGACAGAGAGATAACTATTGTATCCACTACATTTCAGTGGAGTGCAACAGTAAGGGTTCAGAAATAAAACCTCATTAATTTTCTTTATAGGGAAAGTGATTTTTAATGATAACTCATAAAGAGACCTGCTGTGAGCTTTGAGGTTGTTAATTGATGGTACATGCCTTTTGTTCAAGCCATCTTTCTAGGCGCTATATCTTTAGAAATAAACAGCAGATTTGAGTTTTAAACATCTACATTCTCGCCTGAAAAACTCTTAAAACTACATTTCAGGACCGAATAACAGTAATATTTTGAAAATTACACGGGTTTTTGGGCAATGACGTATCACAAGTCCACAAGAACAGATGAACATGTAATGAGAGACGGTTATTTTCTTTGTGAAAATATAAAAGTATAAAATACACTGTTATATTTTTTTGTGTGTGTTTGCACACTCTGATAATAAGCAGAACACAGCAGAGCGGAAGGAGTGAAGGAGAAGCTTTATCCTCTTGTATCACGCAAAAGTGACGATTCTGGTAAACCAATCAACATCTGTAGTGAGTTTAGCTCCACCCTTTTGGTACCCTTTGCTGTGCTAGGTACCCCAATGAAAGGGTACCAAAAAAGTGGTACGGTACGGTTCGCTATTTTGGTACCATTCACAACTTCTGACAATGGAAACGGATATAATTCCGTACCGTACCGTACTGTACCGAACTGTACCGCTCAGTGGAAATGAGCCATAATAGTACATATTAGTACCTTTTGAAAAGTACCACCTCAGTCACAGCTTTTGTACCTTTTATTTTCGAGAGTGTATGCTAACATGCTATTGGTGGAAAGGGCTAGTGTAAGGGCATCAAGTTGTTTAAGAGAAAGCTTACCTCATCTTGTAAGCCAGAAAAACAGTCTGTGACATTGGCCTAGTTCTCGATCACGATCGCCCAGAGGAAGAATTGAAATGAGGAATCAGAGCCAGAGGATCAGAGGGGACTTAGCACCCTGTGGCTATGAACCTCCTCGCTCCATACCAGCTAACCACCTTTCACCCTCATCCCGGTCTGTTGCTTCCTCTTTGCGTTCCCGGGCGAGCCCCCACTTTTTGTAGAAGAACTCAATATCGCACACGCGAGGTTCGATAGTTCAATTCAAAGCAGACTTTCTGAAATGATGCATGTATGAGAGGGAAGAGGCAGCATATATAAACAAATTCTCTGCGACACACGCATGCACGGAAATCTATAGATTTCTCAAGATGTTCTGTCTGTTGACTTGCACCATTACCATTTGTAAATGCCACGGAAGATTGCGCTGTTAGTGCAATGCTTTGAAAATGTATCAGGAATTATTGATATTCAGTTAGAATGTGTATGCCGCACACGGATAGAACCACTGTCATCAAATGTTTATGGGTAAACTTGGAATGGGAGAAGTAGGAAACCCCTGATTGCAAGTGCTTTAGATCAAGACAATTTTCTCTCTAAAAATTATTGTTTTAACTTCAGTATTACCTCTGTATTTTGTTTAGGAGAGACACTACTGTTGCAAACTTTGCAGTCATTACTTTTTTTCATGAAAATACTTGTATTCCGCAAGCATTAAATATGTCCACAAAAATATTACGATAACATTGATAATAATGATTTTTAAGCACCAAATCAGCATATTATAATGATTTCTGAAGGATCATGTGACAGTAGCTTTGGGGAAGTCGTGGCCTAATGTTTAGAGAGTCGGACTCGTAATCCGAAGGTTGCGGGTTCGAGTCTCGGGCCGGCAGGGATTGTAGGTGGGGGGAGTGAATGTCCAGTGCTCTCTCCACCCTCAATACCACGACTGAGGTGCCCTTGAACAAGGTGCTCCCCGGGCGCAGCAGCATAAATGGCTGCCCACTGCTCCGGGTGTGTATTCACGGTGTGTGTGTGTTCACTGCTGTGTGTGTGCACGTTGGATGGGTTAAATGCAGAGCACGAATTCCGAGTATGGGTCACCATACTTGGCCGTGTGTCACTTCACTTCACTTCACTTCAGTAAAGACTGGAGTAATGACTGCTGAAAATTCAGCTTTTCCATCACAGGCATAAATTACATAAAGAAATATGTATAAAAAAACTATTATTTTAAATGTGAAATAATATTTCAAAATTAATTTTTCATTTATTGAAATAAAATAATTCAGCCTTGGTGAACATAAGATATCTTTCAGAAACCTAAAAAAAAATAAAAATAAGAACTATTAGCCTACTTTCCTAAGCAATCAGATGATTTTTGTTTTGCCTCGCAGACAAAATCCCAGGCAAAAATATCCTACAGGCTTCCAGTGACAGAAGACCTCAAGCCATTTTTGTGAACTACTCAGAACACCTTAGCCGATACTGGTAAAGCTGTCTGTCAGCTCTAATATTGTAGCAGTTTTAGGCTTAGCATTGGCAAACAACACACATTTACCTCAGAAAACATACAAATCTAGTTTAATCTCTCTAGTTGTGGGTGTGAATCTTACTGGTGATTATACTATCTATATTAGCATCACAATGTTGCGTTCATCAACAGAACGGCATTGCGTCATAAACTTTCCTTTTGTGAATTTGTCTGGCTGAAAGTTTCTAAGCGACAATTTGCTTAGAGATTTATGCAGTGGTTTTCTCACCGTTGTATAGAATGCTGTGAACCAAACCAAATTGTTGATATATTACTCATGGTTGTTTTCATTTGTTTGAAAGCTTCTGGTCTATTAAAAAAAACAGAAAGGAAAATTCTTTATAGATTGGAATTCATATACAGGGCTCGATAGCTCGCTTTGTAAGTTCATTTGAATTATACCCCCTGCATTATTCGCCTTGATAGGAAATAAATCTCTTTAAATGAATGCGCTCAAGGGGGCTGCGTTAAAGGGAGGGTTTGTTGGTAGCGCTAGCATATGCTAACATAAATTAAAGCCTATATTTCTCGGTAGAAAACAGATTTATGTTTCTTACTGCTTAAAAGCTCAAAAAAAAGCCACATTTTCTCACAGTGGATTGCTTAAAGTGGCTACTGTGTGCTGGTGATGTTCAAAGCGGGTGCGGAAATCGACTGATTTTTTCAAGAATAGAAAAGCTAGCCAAGCTGAGTAAGGCCTCTGTGACATTGCCATGCAAAACACTGCTTCAATAGTGAAGTTTATTTATGAAGATGAGGGTGGTGAGGGGGTAAGGGAGAGGAGGGAGGGTGGTTTAGAGGGGGACGTTATGAAAAGGCAGCAGGCTACGAAGTGAATGGGACCAGTGAGGAGGGGGGCGGCAGGGCCCGCGCCTCCATTGGTTCAATGCAATGGCCAGAGCAGCTGTGAAAGGAGTTCTCCCCTTTTTCCCACGACCCAGCAATGGGGCAAAACAGTGGCCCGAGTCTGCCAGGGTTAGTCACTTTGCTAATATATACACTGGGCTTGTGCACGCAGACAATGCATACACACAACTCATTTATTTGGTGTGTGCACACAGACGGACCCTCACTCATGTGTACACACAGCCACCTTCAGACTGGGGAGACGGGGTGGGCAGTGAGAAAAGACCCTGACTCTAATTTCGGTCACTTTGGGGCCATTGTCTAGTTCTAGACCAACAGTCCTAGATTCTGCAAATTAACAAGCTAGTCAGGACTTGGTGAACGCACACGCTCAGACAGACACCTGCTGTTCAGAGATCAGTCCATTCCCCAAATATTTAATATAATATATTCAGATAGATAGATAATAAAATCAGTGGATGGATAGATAAAGATGATATAAGTAAATAGTCAAATAAATGGATTGATATTCAGATAGATGAATGGATGGATATTCAGATAGATGGTTAGATAAATCAACAGATAGATAGATAGATAGATAGATAGATAGATAGATAGATAGAATAGATAGATAGATAGATGATCATATGATAGACGATAAAATGATAAATGTTCAAATTTGATAGATGAACAAATAAATATTCAGATAAATGATAGATAGTTATTCAGAACCAAGTTTAACCTTTTTTATAACCTTACATTTGGTTGTTTATTTATAAGTTAATATTAATATGAAAATTCATATTAATCAAGTAACACGGAAGATATGACATACTTCAGCTTTAAGACAATAATGTTTTGTCAATGTGAAACCTATTAAAATATGAATTATGGAGGAATGCTAAAAACATTTTTTTTGTGCGTATCTTTGTTGGTTTTTAGTGTGTTTTGTTGAAACACCCATAAAATGCTTAGTAGTTTTAATTGCATGTTTGTTTTCCCCCTTCTGTAGAGCTCACCCGTCTGAATACACGTTTATGGCCCATACGCGCAGTCTATTAGCGAATATGGACTCTGTCTCTCCCGGGTTCATCTTCAATAGAAGGTGCCATCTTGTTAAAGTCATATTACAAACTCCACCACTGTGTCTTTCTGCCTCTCCCCACCCACCTTGTGCCGTTTACACTCCTTTATGGTAGATTTGTCCTGCAATAAGCCCCATTCTTTTGATAAACAAGCAGAGGCGCTGGCATCGCCTCTCTCCTATTGCCTCCCTCTCCCATTCAGAGGCTCCTAGCAAGACAAAGAAGTGATTCACTTAATTAGCTGAGCGAGAAGATGCATTGGGGCAATCACCCAGCACAATGAGGGAAACGTACAGCATGTTAATTCAGCGTGGGGTTGTAGCAAGCTTCCCGGGGCCCAGAATAGCCTTTTGTTTAGAGCCTGGCCGGCATAATAGATCAGATGCGCTTCAATTAAAACGAATGTGTTCCGAGCCTCCTTTCGAGAAGGTGTGGATGCATATTTTCTGTGTTTGTTTAAGGAACGTATTTTAGCTGTTAGCCATGTTGTCAAGTCTTGAGCTGAAGCTGTTTGAGCAACTTGCAGATTTTGGTCTTGTCCTCCTGCATTTGTTATTGTATGGCTTCTGAAGATTTTGAATATAGTGTATGAGTTATATTTATATTCATTTATTGTTTTTTTTTTTTGTCTTTTTGAAGCTTGCTTTCAATAGATGGAAAAGTGCAGCTAGGATAGTCCTCAAAAATTCAACTTATGTTTCACTGAAAATGTATTTTTTATTTTTTTTTGGCAGAAATTTTGGCAACTTACTATCGCATGTGATTGCTCAATCAGTGCTTTACCCGTAGAAAGACGTCAATAAAACAGCTTGTAAACAATATGGCACATGATGTTACATTTACCTCAGAAAAGCCATTCAATGTCCATAAACTCAATAAATAACTGTAAAGAAGAGCATTTTACTAAATATATGCACTGTTTTTTTATTTTGCTTTTTATACTTTTTTTTTTGTTTTTTCTCAAGCTGTTATCTTCATTATTTAATGCATATTTGACCAGTTTTTATTACAGCTGCTGTTTAAATGTTTATATTTAAAAAATTGGAGTATTAACATAATTCTTTTATTAAAAGAGTTGACGCAAAAACTGCCTTTTGTGCAATTTAAATTTTGCAACTCAGTTATTATTTGAGTGTTGATTTATTAAATAAATTAGATTCATTAATTGACTATTAAATAACATTTATGTTTGGTTTCGGTACAGAATTTTCATTTTGGTGCATCACTAATATTTCCATTAATATTTTATTTATACATGTTTCAACAGGAGAAAGATCTGTCCACTGCATTCATTTTTACATAGTTTTTTAGTTCTAGTCAGTGTTTTGGTCTTTTGTGCATCATAAAATGGAAGAAAAGATCTGTCGCTACTTCCGTTTCAGTGCAAATTTTAATTTACATTGCAAAAAAAATATTTGGATGTTTTATAAGAAAAAACAATTTTTTCTACTTTAGAATTTCATGTATAATGCAATGTGTTACTGTTTCTTTGTAACTGTATTTAAAAATTGCTAGAAAGTTTTGATGGTAAATTGTTTCTTCACCAATTTTTATATTTTTTTAATTATTTCTTCACCATATACTTATAATTGGCTAAAATGGCATTGTGGCAATTTTAGTCAGTTAAAATAACATCACACCAAATATTCAATATTGTTATGGAAAGAACGTATTCTATTCACAATATGACTAAGCATTCTGACTGTTCATGCTATTTTGCGCAGATGTAAGTTGTAATTACATTTATGTTGTGTAAATCAGTGTTAATTTCATCGACGAAGACGACGGCGAAAAATATTCGTCAACAAACCTTTTCTCTGTGACTAAGGTGAGACGTTGATGAGCTAAAAATAATATCTGATGATAAACACTATGACGAAATGTATACCCTGTCAGGGCTTGCAAAATTTCTAAATCCCTGGTATCCCTTCGGGCAGGTACTCTTCAGATTTTGGTAGCCCGAAAATTAATTTAACTAGCCCAAATAAAATAAAGACCATAAATGTCAATCAAAAACATTTTCAATACACAAATATCAGCAAATATCAAGGAAAGAGTTTTATTTTACTATTTACAAGGTATCTGTAGAATTCTTAAAAATCTATTTAAGGCAATTTGAAAAATTTTAAAATCTTTTGGGCGGACATTTCGGTCACCTGAGCAAAAGCATTCTTTAGACCTACAGCATGCACACAAATAAAGTGTGTAACTTTTAACTTTAATGTGCTATTTATATTTGATTTGACCCTTGATGTAACTAAATGATGTACATTTTAGGTTACCTGAGAAAACATTTTTACTGTACAATACACTGCAGTTCAAAAGTTTGGATCAATAAAGTTTTTTAAAGCGGTTTCTTATGCTCATCAAGGCTGTATCTATTTGATAAAAAATACTGAAAATTATTTCACAAAATAATATTATGAAATATTATTGCAATTTAAAATAAACTTTCTATTTTAATATACTTCAAAATGTAATTAATTCCTGTGAAGCAAAGCAGTATTTTCAGAGTCACATGATCCTTTAGAAGTCATTTTAATATGCTGATTTTTTTTAATCAATGTGGAAACAGTTGTACTGCTTTTATATACTGTATTTTTTGGTACCTGTGATATTTTTAAAATACAAAAAGTTAAAAAGAACAGTGTTTAGTCAAAATAGAGATTTTGTGTTACAATATAAACTATTCAAAAGTTTGGGGTCAGAATTTTTTTTTCTTTCTTTTTTAAAGATACTTTTAAAAAGTTTAAAGAAAGTTAAATAAACTTCATTCAGCAAGGATGTGTTAAATGGATAAAATAGATAGTAAAGACTTCTATTGTTAGAAAATATTTCTGTTTTGAATAAATGCTGTTCTTTTAAACGTTTTATTAATCAAAGAATCAAATAAAAAAGTAACACAGGTTCCAAAATAATATTAAGCAGCAGAACAGTTTCAACACTGATAAAAAAATCATCATATTAGAATGATTTCTGAAGGATCATGGGACACTGAAGACTGGAGTAATGATGCTGAAAATTCAGCTTTGATCACAGGAATAAATACTATTTTAAAGTATAGGTATTAAAATAGGAAACCAATATTAGAAATTGCAATATTTCACTATATAACAGTTTTTTTCTGTATTTTTAAAATGAATACAGCCTTGATGAGCAAGAGACTCAAAGTCAAAAACCTGATAAATAATTGACCTTGTTTTTGAGTCTATAATATAGGCCTAACATAATATTTTATCAAAACAAACTATTTAAACTGATAGAATAGAATAGAATACAAACTGAAGCAAAACTTAAGCTGAAATCTGTAAGTTATATAAAAAAAGTGAACATATAAATTCTTCTATAGCTGTCTAAACATCGTTATGAAGTACAGTTTGTACAATACTCTTGTGTGTGACTGTACATGTTTCAGAGTTTTGTTACCGTTCTTTGCCCATCCTCCGTTATCTCCAGCACTTAATCAAGCCACTCTTCTTTAATACATGAGGACGTTTTATTTCACGTCACTGCGTTTGCGTTGTCTTTCGTGTTGAGCGCACCGCAACATTGAAGTATTCAGTTTCTACAGCGACTCATTTGGTGTATATCGTTCTCTTTCTATGAAACCGTTTCTAACTCTGTCGTGACATCAGCTCTATAGCGGTTTGCCCGAGCATTGCTATTCTTTCCCTTTTACTGGCGGCATTCAATCAAATGGCTTTCCAACTCATTTTTGTGTGCGCGAGGCATTATTCGCGGTGGAAGAAGAGCGCGGTTGCGAGCGTGCTCAGCTTAGAGGGAACATTGCGTGGGAGCCCCGTATTTAAGGTAGCCCGTCAGGCAGGGCAGTGATACATTTTGGTAGCCCGACTGGAAGACGGAATAGCCCCGGGACGTCGGGCTAGCGATTTTGCGAGCCCTGCCTGTCTTCGTTAACAATACGAGACGGGACTAAAATATTATTTGAGGACTACCGGACATTCAGAATACATCCTATAGGCTAACTTAACTGTCTTGTCTTTCAAAATGTGCGTCTTTGTCATTGGATAAGGAGCGTTTGCATATCTAGTCTCATGGCAGCCGCAGTTAATGGACGGATAGGCTACCAAAACGCGAACTAGCGATCTGAAACAATGGCCTCAGCACCCGAAGGGTTAGGGAGTGGGTGACCAGACGTCCCGGGAGTCACAATTCATTGTCGATTAATTTAAAGTTAGTGGCGGAATAGGCGGAATCGTGCTGATAGAAGTGCTCTCTCTCGCACACGCTCCACTTCTTCAGTCTCATAAAGCGCGCGATCAGTTCTCAGCGCTCAAATACACACACAGCAGTCCACATGTCTATCGTGTAGAGTCAGAGTATCTCATGTAAATACAGTCGGTTATGGTTTAAGTGAGCGTAAACAGGTGCGTGAAAACTGAATGTGTGTCAGTATTACATGCATAGGTTCCGTCTTAAAGGGACACCATTCCTAATTATCTGTGTCATAAATGTTAACCAACAAAAGATGTTAAATAAATGCATACTTGTTAAATAAACCTACTGTATCTGAAAAATTTGTTTAAATTGTATCTCTACCAAAATTTTTTTTAATGTATTCCAGTTGTTACAAATTCAATCCTTGATTCAAATTTCTCATAAGCTTAATTGTTTTGGTCTAAAGAGAGAAGAACTATTTTTGTTTGAATACTACATATAAAATAGCTACCAAAATAAATGTTGGTAACTGCAGTTTGGCTAAAAGTAATGACTAAAAGTTGACAAAAATGCAATGACTTTTCGTCGACTAAAACTAGACTAAACCTATGAAAGACTCAAATGACTAAAATGTGACTAAGACTATTAAGCATTTTCGTCTCAAGATAAAGACTAAGACTAAATCAAAAATGCCTGCCAAAATTAACACTGGTGTAAATATATCTGATTATTTTCTCTTACATATAGCATGCAAACATAAGCAAATTGTTTATTCATTGTTTAGTTACTCACTTAAATTAACCTCATAGGTAAATTTGTTTGAACAACCAACCAGCCTGCACATAGCAACACTGGCTCAACCAATGGTGTGAGTTTGGGGGCGTGGTTACCTTTTGACCAACCAATAGCAGAGGAGGGGAGTGCTTCCAAAGACCAATCTTTGTTTTGTTTTTTTCATAAAATGTTTAATTATCGTCCTGATACGCATTTTGCTGACTGCCAAAAAACTTTCCATTTTCACTTTGTGACAATATTTTAAGCAATTAACGCTGCCTTTTTCTTGTGATGCAACCTTCCATGTACGATGTAGTGTTGCGATCTGCTGTCGCCTCGTTTCGTAAATCTATTTCTGTTGAATTGAGTGGGAGGTGTGATTGTGTTTGGGTGTGGGGGCTTATTCAGGTTGCTTCTGTTACAGTGGCACCCCGAGGCAGTTACTTTCATGAAGACAGATAAACTCACCGTGAAAATCCCTCTCTCTCTCCCCACCACCACGCTGCACGAGTACCACCCGAGCCTTCTCTTACTCTTTCTGGAGAGTTCTTTAACCTTGATGAGTGAGATGAAGGGGTCAGAGAGGATAGACAAGTGACTGCGCTATCTTACAGTGTATGTATAGAAGAAAAAAAAAAACACCCCTCCTCCCTGTTAGGATCAATACGGCTAACAGAGAGCTGGGCTAGTCAGGCATTGAAGGTGGTGGGTGTAGGAAAGCTCTGCTGAGGGCCATATAGAGTCTTAAGTGTGCCTGGTATAGCGCCTCTGCTTTCAGCTGTCTTTACACATAGCGGTCACATAGTCTTGCCTGTTGATACCAGATTTGTGAGATTTAACATGCTCTACGGTCAGAGCTTTATGTCCATGCCTGTTTCATTTGGCTCTGCGCTACTTGAGAAGATCTGTTTTTGTGATCTGCTTTTTTGTGAGGGTGTGCCTCAAGGGTGTGTGTGTGTTTTTTTTTTTTTTTTTTCTTAACTTTTGTTTTTCCTTAATTTTTTCCCACTGAATGACAAACATGTTGCAGACATAATAGATGGCATGGTTTAAAGTATGAAACTGTTATAGTTGCATAGATACTTTTATAAATTTGTTTCAGGAAATATGTGACATCGACACATGGTAACACTTCAGTATAGTGACCAATTTTTATTAGCATGTCTGTTATTAAGATAATGGCTGTTTATTAGTGATTATAAAGCACATATTCTGCATGAGCATATTCTACATCCCTAATCCTACCCAAGACCTAAACTTTACAACTACCTTGCTAACTATTAATAAGCAGCAAATTAGGAATTTATTGAGGCAAAAGTTGTAGTTAATGGTTTGTTAATAACTTCAAATTAAAGTGTGACCGAAAATATTCATGCTTTTAATAAGAGGTCTTCAAAAAAACTGGTGAAACTTTGTAAAACTTTCTTCTGGTAGCCAGTGGTGAAATGGGGAAAGATGATTTTTGTTGGCTTTATGGTGTAGTTATGGCGTTTATAATTGCTAAACAATAATCTGATAATAAAAATAGTATTTTATATATACATATACACATACGCAGTTTACATACACACACACATACACACACACACACATACACACGTGTGTGTGTATGTAAACTGTGTATGTGTATATGTACAGTATCTCACAGAAGTGAGCACACCCTCACATTTTTGTAAATATTTTATTATATCTTTTCATGTGACAACACTGAAGAAATGACACTTTGCTACAATGTAAAGTAGTGAGTGTACAGCTTGTATAACAGTGTAAATTTGCTGTCCCCTCAAAATAACTCAACACACAGCCATTAATGTCTAAACCGCTGGCCACAAAAGTGAGTACACCCCTAAGAGAAAATGTCCAAATTGGGCCCAATTAGCCATTTTCTCTCCCCGGTGTCATGTGACTCATTAGTGTTACAAGGTCTCAGGTTTGAATGAGGAGCAGGTGTGTTAAATTTGGTGTTATTGCTCTCACTCTCTCATACTGGTCACTGGAAGTTCAACATGGCACCTCATGACAAAGAATTCTCTGAGGATCTGAAAAAAAGAATTGTTGCTCTACATAAAGATGGCGTAGGCTATAAGAAGATTGCCAAGACCCTGAAACTGAGCTGCAGCACGGTGGCCAAGACTATACAGCGGTTTAACAGGCCAGGTTCCACTCAGAACAGGCCTCGTTATGGTCGACCAAAGAAGTTGAGTGCACATGCTCAACGTCATATCCAGAGGTTGTGTTTGGGAAATAGACCTATGAGTGCTGCCATCATTGCTGCAGAGGTTGAAGGGGTGGGGGATCAGCCTGTCAGTGCTCAGACCATACGTCGCAGAAGGAAGCCTCTTCTAAAGATGATGCACAAGAAAGCCCGCAAACAGTTTGCTGAAGACAAGCAGACTAAGGACATGGATTACTGGAACCATGTCCTGTGGTCTGATGAGACCAAGATAAACTTATTTGGTTCAGATGGTCTCAAGCGTGTGTGGCAGCAACCAGGTGAAGAGTACAAAGACAAGTGTGTCTTAACTATAGTCAAGCATGGTGGTGGGAGTGTCAGGGTCTGGGGCTGCACGAGTGCTGTCGGCACTGGGGAGCTACAGTTCATTGAGGGAACCATGAATGCCAACATGTACTGTGACATACTGAAGCAGAGACTGGGCCGCAGGGCAGTATTCCAACATGATAACGACCCCAAACACACCTCCAAGACAACCACTGCCTTGCTAAAGAAGCTGAGGGTAAAGGTGATGGACTGGCCAAGCATGTCTCCAGACCTAAACCCTATTGAGCATCTGTGGGGCATCCTCAAACGGAAGGTGGAGGAGCGCAAGGTCTCTAACTTCCACCAGCTCTGTGATGTCATCATGGAGGAGTGGAAGAGGACTCCAGTGGCAACCTGTGAAGCTCTGGTGAACTCCATGCCCAAGAGGGTTAAGGCAGTGCTGGAAAATAATGGTGGCCACACAAAATATTGACACTTTGGGCCCAATTTGGACATTTTCACTTAGGGGTGTACTCACTTTTGTGGCCAGCGGTTTAGACATTAATGGCTGTGTGTTGAGTTATTTTGAGGGGACAGCAAATTTACACTGTTATACAAGCTGTACACTCACTACTTTACATTGTAGCAAAGTGTCATTTCTTCAGTGTTGTCACATGAAAAGATAAAATATTTACAAAAATGTGAGGCGTGTACTCACTTCTGTGAGATACTGTGTAATATATATATATATATATATATATATATATATATATATATATATATATATATAGTAGCGGGCTGAAGAATCACACGACAGCTGCAGGTGCAGTAAATGCCCCGGAGGGGTGTTTATTGAAACAAACAAGTGTGGTGAGGTGGGTGCTAACGTGTCCGGTGCTCCAAAGCAGTGCCGCGTGATCCTTTCCTTTGGCCGTGGGTGCTTGCCGTGCAGTGGCGTGGTGCTTGAAGTGATGGGCCGATCGGTCACTAGCTGCTATCTGTGGGGTAGACAGAGATTGGACACAAGCGTTAGTCACCATTCGTTGGGAGTCGTTGCTCACCGGCGTGTGTTGCAGAGAGGCTTTTGTAGCTCTCTGGTAATGAGTGTCAGCTGTGACCGATCAGCCCGTGATGACGGCGGACAGGTGTTCCTCCTTCGTTTCCAGGGCGACGCTGATAGGTGCTCGGGACACTTCTCACACCCCCCCCCCCCCCCTAAGCGACGTCCTGGTCCTGCGGGAAGGGGGGAGGACGGGGTATGAGGGAGGGGTAACCCTTGACAGACCTACGAAAGCTGTCCACAGCCGCGAGAGTCCGTCAGCGTTGGCATTGGCGGTCCCGGCCCGATGACGCACGTCAAAGTGGAAGTCCTGGAGCGCCAGGAACCAGCGAGTCACTCGGGCGTTGGTGTCCTTGGCCCGGGCCATCCACTGTAAAGGGGCATGGTCAGTAAAAAGGGTGAACTTTCTGCCGAGGAGGTAATACCTTAGCTCCAGGACTGCCCACTTGACGGCCAACGCTTCTTTCTCCACCGCGGCGTAGCGTTGTTCGGTCGGGGACAGCTTTCGGCTGATGTATAACACCGGGTGTTCCTCACCATTTTGGACCTGGGAGAGGACGGCTCCCAACCCAGTGTTAGAGGCGTCGGTCTGTAGCAAGAAGGGGCGGTTAAAGTCAGGAGCGCGCAACACCGGTTCCGAGGTGAGCGCTGCCTTCACTCGACGAAACGCTTCTTCCTCAGCGGGTCCCCAGGAAACCTTCTCCGCCTGCCCCTTCTTGGTCAGGTCTGTCAAGGGAGCTGCTAAGGAGGAGAAGTTAGGAATAAAGCAGCGATAGTAGCCCGCCAGACCCAAAAAGGCTCGTACCTGTGTTTTTGAGGTGGGCCGTGGGGCCGAGAGAGTCGCTGCCACTTTCGTCTCTTGAGGTCTAATCAGTCCACGGCCCACCCGGAAGCCGAGGTACTTGGCTTCAGGCAGAGCCAGGTGACATTTTTTTGGGTTGGCGGTAAGTCCAGCCCGACGCAGCTCCATAAGCACCCTCCGTAACCGCTCCAGATGGTCTTCCCAGGTCTCCGAGTGAACCACGACTTCATCCAGGTAGGCGGCTGCATACTCCTGGTGGGGCCTCAGCAGGACATCCATCAACCTTTGGAACGTCGCGGGAGCCCCGTGAAGCCCGAAGGGGAGAACCCGGTACTGCCAGTGCCCAGATGGAGTGGAAAAGGCGGTCTTCGGTTTGGCTTGCTGCGATAAGGGTACTTGCCAATATCCCTTCGTGAGGTCCAGAGTGGTGATAAACCGGGCTCTCCCCAGACGATCCAGGAGTTCATCTACTCGTGGCATGGGGTAGCCATCGAACTCGGAGACCTCGTTGAGCCGGCGGAAGTCGTTACAAAAACGGAGGGTGCCATCTGGTTTTGGGACCATTACGATGGGGCTGGACCAAGGGCTGCGGGAGGGCTCAATCACTCCTAACTTCACCATCTCCTGTACCCCCTCCTCGATGGCGCGTCGCCGAGCCTCAGGGATCCGGTAGGGACGCTGCCTGACGACGGTGGTGTGCGCACGTCATGCTCGAGGACGTTGGTCCGCCCGGGGAGTGAGGAGAACACATCCGAGAACTGACCGACCAGATGTTGAAGCTCCGTCTTCTGGGCGGCCGAGAGGTGGGAGCTGATATCCACAACCACGGGACTTGTGGCCGCTAACGCCGAGAGCTGGGTCCTAGTCCCAATCCAACGTTTCAGGAGATTGATGTGGTATATTTGGTCTTCTTTCCTCCTTCCAGGTTGGCGCACCCGGTAGGTGACCGGCCCCACACGCTCGGTGACGGTGTACGGACCCTGCCATTGGGCGAGGAACTTACAGGCGGCAGTCGGGACTAGGACAAGCACGTGGTCTCCCGGCTGGAACTCCCGTGGTTGGGCCGCCCGATCGTAACAACGTTTTTGGGCTTCTTGGGCCTTGACAAGGTACTTTTTGACGAGGGGCATCACTCGGTTAATTTTCTCCCTCATGTCCCGGACGTGCTCAACGGTGAACCGATGGGCTGCGGACTGCTGTTCCCAGGCCTCTTTGGCCACGTCGAGCAGGCCACGGGGTTGACGTCCAAAGAGGAGCTCAAAGGGGGTGAAACCGGTGGAGGCCTGGGGAACCTCTCGTATGCCGAAAAGGACATACGGTATCATCTGGTCCCAATCACGGCGATCGTCAGCAGCCACGCGACGGAGCATCTGCTTCAACATCTGGTTGAATCTTTCGACCAGCCCATCGGTCTGCGGATGGTACACTGTAGTGCGCAGTTGTTTCACTTTGAGGAGGCGACAAAGGTCAGCCATCATCCGGGACATGAATGGGGTGCCCTGGTCGGTCAGGATCTCCTTGGGGATGCCGACCCGGCTACTAAGCAGGAAGAGTTCCTGGGCAATCGCCTTCGCGGTGGCCTTTCGAAGGGGGATGGCTTCCGGGTAGCGGGTCGCATAGTCCACGATGACCAGGATGAGCTCGTGGCCCCGGGCAGACTTAGGCAGCGGTCCCACCAGATCCATCCCTATCCGCTCGAAGGGCACCTCGATTATGGGCAGCGGAATCAATGGCGAGGGGGGAGGGGCCCGTGGCGCCGTCCGCTGGCACACGGGGCACGCCTGGCAAAACCGTTTCACGTCCGCCTCCAGACCGGGCCAGTGGAAACGGTCCCTTATCCGTTGGGTGGTATTCTGCGCGCCCAGGTGACCAGCCATCGGATGGGAGTGGGCCAGCTCCATTATCGTCTCCACCTTTGAACGCAGTACAGCAGGCCGTTCTGGACCACAAAGTGAGGGGTTGGGTGCGGTGGTGGTTGAGTTTCCTTGCCTTCAACCACCCTCACTTGGGCCCAGCAATGTTTGAGCCGATCGTCCCTGAGCTGCTCCTTTGCGAACGTTCCCCCTCTCCTGGCCTGTTGAAATACATCATAGAAGAGGTTAGAGGACTGGGAGGGGGACTCACCGTCTCTGGCGCTATCGGTCGTCATCAGGGCAGGTCGTTGCCATTGGGGACCTTGGCTCAGCTTCCCTCGTCGGCGGTTCCCGGCCGAGGAGGACGGGCACGGGCAGATCTTTCACGACCCCCACCTCTACGGGCCAGGTGCCCAGGCTAGCCGTGATGTAGATCTGACGGGCTGGAACGTGGCGGGTATCTCCGTGCTCGCAGGTGATGGGAATCTGGGCCTTAGTGCCCGTCCTCGGGGGTAATACTGTCGGCTGGACCAAGCTCACCGCACTACCGGAGTCCAGCAAGGCTCCTGGTGTAGCACGCAACCCGCCAGCCAGGTTCTGCCAGGTGAACGCGGGGGATCCGTGGGCACCGGCTCATCCTGAATGCCGGGAACCGCGGGCCTGCTGATTGAGCGTTGGGTGCCCTCCGGCGCGCGTCGCTCCTGAAACACCCTCCGGGGAAAAGGCGGCGCTCGCTCCCCAGCCTCCCGTCGCTGCGTCGCTTCTGCCAGCTCGATGGCCTCCACTAGATCCCCGATGGTTTGCGGGTTCCACATGCCGGCCGCCTGCCGAAGAGAGCGGGGAAGGGCCCGGAGAAAACAGTAGTAATAACTAATATTATTATATAATATTTTTTAAATAATATTAAATAATGTTTGTAATATTTTATTTAAAAAAACTTAAATTGTCTTATAGCATTTTAAATTAATCTTAGAATATAATACATTATAAATACTATCATTTATTATTACTTGTATTATTTATTATTCATGTAATGTAGTGGGATAATGTACATTGGTGGACAAAATTATTAGAGCATCTGACAGATCTGAAAATATCTACCTTTTTTTGCCTCCAAAACATGATTTCATTTCATAATGTTCATGAAACATGCAGAAGGTTGCTCTGAGCACAACAAATATCAGATAAAGTGAGTCGTACTGTTTTTATCCAGTTTTAACTTTAATATTTGGTATGACCACCTTGTGCTGCAATTACAGAAGCACATCTCTCTGGCATAGTGTCAATATATTTCCTGAGAACTTCAATGCTAATGTTATTCCACGCCTTCTGCAACTCAAGCGAAGGGTTTCCTTCGAATGTACAATAGATCTGTCCAGTTTATTTTCCAACTTGAGGTCCAGACTTTGAGGGAGCCAGGCCATCATTTTCAGTGTTCCAGCAGATTTCTTCCATCACAGGTAGTTCCGGCAATAGTTCCGTTTTATGGGTATTGTAATGGCCAATTCAACAAAAACAACTGAAACCTCTTAAATATGCCAAATGTTCTAACAATTTTGGCCACCACTGAACAGTCAGCCCATCATTATCACTAAATAAACCTCTTCAGAATGATACTTTGGGGATATATGTCTCTTATGCGACAATGACTGACTAACTGTACATTATCCCTTATTAGCTATCATTATTAGCCTTCACTAATCTTGCAGTGTTTTTCCTCTATCAGGTGGTTGAGACGTTCTCTTGCTCACGATTTTTCCACTCCCCACTCAGTTTAGGTAATTGAGTTGAGTGAGAAGTTAACCACCCGTCTCAATGGCAGGGAATCCTGGTGCCCCTCCCTCTCAGGAGGGTTACATTGTCCAGCCCCTCTCCCACCGGTGTAATCCCTTCCACCGGGACAAAGGACCTACCCACAGGCCACAGAGGTACATTAACCCACCAGCTAGTGAGCCCTCTGACCTGAGCGGCAGAGCCCCGTTCATCCAGCCCGGCTAACAGCTACCGGCGCTCGGCACATCAAAGCCGAGAGCTGAGCTTCTGTGTGCGGTTACTTATTCATGCGGGCCTGGGAGACAGCCCGTGGAGATGAAACTGCAGTGACGAGGAGACCCACTGATGTGCAGAGTGGA
The DNA here is from genome assembly GCF_936440315.1 of Barbus barbus. Lineage (NCBI taxonomy): Eukaryota > Metazoa > Chordata > Actinopteri > Cypriniformes > Cyprinidae > Barbus > Barbus barbus. The sequence goes on from NC_136727.1 coordinate 10,635,762, forward strand.
ACAACTCCCCTGTGGTCTCAGTAAGGAGTTAGAAAAGCCAGAGCCGACGCTGGTTGGTGCTGTGATCTATGTCGCAGCGCTGAGGGGATATCTGGCCCCTACATCAAACATCTTGTCCCAATAATGCGGCCTGTTATCAGAGCGAGTGATGCCCACAGCTTGGCTTTAGCTGACTGTGTACTGTACTGTGATCTGCTGTAGTTGAGCTGCAGCATTTGTGATGTGGAGATTATGTCAGAAATAACGGCTTTGCGTGAATCCAATACACCGTGGAGGCTGTGCAAGAAGGAAACTTCAGTGGTGTTGATCTACAAGCGCATTATGTTAAAAGTGAGTGTGTAATTTTGGTGAGAACAAACAGAATGATTGTTTTCAAACTGGTCTTCTGAACCACTCCCCTCATCTGCTATTGGTTGGGTTAAACATGTAGCTACGCCCCCAAAACTCACACTATTGGTTGAGCCAGTGTTGCTATGCTGACTAGTCAGAATGTTTAAACTAAAAGAGCAATGTCTTGATAAAGAGAGCAACAGTGTTTACACCTTTTCAGGGGAATCAACTGACTTATAATTAAAGGGAAAATTACCTGATAATTTATTCATCCGTATTACTTTCTTTTTTCTCTGGAACAAAAAAGAAGATATTTTGAAGAATGTTTTAACTGTTTTTGTCAATACAATGACATTTTTGCTCCCCTTTAACTTTAAATTATCATGGACAAAAACTGTTGAAACATTACTTAAATAAAACAAGAATTATTAGTGTATGTTTTACAAGAAAATGCTATTTCAGCCATTCTACTTTAAAATTTTGTTTAATTGAACTTGTTACTTGCTGTTTCTTTGTAATTATTTGCAAAAATTACTAGCAATTTAGTTGAAGTGAAACTAGTTTCTACACCCTTTTTTCAGTGTATCATCTTTTGTGTTCCAGCTGAAGAAGAAAGAAAGTCGTACAGATTTGGAATGTAGTAAGTGATGACACAGTTTGTTTTTGGGTGAACTGACACTCAGTCTCTGCATATTAAAGGGACAGTTCACAAAAAAAAAAAAAAATCTCTCATTAATTACTCACCCTCATGTTGTTTCAAACCCTTCGGAAAAATCTTCGGAACAGAAATGAAGATATTTTTGATGAAAACTGAGAGCTTTCTGACCCTGCATAGACAGCAATGCAACTGACACATTCAAGGCCCAGAAAGGTAGCAAGGACATCATTAAAATAGTCCATGTGACATTAGTGGTTCAAACATAATTTAATGAAGCTACGAGAATACTTCTTGTGTGCAAAGAAAATGCGTCGTGGCACTGTCGTGAACAAGCGTCGAAGACTGACACCGAAGAGAATAAATTGTTGAATAAAGTTATCTTTGTTGTCTTTGTGCACGAAAAGTATTCTCTTAGCTTCATAAAATTACAGTTGAACCACTAATGTCACATTGACTATTTTAACAGTGTCTTTACTGCCTTTTTGGGTCTTGAACGTGGTAGTTGCATTGCGGTCTATGCAGGGTCAGAGAGCTCTCAGATTTCATTAAAAATCTCTTATTTTGCGTTTCGGAGATGAACAAAGGTCTTACAGGTTTGGAACAACCTGAGGGTGAGTAATTAAAGACAGAATTTTTATTTTTGGGTGAACTGTCCCTTTAAGCTAAGTATTTTAAGTAGTTTTAAATTGTTATATTGCACACTGCAGTAAACATTTAGTTACATTGCAAGTGAATGCATTGAAATGTAAATAGTATCATTCTCACACCAGTATTGGTGCTAAATCACATTGTGTTTCTCCTTCATGGGCTGCAGTGAGATACAGGGGGTGTGTCCTCAGCAGGGCTGCACCCCCGCTGCCCCGCTGTCAGTCAGAGACGGAAGAGGAGGTGAGGTTGCCATGGGAACAGATGCTCTGTGTTAACCAGAAGGGAAACAAACAGTAGCGTTTCATAAAGTAATGTTCTTGAAAAGCAGGCTTGGTGTTGTGCAGAAGATGCCTTGAAACCAGAGATCTTTTGAAAAGTGTTTGTGTATACGTGCATTATTTGTGCAGGGGCAAACCTGGTGCTATTTAGCTGTGTGCACTGATGCTTTTTCAGTTTTGTTTGCAGTTGTGTTGTAGCATGGAGAGTCTGAACATAGATTTTGCAGAGATCTTCTTAAACCTCTGCAGCATTGCATAGGAACTCACAAGGGCAGATTGATTGGCCTTGCTGTTGTAAAAGTGAGGCAATGCTTTGCTATGTTTTTCTTTAGTACAAATCGTTTTTGGCAAATACAGTCCTTGGATTCATTTCGTTAGTATTCCACATCTGTAAAAAAAATAAAAAAATACCAAGTGTACTAATATTAGAGGAATAGTTTGAACAAAAATGATATTTTTGTCATTATTTACTTAATTTTGAAGAATATTTTTGATGCTCTTTTACATACAGCTAAACATACAACCTGTCCAAAACTGACTTAAAGCATCATAAAAGTAGTCCACTTGACGTGCTATATTCCAGTCTTTTAAAGTCATATTATAACTTTGTATAATAAAATGACTAAAATTCATTATTCATTGATAATCTTTCTCTCCACTGTAGTTTTTAAATCTCATTCATGCTTGAGCATATTCAAATGTGCCGTGTTACAACATTACACTAAGTTTGACATCAGTAATGAGTCTCAGGAAATTGTCATTTCAATTTTAGTGTTAACTGTGCCTTTTAAAAAATATAATTTGAGATGCATCATAATACATATATTCCTCATATGATATGTATATCAAACACACAAATACATATTCCCATTGAAATATTGTACACAATTTGGTGAGTTCTACAAAGCTACTTGTTAGAATACAAGTGCAAAGAATTTCTGCCATGTATTTAGGATTAGGTGGAAACAAATGGAATTAAATGAGCATCAAAAACATAAGTCAACCTCTAATCTGAATATGCTGTTTACAAGCTGCAATATTTTGCCTCCTAACCAAGTATTGCACAGTCGGCCCCTCTCAAATCATCTTTTCGCCGCTTCCCCTCTGCTTTCTGTGTCGCTCCCAATGTGGACACAGAGGAAAAATGGGGGGAAGCTGGTGAGATGTACATCTCGCGGTAGTTGGATATCAGCGTCGTACCTGATCTCGACTGTGAGGCGATTACAGCAGCGCCCTCCCTCTTTTGCTCTCTCATATTCTCTCACGCTCTCCCTTGTAAACTCCCTGAATAATTTTTTTTATCCATCCCCACACAGTTTCATTGTTCCCCTGTGCTTTGTAACTATGGCAGGCATGAAATGCACCTAAACGCAGAAAGCGGCTTCCCAGCCCCAACCTCCATACTCCTTTCCCTGTCTCCCCTTCAATAATATTTATAGTGCAATCTTTTTCTCACCCCCATCTTCTTTTTAGGGATTTTTTTCTTTTTCTTATTCACAAGTCCAATGCCATGCCCCGGCCCCCTCTGATTCCCCCCTTTTTTTGCCCCAGCCCTCTCCCTTCGAGCTGACAGATACACTGTTCTCTCTTTCTTCCCCTTTCACCTCCCTCCGCCCGTTCCTGCCGGCCCGGCACAATGCCGACGCTTTCTCCTGCGGCCGGCCGAACGCTGCCCTGAACTAACAATATCAGCGAGGCTGTCTCAATGCCAGGGAGCCTCATTGTGTGCTGCCAGAGGGGTGTTAACACCCATGTCTGGACCCAATGAATAGTATTATTGTGTCTGAGACATGCAGCTTGCCCCCTCGGTTGCACCCTGCCCCCCAACTCCGAAGCGGTCCCCCATTTTTCGGCACTTAACCCACTTTAAACCAGCGTCATTTTGAGATGAAACTTTGAGCACTTTGCAAACATGCAGAAGTGTCGTTTAGAAATAATAGTTAAAGTTTTGGCTGCCGGGTAAATGGGAACATTGTGGGATGATTTACAAGGTTCCCACGGTTAAGAAAAGTTTGTAGATATCATAGAAATGATTTCCTGGCCATGGAAATGAATAAATTTGTGGAAATTAGTGAAATATCTAAACAGATGAAAAAATCCATACGTTTCAAGCTCAGCTCAACCATTGTTAGCTAATGTTTTTCACACTTTAAATGCCCAGAGAGACCATAATGGAATGTCCTTTTGAACTAATTTGCATGACAACGGCTCATTCCGAAATCATTTAAATGATTCCAGAGAACGCCAAAGCGAAACGAAAACAAGAAAACATTCTTCTCATCTGTGATCTGTGTTTACAAGTAGCATAGCTTACTTAATGCCTGTTTAAAGTCCCTGTTTTGTCCGCTGTACGGGGGAAGCATCAGCATAGGGGCTCTAAGTGCACTTGGCAGACAGTTTCTTTCAGCTTGACATCCTTAACTCAAAAAATCTCCTGCCTCAGCTTTTTTTATTCCAAGGTTAGAAAGTTCACATTACTAACTGAGAGCAGATGCCAAAACATTCACCTTGCACATCTCCCTGATCAAAGCCGTGGATTGACATTTGCAATGGGCAAAATGCTGAAAGTTAAGCTGAACTTGTTTTCTCTCTCTCCCTCGCTGTTGTTTTGGCAGGAGTCGGAAGATGAGCGGAGAGTGGGAGTAGCGATAGTGGTGGAGGAGTGAACCTGGAGCAGGTGAACACAGCTGCGGACCGCCATGGGCTCTTCCATTGGTCCCAACTCTCCGTCTTCGGGTTTCTGAGAGACGGCAGGGGCCAGCCAGGGAGCGTTGGAGTGGGCAGGCGAGGCAGTTTGCTTTCCCCGCCGGCTACCGGCTACTCGGCAGCGAGGAGGGAGAGAAATCAATACTGAGGAGAGATGCTGCCAGGGGTCGCCCAGCGCTGCCTCCAGCCATGGAGCCATGGGAGCCCGAGTGTTCGGCTTTCTCTCTCTCGCAACCCAATCTCAGTCAACTCGCATCAGCTAAAGAGAGGGCCAACAGCCCTGACGCTCTTCATGCAACACAGAGTGTGTGTGTGCTTGCGTGTGTGGTTCTGCCAGAGGGCCTTTCCAGGCTCGGCATCACTTGATAAAACTTTGCCTGCTGGAGAACGAGTAGAAAAAGAATGTCAAAGGTCTGTCTTTCCCCATCTTTGATTCCTTTTTCGCCATGAGTGCACATTCCCCCTGACTGTTGTAATGAGTGCTTGACGGAGATCTCTTTTACGCTACATCAAGAGGCCTTCTTTTTTTAATGGTCCTCCTCCTAAGCATGCACAAAGTGCTCTACATCTGATGGGCCGGGATGAGAGAGCAGTTTGAATCCTTTTTCCAACTGGTTTTACATGATGTTTTTTTACATGATGTTTTTTTGATGGACGCCACTATTCGAGAGGCTCGGAAAAGGACTTGGCCTTGATTTTTAGGTGAAGCGTTTGGCGCTTACCCTTCCTGGGCACTTTGTAACCACTTTCACTCTTGACCCTGGCACTTGATGGGTATTAATAACGGTATGGACCAATCGAAGACAGTGCGAGATGGAGAAGTTCCCAAAAAATGAAAAGTGGAGTGCTGGTGGCAGTGGATAGTTCCTTTATCCTTGGATGCTCAACGGGAAGTTGTATATGGTAAGGAAAGATTTCAGTAATCTGTATGCCTGGTTTACATAACATCAGCTTTTGTAGTTGCTGGTTAAAGGTCCTGATTTGTATTATGTAAAACAAACAAAGTGCCAGACGATTGTATAGATACCCGCCATCCGTCTCGTATCCAGTGGGCAGCACCTTTGACAAAATGGCCACTGATGCCTGCCAGCTGTCTCCCTGCCAAGATGGCGGCACCTTAAACGCTGCCCATCTGCCTAATTAAGGGCGACTATGTAGATTCCAGATAATTGCATTTGCATATGCTTATTTCCCTCGCTCGTTATTGGCCAGGCCAGTAATTCACATCACCTTTGAAACACGCAGAGCATATGCGCCTGTTTCCTTGATCGCTTGTATCCTTTTACAGTCTGTCTGTCTTTATGTTAAGCTGCGGTAGCGTTCTGTCATTCGAAATGGGAAAAATATGGCGCTTACACACACAAAGCATCTGATGCCTGTGCCATCTGTGACATCTGCGACTGGGTAGTCTAGCTACGTAAATCCCTCATTCGCAGGGCCCGGTTCCAGACAGCCTCCCATAATGACCTCATTAGCATGCACAGCACTCCTCACCGTAGGCCCTGGTGCACTGCTGTGCCGTGGGACCCGACAATCCGCGCCCTTCACACAAACGCTCGCTGGGCAACATTGTGTTCCTCCTTACAATACAAAACTTCACACTTGTTTTATTACAATCATGTCAGTGGAGCTGAAGATCTGAAAGGGGCTTAAGCTGTTAGCCTGCGTGCTCAGGGAGATGTCTGTGTACAATGTCTGTTTTTTTTTTTTTTTTTAGCTATGCCAATGAAGTGGTTTATTGGTTGAGTCAGATTTTATTCATTATGACTTTTCTTTCAATAGACTTGCTTTATTTACGACAAAACACAAACCTAAAAGTCCTCAATAATTTAGCTTGAAATTGTAGTCGAAAACCAACTAGATCCGTTTACAATTTGTAATAATTCACACTACATGGTGAAATGGTAAGAAATTGTACAAGTTGGCTTTTACAAAAATGTACAACCCAAAGCCTAAACCTTGTAAATGTAATAGAAAAAACAACCATAAAAAAGTAGCACCTTAAGCCAAGTGGTACAAAATATTACTAGTCATCATCAGAGGTTTGACTAGATTTTGTCTCTAACCACTTTGTTTCAAAGCAATAAAGGGTGTTAAAATCTGACTCTGACCATATGGAAGTACAAAAAGGTTTTCTCAAAGATTGTGTTATGGTGTGTGCACCCCAGACACAAAGCAAATATTTGCATCGCGCTACTCACTCTAGTTTACTTGATGGATGTTTTTCACATCACTCGTGTGAATAAAAACATACAAACAATAAAAAAAATTAAATAAACGTCAATAAGCTCTTCACTGATTGGCTTGCGAGACAAAGTGCCATGTGAATTTTCTGCTCGAGTTGAAATTTTTCAACTTGCACGGAAGATGCAATTGAGGCGAATACCGCACATTTGTGGCAGTTGCGTCGTCCAATTTGGATATAAATGCGTCTTTGCATTGACTTTATATGTAATCTACTCGCACAAATAATTAAATTCACTTTTGATGTGCATACACCATTACGATATTTACATGTAAGCGTGACAAACAAATGCAGAGTAGAATAAAGTGCGATTTGCAAATTTATTTTGGGGCACTGTTAGGGATAACACAACGTTTATTTGCTATGTTGCTTAGCAACTGTAAACAAATTAACAGATTAATATTGAATTTTCATAGTTTAGATTTTTTACATATTTGAGCTCATCCAACCAGAATTTAGAGTGATCAATTTTAAACTATTAGTTTGTATTGGTTTGACTAACTTTTTTCAGTTTTGCTTAGCTTTTTTAAAACTAGTATAGTGGATGCTAGTGACGCTAATGTGCCGTTAGCTGTCTAGAATAACAGTTTCTCATATTGGTCGTATTGTTTGTGGTTCATAGGTGGGATATGTCATGTGGGTGGGGTGATTTGGTTTAAATTGGGAGGAGAGGGCAGTTAAATTTTGGGGTGGGTGAGGGGGGTGGCTTGTCTGGACAAGTTGATGTCTAAAACGCATATTAGCAGCAGAGTGGTATGTCTGGGTCAGTCAGTCTGTGTTCGTTCCATATTTGCATATTTACAACAGCTGGGGAGCCCATATGTTTTAGCCTGAGCCAGACAAAATTATATATAGCCTGACACGCTAGCAAGGCTACTGCACCCCATGGCCCCCCCAAACAAATACACACACACACACACGCTGCAAATCTTGTGCCATTCAAGTTCTCTTCAAAACACAGAAACACCCCCCTCAAACCTGGAAATAAGGGAAACCAAAAAGCTTTTATGCTAATCGCAGCGTTAGCCATGCGTGTGAGTACACTAGTGCAATTATGCATAATTCAGCACAAAGCTAGGCAGGGAGGCTGAGTACAGTAAATCCTGTTAGTAGCCTTCAAAGACGGCAAAAGAAAGGAGGGGACGGAGGGGCGAGTGTTACGCCCATTAGGTGCCAGAATAAAGGCCAGGTTTTCACCAGGACCCAGCGATATGTTAACCTCCCACTCCTGCTGTGCAGGTGTAGACTTATGGTGGACGGCACAAGATTTAGGTGTCACAAGCTGTTGATTTGTTGATTAGCTTTGTCCTGTCTGTGCGCTGTTACTTTCACATTAAAGGATTAGCCACCCCAAATTTGAATTCTGTCATCATTCACTCACCCTCAAGTCATTCCAAACCTGTATGACTTTGTTTTTGTTTGAATGATATGAGTAAATGATGGCTAAAATTAATACAAGTCTTTAAATTAATCAGAATCAGAATCAGAATGAGCTTTATTGTCAGGTATGTTTGCACATACGAGGAATTTGTTTTAGAGACAGAAGCTCCACAGTGCGACAGAATTACAGCAACAGGACAGGACACAGATAGTAAAAATATTTTTTTATTAAATTATTAGACCTGCAATTTTTCTTATTTGTTCTCATAACATAAAACCATATTTTTTGTTTTATTTTATTTTATTAATTTAACAGAGCCTTTCAATTAAATTATTACAGCTGCCTTTTTATTATCTCTACTAACAGCTGTCTACCAGACTTTAGTTGTTCTCACAACATGAAACCATATTTTATTTTATTTTTAGAGCCTTTCAATGAAATGATTAGAGTTGCCTTTTTATCAACAGCTACCATGCTTCAGTTGTTGTTCTCATAACATGAAACCATTTTTGTTTTGCTATTTTATTCATATTCTTTTAGAGCCTATCAATTTAATTATTAGTGCTACCTTTTTATTATCTGTTGTAATAGCTATCAGTTGTTCTCACAACATCAAACCACATTCCTTCCGGGCTGTCTTACATATCCACTTGTAAACCTTTTACACTTCTACCTTGAAGGCCTGAAAGTCTTAAAGCTTAATAACTGGGCTGAACTATCTCAAACGAGTGGTGTCCTGGCTCCAGCGCTCTATCGAAATATAAAAAATGACAACTGTCTGCAATAAGCTTTTCTCCAATTCCTGATTAGCCTTGAAGAAAAACAGTCAGACTGTTTTTACATTTCCACAAGTGCTGTAGCATCATATGAGAGCGTTGTGGCTCCCCTCTGTGCAGAGACGGGCTTATATGTTTAATGTTTTAATGTTAGCCGTGCTTCAGCACCGTCTCAATGTTATGAGGGGGTTTCTATGCTCTGAGTGCCCGCTGCTTTTATTTGCTTGGTTATTGATTGAATGTGGTCCACCCACAGAAGTAATAGTTGCTAAAAGCATTTATTGGCATTGCTCAGTTCTGCCAAGGCGATATGCACCTTTTTTTATTTATTTGATTTTATTTTATTCCACCTGTGATCTGACAAGTGGCTAGCCAGGCTAAAGACGTTTAAGGGAATCTGGCAACACAATAATATCTGTGTATTCATTAGCATATTAGCTCGTTTCATAATACTTACCTTTTATCACAAAGTATTCATTAATTTTTTGTATAATAACTTTCAGCATTTAGCATGTGTTCATGAAAAGCAGACCTCAATAATTGATTTTGTAGTGATCTCCCATAAGTGTAGTGATCTAAACTGTTTACTTCTTAATGCTTAGCATTTTAGTTGATAAAGGAAATTAAATTCACACTTCTTTAGCCCTATAGCAACCTACTAAGTAAACATGTTTTCCTGTGCGCATGCATTTTTGCAGCTCTTTTATAATATATATATATTTTAAATGATAACTCTATTTGTTTAATAAAGCTGATTAGCATGTAGCATATTAGGTTACCTTAATAGCTTGTAAGTTGCTGTGTTTACAATATATATTTTTTTTTTTTTTTTTTTAGGGTTAAATCGTAGCATACTAATGGCCTAAACTGTTAAGTTCCTAATGTTTAGCTTTTTAGCTGCTGAAGGATGTGACATTCAGTCTTCTTTTTCCATTTTTTAAAAGCTTGCAACTTACTAAATGTCCATTAGCAGCTCTTTTTATAGTAATTACATATTTTAAATTATAATTCTCTATAGCTGTTAAATAAAGCTGATTAGCATGTAGCATTTAACATCAGATAACTGATAATTTTTTGTCTGTAGTTGTAGCATACTAGTCTTAATTGTTTAATTGCTGATGGGTTTTTCTTTAAGCTAGTAAATTGCTAAATGGCTACCTAATATTACCCAGATGAACATATATGGGTAACACTTTATTTTAAGGTGTCCATAATATAGAGTAATTACCTAGTTAAGTACTTAGTAGTAGCCGTTGTACTTGCATGGAACAAAATGTATATGGAACAGCCTGTACTTGCAGTTTGTAATTATGTAGATGTAATAGGCAGCTACTGTTACACATATGTAACAGACCGAGTCTGTTGACACACCTACTTATGTAACCAAAAGATTGTTACATATGTGTTGCAGACTTTATACAATGCAATTATAAATGCAAGTACACAGACATAAGCCACTTAAAATAAAGTGTATCAATATTGTACTTAAGTGTATCTATACATGTGTATCTATACTGTACACCTTATCTAGCTGCACCTTAGTTTGATTTAACCCACCAGTACACAGCTAAAATACATGTAATACCTTTCTAATTACGTTACAATTACAGAGTACACAGGCATAAGCTACTTAAAATAAAGTGTATCAAGATTGTACTTAAGTGTACAAGTAGCTGTGTAACAGACTCGGCCTGTTACATATGTGTAACAGTAGCTGCCTATTACATCTACATAATTACAAACTGTAAGTACAGGCTGTTCCATAACTTAGTTACATGGTAAGTACACTTTGTTTCATGAAAGTACAACGGCTACTACTAAGTACTTAATTAGGTAATTACTCTGTATTATGACACCTTAAAATAAAGTGTTACCTATAAGTACATATAAGCAACTCGTTTAAAAAAAAAAAAAAAACGTTATTTGTTCAGAATCATAGAACAAGTTTTTTAAGACACATCTGCATGTTATATCTAATTAGCATGTCAAAGTTTCACTCTTTATTTAGTTTGTGTGTTAATAAGCTATTTTCAAGCTCAAGTACAATATACCAGCATTAACAAAAGCATAAAATTGTGCTTCACCTTGATCCCAAAAAAGCTACTGGCCCTTTAAAAACACGCTAGCGTCAACTGCAGCTGATTACAGTCGGAGGGAAAACAGGCCTTTATCCAAGTCACTGATTGTAATTTTTAAGCCCCCAAAACACAAAACACAGAATTATGAAGCGAGGAGTGGAGTGTGTGAAGGAGAGAGCGGGAAATGGGAATGGAGTGCTGTTTGTATGATTAAACTGTCGGCTCGGTGGCACAGGCCACATTGAAGAGCCGGGCCTGAGATTTGACCGTAATGAAAATGCCCCCGAACTGCACCCCCACCCTTTCAAAACGTTGCTTCAGACTGGCTTGGCTCTGTCCGTACACCGAGAAGAGAAAGGAGACATGGAACAAGATAGATAGACAGCGAGAAGGAGAGGGAATGAGAAAGTACCATTCCGTAGCAAATGGTTTTGTGGCCGCACAAGATGTAGACAGGAAGTATAAGGTTGGGGTGAGGGTTAGAACAAGTAACTTCAAATTATGAGGTACAGTTTTTGTGCTGTACCTCATATCCTGCCATTAAAGGGATAGTTTATTATTTACTCACCCTCATGTTGTTCCAAACCTGTATGACTATGTCGAACACAAAAGAAGATATTTTGAGAAATGCCTTTTTTGTGCATACAATGGAAGTCAATGAGGTCCAAAATATTAAAGGGCTTCCAATGTACTTACTGTAATAATATCTTCTCATGTGGTCTGTATAAGAAAGAAAGTCCTCTAGATTTGGATTGACATAAGGGTGAGTAAATGATGACGGAATTTTCAGTTTTGGGTGAACTATCCCTTTAATATTTTGTTCACACTGCGTATAAATTCCATTTGGTTTTAATCCAGTTTTTAAGACTGACTATCCATATTGTACTTTTGCAGATGATGAAATCTGATGCATTTGTTCGAGTTTTACTCTGTTCTTGCTAATCGTGACATTTTGTTGCAGTGTTATGGTTGCACACCAAAAGCAAATTTAATTATTTGCAAGAGTAGATTACATACAAAGATGATACAAAGACGCAAATAGATGCAAATTCATGCCTTAGTGTTATTCGACTCAATTGTTTCGTCCACGCAAGTTGAAAAATTTCTACACAAGTGGAAAATTTGCATGACACGTCACGGAAGCCAATCAAGAGTGTTCGGTTTGACATGGCCGGTTGTATCAGAAAATGTTGGAAAGCATTATGTTTTTATTCATACGAGTGACGCGAAAAACATCTTGCGAGTGATAATGCAATGTGAAAATTCGCTTCGCTTACGGTTTGCAAACACCATTAAACTCACAAGGAACGTGAAAGAACATAAACAAGCTGTTTCGCTGCACTTTTCTGCATGTGTGCTAAACCACTTACTTACCACTTATGAATGTCACACAGTCCAGGAAAGTGATGGAAAATTAGTGTATTCAGAAAGAACACCATATGAAATTGCATATTTAGTTGCATTTAGTTTTTGAATTCCAAAAAAAGGACTTGAAATGTGAGCATTCACACTGCGATGCATTTTAATCTGATTTCACACCACATTTGGATCACGTTCATAAACATCAGATTTCATGTGTTTGTTGTTGTTTAGACTACACAAACTAAACTGATTTGAGTCAGATATATCAAAAAAAAGTTTTTTGCTGCTTTCTGTCTAAATAAAGCTTAAAATGATGCATAAATGACCAAAGGACAGTTCACAATAATCGTTCTAATCCTATGAGAATAGAGAAGTCCACACCACAAATATAATGATAATGACACAGAGGAACAATGACAATGGATGGATTTTTCCTGTTGATGAACGATAGAAACCTTGCTATCATCCTGCTTTAAAGAGCTTGAATATTTAAAGTAGCAGATGATAAAACTGCAGTTTGTGTTTATTATAAACAGAACATTATTGTTTGTTGGTGTGGATGCTAATATAGATATCTTTACAGTTCTTGGTGTGAATGGGCCTTAAACGAGGAAAAATATCACGCATAATAGTACACCAAGCACAGAAAATATTACTCTTCCCCCACAAAGACTGTCTAAATATCGTCTCGGTTGAGCGTGGGAATGAGTAAAAGTGTCAAATATTCAGCCATTCGCTGGCTAGACGGCCCAGCTGCTCTATTCTGCTGCAGGTGAGGAAGGACCCTAGAGGTCAAGGTCAGGGGGGGTTGTTGTATGGTCAGACGTCTCGCTACACCCCAAATCATATTTGACTGGCAAATAAGGAGGTTATTATTACTGCAGATTCTTTTCTGCGTAAACCTGGCAACCGTATTTTTTCAACATCTGTTAATTTACAATATCATGAGCTTGTTTTAATGAAGCCTATGGGCATTTATTTATAGCATCGGTCGCAAGGAAGCAACATCGGTTTCGCCGCATTTATTCCCTCTGTCCGTCTCCTGCAGTGTAAACAATGATACCCCTTTAAGAGAAGGGCTTTCTTCCTCTCAACATGTTCCTCCAAAGAAACCAAGTTTTTGAATAGTGGACGAAGACACCAGCCCACCCTCTGGAAGATTCCATTATTCATCTCCACCTATGCTTCATTAGCTCAGCTGAAAAAGTCCCCCCCGCGCCAACCCCCCCGTTCCAGCGTCTCAATGGACCAGTCCCCTATCTTTCCCAGAGAGCCCCCTCTTCCTTGTCCTTCCCCGTTCCCCCTAATCGTCTCAGCTCGCGCTGAAATCAAGCTTAGAAACGCCGCTGTTGTGAGCCTCTCTCATTCCTTCCCCCCTTTGCGGTTCATTCTCTCACCTAGCTCACACACGATTGCACACACACCCGCCCACTGCTTAAATCCCTATCAGCATGTCAACAAAATGTCCGCCCAGCTGGGGTTGACACTCGCTCGCCTCTTGGGCTTCACCTCCTCCTTGCTGACCCCCCTCGAACCCTCGTGTTCATTTGTTCTAGAGCTGCTCGCGGACTCAAGTGTGAAGTATGACGGTAATTTGTGTTTTAAAGAGTGATTGGTTGTTGCAGAATCCAGCACCAGTGTGTTGTACCAGTCATCAATATGAGGTTTAACTAAAACATGTCTGATATAATGCTGATACATATCAATGTTCTCAACTGAGATGAGAAAAGGAGGAAACTCTAGTTATTAGAATGGATTTTAAATGTCCATATGAACATTCCTGATCGTTATGTTAACAAAAAGACTATATATATATATATATATATATATATATATATATATATATATATATATATATATATATACATACATACATACATACATACACATATATATATATAATTGTATTATTTTTTTGAACAGAAATCACTTTTTTTGTTGCGCATTCCAAGTAGTATCAATCAAACGGCAACTGGGTTTTTTTGATTAAGTAATAATAATAACTAAAGAAATACAGGCAATTTACAAAATTTAATTGGAAGTTAATTGGAAGTATATATTGTTTTACATATTAAAAGTTTGTTTTATAGCAAAAGCAGATAACTCCACATTTCATGTTTTAGAGCAGTAGTTCCCAACCTTTTTTTCAGGGGACCCCTATTTTAACATTACACTTTTTCATTGTTTCTTTCTTCTGCTGAACATAAATGCTATTTTGAAGAAGGTGGAAAACCAAACAGTTGCTGGTCCTCAGTGACTTCCATAGGATTTTTCTTTCCTGCTATCAAAGTCAATGTGGACCAGCAACTGTTTGGTTACCCTCATTCTTCAAAATATCTTATTTTGGGTTCAGCACAAGAAATTAATAGAGGTTTGGGACAACATGTGAGTGAGTAAATAATGACAGAAATTAAATTATACGGTGAACTATCCCTTTAATGACAGTCGACAGCATGTTTAGTGTCCTGTCCCTTTAAGACCTGCACGCATCTAATATACAGGCATGCATCTGTTTCTCTCTTAACTATTTACTTTCATTTTAGAGATAACCAACTGAGACTGTATGTAAACCTTGTGTGTTTTGACAGTATTAGCGCAAAAGATAAGTTAGTTGAGTAATCAGGCGCTGTTAAACAGGCTTTTTAGTGCGCGTGCTTCAGGTGTATGCGCTCAGAAAAAGCGCACGTCAGACCAGCGCGCGAATTAAACATTTAACCAGCAAGGCTTGTGTGCAAATAATGTACTTTTGTGATCGTGAATAAGTGCAGTGTCCTGTCAGAGTAACTCTACTGCTGTATGTCGTGTTGTACAGTATATAGAGACGGAGGCGCCAGAACTGTATTTGATATAATGTGTGCTGTAGCATGATACTACGATATTTCTTCAAAAGCAGATCGTGGAGACATTTTTATCGTCCACGATCAAAAATCGTCACATCGCACACCTCTAATTCATTCATATTCATTGTCAGGAATTTCATCTTGTGGTCAAACTAGAGTGAGCTTGGCGACCCCTTGTAAATCTTTAGCGGCCCCTAGTGGGGGTCGCCACCCCCAGGTTGGGATCTACTATTTTAGAGTTAAAAAAAAACACTCGTTTAATCTTTGTAATCTCCTCAGATGACAATGTAGATGTCTGACAAACGTTGTTGTTGTTGTGATCATAGATTTATGGATGTGATTACATGCAATACACAGAGCTTTTCCCTCACCATTGTAACGAGCTGCTTTTTCAAGGTTCCAAGAAAACGTTTTAACTTTTATTTTGTCCTTTTATGCCCTGAAGAAGATATCACAGGTTCATCAAGTTCGGCGAAATTATCCATCCTCGATCACTTTTAGTCCGCTTTGACGAAACTCCTCTCAGCTAGCAAGTCTTTTCAAAGTGAAAGTAGCCTTGTCACTTGACCTGAATACAGCGCGCTGATTCGTTAAAATGGACTTATCGGCTTCTGTTCAAAAACAACAGTAAAACGTGAACTCGTGATGCCTTGAAAGTGGACAATACAGGCTTTTTTGACAAAACGTGTTTAGGGTTCAGATCGCGCTATATGTGGAGAATAATGCGCGGCAATCAGCTCATATTTTTTTAAAGTGGCGTTTATCGGTTTTTGCAAATGAACTCTTCATATATATATATTATATATACAGTTGTGGTCAGAATTATTGGAACCCTTGGTAAATATGATCAAAGAAGACTGTGAAAATTAACCTGCTTTGTTAATCCTTTTGATCTTTTATTTAAAAAATTCACAAAAAGCTAACCTTTCATTGGATAATAAGAATTTAAAATGGGAATTATGAAATAAATGTTTTTCTCAAACACACGTTGGACACAATTATTGGCACCCCTAGAAATTCTTAAGAGTAAAATATCTCTGAAGTATACTCCCATTCATATTCACAATTTTGAGCACTCTAGGGTGATTATGAACATGAAATTATCCAGCCATGGCTTCCTGTTTCACAGAAATATAAATAGGAGGGAAAACAAAGCCCAAATTCCCTTAATCATCCATCACAATGAGAAAAAACAAAGAATATATTTCTGATGTGCAGCAAAAGATAATTGAGCTTCACAAATTAGTGAAGTGGCTTTAAGAAAAGAGCTAGAGCAGTGAAAATCCCCATTTCCACCATCAGGGCAATAATTAAGAATTTCCAATCAACAGAAAATGTAATGAAACTGCCTGGAAGAGGACGTGTGTCTATATCGTCCTAATGCACGGTGAGAAGGAGAGTTTGAGTGGCTAAAGACTCTTCAAGGATCACAGCTGGAGAATTGCAGAAAATAGTTGAGTCTCGGGGTCAGAAAACCTTAAAAAAAATTGTCAAACAGCCCCTACATCACCACATGTTGTTTGGGAGGATTTCAAGAAAAATTCTCCTAGCTCATCCAAAAACAAACTCCAGCATATTCAGTTATCAGACAGGACTGGCACTTCAAATGGGACTGGCTTCTATGGTCAGATGAAACTAAAAAATGAGCTTTTTAGCAGCAAACACTCAAGATGGGTTTGGTGAACACAGGGATAAAAAGTACCCCATGTGTACAATGAAATATACTGCTGTATTTTTGATGTTGTGGGCCTATATTTCTGCTGGAGGTCCTGGACATCTTGTTTAGACACATGGCATCATGGATTCTATCAAATACCAACAGATAAAAAATCAATAAGTGACTGATTCTATTAGAAATCTTATAATGGGCCATGTTTGGATCTTCCAACCGTACAATAATCCAAACACAAACCTCAAAACAAAACAAAAATGGGTCACTGAGCACAAAACCAAGCTTCTGCGATGGCCATTCCAGTCCTCTGACCTGAACCCTGTAGAAAATGAGTGAGGTGAACTGAAGAGAAGAAGCACCGTCATGGAGCTGTGAATCTAAAGGATCTGGAGAGATTCTGGATGAAGGAATGGTCTCTGATCTCTTGTCAGGTGTTCTCTAACCTCATCAGGCATTATAGGAGAAAATTTAGAGCTGTTAAACTGACAAATGGAGGTTTCAAAAAGTATTGAATAAAAAGGTGCCAATAATTGTGTCCAACGTGTATTTGAGAAAAACATTTATTTCATAATGATATTTCCCCCCATTTTAAATTCTTATTATCCGATGAAAGGTTAGCTTTTTGTGATTTTTTTTTTAAATAAAAGATCAAAAGGATTAACAAAGCAGGTTAATTTTCACAGCCTTCTTTGATCATATTTACCAAGGGTTCCAATAATTCTGACCACAACTGTGTATATATATATATATATATATATATATATATATATATATATATATATATATATATATATATATATATATATATATATATACTGTGTATATATAATTGTTTTTTTTGTTTTTTACACATGGATATTCTTTTATGATTTTCTGTGTTTATGTGCATGATAAAAAATTGCATATGGACATAATAATTAATAATAATAATTAATAATGCCATTGGTGTTACCCTGGTGCAATTAGATTGTTTCTGTCAAATTAACAAATAATTTTTACTTATTATTATTATTATTGTTGTTGTTGTCATCATTATTATTATAAACAACTTTTTTTATGTTTGTTTAGACATTTGACATGTTCAAATTAACAAATGTGACCCTGGACCACAAAACCAGTCTTAAGTGTAAATGTTTCTAAATTGAAATTTATACATCATATGAAAGCTGCATAAATAATCTTTCCATTGATGTATGGTTTGTTAGAATCGGACCATGTTTGGCCGAGATACAGCTATTTGAAAATCTGGAATCTGAATATTGAGAAAATCGCCTTTTTAAAGTTGTCTAAATGAAGTTCTTAGCAATGCATATTACTAATCAAAAATTAAGTTTTCATATATTTACAGTAAGAAATTTATAAAATATCTTCATGGAACATGATCTTTTCTTAATAACCTAATGATTTTTGGCATAAAAGAAAAGCCGATAATTTTGACCCATACAATGTATTTTTGGCTATTGCTACAAATATACCCCAGCGACTTGAAACTGGTTTTGTGGTCCAGGGTCACACATTTAAGACAAATTAACAAATAATTTTAACTATTATTATCATTATTATTAATAATAATAATAATCACATCAACTATTTTTTTATCTTTTTGTTTCTTTAAACATTAGACAGGTACAGATTAACAAATATATTAGACCAAAATGAACAAATAATTTTCACGTTTATTATTATTCTTAATAATAACAACAAGAGCAATCGTTTTAGGTTTGTTTAAATATTAGACATAATATATCTACAGAATAAGCAGAATACCAAATTATCTTTTTAACACGTATGTATGTCCTTTTATGTAATTATGTATGTTTATGTGCATTTGCAGAAATTTGGCATATTTCTGTCCCATAGAATTACTTCCATTGATGTAACCTGGTGTAATCAGGTTGGATTAAGTCATATTAAGAGGTAGTTTTGTCTTGTACCATTATTATCAGTATTATTACACTTTTCGTTTACCTGACAAAAATATATGTTTTCAGTGTATGTACATGTTGCACTATTTGTGTACTTGCATTACCTTCGACTTTGCCGTTTTATAATATTCTAATGCATTTGCCACATCTTGTCCTGCTTCGTAGCACTTTTCCCATCTGGATTGTTCAGTTATGATTACATAATTATGGGATTGCAGTAAGATCGTGACACTGTGGTGAATACGTGACTGATTCAGTCGTGATGCTGTCTGATCTGTCTGTATATTATGATTTTTTTTGGACACTGTCTAGCTCAGTGAAGTCTCAGCAGCGCTTAGTATCTGCCAGCGTAGGATAATTTGCATGTAAATGTATTCAGATGAAGGCAAGCAGGGAGACCACCAGCTTTGCTGGATCTTGTGTACCAGAGTACAGGTGTCTGTAAAAATGAGTCACATCTCAGCAGTAGATTATGAGAAGAAAAAAAGGCCTGTTTTGCCAGAACAGGTCACATAAACCCCCAATAAATCGCAACTGAAAGTAATTACATTCATCTAATGCGCTGTGATCCGCACTGAATAATGAGTTTTTATGTTTGGTTCGCGGTATGTCAAACCCTGTTGTTTTGCATTTCAGACAGGCACGTTGCAGGCAGCCATAAGGAAGTATCCACGGGTCCTGATGCTGTCAGTGGAGGGAGACGGGCGAGGGAGGGAGGGTGATGGTCCACCGTACAGTACTGGCGGTGTCCGAAATCTAAAGGGAATGCCTAAACAGACAGCATTTTGTGTATAAAGGTACCTCTAAAGGAAACTTTTTACCATAAAATCACGTCTAATGATCTAAAACAAATTCAGTTGAACTTTATAGATAACCAAGCACATTTTTTTGTGAAAACAATGCTTTTGTAGAAAATGAATCGTAAGTTGAATCATAAAAAAAAAAAAAGTTATTTTATTAATAAATTTTAAAATTTGGGTATTCAGACACATTTAATTGGTTTCAAACCACATTTAAATTGGGTTTGTAAACATAGAATTTAACAAATCTGAAGAATTGCACCGGAAAATGAAACAGAAGTTCAATAAAATGAAAATATAGACATTTATTAATGAACTTACTTGAAATCTGCGAGTTCACACTGACACAATTTAAATGTGGCGTGACACCAAATTCAGATAACATTTTTGACAGTTTCAACAGCACAAACCTAAACATTTGCGTCAGATTTGCCCAAAAAGCAGTTCAACAAGCACAGTAAACATTACTCTCCCCAACAAGACTTTCAAAATATTGTATTCATTATACTTTGGTAGCCATTTCTGTGATATTTCTCTTTGTTCAATCATAAATTAATTCAACATCTTAAGCTTATTTAGACAACAAACTGAAAAAATGCTTTTGGGCATATTGATGCAAATATTTGTGTAATTTAAACAAAAAACCACATGACATTTGATGCTTACAAGTCTAATATAAATGTGGTGTGAAATCAGATTTAAATGTGTTTGTGTGAATGCTCAGATTTCATGTAAGTTTATTAATTAATGTCCATAAGATGTTGCAATTATGACTAAACGAGGAGAAATATCGCAGATAATGGCTGCCACAGTACACCAGTAAACATTTATCTCCCCCACAAAGACTGTCTAAATATCATCTCGCAATTGAGTGTGGGAACGAGTAAAATTGTCAAATATTCAGCCCAGCTGCTCTATTCAGCTGCAGGTGAGGAAGGACCCTAGAGGTCAAGGTCCGGGGGGTGGGGGGGGGCGGTTGTATGGTCAGACGTCTCACTACACCCTGAAACAGATTTGATTAGCAAATAGGGGAACACACAGGATGTAAATGTGCATTTTACTGCAGACCTGGCAACCCTATGGAAGTCTTTGCTGTCTGGATCTATACAGCTTCTCTTTCTCTTCCCGTGCATCTCTGCTGTCATTGTTTCTTGTTCATCGGACTATAAGAAAATGTCTCTGCTTTGTAAAAAAACCTTTGCAGAATACATAGAGAAGAGTTTTTATAAAGCAGTGTTAAACAGGGGAACAAAGCCCAGTATGAGCCCCCCTTTATCAAGAGAGTGGTGTCATTGGGGACTGGACAATCTTCTCCACTGGTTCTGCCTGGTGTCTGTCTCTCATTCATCTGCTGGTCATGGTTATTTACAGCCCGCAGAAAACCTGATTGATACAAACAGTGATCCGGTGGCATGTATTTTAATGTCTTCTCGAAAAAACAGCTTGCGCTTACCATCATAATACAATTAGAATGCAGAATTATTACTGAAGTATTACTGAAGTTAAATTCTGTAAAATATAATATTATTAAACATACTAAGTTTTATTACATATTAGTAAAGATCAATTTTATTAAAATATTATTAAACCGTTTTATATTTACACACACAGACATATATATATATATATATAGAGAGAGAGAGAGTATGTGTGTGTATGTATATGTATGTATATATATATATATATATATATATATATATATATATATATATATATATATATATATATATATATATATATATATATAGTGTGTGTGATGTTATACAATATTTAACATATTAAAATATTATCAAATTTATTTGTATAGTTTTTATTTTTATCCATTTTTATTGATTAAATATAATATTATTAAAAATACTAAGTTTCATTACATATTTGTAAAGATCTATTTTATTCAAATATTATTAAACAGTATATATATAGTGTGTGTGTGTGTGTGTGTGTGTGTGTGTGTGTGTGTATATAATCGACGTGTGACAACACCGGTAATACCGGTATCACCATGGTTGGGGGTCGTTTGAGTTTTCCCTCTTTTTTAAATAGCCCGTAAGTGGCGTGCACGTTTTACTTTCACTTTTAAATTTGTGGCAATTCGGCATCAAGCAGTTGTTTGTTTTTAGTTTGTTTGAGTTTTCCCTCTTTCCCTCACTCCTTTGCTTAAATAGCTAATAAAAGCACCGTGCCCATTTTACTTTCACTTTTAAATTAGTGTGAAATTCGGCATCAATTGCTTGAATTCAATTCAAGCAACAATAAAATACAACTTAGAACATAGAACTTTTATTAACAAAATGAATAAAAATACACCATGCTAGCCTATATGCCTAATATAAAATAACAAATAACTTACACAAAGTTTAAATAGGTATACACAACTAAAAATAAGTAAAGAATCTTTCTCTGTTATGGCTCCTAAATTTTGGAACTCACTGCCCTTGTGTTTCCGGTCAATAACCACACTACATGAATTTAAGTCCAAACTCAAAATGTATCTGTTTAACCAATATTATCGGTCTTTACCTGTTTCTTCTTAAAATGTTATGGTTTAATGCTATACCGGATTGTTTGCTGTATTTGACTATCTGTATTATTACTATGGTTTGCAACTGCAAACGCATGTCCTGGACGTGGCAAATGTCTACTGTCCATCTATGTATGTACTGATTGCTTATATCCTAAATCCTAAAAGAAAGCCCTCAACTTCTCTCAATGATGCATAATTTCATTCTAAACAAGCATGCAAAATTTAAGAGAGATTGGGCAAAAAATAACACTAATAGTTATAAAGCTTAAAACACAGTGTTGTATGAGAAATTCCAATTTATAACCACTTGGCAACGGAAGACCACTAATAGGCTTATTAAACACTAAAACAGTACTGTTAATAGGTTTTCTTATGCAGATATTATAAAATCACTGTTATAACATTTAAAATCACTTTTAATTAAAGTTTAACATTTTGTTCATACAGATGTCAGTTTTTATAATTTTGCCATGTTATGATCACAGAGAAACCTGAAAATGACATATAAACTCAGAAGACTTGCAATAAGTTTTGTGTCACCTATCACTTGTTTCAAATATCTATATCTGCAACAAAATGTGTATGCGTGTATGTCTCTGTGTGTGTAAATATGCTTATAGAGTATTAATATACTAGTTTAATCATTTAATTTCAGTGTGTCTGAATGTGCGTTGTGTGTCTGTGAGCCTATTCTCCATTTTGGATGTTTAACTGTCAGCCATACATCCAGGTGTGACAAGAGCACCTTAAGTGCTTGAACCCCGGTAATTGCTGCTTGCAGCTATATTTATTATTATTATTATTATTATTAGCAAAACACCTTGCTGTAAAATAATGGAAAAAAAAATTAATAAATAAATACACATTTTGTATAAAATAAAAATGTGCAAATACGGTGGAACCAAATAAATGAGAAACGAATGTTTAAAAAAAACTTCCATTATCACTTAGATTAATGGCAGAAGTCAACAGGCTTTTCAAAATTCAAAATATTTTTAAAACAGGCGTTTTTACATTTAGTTTTGAAACTCTTCTGGCATCGTCTTGTCCGTCTCACCTCACTCTTCTTGTCAGTCAGCTCGACTCACTCTCCTCACGTGATAAATGAAATCTGATCGGTGATGTTCGGTGCTGCGTTCAGTTTTAATTGTAGTGTCTTCTAACTGAACTAAATGATTTTTATTACTATAAAAAAAATCTAAATGACGGTGAGGGACGGTGCCGTGGTGGGCAAGTAACGTAACCGGTGTTGCGGTTTAACACCGGTATCAATGCCAACACCGTCTATCACAGCAAGCCTAATATGTGTATATATATATATATATATATATATTGTGCGTAATGTTATACAATAATTAACATATAAAAATATTTAAATAATATAATTTATTTTTATACTTTTTATTTTTACCCATTTTTATAATTATTGTAATTATTTTTAATAAAAAATTAAATAACAGAAATATGATTGTTTAAATAAAATGATAAAAAATACAAACAGTTAAGGTTTAACGTGCTTAAAAATAAACATGCTAAATAATATCATATTTTAATAAAGTATTATTTTTTATGATAAGTAATTCTCTGATTCTTCTGGTATTAAGATGTAAAACTTTAATTTTTATTCATATATATTTATATTATTGATAAATCTGGAATATGGCATGCTAAAACAAAAATGATACTTTATTAAAATGTTATTTAACATTTAAAAATATTAGATATTTTATTACATTTTTTGTTATTTTACTGTTTACTAGTTTACTGTTTACTATTTACTGTTTTCAAAATATTTAAAAAAACTGTATAATAATATTTTAATAATTATAATAAAATTGATTTCTTTTTAATGATAGATATTTAAAATATTTACATTTTTAGTTTTGATTGTAACATGCCACATTAAGACATCAATAATAAATAATAACAAACATAATATTCATATTGTCTAGTGGCTAGTTCATGTGCTCTTGACACATTAATCTTTGGTGCTCATGTGGATGATGCAAGTTCAAGTCTGGCTAACTACATTTCTTGTCATCACTTCTTTTCCTCTCTCTTGACAGTATGTATCATTAGGCAAAAAATCCAAAACTAAATGAAAACGAATGCAGGTCATTTCAGATGCATGATACCAGGCTCCTCCTCTTCCCTGCAGAATGATGCAACTTTAACCAGTTATCAAGCTATGTTAACCTTTCTCATTCAATGCACTGGACATTTGCCAGTCTGAGCGTGTTTAGTGAGCATATGCTTCCCTCATTCCATACAGGGCCTCCTTCTGCGCCAGCTTTATTTCAAACGCCGCTCCTCATACGAGCTCGATTCATGACTGAGTGATGCAGAGTTAGTGTGCAGCCAACAGCTTGCCTCAAATAATAGGACCCATGAGCTGCAGCAGAAGTCCAGGGGGGTTAACCAGCGCTCTTCCCCTCACCCCTCACAGTCCTGGACAAATCTTAATGGGACATCAGACAGGACTGTCTGAATCGAGGACCAGACACCCCCTCCACAAAATCCCTGCCTGGGTCATAGGCGCATTCCCTGTGTATGGAGGGGCGTCCCAGACAAGCGATTCCTGCCCCCACCCAAATGCTGGGTACATCAGACCGTCTCCTGATGGCTTTGGTGCGACGTGTCCTCCCAACCGGTCCCATACACATACTAGCTTAGTGTCAAGCTAGCAGTTTGCTTACAGTCTGAGAATTCAAATCTATCACATTCATGCCTCTCGTCCGTTTCAGATACTAGCTAATGAACCCTTTATCTCTGTAGTATAAGATGAAAGCCATGGACATTTTTCTTTTTCTTTTCTTTTTTTCTTTTTTTAATTCAATGCCATAGTATTGTAAAATTGTTGTTTTTAAACTGTTTTGTGATGCCTTTTTTGTTGTACTTTATTTCTTTGTCTTTGTATAGCAATTATATAGATAGAACAGATATATATCAATTTATTCTTTATTTGAAGAGTTAATTTGCAAAAACGGATAACTCCGTTTTGAAAAATGTTAAAATATCATGTTTTCCAATTATCATCAATCAAACTGCAGTTGGGTTGTTTTGATTAAATAATGATAACTAAAAAAAAGAACTGCTAACTAACACAATAAACACAATAAAAACAAAACACAATAAAAAAACATGATTTATGAAAATTAAGTTATCTGTTTTTGCAAAAAAACACTTAATTTGTATTTTTTAATACAAAAATATAGTGGTGTTTATCTATATTTCTTTTATACATTTTATTTTATTTATACAAAAATATTTTGGCATATGTAGAGCTATATGAAATCGAAATAAAATATGTATATTAATAAATAAATATAGTGTATGTAGTGTGTATATATAATATAATAATAATAACTAATATATCATTTATATAATAAATATATAAATAAGTAGTATATACCACAACAATAAAATATACAACCTGCATGAGTCTTTGCTGCTTTTATTGGCAATATTTTTATTATTATTATTATTTATTATCTTGATAGTTTTGTCTGGTTTGAAATATGTCTTTCAATATTTCATCAGAAATATGATTACCGCAGGTATATTTGTATTCTGTACATATTGCATTTATGACATATTTGAGAAGGCTATATATATATATGTGTGTGTGTATGTGTGTATATGTTTAAACACACACACACACACACAGATTCAAATAAAATAAAATGATGACAGCCATAGTTGATTTCCATAACGCCATATCCGGCCGCCATGACTTTGTACCATGACCAAGCAGACTAGATGTTGCGCACTGATGATTAAGCAGGGTCAATCGTTGAGCTGTCTGCACCTCAATCCCCAGAGGTGATATTAAGCACCCTATACTGGAACCAACAAGCCCCCCACCCCCACAGCCCTGGGGTCAATCCCAGTGCCCAGACAGTCCTTCCCCTGACCCCTGTCTGGCTCTAGGCTCAGGGTCAAACATCACGGCTGATAAAGTCTGTTTCCCCACCCCTTCAACCTGCGTGCTGGTAAACACACTCGTGCTGTGGCGTGGCGGTGGGAGAGCAGCACACACACAGCGTCATCCCCGCACACGTGACGCTGAGCATCCCAGCATCTGATCGCTGTCAATCAATTCTCAAGCCCCTCCCCTCTCATCCGAGTCTGCGCTCAAGCCACACCTCGTTCAGACGCTGTATGGTGAACAGCTTGGCGATTTGCAAAAAGATGGCGATATGCTAAAAAAAAAAAATGATATAATAGTGAGGTACATTGTGTTTCTTAAATGTAATGAGTGAAACTGGTACTAATTCTGTCATTTTTGTCTTGTGTCTCCTCAGGTTTTGGACTAAATTTTGATGCCAGGATCACCACAGACCATCGAGAGGAGATTTTTTTTCCTTTAATTACTGTACATAACTGTTTTTCAGTAAGACTGTGTTGTTTTTGTTGAACCTCTTTTTTTGTCATCAAGTAAGTATTTTTGGACAATAAAGGTAAGTTCATTTTTTTTTAAAGACTTTTGAAATGTACAGGACAAAGGACCAGTTATTATAGATAGATATTTATATATAGATATACAGATATATATTCATATAGTTGGATATTCAGATATATAGATATTCATATAGATAGATAGATATTTATGTATAGATATTCAGATATATAGATGGATAGATATTCAGACAGATGGACATTCTTAAAGATAGATATTCAGATATACAGTATAGATACTCAGATGGTTAGATCTTTAGATAAAGACAGATGGATAGATATTTATATATAGATATACAGATAGATATTCATATAGATGGATAGATGTACAGAAGATGTTCATATAAATGGATAAATAATCAGATAGATGAGTTTATTTGCAAAAACAGATCAAAAATCTTGTTTTTTAATTACGTTATCATGTTTTTATTGTGTTTTATTGTGATAGTTAGCTGTATTTATTTAGTCAATTTTTACTTAATCAAAATAACCCAACTGCAGTTTGATTGAGATTAATTGGAAGGCACAATGAAACACATGATTTTTGAAAATTGAGTTATCTGTTTTTGCAAATGAACTCTTCATATTCAAATAGATGTATAGATATAGTCAGATTGATAGATATTTACATTGATAGATGTATTATAGATACTTACATTTGCTATGCTGTAAAATATTTCCTGCCTAACTGCCTTAAATTTAAGATATTAATGTTTAAATAAATCCTGCAAAAACTTGTCTTATCTGTGTGATTATTTTGTCTTTTCTTGGATCTCTTGACATTTGTTCATGAATAAGGTACAATTGGATGTCCTTTGAGTAGTGTTTCAAAGCATTAGAGACACAAATCCCATATTGATTTGTTGTAAGAATAATATTATAATATGTTTGATGAACTATTAACATAACATAATTGTCCAATAATGAAACGTAGCTCTTTTTAAATAGCTTAAACGCCCTGTGGTGATTTTGACCTGAACCCACCTAAAAGGTCACAATCTTTTTGATTGCATTTAAGAATTAAAATCTTACAATTTTGACATACTGTTGAATTGCTATTAAAAAAAAGAAATATATTTTTATATTGTATATATATTATTATATAAAGAAAATATTTTAAATTATTGATTTTAATTTTATTTCCCAGGAGTGTAATACAACCCTGTTACTGAATGATTGTGGTGTGACACCCAAAATTGTGAAATAACATGATTATTTCATATGGTGAATATCAAAAATTCTACATTTTCTACATTTGTTTACACTGTTACTCATTTTGGCACTTTTAAAGTTAAATTACCTTTATTTATATTTTTTATTTATTTATTTGCATTTTTAAATTTGTATTACTGCTTGAAAATGATCAAAAGATGTTTAAAAAACGATTTTGTAACAGGGTTGCAAAACTTGCAAACCTCATATAAAATTAATAGAAAGTAAACCACCTCATATAATATTTACTTTGACCTGACCAAGTTAACAATCAGCATTTTCGTAAGGTCACATGCCATCTATACCTCAAAAAAACAAAAAAAACAGTTGATTTTTAGGGGTTTCATTTGGAAACTTATTCGTCAAAAGAGCCTTTTGTCAGCTTTTCTCAACCTGAGTCAGAAACAGTGAGCTTTCGCTCAGCCAGAAAGTGTTCATTACCTGAGGAATCCAGTTCACTCAAACACACACACACACACACACACATCAGTCCTGCTTCCTATTGTTTTCCTTTAACTGTCAGCTCAAGCGCTGGTCCAGTGCGCTCCAGTGCACCTACTGAAATCTGCCCCTCGGTCACCCAGCCACACTGACCCGGGATCATGGCCAAGCCACCCTGGCCGTGACTCAGCCGCCGGGAGGCCAGACTTTGGCCTGAAAGAAAGCGAGAAGGAGAGATTATCCTATTCTGGGCCGGTCCGGCAGAGGGTACGGTGGTATTGACCAGGAGGGGCCACCCATGGAGCATCCATTGAGCCATGAGATGGCCTGATATACATGCTTACTGAGCATGGCAGATTCCCTTACTCTCAATGGGATAAACCCACACCGAACAAGCCTCTTTCGGAGAGATTAGGGTGGTAGCTCTTGTCCCCCTTGGTCACCCCTCCCTCGGCCATCCTCTGCCCAGAGACAGAGCTCAAACAGTCTTGACGAGCAGCTCCGGTAAAACAGTTCTTGGTGGTCTGCCAAGACGTTCATTGTCTTTGTCGGGAGAGGTGAGGAGGGAGTTTGGCTGTGAAGTCCTGCATCCTTTGGCTGTTGCGTCGTATTACATTTAGGCTTCTAAATGTTAAAAAATATAAATACGAAATTGTTTAGTCACCAAAATCTGTGTTAAAACAATAATCAATACAATCACTAAGGTATAACGATAGGAATTAAAAAAATGTAAGGTTTTGGTGTATTAAATTATTTGACAGATTTTGAGTTGAAAATGTCCTTTTAAATTTGTTGTAAATTGCCATTTCACTATGTTATGAATTTAGAAGTTGAAATAGTCGTCAGCAATTTCTCTAACAACTTTTCCAATAAGATTTTTAATTCACTAGATGTTGATATTTAATTAAACTATTTGTAATTATTACCATTCAATAAAATACAGCATTTTAGTTTTACTGTTTAGTTTAATAATAATAATAATTTCTTAATTTGTATTTATTAACATTTTAAAACTATTATAAAATGTTGATTTTTAAATATTCTTTTATTGACACATTCTTAATAAAACAACCCTTCACAAGATGAGAAAGACAAAAACACTTACACAAAACTCCTTTTACGTTTTTTGTTGTGAATTTTGCTGCTTCTTTCATCTTTGTGGTGGTTAAATAATGTTTATTCCTCTGAACAAACTGATCTGAAAAAGTATTTATATATTTAAAAAACATTTTTTATATACAAGAGTGTTTGAAATGTAGTCTGATGATTGTTTTCTACTAAGGAGATCAAAATAACTGAGGCAATGACAAATAAAAGGGTTTAAAAACAAATGAAAGAGTGATTGTCGATTCTGAGATAGTTGCATATAACTATCATATGGCCCATAAATCAAAACAAGTGATAAAATATGAATAATTACAGAAAATAACTCAAGCATAAAGGCCGAAAACATCAAATAATAAAAGTCATTATTTAAATCTAAAATAATTGTGATGATCTTAGGCTAGGCTATATATTTTGTGCACGTTTTGCCATTTTACTTTACTTTAAAATATAAAAACAGAAGCATTACATGAACACAAAAGCTAAGATTCCACAATTCATTTTCCTAATACATTTCGAGGCTAAATACTGTTGCATCTTGAGAAATGCCTCAGTTGTTCTCTCAAAACAAATAAATAAAGCAAGCAAAATCATGACCTTAAAAAAAAATGTCATCCCCACCAGATAGCATTATTGAAATTTCAGAACTAAGAAGCCCTTTGACTTGTCTGAAACAGCCTTGAGAGTGAAGGAGAGGGCGGGGGCGGGTCAGCAGGGGAGTGTGTTTGCGTGTGTCTGCGCGCCGGGACGGGGGAGGTTACTCTGTGAACTTGAAGAGCAGTTTGTCATGCTAACCATGCTGGAGCTATTGAATTCACACACAGGGAGCAGAACTTTCACAGGACCTCGTCTTTTTTAATGCAAAACCAGTCAGACCCCGCGCCCCCGGGGTTCATATACATACATGTCTCCGTATAGCCCTCTTCTCAATGCACTTGGGGACACATATTTATGTCAAACTCTACCTGGCTAGTTATAATATGTTTGGATACGCTTTAGTAACTCGTTTTAGTATTTACAAGTGGAGTAGCAGCACTATTGCTAGTTAATGTATAAATTAATTTCCTTTAAATAAGAAAAGGCCGCGTCATATATCGCGATTATTTGTTATTATTCATTATATATCGCGATTATTAAGTGTTTCACATCATTGACCAATCAGAAGTCAGGACCGACAAGAATGTGTTTTATGTTTTAGCTCCTAAATTATAACGATTTAATTATGTAGCCTACTATTGTTTAATCTATTTAATATGAAAGCCTGCAGTTGAACTTGAAAATATCAGATATTTTGGTATTTAAATGCCATGATTACATTTTAGGTTCAGGGAACGTTTTTATTAGCAGCAGTAATTTATAAGTAAACCCCTATTCTTGTTTTTAGCTTTTATTCCAGCCAGTATATTTGTGAATTTATTCTTTCTGTTGCTTGTTAATACATCAAATGGCGTGTTTGAATCAAACAGAGGTGCATTTTTCTGGAGTCTTGTAGTCTGTAATGCTGAAATTGTAGAGGAAGGGTCACTCTATTAGGAGCTTCAATTATGTGTCATTTATTGTTAAATCATAAGGGGGAGTCTAATAAGAGAATGCAGACCACCAACATTTGGAACAATGGTACGGAGAGCGCATCTGATTGGCTGAGAGGAAAGCCAGGCTGCACTCTATATTCTATTGGAAGAACCAATCACGGTTCATGCTTTGACCCTAAACGCTTTTACTGCACCACCCGCTAAGTAGCAAAATGCTCTTTCATATCAAATTAACAAGACTGTCGAAACGCGGGAAAGGCGAAAACAGGGGTAGATGAAGGTTAGCGGCTAAGTGTGAAATTAATTTTGAGATTCAGAAGAAGTGAAATGAGATTTTTCCCGCTGAAAATGACATTTGTTTTGTGTATGTTTTTGATTTTTCGTTTTTTTTTTTCCTGCCTTTTTTTTACAAGGCTATTCATGCCTTTCCATAATGTCGTGCGGGGCATTTTAATGTGGCGACAATTTATGGAAGGTTCTAGTGAGTGGATGCTTGTGGAGCTGCCAAAACTGCCATAATGGGCCGTCGCTCACAGTGCCGCATTTGTTTTAACCAGGAAGCCGTAAAGTGTGTTTTTTGACCGTTTTCTCTCTTTGTGCTTTCCTGAAGCTCAGCGTGACTTCTAAACGTCTCTCAGATTTTCCTTATTCAAACCTTCTGTAAATTATTCATGCGTCATTTAAATACATGCAAATCAGATTTCACCCCTCCCCGGTTCCCGGTCTGTGTTCTGTGGAAACGGCGGGACTGGCAAGAAAACAAGCAGCTTGGAAGTTCAGGACAGAAGTTTCTCATCTCCAGCTTCCACCCACTGAGCTGATTAATTAACAGGCCTCGGGAGAAGGTGATGTGGCACTATCACTCACAACTGAGGGGCACGAATAATTCAAGATAAACTTTACGATTCAACACACAATCTCACGATATCTGGAGGTGGCAGAATGTTAAAGAATAATAATAAATATTTTGGAGATTTTTTTTATTCTCTTTTTATAAATTTTGCTTTAATAAAATGATATTAATATTTTTAGGAAAACAATTAAAAAATATATATATTATTTTGATCTGATAAAAAAAAATTATAATCACATATTTAATATAAATTTAGATATTATTGTATACCCAATTTATATTTATAAGTAAATAAATGTATTTATATTTATTTATTTTTTGTTTGTGTAGTCAGCCTTGAAATCAAAAATCATCCTGATTTTATTTAGCCTAACATACATTGACCCTACAACAAACTTGAATGTTGAATACCAAACTCTATTATATAAACACACCGCTGGAATTTGTTACAATGTATTTCAGTTAAAAGGCACATACATTGTTCTGTCAAGGTCAAGTTCAGGCCAGAATAAAATCAGGGTTTTGACAACCCTTTAAATTACTTTATTATACTGCCACCTAGTGGCAATGGCTAAACTGATCATATAATGTTTCCTGTGAGTAGTAGAGTAGAGTAGGAATGAAAACGAGGCTTTGAGGGACAATGCGTCCAATGGATTGTACTGTTGTTTAACAACACACATCGAATATTCTGTCTGAAAACAGACTTTCAGAAGACAAGAACTCTATAAACTATTTTGAAAGTTGTGAGTTGTGAAAATTACGTGATCTAGGACTTTTATACTGTACGCCCTACGTGAAAAAAATACTATAGTAATTTATAGTAAATAATATTGTTTTTGAAGTCAAGTCAAGTCACCTTTATTTATATAGCACTTTTAACAATCTAAATTGTGTCAAAGCAACTGCACAATATCAAAAAAGGAAAATAGTGTGTCAATAATGTAAAATTAAAAGATTAAAAAAAGATTTTCAGTTAAAGGCATTTCATTATTGAATTCAGTGATGTCATCATCCACCTCAGTTCAGTTTAAATAGTGTCTTTGCAATCAGGTCGACGATATCGCAGGAAATGAAGTGTCCCCAACTAAGCAAGCCAGAGGCGACAGCGGCAAGGAACCAAAACTCCATCGGTGACAGAATGGAGAAAAAAAACCTTGGTAGAAACCAGGATCAGTCAGGAAGCCAGTTCTCCTCTGGCCAAACGAACCAGCAGTTCAATTCCAACTGCAGCAAAGTCAGATTGTAAGGGCTCAACTGGTTCCAGTGGTCTTTCCCGGTGGCTGTCTAAGTGGCGGGGTCCTCAGTGGGGATCTCTGGCGCTCATCTCGGTGTCCTGGTCTCCGCTGACGTTCAGGGCTGTAGAGGTCGTCTCTGGGTGCTGATCCACCATCTGATCTGGATACGGACTGGATCTGGTGACTGCAGTAACCATCTGGGCTGGATACGGACTGGATCGGGTGGCTACAGTGACTGGGGATATTTCAGAGTTTTGAGAACGCAGCAGATGTGGAGGACTATAATGTGATAAGAGCTCGCTCAAGTACTGAAGAGCTAAGCCATTCAGGGCTTTATAAGTAATTAACAAGATTTTAAAATCTATACGATGTTTGATGGGGAGCCAATGCAGTGTTGACAGAACCGGGCTAATATGGTTGTACTTCCTGGTTCTAATAAGGACTCTAGCTGCTGCATTTTGGACCAACTGTAATTTGTTGATCAAGCGTGCAGAACAACCACCCAATAAAGCATTACAATAGTCTAACCTTGAGGTCATAAACGCATGAATTAGTATTTCTGCATTTGACGTTGAGAGCATAGGTCGCAATTTAGATATGTTTTTGAGATGGAAAAATGCAGTTTTACAGATGCTAGAAACATGGCTTTCAAATGAAAGATTGCTATCAAACAGCACACCTAGGTTCCTAACTGAGAACGCAGCCGTCAAGTGTTAGATAGTGTTCTAGGTTATTACATGTGGGGTTTTTAGATCTGATAATTAACACCTCTGTTTTTTCAGAATTTAGCTGTAAGAAGTTACTCATCATTGTGATCAATATGATAGCTCTTCATTCACTGCTACGAACTGATGGAGTTCAGATAAGTATGCTAATGCACTTCCACTAATGCCAACAAAGTGTTCTAGTCTATTTAAAAGAATGTTGTGGTCAATAGTGTCGAACGCAGCACTAAGATCCAGTAGAACTAATAAAGAGATACAACCACGATCAGATGATAGAAGCAGGTCATTTGTAACTCTAATGAGAGCAGTCTCAGTACTATGATATGGTCTAAATCCTGACTGGAATTCCTCACAAATACTATTTTTCTCTAAGAAGGAATATAATTACGAGGATACTACCTTTTCTAGTATCTTTGACAGAAAAGGGAGATTTGAGATCGGTCTGTAATTAACTAAATCTTTGGGGTCAAGTTGTGTTTTTTGAACCATACTATAGTAAAGTGTATTATACTGTATATATTATAGTATTTACAACACTTTGTTAATGAATGCTACAGCATACTGTAGTATTAACTAGTGAACTGATAAACTGTAATAAATACTGTAGTATACTTTAGTTTTTACTACTGTAAACTGTAATGTATTGTAATATAATATATCCTATAGTTGTAGAAAAATGTACAGTATTGGGTAAAGTAATTTGTTAGGCTAGCCTATATTACTATAGTTGTTACCACTATAGAATTACCACAAAAAATTAATTCAAGTACACTGTGAAAAAAAAAAAGTTGAGCCAACTTAAAATTTTAATGCCACCAGCTTCAGCAGATTTTTGAGTTCTCTCAACTTGTTTTTGTAGGAGATTCTCAACTTTTTGTTGTATAAACTTAAAACAAGTTGAGAAAACTAAAAAATCTGCTGAAGCTGGTTGCTTTAAAATTTTAAGTTGGCTCAACTTTTTTTTTTTTACAGTGTACTTTACTATAGTATGGTTCAAAAACACTATAGTATTTACTATACATTACTATAGTATTTTTGACTGTAGTCTGTCCCTCACAGCCTCGTTTTCATCCGTGTTAAATTCACTATGGCGTCTAACCTGATTAAGGTTATTAGGCTACTTAACTGTTATATAGTAAGATCTAAGATTTAGTTATAAATTAGATGAACATTTTTACAACTATAATAATTTATTACAGTCTTTGCTGATCAATGTAAGGATAACTTAACCTTTGCTTCCCCCTAGTGGTGTGTAAGAAGAATAAAGTCTTTGATGTGTCTTCAATTTCCCCCTCTACAATTTATGACCAATTAAAGCACATACTATAAATAACTAAAGTAGGAATGGTGGTTGCACATTTTGCTTGTTTCCAATGGCATAATATATCTTACATTACACATTCCCCCCAAAAAAATCTGTTTTTAATTATTAGTAATAATTATTATGAACAGAAATACTGTATTATTTATTTGATTCATATTACAGTAATATAAATGATTGTAAAATAAATATATTTAATTATTTATTACTTCATTGTTTATTAATTGACTTGTTTGACGATTTGTTTCGTTTTATTAAAAGAGTCGTTTAGGCTAATATGTAAATCAAGCATTTAGGCATCCTTTAATAACTACCATCCCATTAAAACCGAACCTTTCAATTGACGTTTAAGATTATTATTATTATTATTAATGGTTTTACCTTTCACTTGAAAACTGCAATTAAGATTTTAACTAATCTCATCTCTCGTGTTACTTATGAAATTGCATGTTTAATCATAGTTACATTTTAATTTGATCTATATAGGCCTATTTATTTCTTAGAATACAGCAACGTTTGTATATTAATCAATATAAAGTGTTGCATATAGTATTGACTTTTCGTGT
Source organism: Barbus barbus (assembly GCF_936440315.1). NCBI lineage: Eukaryota > Metazoa > Chordata > Actinopteri > Cypriniformes > Cyprinidae > Barbus > Barbus barbus. Next base: position 10,671,435 of record NC_136727.1, read on the forward strand.
TTATTAACTGAATTATTGTTAATTAATTTTCTGAAATGTTATTTATATATCTTGCAATGCAACATATAATATATCCATTTATTGACATTAATATATTATAAAAATATGAGGTGTCATACCTCAAAACAACCAACAGATGCCACCAGATATCTAAACAAGCTATTCAAACCTGCTAGATTGACTGCATCATTGATCCTGGTTTGATTTTTATTATAACAATATTACATAATCTTATGTAGGCTGGGGAAATACATTAATTAAACGAGGAAAAATCATTTTGGATGTTGTCCTATTAAACCACATGTAAAAACAGTCTAAGACTTAGTTGAATTCCAAACCACAGCTGAAAGAATGACATGAAAGAGCTTGTAAAAACCCTTCTAAAATTTTCAAATGTATTTTTATACCCTATTTGTACATTTATACGTTTCTATCTTTTAAGTACCTAATACGCATTAAGTTTGCTCCCTATTTCCGTTTGCCGGTGTTCTGCTTCCGGTCTGTCTAAAATCATTTTTGACACATGCACACAGCGAACTTGACGTGTGAGAGTTTAACATGAGCTCAGGATCGACATGTGCTGTATCGGGTTGCCACAACAACTCAAAAAAACGGAAGAGTTTTCAAGAAAGTATCTGTGTAGAACATCAGAAACTCAGGAATGAATGTCCGTGCCCTGCGCCCTATGCCTTACACTGTATGCCGTCGAAAGAGGAGAGGAAACAGGCTTGGCTTGCGGCTTTGAAATTAAAAAATCCTCCGAAGAGAGTTTACGTGTGCTCGTTTCATTTCGTCGATAAAAAGCCCACAGAGCTGCATCCGGATCCCGAGCTCTACCTGGGTCATGACCGCACACTTCAAGGCAGACGGAAACAACTTCAGGAAGCTGACGGACTTGGTATGTTTCTAGAATCCTTTCTACATGACTTATGATGCAAAACATTATTTATAAGACATGAGAGCAACGAGTTGCGTAGTCGACTTGGTTTCTGTTACTTTTCTCAGCGCTGTTCAGGATGGACCAATCACAGTCGTTTGTGATTACAGAAAAAGTTATTAAAATGATTTTCTTGACATTTTTGCAGAAGGCTTACAATATCACTTCAGTTACTGTGTTTAAAAGATGATACTATTTAGTATACACATGTTCCCTATAAGAAGAAAGTTTGATTAAATTTGAATGAAGCGCAATGGAGATTTTATAATTGTGAGCCATAGAGCGCCCCCTGGTGGAATTTAAATTTTGTCCCGCAGTTTTGAAAGCGACATCAATAAAACAAGATAATAATATTTGGCAATTTATAAGATGAAGTCGGGTAAAAATGACCAGTTTATATTGGAGCGTTCTAGAATTTTTGAATTTTTAAATCACTGTACATTACTTTAAAACTTTTCTCACAGCTGTGCTGAAAATGTTGCAGCAGAATTGAGTTTGGTAAGTTGGGTCGAGATGCAAAACGTAAAATGAGTGTCTTGCCATGGTAATTGGTCATTTTAAATGACAATATGTATATTCATACGAAATATTTTATATTTATATATTATTATTTTTTTATAATATTATTATAATATTATAAAAAATATTATCATTTATATGTTTACTATTAAAATGTTGTTGTATGCATTTGTCAATTTGATTTAATTTCTGTATTTTCTTAAATGTGTGTGTATAGAGTATTTACAGAGTGTTAACTTTTAGTTTTAGTTACTTTTTCTTATTTGTAAGTCGCTTTGGATAAAAGCGTCTGCTAAATGACTAAAAGTAAAAGTAAATCAAATATTTTCAAAATGAGTTTTTTTTGGATAATGTAAAATGAATGTAAATTTTCTGCAAATGTTTTTTTTTTTTTTTACTTAAACTTTAAATTAAAATCCATAAAACGAAATTATGGTACAATTGACATTTAAGAGGTATTTTATTAAATGAATGATTTTTATGTGTGTGTGTGTGTGTGTGTGTGTTTTTTAAATAAAAATTTGTATGTAATAATTTATTTAAATATTTCTGCATTTTTCAATTATTTAATTAGTAATTTGGCACTCTTTAATTGAACTAATCCAATTATTTTAATCGCTCTCTTTGATTTTACAATTTTTTAGTCATTAACGTTTTTTTTGTTTTGTAATTTAATAGCCCATGAAATAAATTAACATTTTGTGTTGTCTGACCATTTTATCACAAAAAATAATATTGACTATGGTAACTAATGTATTTAGTCAGAAACTATGGTTACCATAGTAAATATTTGTGAAAAGAAAGCGTTAGGAGGATGCTGTTCATCAAGTGAATCTCCTCTTGATGTGGGCCAGTGCGCCAGTGCGCATGCGCGGTTCGGTGACTCGGGTCCATGTGAAGGCAGCGAGGATCTTTATTTGGCCACCGGAGCGGCAGCGGGCAGGGCAGATAGACAGAGAGGGATCCCCGCGATAGTTTTACACCAAAAATACTAGGGTAAATAACAACAACTAGACGCTTGGAGGGCCCTCAGAAGACCACTAAGCGTTTCATCTTCTCAGTAAGTTCCTACAAAGAGAGATTGAGTGATAACTGGACGTTTTCAGAGTGTTTTGACTTCACATTAGCTTTGCTAGCAACTGGACTGTTGAGTTAAACAGGATTTACAAACTTAACCATCCGTTTCATCAAATAAATTTGACAGATTCCATCTAACTCTTTCGATACCGATACAATGCGATGTAATAATTAACTTTAGAGAAGAAACTTGTCAATTGTTTTCAGTTTGAGGGGAAAAAAACTAGTCATTTAGCTCGCCTGCTAATTGGAGTTGATGAGTTAGTGAGCATTAGCTGATGTTAGCCGGGTAAGCTAACTAGTTTTGCTTCCTCAGCACTAAACTCACCAGGCTTTATTTATTTAAGAGTTGGTTTGTTGCCACTGAGCTTTACTAAGCTCAAACTCCTTTTTAAACACAAGAAGTTTGGAAATGTTGGATTTTATCTTTAGATCATCTGACAGGTAGTGTGTTTTATCATCATTGGATTGTATTGGAGTAATGCATAGAAATGTAAACAGTTTCAGGGTTGTGGGTAGTTAAATTGACCCATTTCGTCTTATATTCACCCAAATTCGTGGACACATTTATTTTAACCCTTGAACAGTCCAGTGAAACAAAATTATTTTTTTAAGTTTTATAAATTATGAAAATGTATTTTATACCTGCTCACAATTGTAACTAGTAGGAAACCAGAGTTGAAATTGCTCAGTTGGTCAGTAAGACCCAAGAAAGTTGAAAACAATAAAGCAAAACAAAACAAGTTTTAAGGCAATTTTACTTTCACTTTATTTCATTACATTTAACAATTTTACATTTTAATGTGAATCAATCAATCTTCAAAATGCATCTCTGGGTTTCCCCACTGATTACAGTTGTATGTGTTTACATCATAATAGTGTAATAATAGACGCTTTAAATATTATATGCACCAATTATGGTGGTGGTATCTTTATGACATGTTTTACATTCTTCCTTTTATGGACCTTTGACACGGACATAATTTTTCAGAGAGGACAAACTGGTCATGTGATATTTACACCAGCCATGTAAAAGTGTTGATCTGAAACCAAGACAGTCTGAACTTTCATTTACAGTGAACCCTGGATTTAGACATTTCAATGGGTTTAAAAGGGTTAACGATAAAGAGTTATTCTGCTAATTGTGGTCATAGGTTCCATCCCAGTAACAGTTAAAAATCTGGCATGGTTCTGTTACATTTGTGACTAGTAACATATAAGTCGTCAGTTCAGAGGTTGAGACCAAGAGCAGAGTTCAACGTTTCTCTAGTTTAGGCTAGTTGCCCTGCAGTTAATGCATATAATTGATCCAAAGTGACCGTAAAGACATTTATGATGTTACAAAGGATTTCTATTTCAAATAAATGCTATTTAACAAAGAATCCAGAAGATTTCCTCAAAAACGTTTCTTGAGCAGCAAATCAGCATATTAGAATGATTTCTGAAGGATCACGTAACACGAAAATTCAGATTTGCATCAGAAGAATAAATTGCAGTTTAAAAATATTAAAACGGTTGTTTTAAATTGTAACGATGTTTCACAATATTACTGTATTTTTGATCAAATGAATGCAGCCTTGAGCATAAACAACCACTTCAGTTGCACGAGTAACAAGTATGTTGTGTCGATTACCCAAGTAAGTGCGTAATTGTTTTGTAATTATGTTCTGTTCTGGTTCGTATTGCTCTAATGTTTGAACCCATTGAACGTCCACAAAGATGAATTTAGCATCTGTGTTGCTTATGAAATGCAAGGCGTTTCAATTCTGAGACTTTGGACTTAGTGTAAAATTGTAACTGACCGTCCACTGTTTGTCAGCTTTGATGATGCATGGTATCAGAAGCCTGCTGAAATACTTGAGCCGTTTCTCATGGTGGAGCAGAGGTGTAGTTCAAGGATGGTCTGCATGGGTGTGGTGGTGGTGGCTTAAGTTGTTTTGTCTGAAGGATGACTTTAGTGGCTTTTTGTAAATATATTGGGTGGGACCAACTTGGTGTCACGAGAAACCACCAAGTATAATCATAGTACATAATAAAACGCTTGCAAATGCTTGGATTTTGGTCCTACAAGCAAGAATATCCCAATATGTCATGTCAGTATGTGCCGGGTGTTGTCGAATCCTGGCGTACCATGTTGAGTGTCTATTAGGCAACCAGCTAAGCCACTTGGCACCTCTCAAGTGAGTCGTAACGGGCTTGTCTCTCCGAATCTCATGCCATGCCAAGGACAAGCCTGAAGACCAGCTGTGTTCTCCATAAGAGATTTGTTGAACAATAATAGTTTTGTAGCTAAGTATATTTAGCAGAAATGAGGGATAGGATTTTTAGAGATCTGTTCATCTGCACCTGAGAAACACACCAGAGCTGCTGTATTTGAGATGGTGGCCGGTGGTAAACAGGAAGGGCTGGAGACTGACACATGGCCACTGCAATCTAGCGAGATCTTTTTACTGTTCGATCTCAACTTCCTGATAACGTCAGATGAGGAAAGTCAGGGGAAGAATGCTGGAGACATATGGCTAGGCGTGTAAAATGAAGGGCACAGTGTTGGTTTTTTATTATTTTTTAAAAATTATTTTGAAAGACGCTTCTGTATTGGCTATAGACCAAAAGTACATGCCATTGTATTAGAGTACGAGCGTTTCACTTTCAGCTGACTGTCATTATCAGTAAGGTGTGGTTTTGTGTAGGGGTATCCTGCCAGATAATAAAATACTTATTGGTTTTCCTGGCTTCATAACTTAAAATGCTCCTATTATGGGTTATGAAAAGTTCATATTTTGGTTTTGGGAGTCCCTAACAACAGGCTGACATGCATGCAAGGTCAAAAAACACTTTCATTGTCTCATAATATGCATTTATTTTTTACCTTATTTGCTCAACGACTCCCAAACGATTCGTTCAACAATTAATTTTTCCAAACCCCTCCTTTGCGTGACGCTAATCTGTGGTGATTGGTCTCATTTTCATTTGATCTTGCCTGTAATGCCTCATAAAGCAGCGTTTGTGAACACAGTGCTGCTTTGTGTACAGCGTGACTGTGGAAAACGCTATATTTACCACTCCAAAAGCCTCACCTAGTGGCAAAAAATGACACTAAAAATGACTCGTTTCAATGATTCAGAGTTGACACTTTCTTTTGAGAGACAGTAACTTTATACACAGTGCACTTTCAGATTTAAAACTTTGAAGGATGTTTTCATTCACTTAGAGCTGCTGTTACACACTGCATGAAAGGTAACTTTCAAAAATGCATAAAAGGGGCACTTTAAATACTTATGAAATAGTAAATAGATCTGAATAGATTGTTTTGGTAATGTAGAAATTTAAAGTTTTGAATAGGCATAGTTTTGGATATGTAATATAATATTTAAATAATCTTATAAGTCCATATTTTGTTGTTGGGTTAGTGTGATTTATGCATTTTTAATCATTATTTGGAATAATTTATAATCATAATTTCCTGAAGCTCAATGTCTAAGCTTAATTTGTAGAATTTTTAACAATGTATTGGCTAAACATCTTCATTATGTTGCATTGTATATTATATTAAGCTCTAATTGTAATGTAATATACAATATACTGTTGTGTAATTCAAGGTGATGTGTAATTATTTCCATGTTATGGTGGGGGTTACTGACCAGTGACAGCGGTTTGGTCATGCAGAAATTAGGTTACCTTTAAAAAGAAAAGTTGAAAAAATCAATTTCTAAAACATCCTTCATTTAGTAGATTTAAAGGAATGGTTTACTCAAAAATTGTCAAATGTCAAATTGTCGTCTAAACCTGCATGAGTTTCTTTCTTCTGTTGAAAACAAAGATATTTAAAGAATGTTGGTTACCAAATAGTTAATTGTAGCCATTGACTTAGTATGAAAAAAAAAAGTTTTGTATGAACTATTCTTTAAATAGCAAAGACTAGTTAAAATTTTGTAACATTTAAACAATTTTTAAAACAAACTTTAATTCCCGACATGTAAGTGTAAATAGAAATATGAAGAAATTAAGTTTTTTCTCATTCTGTTCATGTAGTTTTATTATAGGCAAGATAAGTAGTAGTACGTGTGATACTAGTAAAACACTGGGACTATAAAATAAGGCCCCTCAATTTAAGTTCTTGAAGTTTAATTTGTAATTATGATAGGAGAAAAATGAAGTTATCTTGCGTAATAAACTGCATATTTATGCTTCAGTATCGTTGTTTTTTTTTACCATTACATTGAGTTATGTAGGAAGGTGGCTTGTGACGAACCAAGAAGCTAATTCTGTGCTTTTCTAGAGTTCCAGCAGTATTTTCCGCTGTGTGTCAAAGCTGGACTTTGCTGACGCGGCAACTCTGAAACTCTGTGTGCCGTAGTGACACGAATACACCGTTAAGGTATTCATCCAGGAGCAAAGACTTATGGGTCCTCGCACATCTCGGACACATTGGGGCTTATTTGTTTTTCCTGTATGTGCATTTTGCTCCAGTATAGAAGAAATATCTCTAACGATTGTGGTCCTAGATATGGCTCGGGTCTGTCTTTCAAAGTAAGTCTGGGTCTTATCGTCCGCCTTGTGCAAATATTAAATCTGACTGCTTGGAAAACTAATAGCACACCTCTCTTCAACAAGCCACGTGATTTGTGGTGCTGTACAATGATCGCCACAAATTAGTAAATTAATATGCTGTTGCGAAGTACAGAATCATGTCTGAGCGAATACGCTTCAGTATTTGATTAAAATGGCATGCAGAATCAGACAGATCCACTTGTTTCCCCCATTAGTTCTTGTAGATCTGGCTCTCGGGCCGACAGACCAGAGAGATTAACTGCAGAATCCGGCTGCCATTCAAAATAAGTGCTTCAATCTAAATTAAGTCCTCAGCCGATTAGTTAAGTTTGACAACGGGATTATGAAGGTGAACTGTCCGTATGCATTTGTTCATGCATACTGAATTTGTATCGATTGAATACCTCTTATAGACCTTAGATTGTTTGAATGGCTCTTGTTGGGTAGTTAAATGGTCAGGCATGTGATCTTTACAGCTTTTCCTAGAAGGTTTTACTATGTTTTAGCAAGCTAATTAAACCACGCAAAAATAATTAGGCTGCTTTGCATTCATTCAATGAAATCAAAATTAAAACTATTTACTTTGTTAGTGCACATTCCTAGTCTTGTGATAAACAATCCATGCAAGTTATAAAAAAAACTGTTTTGGTAATCTTTGCTTCCATTCTGAAATTGCATTTCTTATCTGATAATGTCAATTTTACAGTTTGGGCGGAGAATCATTAACCACTCCCCTCCAACCGATAGTTTACAGCGAGCGACCCTGTCCTCTATTTAATATTCCATTTCAGTTGGAAATACGTCACAACACCGAAGTAAAGTAGGTAGCGACTTTTGGTTCACATGGACTTTAAAGACGCAACTTTTTAAGGGGGATTTTTAGCATGCTAATTAAGGGGGCGTTTACACGACAATGCTTTCTATTAAAAACAGAAAACATTTTATGCGTTTTGGCTGTGCATTTACAAGACAATGGTGTTTTGGGTGCCTGAAAATGCACAATTTTGAAAACGTATTTGAAAGTGCAAGTTTTTAAAAAAATTGTCTCTGTAAACTGCAAAATAAAAAAAAAAAATGTAATGCTAATGCATATTACATATTTAGTCTATAGGTATGTGCACGGCCGCGTAGTGTTTCTATACAAAGTGGCATCACCAAATAACTGGCCTGGCTTGCAGAATACACCGTTTTAAGTCATTTGCGTTAGGCTTGCTGCGATAGACGTGTTGGCGGTGATACCGGTGTTATGCGGCAACACCGGTTACGTCACCTCACCGTCATTTTGAATTTTTTTTAATAGTAATAAAATTTATTTAGTTCAGTTTACAGAACATACACAACAATTAAAACTGAACGCGGCTGCTCAATGCAGCACCGAACGAACGACAGTCGCGCATCACAGATCAGATTTGATTTATCACCTGAGGAGAGTGAGTTGAGCTGACTGACAAGAAGAGTGAGATGAGACAGACAAGACGATGGCAGAAGTTTTTTTCTTTTTTTTTTAACATTCGTTTAATTTATTTGGTTCCACGGTATTTGCTGTTTTTTATTTTATTGAAACTGTAATTTTTTTTCCCATTATTTTACATCAAGGTGTATGCAGCCCGTGCCTCTGTTAATAAACTAATAAACGTTCTACGTTTATAATTAGGCTATTTGTTCCTCAGTCTTTACTGATTTTCAGTTTTGTATAGGGCTACCTATTTAAAATTTGTAAGTTATTTATTTTATATTAGGCATATAGCATAGTATGCCTAACGTGGGCGATTAAATTCGATTAACAAATCGAATTTTATTCGATTTGTTAATAAAAGTTATAGGCTATATTCAACAACAAAATACAACATAGGACATATTGATGCCGAATTGCTGCCAATTTAAAAGTGAAAGTAAAATGTGCACGGAGCTTTTACAAGCTATTTATAACCGAAGGAAAACTTAAACGACCCCCCCCCACCATGGTGATAATGAATCTGTGTGAATGGGGATAGTTTTGTGTTGTCGTCTTTATGCAAATATTTTCAAAACACAAAAAAGCTTAAATTTTTTTGTTGTCATGTAAACACCCTATTGGTGTGTGCACACAAAAAGCTAATTGAATTATTTGTGTGAGTAAATTGCATGCATGCAAAACCGCAAATTTTCATTTATCGTCTCAATCACGTCTTCTGCGCAAGTTACAGAAATTTCAACTAGAATGGAAAATTCGCATGACACGTTGTCACAAAAGAGAGAAACGTGACTTCTGAAATGGTTTTAGCATGCTAATTGACCCACAGCCCTAAAAATAAAAAAATACAAGTTGACCTCACTAATCAACAAGTTGTATGTGGTGACTGTCTCTAGTAATTACTGTAAAAGAAACGCTCTTTGGTGTTGCCCCAGAGCTGGTTATTCTTATCTACCAATTTGACTATAACTAATCTGAAAGCCAGTGTAGTATGTGTGTGCGTCAGTGTACATTTGCACTCTAGTCTGTTTGAGATCACAGTGGAGGATGGGTAGATGCGCGTGTATGCGTGCGTGCGTGTGTGTGTGTGTATGTGTGTGTGTGTGGAGAGGGGGTGGCTGCTCGCGACTGTTCTTACAGCACAAGTTATTCTTTGTGCCCACGTGAAAAGCAATCGGCTGTACTTTCTGTATCGTCCTGTTGCTAGGGGGCACACCAGGTGGATCTTCTGGCAGATTCAGGGTTAACGACGTCCATTTTGTTAGGTAACACCCTCGTGGCCTGATCTGTCTGTTGTGTTAAAATGGCAGGGCTTAACCCTTGAGATGCAGGACTGGAGCCTGCAGGGGCACCTTTGACTCAACCCTCTTGGCAGCTACTTCGTCATTGTTGGATGACAAGACGTGCTAGTTGTGAAAGATCCAGAGGAACATCTGTAGCACGTTAGACTCTGCAAACTTACCTGGAACTTTGTTTTTCAGTGCTTATCATCTGATTGGTTTCAGAAATGTGTTGGTGACGCAATCAGGAAGTCCTTCTGGACTGGACAAGCTCGGTTAAAATGACTCTACTGTCCTTCTCAGGAAACACTTAGACAACAGTCCAATGCAGTTTGACCTGTGTCTCGGTTCTCATCTCTGTTTGAGGTGACTTGTGTGAAATTAGTGGTTTTTGCTGACCTGAGTTATTGATATTACTTATACTTGGAGTTAAGGGCTTTTCAAAACCCCTACCTCAAAGTGTTAAACTTTGAATTATAACTCGTCCAGCAGAAAGTCATATACTTGGGTTCTTTTTTTACTTGGGCCTGTAAGTAACCACTTCGCAATGCATTGCAGCCGCTAGCATCATGGCGGTGATTTTGACACGTATAGGCACCAGATGTTAAGGGTTAGCAACAAATGGATTTGAATTTTTTGTTTTGTTTTTTTGCAAAGTTTGCAATAAACTGAGTAAACATTTAAGTCAATTCATTCAATTCAATTTGATGTTCAATTAAAAGTAATTTCATTAGGATTCAATAATGCTTTAAAGGATTCAATCAGGCTTTTTCTTGCTCAGTTGCTCGGCAACTTTTGACAACATTTTTAATGTCCCCCCAAACATTAAAAAGTACATTTTATAGAATTTATTAAACTTAAATTTCTAATTTTGTTGCCTATTTACAAAAAAATCCCATTTTAAATTTTTATATTATTATTATTCTAACAAAAATGTAAAATTTTATATGCATTTATATATTTTATATGTACGTCTATAATAAATAAATACACACACAATTTATAATTAAATTAAATTATAACTTAATAATTAAAATTTAAATGTTATACATGCACGCACATTTTTAATTGTTTTTTCTTTTAAAATGAAAATATGAATTTAATTAAATCTTTTCTTTAATGTAGAATTGTTTTACATTTTAAACTATATATTTTATAAATGTTGTTTGTTTTTACATATTTTTGTTAATTAAATTATTTTTTTCTTTACAAAGAAAATATATTTTTGGTTTAAATATAATTTTATATTTTTTCATTTGTAAAAAAAACAGTCCCATTTTAAATTTATAATTTTTTATTTATAAAAATTGTATCACACATTCCTGTTCAAACAAAATTTCCAATAATAGCTCAAAATTGTGGTTATTGTATTTAGACTGAAAACTTTAAACCATACATTTATACACAATTTTTCTTGAAATGAATAGCATACATTGGAAAAACATTACTGATTGGTTAATAATTTGCAACCCATTCTTATTGGTGCTATTACAATTCATTATTGCCATTTCTTCTCTTCAAATCTCATTTGTTGATCTGCTACATAATGTTACCTAACGGACAAGTTTAAAAAAAGTCCATAAGCAGAACTTGAAAATCAGATGTTCAGGTTTGCACTCAGTCAAGTGACTATCCCGTCTGTCCCGGGCCAGCGGGTCGTCCTTATTGTTGAGCAGCTGAATGTACTGATCCAGTTTGGGTTGTATTGCCACCATGCTGTGTTGTTGTACAGCTCTAGCGATGCCTCCTATTGTCTTGCTCAATCTGAGCCCTAAGGGCAGTCATTACATCAGACGACTCTTCTTCATCAGGCCCTGTGAGGATAGTCACCGCACTCCCAGCTCGCCACGGCGTGGCATGAACAGACATGTTTTTCACACAGCTGAGACAATCCAATACACCGCGTCTGTTAGCGCTTTAACGCATGCAGACGTCACCGAGATTTGAGTATTTTCGTAGTGGAATTGTTAGTAAACAAACAAATGTGCGACCTCTATGTTGCATGTGGTTTAAATGACATCACAATCTTAATCTGATTAGCAAAACCCAAACGCTGATGTAAATAATCCTCTGCAATATGTTTGTTATTCAAATATTAATCTTCTTGTTTTGCGTTACTCTGTGGTCCGTTTGAAGCTTTGAAATTGATATGAAAGTGTAGAAACAAGTTGATTCCTTTAAAAAGGGTTTGGGTTCATCGTATCACACACTGTTGAGGCATGAGTGGTGCACAGATCTTATGCTGTCCACTTCCCATGAGGCTTTGCAAGCCACGTGTCTTGCAGACAAGCATCCATTTCCTAACCAGAACAAGTGGCTTGTGTATGACTTAACTAGTCACTCAGTGTGAAAACATGGCAGTCCTGTTCTTAGTATGACATTAGCTGGTGATGCATTTCTTAGTTGGAGATGATTTGTGATAACTGAGTGTTAAATGTTGTTTATTATCATCAAGTACAGCGAAGACTCCTTTAAGATAATGACTTTCTGGTCGATGGAGATGTGGCTGACTGCATTTCTAACTGTCAGTATACATTGGTTTGGTGACCTACTTTCAAAAGCCCTGTCCAGTCAGTGTTCCTGTACATGGAGAATTATATCTCACCCCACTACAAGATGTCCAGAAGTTGATGTGAACATTAGAATTGTTTAGCCAACTATCTAGATAGCACAATTTAGATGTGATTTGTTTTAGAGGTGTGAATCGTTCAGATGACAGGAATTTGATTCAGAAGCTAACTGTGAATGATTAATTTTGATTTGACTAAAGGATAGTTCAGCTAAAAGTAAAAATTGTAATAATTTACTCAGTCCTAAGAGTTTTTTTATAAAGGTGAATGAGTTTTTTTCTTCAGTTGGACACAAAAGATATTTTCAAGAATGTTGGCAACCAAACAGTTGCTGGTACCTATTGACTTCCATAGTATTTTATTTAGGGGTGCTCCGATCAGGATTTTTGAGGTCGATCGCCAGTCACAGAAAGCAGTATCTGTCCATACGATCACCGATACCGATCATTTAAAGGCTTCTTTTTTATCATGTAGAATTACTGTGATTCTCCAATCAGGATTTTTAGACATTTATTTAGACATTTATTATTTTGAAAATGAATTCCCCTCTTAGGTGACTTGTGAGGGGGGATTTTATAATTTGAAGGGGTGGAGCCCCTTTTTTTCAAACATTTAAAAATATATATTTCTCACCTAATTGTTTGATCATGCACTGCATTTTTGTTTTGACGTGAAATTGTTACACAATATAGCCTACACACAGCACAAGCTTGATTTCATGAGCTGTAAGTGAGGTGGCCTTTTACACCAGGTTCACACTAGGGATGTGCGCTACGACTAATTTGACTGTCGTTTAAACTGAAGTTTTGTATCCGACTTGTCGACTAGTCTAAAAGCTAGAAATCACCCAAAAATGGCAAAAGAAAAAACTGTGCGTGTGTCTATATAACGGTATATATTTTTTCCATATCGCCTACCCCTACCCAACATAAACCAGTGCATAGCTTATTTATTCAGATCGGCTGGAGCAGTGCAGAAATGGAAAATCAATCAATAGACTGACAGAATTCTTCATTTTCATATAAAATTAGCCAACATATTAAAACGCATATAAAAACAAAAGTCAAAAACAATAGGAATGTTTATCAAGGAATAGCATTAAAACTGTACTTCATGTTGACTATATTGTCTAACAACAAAACCATGCTCGTTTTACTTAGACCATGCGCATTTGTTCAGTGAATTTAACATGTTAACGTGGTCTTGCGAAAAACAGGACTAGAGGAGATTTTGCACTTGAAAAAAAAAAAGAGCTCGGCAGGAACTGAAGTCACAGGCACGCAGAGAGATAACTACAAACAAGTAGACAGTTTCGAAAAGAGCCTGGAAATCCCACACCACCACCGAAGTGGGTCTTTGTGTAGAGGAATAGACGGCGCGGATGGGATCGCGGACCGCAGCGACGGGTTGTAGTGTGTGACATGATTGACATTTACTGGCTTTGGCTAGCCTCCAATCTAACGCATACATGCCTGTATTGAATATGATTACGCATCGCTCCAGTAGAGTTATTGTAAGCCAATCTGACATTACACAGTTTACACACAACTTTTCCATTTCCTTCTAATTAAAAAAAAGAATCCCACTCTTTGCTGGTTCTTCACGTGGTTATTTTGAGCTCGCTGCAACTGACATGAAGAAAACGCATGCGAGGTCTGAGGTAAAAATGTAGTTTCCATCCAGATACGCTTTTAAAAAATGTATGCATTTAAATATTTTGAGATATATTCTTTCAAAAGTTTTATTTTAACTTATTTAAAATGTTTTAAATGCTATGTTAAAATTATGGTAATTTGAATGATAAAATCATGGGGGGTTTTTTTCTTGTGTAATTGACAAGTGTTTTCAGTGTTTAATTCAGCGCGTGCAGCGGAAACGATCTCTGCACTTCTGCAGACACACCACTCCTGGAGCGCACTGCTGGACCGCAACCGCGTACTGTACACGCGATCCGTTAACATGAGCGCGGAAGAAGTACGCACTGCAAACGGAGTAATGTGAACCTGGCGTTATGTATGTGTGTTGCGAGTGTGCATGAGCGCAGTCTCTGGGAGAGCGCACGAGCCCTGAATGGTTTAAACTGTCTAGAATTAAAAAGAAATGCAATTTATAAACTTTAGTGATGATGCGACACAGCCTCTATCGTGCAAGTGACAATTCCTGTCAACTGTGCAGTTCGCTTATAGTGCAGACGCGATGATTTGAAGCCATTTGTGCATTTTTTTTTGAGGGGGAGAGAGAGAAAGAGAGCGTGCGCGGTGATTCACTCACGCTGTTTGTGAAATTATGTCTCTCAAAGTTTTCAAATTACTTCTAAGTTATTTAATGAAGAAATATGAATTGTACCTCCCCTTCAGCATTATAATTATTTTTGGTAGTAAGCTCTCCCGGCAGACGCGTCATCAGCTTGAGATCAGCCTTTTTAAGAGACCGCCGATCAAACATCCCAATTATCGGCCGATAGTGATCGGTAGCCGATCAATCGAAGCACCCCTAATTTTATTTGTTCCCATTTTGGTGAACTGTCCCTCTAAGGCTGTTACATTTGATTCAGTATTTTTTAAATGCTTTAATAGGATACTTTCACTAGTGTATCTTTCAAACTACTTTCTGACTGTTCATTCAACCAAAAAACAGTTACTTCAAAAATAAGTATATCAATTACCCCCTTTCAGAGCCAGTGCTATAGCCGGTTCTTAGTTGGTTTGACTGGCGAGCGCTTTAAGAACCGGTTGCTTTTCCACAGGCTAGAGAGCCAATACAGAGCCAGGTCTTGCGTCACAATACGTTTCATGTTTCGGTTCACTAGCGCAGCACAACAGGCTTGTTCGAGGTGCATCAGCACCACGCAGACCGATCGGCACACAACACACTAAAGCACCGCGAGAGCGATCCAAAAGCATAAAGAGTAGGGATGCATCGATCCGAGACTCGGTATCGGCTCCGATACAGTCATTTTCTGTGGATCGGGTATCGGTCAAACGAGACCGATCCAAATCCGATATTGTGCGTATACTGTTGTGTTATTGTTGACCCCCACGAAAGGCACAAAAACATTATGCACTATATTTCAAGTGTTCTGAAGCTGTTCCATAGTTTAATCTGAGGTGCAGATGAATATTTAAGTCTTTAAATTCAAGTTCAGGTCAACTGTCCTCTCCGCCACGGCTGTCTGTCATCCTCCATTCAGCAATCAAACTGTGTCGTGTTCGGTTACTACAGTCAAACTCTCTTCAAGAGCGCACAGTTACTGAGGTTTAAAACTGTTAAAAGACACCTACATCGGCATCCAAACACGGCGAATCAAACGTGTTCGCGTTTAGCTGCTATTTCAAATATGGCGGTCCAAAGTTTCTGTTCGTCTTGTTGGTCACGGTAACCCCGCCCCCAGCCCTTGACGCAAGCTGTTCTTCCTTCTAGCCCAGCAATGTTTTGGTGCTACTTACGAACCGCCTTTTCTGGTTCGGAGCTGGTGCTTTGGGTGTCGAAAAACAAAGAACCGGTTTGAAACTAGGCTCTGGCTCCGAACCAGCACTGGAACTGCCTTGGTGGAAAAGGGCTAAATGATAAAATGTAGTCAGCAGTCTTCAGAAATCATTCTAATTTGATGATTTGGTGTTCAAGTAAAAATCTTTTTATCAATGTTAAAAATAGTTGTTCTGCTGAATATTTGTGTGGAAACCATGATACCTTTTTTTTTTTTTTTCAGGGTTCTGATGATCAGAAAGTTCAAAAGAACAGCATTTATTAAAAATAGAAGTCTTTTGTAACCGAAATGTCTTTACTGTCACTTTTGATCAATTTAATGTAGTATCCAAGCTGAATAAAACTATCAATTGTCATAATGATTTTTTGCACACCAAGTCACCAATTAAACAATGATATCAATACAGTTGCTTGGAGAAAATACAGGTGACCTTTTTAGTGCAATTAAAACGTTTTAAGTGGCTGTTTATTCAAGTTTTACTCGAGAACACCATGGTATTGTGAGTAAATGTTATTTACTCGTGTGATCAATCATTTTTACTACAGATTTATTATGATTTAATTTAAGATTATTAAAAAATTATTGGTAACACGTTTAGTAACTTTGCAACTGCATGTCAACTAGCAGTCATTAGAGTATTAGTAGACTGTCTGGTTATTATCAGCTAACACTTTATTTTGATGGGTCTACAACATACTGACTGAGAAAAACGTATTCCAGTAATCTTTGTTTTATTTACAACTTTGAAAAACTTAGATTTGATGCTCTTCAGAATCCTGGAAATATTGGAAACTGTGGTTTCCAGATTTGGTAGAGCCTTAAATTCAAAATTTCCATGATTTATATATGTTTCTACAGTAAAATATTTCATTACCTTTAAGTTGTGAATGCAATCTCTAAAAATCCTTATCTGAGTATCACAAACTAAAAGGAAAGTGGATTAAACGGTGAATCACATGGATCAAAAGACACTGAAACTTTCTCTTCAGAATCGAGGTTCTCAAATCCTGCAATTTGCATAAGCCTTTTTGGATCTGCATGATCATATGCGCTACTATTGTCTAGTCATTTGGTTTATTGACTACCTTTTATTGTTGAGATCGCTGTGGCGGTTGTTATTTTGCAAGCAACAAAGGGGCGGACACTTCCTCCTCATCTCTGAAAGACTTGGAATGCATGTGTTTTGGAATGCGTATAGCCCTTCCCCCCACTGGCAAAACTCCTGTGTCTGTGTGGCCGCATTCGCTGCCAGTCAGTCTCTCAAGGGGTTAAAAACCTGCTTCAGTCTGTTGGCTGCGTCCACCGACCGGTTCAAACTGGTTTTCAGGGGAAATGCTTTATGTGTCCCATGGAATCTTGGGAAGGGTCATGTGGAGCCCCAGTGATGTCATGGCAGTTGAGAGCAGGCCTGGGTGTTGAGTCAGCTGTCTTGCTATCAGATGGCTGATATCATATGTAAGACAGGTAGGTCGGCACGTCTTGAATGTGCCTTGATGTATCCAAATGATGGATCTGCTTCCTGTAAGTGGCTGTTGGGGTTTGCATGCATGTTTTAAAGCTCACAGCCTGGCACAGTTCAGGCTTCTTGATTGTCTTTCCTGTTTGTGAGCTTTGCTTCTGTGGATTGTCTCTTATGAAATGTCAATCTGTGGCTTTAAATGTATCTTTCCTGTACAGGTGCATTCATCAAATACCTGTAGTTCTCAACCAGTGGGTCGTGACCCAAAAAAGGGGCACAGATCTGATCTGAAAGTACTGCAAGTGGAGTGAAACAGCTGGAGTTCTGTTATCACTAGAATATTGCACCGCTGGAAAAAGCTCTCAGCCAATCAGATTCGAGAACCAGAAAGAACTGTTATATATATGGCTATCTGCCTGAATATGCCTGACTCAGTGATATTGTTTTACAGGTGAGATGTCAGAAGACGCAGTGCGTCAGACGCGTAGTCAAAAGCGGGCGCTGGAGCGAGATGCCCCTGCTTCCGAGGCCGACTTGAAGAGGGTCAAGCTGGAGAGAGGAGAGCTTGGAGCTGTAGATGGACTGAAGACCAGAAGCGAACAGGCCAACAAGGTGGCTAACGTCCTGCAGGCCGGGGAGGTGAAGGCCACCATCAAGGTGGAAGTGCAGACCAGCGATGAGCCTGTCGACATGAGCACATCTAAGAGGTAGGTCACAGGCTGAACATAAACACATTTTTTTAAAATTTTTATTAAATGACTCAATTGTTGATCTTTGGTAGTAGTGACCTGCGAGCTGGAGAATTAGCGTGATCTTGGTCCTGCCGGTTTGCTTTTGTGTTTGTGTTGAGGGCACTTAACCTCACCTTGCTCCGCAGAGACTTTGTGCTAGTAGCTCGGAAAATAAAGCATCTGCTAAATGCAAAGTCAACAAGGTATCAAGTAGATGCAAAGGAGAAGTGCCTGAGCTCACTGTGGTGGTGCTTTTGCTTTGCTGGTTTTAAAAACTTGAGGCCACGATTAATTACCATGTGTACGGTTCGAGTTTAGCTTGGTGGTTTTAAAGAACAACACTGAAAAATAAAACAATTAATGTATTAAATCAGAAACCATGCAGGAACCAAAGCATGTTATACTAACTTTCAGATGAAGTTTAGTGATGCACAGATAAAGGATGTGTTTGAAGGATGTTTGCATCCACAAAAATCTACATTTAAAACAATTTAACAGTAGGGCTTAATTAAATAACATTAATTCATTAAGTACCATGAACTAAACAGTTTGGCACTGTCTATTAATCTAAATTAGTCATTTTATTTTATTTTTGTGAGTGTGAGAGAAATCTACAATTGCCAAGGCTGCAAATATTTGATAAATACAGTAAGAACAGTGCTATTGTGAAAAATTATTGCAACGGTTTTCTATTTAGATATATTTTAAAATATTATTTTTGAAGACTGGAATTGAGGACCGCAGCTTTAGTGTCACATGATCCTTCAGAAATCATTCTAATATGCTGATTTGTATATCAGTGTAATGCATGTATTATGGATAGCATATGTGTAATCTAAATAAATATATATAATTATTATATTTTAATTGTTTTAGTGTTCATTCATAATGCATGAAATGATGTTATTTTATGCAACTTTAATTTATTAGTATACAGAGTAATTAACTTTGTTAAATTAAGCTATACTGTAAAGTGTTAATATTATCATAATTGCACACAAACCTTTTTTTATTTTCTCTCCGTTCTCCACTATTGCCTCAATAGTAGTAGAAAAAAAACAAAATTAGATGTTTTGTTTATTTTTAATAAAACTTCCCATGGCATTTGTAATTTGGTTGCTAAGGCCTGAGCTGTTCTTAGTGGTTTATTGTCAGGTTGCTGGGGTGTTCTGGGTGGTTGCTTGTCACGTGATTCTTTTAATTTTGATGATTCTTTTTAAATCGATCTTGAAATACAAAAAACATTTTCAAATGGTGGTTATTTACCTTGACACTTAGTCTCAGAATGTTTGTTTGGATGTTAAACTCATTGCATGATAAACAGAAGCCAGTTCCTATTTGTTTGTGAGTACATGATTAATGTAAAAGACAAACAGAAGTCGTGATGAGACAGAGTGGAGCTCATGATAAAGAACAAAGGAGGTGGCCTGATGCCATGCGGGATGGGGGAGGGGCAGAAAGTTGAGTTGAAAGATGTCACACTCTACAAACACGACCGTCATATGCTCAACTTTTCCCAAAGACCAAACTCAAATATGCGCTTGCTCAGCATGCCAGTCTCCCCTCGAGTGGCACTCTGCCCTGCTTGGAAAAAAGAAGAAAGAAGTCCAAAGCGTTTTCCATCGCACCTGAACCCAGCCTGACTTTGCAAAACGAGGCCTATGTCACAAACTGGTTTGAGCCGGCCGTTGCCATGGTTTCCACACTGGCAGGAACAGTTAAAGAAAAGGGAGGGTGTGAGTCATGTGACCAGAGGGAAATTCTTGCATCATGTGATCTTGTTGATGCTGGTTAATACACAGGAAGTGATATAAAGTAAATTCTGATGAAGTTCTGGTTGTGCACGTCATGAGAACCTGCGTTTAGTGGTTAGTGATTCCTGTAAACTTGGGCATGCAGTGTTTCAACGGATGCATTTAATTGGCTGGTTTGCTTTTAAGGAAACTCAAGTGCTGCCCAGGGATATACGTGCTGTTTCTTCCTTCCCATTTACTTGAAAGGGCTGTGCTTCAGAAAATGTACCTCATTTCATATTCTGCTTGAAGTAAAGGATACCATAGTTGTTGGGTAATGAATAATACTTCCAAATGTGCCGTTTTTTTGTATACTACTTGAGGCAATCAGAATTATAAACACTTGGTACAAAGGAACTTCAACCATATCTGGGGACCAGAATGACTTGAAGACTTGGGAATAAACTCTTTAGACTCAGAAACCCTAGCAATGCCCTAACAACAGCCACTTTGCAATGCATGAACAACTGTTTTTGAGCACCCTAGCATCATGTTAGCAACTTTTTGTGCGATTTATTACTTCTTGCAACAATCTGAATTATGATTTTATCTTAAAGGAGGGATGGGCAATATGACCCAAATCTTATGACGATATGAGTGGTTTTATTTCATGATAACAATATATATCACAATATATATCGTTATATAGTTATTTTTGCTTTAAATTAAGCCTTTATTATATAAAAATTGATACCATAGAAACTTCATAATTCTTGTCACCAGTATCAATATCACAAAAAAAAAAAACTAGCCTAAATAAAAACAAAAACAAAAAAAAAACTCTAGCTCACTGAGGACAAGTAAACAGTGATTAAATAAGAATACGAAACTAATTATAAGCAATAGGACAAAAAACTACAGCAGAACAAATATATATGAAATGCTATATACATTGTATAAATTAATATAATGCATAAAATCACTATATTCTTCACTGTGTAAATTAAATGGTTATTTATTTAATTATTATTATTTCTTAAGTTACAAAAGTGATTTAGTCAAGAGCAGTGAGAGATAGACAACAGGAATTATTAGACTGCTGTCACTTTAAGAGCTGCTGGATCCAATAATCTGTTACACATTGAAACACATTGTTACGATTATTGAGAAAATTATTATTTTAATTTTTTTTGATAAAGATAATTAGATGATATTTTGCAGAGTGTTATTGTGCTGATATCTGACTACCGTGGACAGCTGCTGTTTTGATATTCTTCATATTCTGTGTGGTCAGTTCACATAGAATATGAATGATTAATTAATCTTTTCATTTAAGTTTAAATTGATTTTTACCTTTTAATAAAGCAATGGTTTTCTAAAAGTGTACATCTTTTGAGTCAAATTGTTACATTTCATCAGCCAATTAAGATAATACACATTTAGACTGTTACCAAACAAGGGGAAGTCGTGGCCTAATGGTTAGAGAGTCGGACTTGTAATCCAAAGGTTGCGGGTTCGAGTCTCGGGCCGGCAGGGATTGTAGGTGGGGGGAGTGAATGTCCAGTGCTCTCTCCACCCTCAATACCACGACTGAGGTGCCCTTGAGCAAGGCACCGAACCCCCAACTGCTCCCCGGGCGCTGCAGCATAAAATGGCTGCCCACTGCTCCGGGTGTGTGTTTGCGGTGTGTGTGTGTTCACTGCTGTGTGTGTGCACGTTGGATGGGTTAAATGCAGAGCACGAATTCCGAGTATGGGTCACCATACTTGGCTGAATGTCACTTCACTTCACAAATGAAACCAGCATCATCAAAATTAATCTTCGCAGAAGTTGCATCTGAAGTGGCATTTACATGCATTTACACACTATTTAATGCAGCTCAGAGGGACATGGAGTGCTTTAACCAGTTAGAAATGCATATTTGTTTGACATTTTAAACAAAACATTGAATACTTATATTTAAAATGATTTAAAAAATGAAAATAGACTTTAAATGTGATTAAAACCACCACTAGGTGGCAGAAAGTCACTGTTAATAAGTGTGTCATTGCGACTGAACCGAATCATTTAACGGTTGATTCATTCAGGAACGAAGCACTGTCATGTTGCTCAGAGACGCAAAACAGTGCCATAGCTGTTTGGAATTAATTTGGAATTATAAGTCTCTTAAATATTAACTTATTGATTTTATACAACAGTTCAATAAACAATATCACATTTGTAAGCATGCTTATTTTTGAAGAAAAAACGGCATGAAACGTAAATATATAAAATTTCTGCCCCATATCTTGAATTTTTCGATCATTCTTGATGCTTTTTAATAGACTGAATCATGCAGTGAAAGAACACACTCTAAATGCGCACGTGCACTGTTTCACCCGCTTCATCACCACGTAGGCTAATGTAAGCGTGCACTCTGTAGGTCAGCGATCGGCAAGTAAGTTTGGCATCGGGCCAAAAAACAATTTCACCACTAGATGGCAGGCCAGAACATAGTCAAAGGATAATTTAAGATATTAATTGATGAAAAATGCAACCAGAATTGCCTGTGACTGACTGTTACAGTATATTTTGTAACTGGTAGTGAGATGTTACTGTGTAAAATCCTGAGACAGTCATTAACAAATAGCCACATCTGTGTGGCGGTGTCCGATCAGAGTATGTGAGCGGAGTCGAGCGTCAACAATTTCCCCTCGGCGCTCCGAGCATTTAATAATCACTCTGCTCCTGCTCCACTCTGCACTCACTGATATCAGAAACACCTCTCGCGTCTAACGTATTTCAGTATGTTTGAAATATCACCGTTCTATGGAAGCCCGTTTCCGCCACTGAATTAAAAAAAAAAAAGGTTATTGCGACTTTTTATTTCACAATTCTGACTTTTTTTTCCCCACAGAATTGCGAGTTAAAGTCCAGTTTTGAGGTGGGAAAAGACTGATATGTTCTCAGAATTGTGAGTTTATATCTCAGAATTATAACTTTTTAACTTGCAAGTGAGAGTTCTGAGAAAAAAAAGTCAGCTGAAAATATTCAGAAGGAACAAATAAATTCCTTGAGAACTATAACTTCCCGCTCATGTCCACTGCAGTCATCATAGACTTCACATTCTTTCTGATTTGAGCGATCCTTTTCTATCTAGCTAGCTAAATATGTTTAACAAGTGAATTCTTGCTAAATATGCAGTTATATTACAGGTCATTGGCATGACTTACTCGTGGTGGAGCTCTTGGAACGAGTGAAAACCATGCTGCTCCTCGCTCCATTCAAAATCACACCGCTCCGCTCACATACTCTGATTGTGAGTAACTGCTGTCATGAAAGATCTATTTCAGAACCAGCCGCTATCTAAATAATCTGGCTACGGGCGTGGGCCAGATATTATTGCTTTGCGGGACACTTTTGGCCCACGGGCCACCTGTTGCCGACCATTACCGTAGGTGTTTTGTTTGGTTTTTGCAAAATACTTGGTATTGTCAAATTGCACATTGTTAAAACAGCAATTACGATATTATCGCAAACGATATATATCGCACACCCCTATTACATGTTTTCTTTCTCAGCTGTTTGCTTTCATTTTTAAGACCTAAATTACTGCGTTTACAAGGATGCTTGCAAAGACTGGAATTTTGACATACAAGTTTGTGTATTTAACCGTTCAGAATGTGGGCAGCCACGCCATCGTTTTCAAAAATCTGTGTTTTGGTCCGTTTACACTGAAATGCAACCCCAGAGTTTTCAAACCAAGACGGGGTCTGCAGCGTTTTCAAAAGTTTTCGACCTCGAAAACACCAGAGTAGTGTAAACGATGGGCGTAACCGTAGCAAAAGTTATGCATTTTAAAACAAAAAGGCACTAGTGTAAACAGAAACAGTAACACATATAACGAAATTAGTTTTCTTTCACTGCTGATTGCATTTCAACAGCGTAAAATAACTTGTTTTTAAACCACAATGCTTAAAAACCCGCGCAAACGATACGCTTTCGTGGCCACGTAGCATAGTGACGTCATGTGAGTGTAACCACGATAGAGACGATGGTCCAAAATATCTACCGGTTAATCTACTGATATAGCGCCCATCTCTACTTGGATTGAAATAATAAATACTATTGATTTTGGAATAAACTCTTTAGACTTAAACCAGTTTACCTCTTGAAGCAAGCTCGATTACAATTTTTAACTTTACTGGGCGATAAAACTTACAAAAAAAATGTATTGTAAGAATTGTAAGCACTTTAGCCGTTTCTATGGACCAGAGTGACTTTGGACACTTTTTAAACTTGAACCATGTTTATCTACTCAGAAAACCCTAGAAAGCACCTGGCAATGCCTTAACAACAACCTAGAACACCATTGCAGCACATTAACAACTATTTTGTTGTGTCAGCGGGCAAACATGAACTTGCATTGTCTTAAAAAATCTAGCTGCTACACTTGCTCCCAAGAAGCTAATTTCACTATTGATAAGTGTATTGCGATATTGCGTTTAGTATGTGACCCTTATCCTATAAGCAGCAAAAGGCCTCTAGCAGATTTCCCAGTAGCCCTCTCTAACACTCCCCTCATAAACCCACCAGCGGCCGGAGTAGGAGCATGAAAGCGGGTGTCTTCGTTGATATGCGAGCGACCCGTCTGCAGTGAAAGTTGAGGACTGAGTACACACAATAGCCTGGCCGCTAGCCATCCCATCCCCCTCATCCTCCGTCCCTCAGGAGGGGCCGTAGACCCATCTGGGTACAGCACTACTGTCCTTAAGAGACGTCAACACAACACCGCTCTCATATTTCTCTTGTTAGTTGCTGATTTGCATTTGGAGCCGCTTATGTATCTAAAAATGTTGCGTTTTCTTGTTATGAGACCTTCTGATACTACTTGTTTGAAGAGCAACTCCTTTAAGTGTTTGAGTACAAAATGTGCAATCAGCGGTCTTAGGACGACCTCTAGTGGGCAGTGCAGAAGATTCAGCATTAGGTGAGGAGCAATGGGCCATTAGTAGGGGTGGGTGATTACCTCGATTACGATTTTCACTTTTTTTTTTATTTTTGGCCTCATAGTTCATTAAAGGGTTGTAGTGTAAAAATACTCCACTATTAAATGTGGGATATTTTTTTCTAATGAAAGAGTGCATTTCTTTTCTTTTGTGATTTTAAAATAATTGAAGGAAATAAACTATTTATGGTTATTTGTTGAATATTTGAAATCAAAGCTTGCTTGAAATGAAGACGTCTTATGGAGAAAAGTCACATTTCAGTATTATTGTAAAAAGCAAGTTTCCTAAAAAAAGAAAATAACTTTTCAATTTTTGCAACAACAAAAAAAAAAAGAATATTGCCATGTCAAAAGTAGAAAATAACCAGCATCTCTTGCAAACAAAATACATTTTAAATATTGTCATGCAAAAAGAAAATTACTTGTATTTCTTGTAAATTAATATTATTTTAAATAATGTAATGTGAAAAGTAGAAAATAACTTGCATCTCCTGTAAACAAATGTTTTAAATAATGAATGTATGCAAATAGAACACTGCTGATTAAGAGAAAAAGTATGGCACCATCTCATTGATCTTGTCCTGTCACTCTATATGTGTATTTGTGTATTTACTCTAGGTTCTTTTACTGGCCGTTCACACAAAACACGTCTTTGTGTCTAAAACCGCGAGATGCAGTGCAGAATGCCTACTCCGTTGTGTTGTCAACCTGCTACTGGAAACAAAAGCTCGCAATGCTTGCCCCGCCTCCGGGGTCTTATGATTCATCTACTGTTTTGGAACTGACATTGATGATGGGTGTAAAAGTGTAAATTCGTCGTGCAAGACACTGCAAAAGACAACAGTCATATATAGTCTGTATAGCGCCGCCGACGTGGTTGTATGTTTTTAAGGGGAAAGTATTTATAGCATTAAAAAAACAAAATAACCAACATGGAAAATTACATCGGATAGAGGTTCGATTTCTTTGATTAATCGTCCAGCCCTAGCCATTAGTATGTAGTATAAACGGCATATTTTTTTATTTTATTTTTGTTTACGTGTAAACTATACAAGTATATACTATTGTAAATGTTAAACATTTAGCGCTGAACACTTCAATCAGTACAAAATATTGTTGCATGTTTAAATCAGCATGTTTTGTCCTGTAAGTTATGTCTTGGAAAATTCAATAATGAATAAAAAAAAAAGATACATACATGCATACATATACACGCACAACACACACACACACACACACACACACACACACACACACACACACACAGGTACATCTCAAAAAATGAGAATATCATGGAAAAGTTATTTTATTTTTTGTAAGTCAATTAAAAATATATTCTAGATTCATTGCACACAAACTGAAATATTTCAAGTGTTTTTTGTTTGTTTTTTGTTTTTATTCTGATGGTTATGATTTACAGCTTAGGAAAGTTAAAAATTTTAATTTAGCAAATTACCTACCTATTCGGTTATCCAGGTATTTCACTAATACAGAAAAATTCCCATACTGTACCTACAATATACTGCAGAAGTAATATGAGTAATATGCAATTCTTAATATTCGAGCATTTAAAGAGACAGTGTATCTTAATCGATGTGTTTTCAGCAATGTTTCCATTGCTCATGTTTTCTTTTGTGTGTCTTTCAGTGACATAAAAAAAGAGCGACCTCCGACGCCAGATGATGTCATTGTTCTGTCGGACAATGAGCCCTCTAGTCCTTGTATGAATGGAGTCGGCTACAGTTTTAAGAAGACTGATACTGACATGCTAATGGTAATGTGACTTCTCTGGACATTATAGCTACAGATCATTTGCACTTGATATAACAATGCATCAGATCTCCTGTTCACTTATTAACGTGACTGTTCTTGTCCATGTCATGTGCAGAAAAGCAGCCCGGCTGAACGTGAGCGTATCATCAAACAGCTGCAGGAAGAACTACGTCTTCAGGAGGCCAAACTCGTCCTGCTGAAGAAACTCAGACAGAGTCAGACCCAAAAAGACGTTGTGCAAAAGGTAAAAAACGTAACAGTCAGGTTGTCAGATGCAACAATAAAGATGCTTGAAGTTCAATCTGACCTGACACTGACTTCTTCTGTATTGCAGTCAACCAATTCTGTGGCTGCTCCGCCACCTCTCGTCAGGGGCAGCATCTCGTCCACTAAAGGACCCCTACAGGTCAGTGAAAATGTGTCAAACTATGCTAAACATTTCAAACAGTAGTACACTACAATGCACATGACCTAACAATGGTGCACGTTTAAATCAGAATGTGTCCAGTAGTGTGTCGTTATTAGAGATAATAAATAAAGAAACACAATATGATTATAAATTATGCTAATAATAATAAAAAAAAAAGAAAATATATTATTTTGATAGATAGATAGATAGATAGATAGATAGATAGATAGATAGATAGATAGATAGATAGCGAACAAATAAATTTAGCATTTTTAATCCAGTTTTGTGTGACAGCCTGTTATAAGCTAATAAAAAAAAGGTTATTATTATTATGTTTAATAATAATAATAATAATAATAATAATAATAGTAGAAGTAGTAGTAGTACTGGTACTACTACTGCTATTATTATTAGATTAAAATGTATAAAGAGAATATTTTGCATCTTTAATCCAGTTTTGTGTAATAGACTTTGGTCTTATGAACTTATAATTTATTATTATTAGTAGTATTATTATTGGTACTGCTGCTACTACTACTACGAGATAAAATAAATTGGTATTATAAACAAATAAAAACAAATAATGAAGAAATTTAAAATTTGTATCTATTATTATTATTATTATTATTATTATTATTATTATTATAGAAAATAACTAAATTGTTTGCAATTTTAATCTAATTAAAAATGTTGTATAAAACCCTTTAGTAAAATATAAAATCCTTTAGCGTTACATTATTTTATTACTACTATATTATTATTATTACTACTGCTACTATGAGATAAAATAAAGAAAATAATTGGCATTTTCTATTTAGTTTTGTGTGAAAACCCTTGGTAATATAATCAAATAAAAAAATTCAAATTAATAAAAACAATAATAATATTCAGTGTCAGTGCTGTTGAGTCAATTGCATGCTCCTGCAATGGTCTCAACGTGTTTCTAAAAGTTGAACTGTGAAGAGCTATTAAGACTTAAATACATGTTTTGTTTTCAGGTCTCCAACCGAAACTCAGGGACAGTCATTCCTCCTCCTCTGGTTCGAGGTGGAGCGCAGATCTCCAAGCATGGCTCCCATAATACCATAGTCATGCCAACCTTAGTCAGAGGCTCCCAGGTATGCACTACTGTGGCTTGATGACCCGTAACATTTTTTTTACTTTTTATACAAATTGTTTTTCTCTGACGTTTCTGTGTTATAGCCCATTGCTGTGACCCCGCAGCAGATTGCGAACCTACGGCAGCAGCAACAACACTCGGGTTCTGGTCCTCCTCCTCTGCTGCTGGGCGCACGCACCTCCGTACCCACCGTACAGGTGCAGGGCCAGAGGATCATTCAGCAGGGCCTGATCCGTGTAGCTAATGCAAACGTCCTGGTCTCACAGGTCACTGTCATTTACTTGTTATATACCATGTTCTTTATATATATTTTACTTATACTCACCTAAAGGATTATTAGGAACACCTGTTCAATTTCTCATTAATGCAATTATCTAATCAACCAATCACATGGCAGTTGCTTCAATGCATTTAGGGGTGTGGTCCTGGTCAAGACAATCTCCTGAACTCCAAACTGAATGTCAGAATGGGAAAAAAAGGTGATTTAAGCAATTTTGAGCGTGGCATGGTTGTTGGTGCCAGACGGGCCGGTCTGAGTATTTCACAATCTGCTCAGTTACTGGGATTTTCACGCACAACCATTTCTAGGGTTTACAAAGAATGGTGTGAAAAGGGAAAAACATCCAGTATGCGGCAGTCCTGTGGGCGAAAATGCCTTGTTGATGCTAGAGGTCAGAGGAGAATGGGCCGACTGATTCAAGCTGATAGAAGAGCAACTTTGACTGAAATAACCACTCGTTACAACCGAGGTATGCAGCAAAGCATTTGTGAAGCCACAACACGCACAACCTTGAGGCGGATGGGCTACAACAGCAGAAGACCCCACCGGGTACCACTCATCTCCACTACAAATAGGAAAAAGAGGCTACAATTTGCACGAGCTCACCAAAATTGGATGGTTGAAGACTGGAAAAATGTTGCCTGGTCTGATGAGTCTCGATTTCTGTTGAGACATTCAGATGGTAGAGTCAGAATTTGGCGTAAACAGAATGAGAACATGGATCCATCATGCCTTGTTACCACTGTGCAGGCTGGTGGTGGTGGTGTAATGGTGTGGGGGATGTTTTCTTGGCACACTTTAGGCCCCTTAGTGCCAATTGGGCATCGTTTAAATGCCACGGCCTACCTGAGCATTGTTTCTGACCATGTCCATCCCTTTATGACCACCATGTACCCATCCTCTGATGGCTACTTCCAGCAGGATAATGCACCATGTCACAAAGCTCGAATCATTTCAAATTGGTTTTTGAACATGACAATGAGTTCACTTTACTAAAATGGCCCCCACAGTCACCAGATCTCAACCCAATAGAGCATCTTTGGGATGTGGTGGAACGGGAGCTTCGTGCCCTGGATGTGCATCCCACAAATCTCCATCAACTGCAAGATGCTATCCTATCAATATGGGCCAACATTTGTAAAGAATGCTTTCAGCACCTTGTTGAATCAATGCCACGTAGAATTAAGGCAGTTCTGAAGGCGAAAGGGGGTCAAACACAGTATTAGTATGGTGTTCCTAATAATCCTTTAGGTGAGTGTGTGTGTATATGTATATGGGTATATATAAATATACATGCATGCATGCATGCATGCATGCATGCATGCATGCATACACACACACACACACACACACATATATATAGCAATATTAGTTGATGCAGTAAAAGTATTTATAAAGCTGAGTGTTTAAAAATAATATAGTATAAATATAGTATTTAAAACATATATATATATATATATATATATAATAGGATTTTTTTTATAATGTAGTTATACAATTAAAGCTACTGTAACTTTTAAAGTTATAAGTAAACAAATGCATATTAAAATACATTATTGTAAATTGTATAACTTGTTATACATGTCATAATATTTTAAATTGTATTAATAATACTTAATATTTATAAGTAGTTATACACTTTGATATTATTCTATTTATTGTATTAGTTACTTTTTTAATCACTTTATCTTATATTATTAGGTGTGTAAGCTATGAATCAGACAATCTTAAATTGTCAACCCTGTTGCTATCATAACTACCGATTATTAAAATTTTGTTAAATTTTTGTTCTCATTTTGTTAAACAAATCGTGACTCGAATTGTGAGTTGAGTGAATCATTACATCCCTACATATTATCATATTTGTGTTTGTCTTACTGATAAATAGAAGCTGTTATGAACTCACATGATGTTTTTCCTTGTCCAGGCCTCTTCCACTGGTTTGAAGAGCTCTCAGTCTGGTCTGGGCAGCAGCTCCTCTGTCAGCGCCAATGAGTCTCCTGCCAGCCGACATGCTGCCGCCAAGCTTGCGTTACGGAAACAGCTGGAGAAAACCCTTCTTGACATACCGCCACCTAAACCTCCAGCACCAGAGCTCAATTTCCTGCCCTCTGCAGCTAATAATGAATTCATTTACCTGGTGGGGCTGGAAATGGTGGTCCAGAACCTGCTAGATACACTTGCTAAAAGTGGGTACACCCTAATAGTGTGTATTTATGAAATAATACAATTTACAATGCTAACGTTAATTGCTGTCTTTCCAGGTAAGCAGCCGCAGACAGAGTCTGCATCTACCCCGGCACCCAAGGAGCCATTCACTTGCGCCCAGTGCCAGACGGACTTCACCTCTCGCTGGAGGCAGGAGAAGAGCAGTGGCTCCATCCTCTGTGAGCAGTGCATGAGCTCCAAACAGAAGAAGGTCCTGAAGGCTGAGCACACCAGCCGCCTGAAGGCTGCCTTCGTCAAAGCCTTGCAGCAGGAGCAGGAGATAGAGCAGCGCATCCTGCAGCAGGCCGCCTCACCCAAGACCACCACCTCATCATCTTCCTCCTCATCCTCGCCGGTGATTAAATCCGATCACGTGCTTGTGTCACCACAGTATAAGCAGGTGAGCACATCGCTGACCCAGCAGACCAACAGGGGGACGTCGGTCGGTCGATACCACACCACCACCATCAAGCAGGTAATGAACACTCCTGTCTTGGTTGCTTTTGTCCTAAACATGGTGTTTTCTGACTTAAGCATGTTTTTCTCCTCAGACTCCAGGCCAGCTGTCCCGTAGCGTACAGCAGGCAGTGAGTTCGGGTGCACGCGGGGTGAGCCACAGCTTCTCCACTTCCTCCCAGCTCCAGAACGCTGTCACGGCCGCCATGCTGGTCAGCAGGCCAGGTAAGCATGTCGTGAGGGCAGGGGAAAAGGGCACCAGCAGCAGAAACCCCACCACCAATACCTGGAGGAAACAGAACAGCGGCACCGCAGGTAGATGAAATATCAAACTGTCAATCCTGTTACTTTGCAACCTTGTTTTTAAAGTCACAGTTAATTTAGCTTGAAATGTAGAGTAGGCTATTAACACTTCTGATCTTTTAGAAATGTACTTGGTAAATCTTTCAAAATCGTTAACCACTTTACATTCTCCCCCGACAGGTGTCACCATGGCTTATGTCAACCCCAGTCTGTCTGTGCACAGGACAACATCTCCGGTGGACCGTCAGCGAGAGTACCTCTTGGACATGATCCCTTCCCGCTCCATTTCCCAAACGGCAAACACATGGAAATAATGCCCTGATTAAATCACTCTCAAATTTCTCAGAATTATAATCCTGTCTTTTTGGACATTCGGTCGGTTATCAGTATCAGACAACCAGCCATCAAGCAATAATAAAAATAAAAAATGTATTATATTTTCTCTCTGTTTCTCTGTTCTGAGACCCTTAGTTGCACAGTCTAAGGTTAGACCCCATATACCAACAAGCATCCTAGAGGAGAACTGTACCGTGATCAAGGAGACCAAGGACCTTTTCTACAGGCCTTTGTATCTATCTACTGAATCCCTCCATTACCCAATGGGCTTTAGTGATCTAATACACATCACCCAATACTCCCAATTCACGGCCCTCCAGGTGGAGTAATTTCTCCATTACGTGAAACTAAAACCTCTGTATGACGTTTCCAGAGGCTCGTGGACACTTTTTTTCCACAGGAAGTGGGACCACAGAGATTTTGCGTGATGCCAGGGATTGTTTTACGACCTTTTTGTGGACCATCTACACAGCTTCAGCTACGTTTCCCGACCCACAGCATCTCTTGAACAGATATGGGAGTGTATGTTTGTGTATTTGATGTCAATACATTGCTTTTTTTGTTTTTCACTGTGGACTCATTCCACCCTTTTCGAGACTTTTTTAAAGGCTAGAAGTTTAAGGAATTGTTATACTGTTGAGGTGGTTATACATCTGCTGGTGTAGTGTGTATTTTTGAATACTTTGGGTTGTTTCTTTTTTTCTTTGTAAGCTTATAAAAGACATTTATCCAAGAATTGTGCATCAGGGATGGTTACAGAGATGAACGTAACTAACAAAAAGCAGCAGCCGCAACAGGACTACTACTAGACCTTCATGTTTGAGCGATATGTTTATCAGATGAGCCTGACGGTAGCTTTTTTTTTGCAGAAACAATTTGTTACGCTTTTAGTTACCGTTGTGATGGGCTCACCCATAGGCTTTCTTGTAACGGCATCTAGGTAATATTTGGATGTTGTGTTATTTATAAATGTCACTTTAGATGAAGGATATCCCATTAGCTCCTTCCCAAATAGTTTCAAAGCCTTGTGAATTTAAGATTGGACTTTATTTAGGAAGTTTAAATGCAAATTTTGTATCTATTGCGCAGTTCATTCATGTCCTGTCTACCATTTTAGATCCTGTTTGAAGTTGTGCTGCTTAAGTCACGGCTTAATCTTTCCTTAAAGGAAATGTTTGGGTTGAAAGCATTACTGCTTATTGAATGTAGCACGCAATCTTAGCTAAATTGAGTCCTACCTGTTTGGTGGTGGTCATGTTATTTTTACCATCTCTTATTTTCCTTTCATCTGATATGATTTGCTAGCTGTACGCTTGGTATTTTAGCTAAACAGTTATGTATGTTATATACGACAGCTCGGGTCCTTTGTCATCGCAGTCCATGAACACATCGAGTCAGTTCTGCTTCAGTCGATTTGTTTTCCCTTTTCTCAAGATGATCCGTTCAGTGATCTTGAATGCCTGTGGAGCGTTTCGGACACAGAGCCCCCCCGTTTCTGACTGCTGTTCTGACTACTGCCTGCTGCTGACAACTAACACCATTCCATTTCCCCCTGAGATGCTGCCGTCATTTATTGTGGAGCATCTCTTTTAAGAATTGTAAAAAAAAAAAAAAAATTTGTTTCTGCTCTATCAGTTAATTATAATAAAAACTAATTTTAACCTGTTTCGTCTAGTGTGTGGGTGTATTTTGAGTTTGAATGTTTGTTTTTGTTTATTTTTTTCAAACTGGGATCTAATTTGAATGAATTTAATAAACTATGGAGTGTGAAATGGCCTTTGGTCAGGGTGGACAACATGTTAATTTGATATGAATGAAAATGAGGATGTGAGGGATATAGAAATAAGTTTTTAATGAACAAAATAAAAATCGCAATATTCTCATGTTGTTCCAAATCTGATTGAAATTCATTTTTAATATTGATGCAGCTGTAGCCATACAAATTCATAGTGACCAATAAGGTCCAAGATCCAAAGATGCCATGAAAGTCATCTAATGTCATGTTATAAAGAAAAAAGTTTTCAAAAGTATAATATGGGTTTGGAACAACATGAGTGTATTTTCCGTTAAAATTATCTATGGCTCTCAAGTTTTTTTCCCCATTTGAAGTCTCCACAAGTTCAAATAATTTTTATTAACAGAATCGAGAAATGTTAATATTAAAATAACGTACTACGATATTTGTTTGTATTTTCAGCATTAGAATGAAGATGTATATATAGTATTTTAAGTGAAAGTTTCTATAAAAAAATAGAATGAAATTACATTTTAACTGGTAACTATTAAGTACATGTATACAATATATTGAAATAAAAATGCAAAATAAGTTGCAATTTTTTATACATCTTAATTGCTGCAGATTACATTGCTGCAGATTACATTGCTCTTCGACCACCTTGCTCTGTAGAGAGCTGTATTATCATGGGCCATTACAAAGACCCACATCGGTCAACCACTACTTTGAGTAATTTATTTGATAGTTTCTCCATTAATCTATTGCTATTCTGCCTTAGACTGCTCTCCCAAAACTGATCATTTTTCTCAGTCGTGGCTGGGATTCAAATATTAGGATA
This sequence comes from Barbus barbus, assembly GCF_936440315.1. Classification (NCBI taxonomy): domain Eukaryota; kingdom Metazoa; phylum Chordata; class Actinopteri; order Cypriniformes; family Cyprinidae; genus Barbus; species Barbus barbus. The sequence continues at coordinate 10,705,677 of NC_136727.1, forward strand.
ATCCAAACTCTCCCAGCTGAATGGATTTGTAACACTTGTGTTTCATTGCATTTGCACACTTTGTTTTATTAGCTTGTGTGCTTTAGCTTTTTCCATTCTGCATCCACGGATGTTCTGCCACCTGCTGAATGGTTGGACGTGTGGAAGGATTGAACTGGAGCAGAGTACGGATGAAGACCTGGCATGGTTCCTGAACACCAGTGTCATCTGAAAAAACCAAAGACTTTCGTTGAAGACGGTGAAGTCGCCTCAAGTTGGTATCATCATATGGCATCGATCCAGTCACCATGACGTACAGAATCACCCCAAGGCTCCATATATCATACTTCTTTGGGTCATACGGCATTCCCATGATGACTTCTGGTGGAGTGTAGGCTGCAGAACCACAGAAGGTCTCGCTGAGCTCTGAAGGGTCTTGAACAGAGCGGGCAAAACCGAAGTCTGTGATCTTAACTTGTTCTTCGGTTGTCAGCAGTATGTTTTCACACTTTAGGTCCCGATGGATGATGTCCATCTGGTGGAGGTAGTTGATGGCACTGACCATCTGAGAGAACAGGTTTTTGCTTTGGTCCTCTGAGATGCGTTTAACTTCATGTATCTTCTGAAGGAGATCTTTTGCTGCAGCTTCCATCACAATACAAAGTCGTTTGCCAGCCACCTCAATTAACTCGTGCATTTGCACAATGTGCTCGTGATTCACTCGTCTCAGAATTGCCAGTTCCCTTGGGAGAAACTTCTGGACAAAATCCTTAGGGGCGTTTACGCGGTCCACAATTTTGATGGCCACGTTACAGTGGTGCTTGTGCGAAGTGGCGAGCTTGACTTGGGAAAAACTGCCTTCACCAATCTCAGCTATGAACTTGTAGCCCATGCCTTTCAAAACATTATTAACAGACATTGTTTGAAATCTCAAAGGAGTTTACAACAGCTGCATGAATACTTAAGCTTGGATCACGTTCCTCACCCTTGCTGCAAAGTATTTTGAAAGAGGCATTTGAATTCTACCACATTCTGAGAGATATCAGCATTCTAAATTATGATGTCATAATAGAACATAGTCCAGGGACAACTTATGGACACGTAGCCTACTAAGAAGAAACAGTCAGCCCTCTGGTTTTTTATTTGTACCCCATTAAATCCACATTAATGCCTAATTTAGCATTTTGATAATTTAAAGAAGACCTGATTGTTGAGAATTTATTGTAGAAGTAAAAGGTGCTTAAACTAGCTTTTGTCAGTTGTTGTAAAACTGTCAAACATGCAATCGCTTTTTCTGACTCGCCCTTTCCACAAAAAAATAAAAAGATGGAAATATGGATAGCAGTTGCACCCTCAGAGAGAGAGAGAGAGAGAGAGAGAGAGAGAGTAATATATGGCTCTGACTTCCCAATATCTCAATATTGTTATTTTTAACTGCGACTTTTTTTTCTCTCACATTTTGAGTCTTTTTCTTATTGAATATTATTTAAAAATTAGCGTTTTTATTTTTCATTCTGAGGCGGGAAACTAGGCCTCCTCACATCGTTCGCGCCATAAATGTAGTTCAATACTTCGATTCTACAACCTCATTTTATTGATGTGCAAAGAGAGACCAGTGTTGAATATTCGAGATATACCTGTATGTCTTCTTGGGAACACACTTAATTATTTCACGGAAACTTCCGTAATCTACTAACCACCAAGATGAGCAGAAATACATCTTGTCGAGCATTTAACGTGTTATTTTGACGTCCTACATCAGGTTCATGGCCGGTGAGTGCTGGAATGGTTCAATAATTTATTTCTAATTGCATCTCCACAAATGCCTCTCATTAGTTTTTGATGAACTGGAGCTCAATTATATCCCTAACGTTTCAATAGGAAACGTTATGCCTGCAATGACACAATATGACCTCTAAACGGCAGTGTGGCGCTAAACTGTAGTCATCTCCATTAATCCAGTTTTTATTGGAACACTTATATTATTTAAATTATTTTAAGCATTGCTGATTGCTCATTTTAAATGCAAATGAGCAAATTCGTGCATGTTTATAATAGGAGTAAGTACTTTAACATGTTGCACTGTTTGCTTTATATGCAAGCAGCATCACAATTTATTTCTTTATTATCTTTATTGTTCTCTAAAATCATTTTAAATGGTCAGACATTGAATATCAATACCTCACTGCATGAATATATGCATGACCAGTAGTATTACATTAATAATGTACCAAAGCAACACTGTGATGAATAAGCGTTTGAACTGAAAGACATATTCACACTCTTGTACTGAGGATGCTACATCTGACAGGGATGCGGTTCATGCTTGACTGAGCTCTCCAGCATCAGGGGTGCTCAGCCAATCAGACGGCGCTCCCGGTGTCTCCCTGCCTCTTAATTGGCTGACACTTCCAGCAAGAGTAGCTGATCTACGCGTGGAGCCTGGGTTTATCAGCCAGTAGACAGAAGCAGGACACACAGTGAGAAAAGAAAGAGCAATAAGAGGGTGACTATTGCTAGAGATAAGCGCGGCTGAATCAATCAAGATGAACCACAGCTCCAACGAGAAAGAGCCTGAGACCATAGAGCCACTGCGTTATCTCAGGTAATCTCTTTTTTTCATAATGTGACTAAATTGGACATACAGAACCTTTTAAGACAGGTTTGTGCTTAAATGCATCTTAATAGGGATCCCAGTAAGGGGGAGTAATATTTCCACAATCCTTTTAGTCTAACTTTTACGTAAATGTGATTTGTGACACAGAAGGATGGCTGTAATATCCCTGGCTGTCTAAAGAAAATGCAACTAACTTAATTTCCTCCCAGCTTTCCTGTTTACAAAAATAAGACACATTGATTATGATCAACGTGCTTTAATAACCTGGAAATGTGGCTTTGTAAGCAAACAGGTGGAAGGAACGGTCTACTTCAGCTCTCTCTGCAGCAGTTTGTTGGTGATTTAGGCATGTCAACAAAGGTGATGTGACATTTTAGCGGCTCGACGTTGTGATGGCAACATCATGGCCAGCGATTTGCTCTTTAAACAAGCGGGAGGTCACCTGTTTCCTGAGCTGAGTGAAATATGGCATGTTAGAATTGCTTTCTAAAGCATTATCAGTAAATAAAAGTGTCCGTTTAATCTAACATCTGACAAATTGCCTCATATTCCTTGTGAGGTTTAGCTATAGCAGATGCAGCCGGAGAATATATTTAAAAAATGACACAGAACAAATGGTGTTTTGATCAGAAGCCCGAGCGGCACAAGGTTTGCTTTCTATACTGGGCTTTCCTGGCAGGCCCTTGAAGCTCTTCACACCAGCCCACGGCGTTTAAAACACGGTGATCGGCAAGAGACGAGGCAAATTATACACTTTAAGGGAGGATGGAATAATAGGATTTAAGGATTTGAGGTTTAACGGCGTTGATTCAGGGGAGATTAATGTTATACTGTAACTTAAAACCCTCATAACTAATAAGGGTTTTGCGTGGAAACCACATAGTGTGAATGCAAACAATTGGCTTTTCTATTATTATTTTTTTTAAACATTGATTTGTGAATTCGTACTGTGTATCTTGGGATTTGTACATGTTAATGGCCCCTGTGTCCTTTTATTGACATCAGGTATCGATGCCGAAACCAAGATGGACAACATTGGGTTAGAAAAATTGGATTTTAGAATCGCAGGGGTCTTTCTTCATCGACAGCCATTCAAAGCTAACATTTTAATGAAATATTTTTGCAAGCTGTTTCAAAGCAGATTTCTTGTGAATGAGCAAGGCTTCTAAATCATCAGCTGTAAATAACTAAAAGAATAACAAAGTGCAATAAATGGTAAAACTGTCAAGTTTGCAACGTCAAGCAGCAAAACAGACTGTTTTGTACAGCTAAGACAACTGGAAGCCTCACACATTCAAGTTAAAGATGTCTTGCATTAAAAATAAAGTGGATAAAACGCTAATGTTTTTGGCATTACATCTAAGGATAGTCACTAGTCAAGGGCTAGCATGCACCACTGACATGACATTATTTCCTGTTTCAAAATGGTAAGTCATATGGCAGATGATTGGCTCAAAAATAGGACAGATTTCAAACCATCTACTTCAGAGGGTTCCTGCATTAACCTGACACCTCTCATTCGGATAAAAAGAAATGTTAACAGCTAGTTTTTCTCACGTATATTTTATGTTAAATTGGTTGTTTCTTCTTTATTCAGAATTGCATGCCTTTTCGACCCAACAGTTGCAACACATGAAGAAAAAAGTCGCTGGATAGGAGTTACCAGGTGTTATTATGGTGTGGAAGTTCTACCAGATTGCGCATTCATCCTGTTGTTGTTCTCCACAGTCGTATGCAGCTCTGTTTCGTTTCTGCTGGGCGTTGGGGTTTATTTATAGGACAAGACTCCAAATGCAATAACAGAGCAGCCTGCATGATTTGTGGTTTGTTACCAGGCAATGTATTACTTCTAATGGTGGTACCCATTAAAGTTAGATTATGGAGGTGAAATCTCAATTTACTCAGCTTGTCAGGAATGCAACAGAGGTGTGTGCGCTTTTGCTAGGTGTTGCAGGGTTGTGATACAGGTGCGATTGGCTGAATATCTAATATTTGCTGACCCTTTTCGGTCCTCATGTATTGATGTCTAATGATCAATCAATTAACAAGATCACAGAGGTGTCCACTGTCATTGTTCTCAGCTGGTCAAGCAAAATACTGTCATACACACCATCTGTCTCTTCAGCTTTGATGCCAGAAATTGTCTGATGTGCCATGAATCCAGATCTATCAAATGTGATCCAGCTAGACTCAACGTGAGCACAATTATTCAAAGTAACCACTGGGCCACGACTCAGGCCAGAGACAAAGAGCTAACAATTTTCTTAAATGTAGTAAATGGATAATTGATAACTCAAATTGAAAGTGTTTATAACCTCTGTGAGTCTGGTTGAAGCTATAGAATTTGGAATAACATAGCATACTTTATAATAAAAAATGCGAGAAATAGTAATATTAGTATGATAGTATACCGTTGTAGTATACACATTATATGTTGTTAAAGTATTTTTAATTAAAGGGGACCTATTATGCAAAAATCACTTTTATAAGCTTTTATAAGTTTGAACAGTTGTGTGGCCGCAGTGTGTGAAAACAACCAGCCCTGTAATGTTAAAAATCCACCAACTCATTTTTTTTAATAAAACCAATAAATCATAAACAGTCTCTCCAAACGAGTTGTTTCAGATTCTCCCTCTGTTCACGTCACAGAGAGGAAAAAGTCCCGCCCATTTGTGACACTCTCTAAATCGTAAAATGAATGGATGTGATTATGATCATTTGATAAAATGAAGAGAGAGCGCCGTAGTTACGCACGGGATCATTATACTTTGTGGGCTGTTTCATATTCTGTCACGGAGACCGCTGAATGCGCCTTTTTAAATGGTTTCATGGTGCTCGCTGTTTTATTTTAAAACATCGTCGCAATGTTTGCAATTGACATTATCGGGATTTAAAGTAAAATTATCCCAAACGCAAGTACGGCGCGTGGGGCTGTGACGTGAGGTCAGTGATCAGTTTCCAAAACCACTGGCGTTGCAACAGCATTACACACTGTTACCCGTTTGAAACATTTTAATGCGAGTATTATGACACAAGTGAGGTACAAAGCTTTGTTAATAAGATAAATAATTGGTTAGCAGGCAAATGTTAGATCGCGACCATGCTTTTGGATTCATGCCGTTCGAGCGCATACATTTAAATCAAGCCATACGGTTTTGTGTTCTGTTTTGCCAGATGGTCACGAATTTAATATTATTTATTGTTTCTTTTCCCAAATCTTCACTGTCTCACCCTCTACATTCGCAGGTTTATTTTATTGTTGTTTTATAGTTGTTTTAATCGCATCTCTTACTGTGGTAAACGTGGGGGGAAATTAAAGATTTCGTGGCCATGAATTAAGAATTCGTTACTATGACTTAAATTGCTCCCGCATTTAAATTAATGGGTTTTGTAGGGAACAAATTAATGAAACCTGGACAGTGGCCACAAATTAATGTCGTAGGAACAAATTAACAAGTTGTATGAATGAATAGCCAATAGTATCTCTCCTGCTCGCGTGCGCGCAGCCCTGTCAAAGCGAAGTGCCCGATATTCAACAACTATCTAGGGAAATTATAATTGAACATGACTTAAAATAACTTTTGTATTGTATCTGTTTTAATGTACTTTTAAAGTTTGGATCACATTAAAAGCCTATAGTTTGTACATTAGTAAATTATTTTTGTGTAAGATCCCGCCCCTTCACCGTCACTCACAGACGTTTGCACGTGTTTTCCCATGAGCCACACGCACCCCGAAATGAAACTGCTTAATCGACCATCAATAGCTCTTATAGATTACATGGCTTATCGACAATTAATCGATCGTCGATTAATCGTTGACATCCCTAATACCAATGCTTCGTGCACGAACGTCAACTCCAGACAAAGTAAATATCACGCTTTTGTTTTCCAAATTGCCTTTCTGAAAGAGCTTCTTAAGGCTTATTGCTAAAGCTATCAATGACTATGTTTATATGGACATCAATAATCCGATTTTAATACGATTAAGACAATACTCTGATTAAGAGTCTACCATGTAAACAGAGATTTTTGATTACCTTAATCCGGCTAAAGTCATAATCGAAGTAAACAATGCGAATTAAGACATGTGGAGTATTCCTATTTTAGTCACATTATTGAAGTGCAATATAGACATGTACACACATTAATCACATAATTTCGCCGCATTTTGCGACAGGATACACACACGGCAGTGGTCAACCGTTTGACAGCAAATAAAAGAGTTTCAACACCGCCGTCATCTGTATGCACGTACAAATAATTAACTGCACTTGTAGCTTTCATAAAATTAGAAATGAAACAAAATTGTATATGGCATCATCACGAAGACAAACTATATGTTTAAATTGAATTCTGGGTTGGACATCGGATGGCATTGCGTGTGGATGTAATAATGCATGCCATTAATCGATCTATGTACTATAACATGTAAAACGGGAACATGAAAGGATTATTCTAAAAGCAACTCATGCAAACACCTTAATCATAATATTATCTTATTCAGAATAAGGTCAATTATTAGATCACTGATGTCCAGAATGATTGCGAATAGGAAGTTTGTAATAGCATGAGAGCAGCTATGTTGTTATTTTTAGCCCGCCGTGCTCCCCATCTGTGTAATTCATAAACTAAAATATTATGCACAGTATAATCAGATGACTGACTTTGAAACCGAGTAAGTTTTCTGTAAAGATAACAGGCTTGTATTAATAGTGGAATGTTTATTTGCAAAAGCTAGCACTGTCTGCTAATGCGGAGCCTCAAGAGCTCTTGAAGCTCCGCCCTCTTCTCTGGGAGCAACAGCTCACTCGCATTTAAAGCAACATACTCAAATTCAGAGCGTTTTGGCTCACACCCTAAAAGTGGCAATTTTAACAAGCTATAAAAATGTATCTATGGGATATTTTGAGCTAAAACTTAACATACACACTCTGGGGACATCATAGACTTATTTTACATCTTGTAAAAAGGGGCATAATAGGTCCCCTTTAAATAATACTCTATATGAGAAACTAAAACTGCCAGCAGGTGGCGATAAATGTCTTAATGAGGAAGTCATTGAGTCATTCATTTATTCGATTAGTTCAAAATTAATTAATTGGCTCTATTTAGGAAAGGGTCATTGAATCATTGGTTCACCCGATTTATTCAAAGCACATGAATTCATTCATAAACGAAACACAGCAAGTGTTTTGCTCGCAGACGCACAAGGCACTGTTTTATTGTGGCTTTATCCACTTTATTTTTCAACGCAGAAGTAAGCCGTTTTCTGTGAATGTGCGAGACTTCCAGTTCATTAGCCACTGTAGGGAAATATTAATAAGAATAACAAAGTGCAGTAAACGGTAAAACTGTTTGCACTACAAACCAGTGTGCTCAATTAAAAAAATACTTTAACATAATATGGTGAGATACATTAGTTTGCAATATCAAGCAGCGAAACGAGCTGTTTTTTACAGCTAAAAATAGCTTGAATTGGCCAATTTACAAATGGCCAAAAAGGTGGATATTGGCAAAACTGCGCCAAAACAGAAAAGATTGTGTTTAAAATATGACACAATATTAACTTCTTATTTATTGAACTGTTGTGTAAATTGGTGTCACATTTGCACTCGTGCTATTTGGGACAAAAAGCACGTGGGTGATATTACACTCGTTGCCTATGTGATACCATATCATTTGGTATAAATATAAGACAAAAAAATTTTTTTTGCTCCAATATTGGGCAATGCGGTTTTTTTTCCGCAAACAAATACGAACCTGCGTTTAACGGTCGCTTAGTTTCCATTTCTACTGGATAGCCCCGCCCACACTGAGCCTTGACGTAGATTAAATGACGAACAGAGAATTTTAATTTTACGCTCCCAACAACCATCAACTTCTCTCCGCACAAAGTAAGTTGACACAGAAATGGCTAGTCAGTTGAATGGCGTTGCGCTTCGTACGTGGTGCGAAGGACTTAGTGATGTCACCCGAAAAGGATAGTCGTTTCAGAACTGGGCAAGTTATTAAGATTGAAAACAAATCTTGTTTTTCTGTCAAATAATGTACAGTGGATCGTCCACAATAAGACCAGATGTATTATGAAACTAAATTCAGTCTATTTTGATTTCAAGTTCACTATAGTTCAAGATAAAATGATTCATAAATGCGAATAGCTCTAAGAGCAGAGTTAAATACATCAATTTCTTGATTATTAAGACACTGAAAGAGCAAAGTGGCAGATAAAGTGCTTGTTATTCTCCTTTGGGAGCAGGATTTTAATGTTCGTTTTTTATTTCAACCCCTTTGCTTATCCATCCGAGAGGTAGTTCACCTGAGTCAGCTCATTAAGAGCCTCATTTACTGAGCTATAAAGAGGATGGATAGAAGTATACATCACAGGCAAAATAACTGGGTACAGAAAAACACAACCACTTCAGTTTTACTAATTTTGACTAGCCGCTTTCACAGTTTGTTGGTGAAATCAAAGTTCTATTATAGATCATAGCTTATTATATGTTAATCAGGCCCAGATCTCTTCATATCACATAAATTTAGTGGTAAAGACTGGTTGATTTTTTCTCATCTGAGTATTCTTCAGTCAAGGCGTTGAATGAGACTGACGGTATTTCTATTTCTCCCTTTAACGCATATAATGAGTTTCATCACTGCTTGCAGTTGAGGCTGTGAAGGGGGAGGCTGTTGGATAAGATTGACAGTGTTTAGTTTTTCTCCCCCTGATGTGTTTAATGAGTGTCTTCACTGCCAAGCTGCTTTGTAATGAAGTGCCTCTATTTCTGATAGACAAGGTGAGATGTTGGAGATGGAGGAGGTGGGTTTGTTTATGAGGAAAGCACCTTTGCCCATGCAGTCTTGTGATCCTGGGAAATGGAGCTTGACTGAGATGTCCTTGAGTCACTGTCCTCCATTTCTGTCCTTTACTTCTCTGCTTTATTTAGAAAATTGTTTCATTTTTGCTTCGTAAACATTCAGAGATCTTGCAAGAATGCCCTACATTTCATTGATCTCATTAAATGTCATGTTTTACTCATAAATACGCCAGATTACAGAAGCGAAGTGTGTTTAGACAGGAATTTCATGTTAAGACCTTTTCCTTTGTGCTTTTTCTCCTGAAAACTAGCCCACATTCCAGCAGGAATAAGAGAGCTAGAAGGGGGGTATGGGTAATTTTGGGAGTCGAGAGGTAATCACGCAGGAAACGCATCAGGTATGTGATGTATAATCGGTGAGGCGTGACACTTGGATTACAGCATGTAGTGGGGAATCATCAACTGTTAAAAGAATCGATAGGAGCTGTTTTCACGAGCACATGGTACAATTTCCATTAGCGGAGAACAGCTGCGAGTCAGGAACTGATATATGGCCAAGTCACCATAGAAACAGTGGGACTGCAACATATTCCTATGAAGTCAACATACATTTTTGACAGCATGGCAGGTTCTGCGAGAATGAGGGATGAGAAAGGAACAGTTGACCAGTCACGAACTGAGGGAATGTGAATATGTGCTTGAGCTCTATTAATTATATGTTGAATTTCGTCAGATATAACGAAGTCCCGCAGCCTCATCCAGATTAAACATCCGGACTGTTCTGCTCCAGACCGTTCTTTGTAAAGTCTGACGGATGTGGATGGCCAACATTTTAGCTGTTTTCTTCCGCCATGCTTGTCTCAAATTGTCCCTTTTTGTTTTGCCAGAGACAGTGTAATTGGGTTCACCATCTCGCTCGGTTGGGCTTATTACAAAGCCATTATGCTCTGGCAAAAGCTGACAGTCTAGAAACCCGAAGTTATAATTTGGCCCATGTCCTCCTCTGCTCTCCAAACATACTTGGTTTATTGCTCGCAAATGTTGTTTTTGTTGTAATTCTTAGTCTACATTTACTACGTTATCTAATTTAAGAAATTCAGCTGTGGGTCATTCTCAGGATAAGGTGCTGTTTGCTGGTATGAAAATTTCAGGATTTTGGAAGACCATATGCACAATTTTATTAACCTTAAAGGGATAGTTCACCCACAAATGAAAGTTCTGTCATTAATTACATACCCTCAAGACCTTCGTTCATCTTCAGAACACAAATTAAGATATTTTTGATGAAATCCGACCCTCCATAGGCAGCTAGGGAACTACCACAGGCAAGGCACAGAAAGGTAGTAAGGACATCGTTAAAATAGTCCATTTGACATCAGTGGTTTGTAATTTTATGAAACTACGAGAACACTTTTTGTGCGCAAAGAAAACAGAAACGATAATCAATTAATTAATTAATGACAGAATTGTAATATTTGGGTGAACTATCCCTTTAATTTAAACCAGCGTATAGGTGATTTGGTTAAAAAAAATGTTGTTATGCTGGTTGAAAGTCTCTTCACGTCCCGATAGCAAACACTTATATCACTTATATCGCATATCTCCTACAGCTACAGCTGGACAAAAGTAATGGCGGACTGCTGCTTCTCACTCAGGGCTGTCTATGATAATAGGGTAGAGGCTGTGTCACAAATGGGCGGGTATTTTTCCCTACTATGACATGTAGGTAGGGAGAAATCTGGAATCGCTTGTTCTGAGAGACTGTTAATGATTTATTGGGATTATAAAAAAAAATTGATGGATTTTGGGATTTTCAACATTATAGGCTAGTTGTTTTCACACTGCGGCCACACAATTGTGTTCAAACGCCTTATAAAAGTGATTTTTGCATAATAGGTCCCCTTTAAGGGACAAAATACATTAGTCAGCTTTACATTTTTAAATCTAGTGACCTGCTAGTGTCAGTTGCATTTCCATTTCCATATCTATGTGATAGTAAAATGTCCATTGTTTGCACACTTCAGAATCTTACCGGATGTAGGACTAGGTAATCCAAAATCTTTTTTTCCTACGGTTTTATGAATGCTGTGAATTGGGATGTTTGTTCGATAAATGTTTGTCCGATAAATGGCAGACAGGGGAGTGTCAAGTCAGTATTTAGTCATTATTTTTTTTATTTTTGAAGTCACATAATCGCTTTTGTCACTTCAGAGAAAACAAAGTACCTGTTGCCTTTTTTGGTATGTCTTAAGTAATTCCTCTGTTTACCTCCATTAATTCTGCCTCTAGGGTTTCTGAGAACAGACAATTCCCATTACAACTCTGAATATATGGACAAATTATGTTGAATTTACCATTGAAAACAGTTAATCTGTGAAAAGATGAGAAGTGCTGTTGGGTTAACACATGTCTGCTTGTCTTATGTCAGAACAAAAAGGCTCTTAGAGGAGAAATCAGTGACCTTTACCAAGCATTTAAAGCCCATCATCTACATTTTTTAAATGTGAATCAGCCAAAGGCAGCTTGCTGTCTTGTGATCTGAATGACCGTGACTGAGGGTGAAAGGAGACCTGTTCTCGAGGCCGTTAGTGGTCTGCTGATTAGCGCTCTTGCTAATCACAGTCAACAATCAACATGTGGCGGCCTTCGGCAGCCCTGGTGTTGGAAGGAATATATTTATTTGACCCTGATGGAGGTCTAGAAACAGATGTCATTGATCTATTCATCACCGCTGGCCACCACACAGAAGCATTTAACGTAGCAATTTGGTTGTAGTAAAGAACACTAAAAAGGAAAAATTTATGTGCTGAAACCACATTTCAGAAACATTGTAGAGCTAATTTTAAAAGGTCAATATAACAAATTTATACTACAGAAACCAGACTGAACTGTGGGTACAGTAATTATCAAGGAAAAATACATTTTGTCTAACAACAAAAGTTGCTGCCTTGGAATTTTAAGTACAATCAATTTAGCTGTTTAAGTCAATTCAACTTAAATTACATTGAACCTTGTACAACTTATAAAATAAAGTAAAAAATTGCTTAGCTTATTTTGATGAGTTAAAGGCAGGGTAGGTGATTTGGTTCAAAAACATTTTTGTTATGCTGATTGAAAGTCTCTTCACATCCCGATAGCAATCAACAATTAAGTGGTCTAAATGTATTTATATGTATTTGTCTGTGGACCATAAATGTTCGTCCAATCAAAATGTTCGGTCCGAACATTACGATAGGCTGTCTTGCCTGCCTGTTAAGTATGTATTTGCATACCTCTGAACACCCTGTTTGCGCAGACATGATATGTCATCAGCGCGTTCCAGCGAGAATGAAATGCGCTATTATTGTAATATTATGTACTTTGTACTGTAATGTTTTCTCACCGGTGAATGAGAGATGAGGTAATCTGACAGAGTTGCATTCAATCCTCTATATAAACACTGTCTCTCATCTTGTCGCAGGTTACTCTCTGGTCTGCCTGTGCGCGTTCATGTGTTTTGGAGGAGGCGTGGCTATGCAAAGTGATAATGCAGGGAGGGTGTGGAACTTGCTTGCTATCGCTAGCCTTTCTGAAATCGCCTACCCTACCTTTAAAGTAATGCAAAAACACATGTTGTCATAACTTATTGGTCATATCAATTTTCTTTTTTATGTAAAAATGAACAAAGCTGAAAAAAAAAGAAAAAAGAGACGTTTTTATTGGTAGTGTTATTATATTAAACTATATGTCTATAGTAATGAGGTCCATAGATTGTTTTTACTGTCTACAACATTGTGAAAATCTGTCATATTAATCCGTTAGGAGAATAGCATAATTTAAAAAAAAGTGTTTTTACAACGTAGTTGTACTAGCTGACCAAGCTGACTAAAATCAGCAACATGCACAACTAGAACTGGAAGGTGCCTGCGATAGTAGTAATACCCATTGCTGTTTGCATTAATTACGGCAGGTTTGGGCAGAAAAATCTTGGCGTCTGGCTTGCTTGTGCTCTCCCACACAACACACATTTTCCGTAACGACTCTCCTCAGTGATGTTCCAGCAAAGACAGAACACAAGGAACATAGCAGGGATTTGCCAGCTCCGGCAGCCATTTTTAACTCATCTCTGTGTGTGTAAAAATTCCAGTTTTAGGGAAAATGGACTCATTGTCCTTGTATGAGCCAGCAGCTACATCTTGTTCTCTCTTTATTAGAGGCCTCTGAAACCCCCCCAGCAATAAACAAGGTTGGCAGCATCACATAAATATCTCATAAAAGTGACAAAATGCCTCACTCCACGACCTTTGGGATATTACTCTTTAGTTTCGCTAGAATGAACAAACTGTTATTCTTGTTTATTGCTTGGCACAGTTTAATGAGACACTAAAGTGACTTCCAAATGTATTCAAGACTGTGAAGAACATCATCTTTCCATGAAATGTACTTCTCGTGGTTTCATACTTACATTTTTTGGCTTTATTTGATAATTCAATTTGATATTTTGTAATAATGTTAAATAGGGCACCTGAATGAATAATAATGTCCTCTTGCTTTCCCACCTCCTTCTTTCTTTTATTAATTCATTGTCAGTCTCCCACTGATATTATCGTTCCTCGGTTTTAGTTATCCTTTCTAATCTGTCTGGAAGATTTTGCTTTTCTGTCTGTAGGATTTGATTTTCTCTTCAATTATGCTTGTTTTTTTTCCTATTCCCGTCCTAGTTAGAGGTGTTGTTAATTATTTTTTAAATCACCATTCCTCACTGCAAAGTATATCAGTGCAGCTCTCTGTTAATTTGAAATGCTGCAATTTAAAATCTCCTGGGCAGGTCTGGAAATAAGGGTGCCAGTCTTAAATATCCAAACTGTTTCTATAAAGTATGGATCTGGCATTAGGTTTCACAAGACAAAGATGAGATTGGATCATGTTTCTTTTGATCAGTCTTAATGCAAGATGTCAATATATTAGTGATTAGCAGTGTTATTTTAGAATTATAGGGCCCTATGATTTCCGGAAAATGCGGATGGAATTGCGGAATCCAGTTATAAAAATGGAATTTACTGTGTGGAATATCACTGAATTTGCCAAAATTTGGATGGATATATAAAAAGTAGGTCAGTACAGTTAAATCAAAACATGTAATGGACTAGTGTGAATATTAGGCTACAAATATATTATTTAAATATGAATTATGTATGTTCAGCATCCTCTCAATATATGAACACATGAACACGATCTCTGAGAGTCACTTCATGAGCATTTTACTGTTTATTTTGAGAAAATCTATCATCATATCATAAAGCCTACAAACTGAAACTTCAAGGTCTTCAGAGCAACCCGTCAAAATAAAAGTTTGGTTTAACTTGAAGAAACTGTGACAAGAAATATGTTGCTTAATGTAATAAGTGTACTACTACTACTAATAAAATTATTATTAAAACATAATTTTTTGATGAATATTTACCAAAATTTATTTAGTAGGAAAATGTAAATATACAGTATTTCTGATTTAAAAAAAATAAAAATTAATTAGAGATGCTTTTGATTATTACAATTAAAAGAAAGTATTAAAATCCTGAAAATCCAGAAACATTCAAACGGAAAAAGTTATTTTGGGAAAAAAATAAAACGGATATCATAGGGCCCTAGTATTATTTATATACTATTATGGTATTTATAAATATGTTGAATCAGCCTTTATTTTTATATATTTTTTGTTTTTACTTTAGTTCAAGTTTTAGTAATTTTAAGTGCTTTTGTCATTTTTATTAGTTTTTGTTTTTCTAAACATATAGATTTCTTTTTTTCTGTTCTAGTCTTAGTATTTTTACATCTTTTTGTGTTACCCATACAGGAATAATAATAATAATAATGACAAAAACAAATTATATAAATTTTTAATTTTTAGATAAAAAAAATAATTTTTACAATTTTAATTAATTATTATAAAGTATATTTTAAATTGTATTTAGTTACATTTTATCACTGAAATGATGTAATATTACTATAATATATGAGAGTGTTGTTGATAGTTCTCAACATGACTTATTTTCAGTATAAATTGTGATTCTCAGAGCATCCAGATGAGGACATGGACCCCTGCCTTCATGTTCTGGCATAGTCACAATGTAGTTTATGGATGTCCTGGGCAAAAGGAAGAGGAGAGAACAAGGATAGGCCCCCTGAGAGAGAATCTCAGAGGATGCACTTTCATTGGCTCGTGTTGACAGGCCGGGTCAGGACAGGAGCGACGCTATTGGTCAGGATGATTGAAACAATTCTTTATCCATATTCCAGTAAGTAACACCTCAAGAGAGACACTTTAACAGGTTAGGAGACACTTTGTCAGTGCATAAAACAGACACAGGCAGTTTATTTACAAGTCTGTCTTGTAAAATATTTAAATAAATCCTCAAAAACATGTCCAGGTCATATTTTTCCTCAAACTCAATTTAAGGGCCATATAGGACTTTTTGTCACATGGCCCCTTTTTTATTGGCACTATGACATTATTATCTATTATAAAATATAATATTATGACATGATATATAATTCATATATGATAAATAATTTTCTATTGCAGAGTGGTATTTGTTGGAGTTTATGATAATTATGTTTTATTATTTTAAAAATATTACAGTGGAACAAATTCTCTAATTAGGGGAAAAGATTTAATTGTCTTGAAAATAATGTCCCAATGCAAAAAAAAAAGTAATTATGCAAAAAAGAGTTGATTTTCTTCAATTCATTTTCTCATTTTTTTCTTTTTCATTTTGGGGTGAAATGTGAGCTGGACATGTTTTCGTGACACTCATATTAGATCTTTTGCATCGTAAAGACACATTTGTTGTTTAAGCAAGCCATGCAAGAGCATATTAGCATCACTGTATAAATAGCAATGGCAGATTGGGGTCAGTTACAATACATTGGCTTGCTTAGCTTGTCATGAATGTGCGATTTCCTTGAGGGAACACTTGAGGTCTGTGCGAAAACGCAGAAGTTGCCCCTGCTGTCCTTTCATTTAAGTTCTACATTCTATTCAGACCACTGTGTTCCAGTTCATTTTTCGAAAAATAAAACCAGTGAACATCCCCTGAGAATATGGAAGGCAGCATCCTAATGAAGATATACTGCATATTTCTTTTGGCTGAACTTGTGCAGCTTCTCTCCCAGGAAAATAACTTAGCAATGTGATGTAAGACACTCTCATGTGTCTCAATAATACTTACGAGATTGCGAAAATAGTATGATATTGTGCAACTTCACTTTTTAAACACACTTTTTTGGCTCATGTTTATGTTGTATGTTTTAGTATGAACTGCTTTTTCAAATAGTATGAAAGTTTTTTTGCATGATTTCTTACAATTTTGCCATCTCTTGTGAATTATGACTTCTCTAAGAGCAAGTCAGTCTAACTTGTGGGGGAAAAAATAGGTTAGGTATAGATTTGAGTTGTGTGTTTTTTCATCCTTTTTTTTGTGTGATTTCTTACGATTTTGCCTTCTCATACAAATTATGATTTCTAAAGAGACTAAATAAATCTTTGGTTCGATTTAGTTTGTATGTTTTAGTTGGACATTTTTTTTTTTCATACAATTTTGCCATCTCATATAAATTATGACTTTTCATGAGATGAGAAGTTACAAAAAAAAAAAATGTTTTATTTACTTTTAAGTTTAAAAATATATATATTTTTTTAAGATTTCACAATCTTGTTCGATTTATGACTTCTCATGGTTAGGTTTAAGTTTGGGTTGGACGTATTAGTCATACTTATTACCTAAGCTTTCATAAGATTTCATACAAATTGCGACTTTTCATTACACTAACAAATGTTTTTGGTTAGATTTAAGTTTAAGGTTGTATGTTTTAGGCATAGCCTATATTTTTTTCTCATATAATTTCACCATCTCATACAAATTAAGACTTCTAATAAGACTTATTAGTTATCAAATGCTCATTGCTTCAGAATCTTAATACTCACATGCTCTGTTCTAGAACGCTGCAATCACCGAAAAGCAGATTTAATTCATATTCTTAGCATATTTGTCATTAGATTACATTCCAAAATGCTAAAAGATAACACCCTAACCTTAAGTTGTACTGATTCCACAATTAATTAATAACATCCTGCGTTACTCCAGATGGCTGTCACAGTTGTTTTATTGCCTTAAATTAGCCTGTTAAATTACACTTCAAAAATAATCACAGGGCATTTTATTCAACCATATCTATGGCTAAACACATCTGTTACTAACGCTGCATATTCACTTCCTTCATTTGCTGTGGAACTCCAGTTTAGCCATGCGGCGGTTTTAATTGGGCCTGAAGGACTGTACCTGCGTTCCTATTTTCAGTCTCTCTCTTCCCTTCATCCTTCAATCTGTCTGCGGGCACCGTCAGTTCGGCGACCTGACTTGCTCCGTTACCATGGTTTCCTTCACTTGCACAGTCTCCTGTGGTCCTCTCGCTATATCTAGTTGGGCACGGTTACTTGAGAAACTGCCAACTGGCAGAGGTCATAATTACATAAGCACATGACCGTCGAAAAAGTTCCACTTTGATGTAATGCTCCTGAAGGGAACTAATGGATTTAAGCCATGAATTGTGGTTGCTAATCACATTTCGTGGTCTCTCCATCTTTGGCAAGCCAAACTGCTGCTCAGTATTTCATTGTCTGGTCTGCTTGAACTAAGCGGCCTGTGTTAAAACGCAACATCTCTCGATGGAACTTTCATTATCATTCAAGATCGTATTTTACAGCGGGTGTTTGAGTAGAGCTTCCAAATGAAGTTCTCCTGAAGTCACTCCCCGGTGCCAAATGCAGTCCATCAAAATCAAGCCTCCGTGTCACCAAAAAACGCTGCCATGGTGACGGGCAGCCGTCCCAGAGCTGACTGGCTGCCGAACAGGCCCGTTCATGAAGAGGTCCATGCGCTGCACGCTCTCCACCAGATTCCCAGAGCTCCAAAAATGGAACGGTTGATTTATTATTGTCATTTTGGAAGGGAAGTCGAGCCGCCTCAGCAATGGGTTTCAAAATTGAGTTAACAAGCCCATCCAAAGTGTTGTGGAGATGAGTTTATGGGTCAGCGGTAGGACTTGAGATGATGATTATGACCTGTTTATCGATTTTTCCCAGAGAAATGGCCGAAACGTGATCCTTTCTAAGGCATTAAAGTAGCTCCTTGCTTTCATGCTTTCAAAAAACAATTTGAGCTCTGATGTAGCCTGCTGTTGTTTACCGGTTCATCTGGCCAGATGAAAGTCATTGTGCAGTGAGCTGGCCAGCTGGGTCGAGGCCTGATACCATTTTCAGGTGTGCCTGGTCTTCTGGATCCCTTACACCCCAGCGGACAGTTGAAATGCATAATGAGGGAGGACTTATGGGTCAATGATTTGGTCTTGGACCAAAGGGGAGGTAAGCATTTGATTATGCAGTAGTGGGGAGGATGATACCTACAATATGGATGTCATTACATTACTGGCAAGAACTTATTTATCATAATTCTCCTGCATTATGGAACATTAGTCCTGTAATTGCTGTCAAATCATTGTCGCTTTGGCCTTCCTGTCACCAAGCACCGCTGCCATAAATCCAGCACTGTGGATCTTAATCTCTGAAAACATTCTTTCCGATGCACCAGGCCAAGATGACGACGCCCTACTAAACCTGCTGTAACCATCTGCTCTTCTTGATCATTGATATGAATGAAGAGCTTCTTGAAGAGCATTGTCAGTTTTAATAGTATTTAAAATTTTAGTCATAGTTTTTGTCTTTTGACAAAAATACCCTTATAATTCAGTCAATATGTATTAACATTTAACATAATGTGACAATTTAATGTGGAAAGCTCCTAAAATAACATTA
Organism: Barbus barbus; assembly: GCF_936440315.1. NCBI lineage: Eukaryota > Metazoa > Chordata > Actinopteri > Cypriniformes > Cyprinidae > Barbus > Barbus barbus. Next base: position 10,724,937 of record NC_136727.1, read on the forward strand.
TGATTACACTATTGTAATGTCAACACATATTTGTGGTTAATTCTTATGAATTTGTATGATGTCCTTGTACGTTTTCGTACGATCTGTTTTCGATCCACTGACAGTTAAATTTAGAGGTGGACCTTCATGCTTTTTTTCAAAAAATTATACATTACGTAAATAAAAGTGTAGTAATTCATACGAAATTGCCACCAAGTAAAATAGTTACATTTTATCATGAGAATGGGTTTGTAAAGCTTCTTAATGCAAATGCTACTCTAATGTTCTTCATGCTTTTGTTTTTTGTTTGAATTTGAATTTAATTATTTGTGTGAGTAGATTACAAGCAAAGTCAATGTAAAGACGCGAATAGATGCAAATTCACATTGGGATAAAAATTTGAAGTTGAAAATTTTCAACTCAGGCGGGAAATTCGCATGAGATGTTGTCCAAATCACACTGTGCGACATGGATCTAATAAACTTGGGTACGACATGTATGCAGACTGTACGATGATGGCACCTGGTGACTCGTAGGCTACGACGCAAGTTACTATTAAAGAATAAAACATCATTAGGATGCGATAGTGTTAAACAAAAAGAGCACGACGAAGCACAGTTTGGCAGATGCACTTTTAATGTTTGCTGAAAAAGAGGAAGCTGTGAAAGAGGAAGTTAAAAGAGCTTGAGGTAAGCAGTTTTAAATTTTAGCGCCATGTCGCGTTGATTAATATGCCATTTCGTGGGTCGTAGCAGTAAACACACTGTGATATGATCATGCTGAATTTCTGACACTGTCATAAAATGATCGCAAGCTATCTTTGGCTGTCTTTGATCCTCTCTCACTGTGCAACACATGTCCACCAATTAGGAGCCATGATCACAGAAATCGTTGCACGATTCCAATCTTTCATCTGGGACAGCCGAAAATGGTGCAAATGGTGAAAATGGTAGTGTAGAAGGCTTTAGATAACTGCTCCAACCATCAAACACACCTGAACAAGCTCATCAAGGCCTTCAGGATTTCTAGAAACTTCCAAGCAGTTGTGTTGGTTGGAGCTAAACTCTGAGCACTGGTTTAGACAGACAATTCTGGATTGCAACGATGTATTGCACAACAGTGATTGTAAAAATATGTATTTTAGGAATGGAAGGAATGTTTTGAGTTTTGATCATTCGGCTAGGTTCATACAGCTAGTTTTCTCTGGCCTTTGGGCTGGTTTTGTTACTCAGATCTGGCAATTCTGCACTGAGCCGTTATCTTTGCAGCCAACGCAGCTTATAGAGGTTCCTTCAGGGCAATGAGTTGGCAAAATGGTGATTTATCTTTTCTATTATACAGTCTGTTGTATTTTTTGCACTATTTGTACTTAGCAGTTAAGGCCTGGAAATGTGTTTGGAAAGGTTAGGGTGGGTATAAGGGCAGAGATGAATAGAGGAAGTGGGTCTGAAATACGGTGTGTTTATGATGAGTGGATAAATGGAAGGCAGCATGGAAAGATGTGAAGAGCAGACCGCATGTTCCGGCATTTGTTTACCACTTTATTACATAGTTCGTCGAACATGGATAGGCTCAGGAAAGACATACCTCTTTGGATGTTAACAGAAGACACTTTAAATGTTCTCTGTCATCATAAAATGACACTTCCTTGCTCGATTAATGTCAAACGCAGGCTAATCTTAGACTAAGAGTGTCACGTTTGATGCATATTTCATCTCCTCTCTAAACATATGTCAGGCAAGCCAGGCTCCTCGCTGCCAAGAACTGTGAAGTTGTTCCAGAATGCTGTTGTCAGCTTCATCCCACTGTTCTTTGGCTTTGAAATTACCTTTGGAAAGCAACGTGTCCGCTGACTCAGACACAATTACACTAGGTGTCATCACCGCTCACCATATCTGCTCTTTTCAGCTAACCTTTTCCTTTTCTCTACATCTACCTCACTGTTCTCTCCACTTTTGTGACACCTTTTGATTAAAATTGTACTTTTGATTCATCGCCCTCACATGGCAGAAGTTTTAAACATCTCCAAGGACAATTTTGTTTTGTTTTTCTCATTACTTCCAAATCATTTGTGATATTCCAGATTTGATTGGGGTGGTCCAGCATTAGTCTGGTTCGAATAGGGCCACCCTGTCCCTTATGTGGACATTGCCCTAGAGAGAGCTGTCCGCTGGTCCCTGCTGACCATTCCTCCACTCCAATGCCTCAGACTGGCTTTTATGTCATTAATGAGCAGGAAGTCGAGACACTCATTAGGGAAGAATCAGCAAGGGCTTGAGCGTCACCCCTTTTAGAAGTTTTTAATTGCTTTAAGAGTAACACGAGAGTTCAGCTCCTGGATCTTCAACATCATTAGATGTTGTTTTTTCTTTTTCCATGAATCATTCAAAACAGTTGAAACTTTCTGCAACCTCTGTACTTGTTGACTGGGATTACAGTCTTGAGATTGCTAGTCTTTTATAATTGTGATGGCAGATGCTGTCGGTCACTTTTAGATGTCAAAACAATCAGGGCTGTCGTCGTTAACTAAAATGAAAATAAATGTTAACTGAAATACAGCTAGATTTTACATTTCATACATGCATATACACTCACCTAAAGGATTATTAGGAACACCTGTTCAATTTCTCATTAATGCAATTATCTAATCAACCAATCACATGGCAGTTGCTTCAATGCATTTAGGGGTGTGGTCCTGGTCAAGACAATCTCCTGAACTCCAAACTGAATGTCAGAATGGGAAAGAAAGGTGATTTAAGCAATTTTGAGCGTGGCATGGTTGTTTGTGCCAGACGGGCCGGTCTGAGTATTTCACAATCTGCTCAGTTACTGGGATTTTCACGCACAACCATTTCTAGGGTTTACAAAGAATGGTGTGAAAAGGGAAAAACATCCAGTATGCGGCAGTCCTGTGGGCGAAAATGCCTTGTTGATGCTAGAGGTCAGAGGAGAATGGGCCGACTGATTCAAGCTGATAGAAGAGCAACTTTGACTGAAATAACCACTCGTTACAACCGAGGTATGCAGCAAAGCATTTGTGAAGCCACAACATGCACAACCTTGAGGCGGATGGGCTACAACAGCAGAAGACCCCACCGGGTACCACTCATCTCCACTACAAATAGGAAAAAGAGGCTACAATTTGCACGAGCTCACTAAAATTGGACGGTTGAAGACTGGAAAAATGTTGCCTGGTCTGATGAGTCTCGATTTCTGTTGAGACATTCAGATGGTAGAGTCAGAATTTGGCGTAAACAGAATGAGAACATGGATCCATCATGCCTTGTTACCACTGTGCAGGCTGGTGGTGGTGGTGTAATGGTGTGGGGGATGTTTTCTTGGCACACTTTAGGCCCCTTAGTGCCAATTGGGCATCGTTTAAATGCCACGGCCTACCTGAGCATTGTTTCTGACCATGTCCATCCCTTTATGACCACCATGTACCCATCCTCTGATGGCTACTTCCAGCAGGATAATGCACCATGTCACAAAGCTCGAATCATTTCAAATTGGTTTCTTGAACATGACAATGAGTTCACTGTACTAAAATGGCCCCCACAGTCACCAGATCTCAACCCAATAGAGCATCTTTGGGATGTGGTGGAACGGGAGCTTCGTGCCCTGGATGTGCATCCCACAAATCTCCATCAACTGCAAGATGCTATCCTATCAATATGGGCCAACATTTCTAAAGAATGCTTTCAGCACCTTATTGAATCAATGCCACGTAGAATTAAGGCAGTTCTGAAGGCGAAAGGGGGTCAAACACAGTATTAGTATGGTGTTCCTAATAATCCTTTAGGTGAGTGTATATATATATATATATATATATATATATATATATATATAGATAGACATATACATATTTAATTTTTTAATAATTATGCGTAAAATAATACAAAAATGTACATGCATAAAATAATTTTATGCGTGTGTATATAATTCTACATTTTAACAATAAAATAATGAATGTAACATGGTAGGTTTCATGTATGATTTATTAGTTTTATAAAAAAAATAAAAATAAATGGAAATGCCTCCACAATTGTAGAGTGACACATCATTTTTCTATTTTTTCAAATGTTTCATTAAATTGCAAGCAAATGCTCATAGCAGCGTTCACACCAGGGCACATATCCATCATCTGTCATTAAAGGGTTCATGCAACACTGTGTGAAAATGATTTTGTACCGAATAACTTAACAGATGTCAGCCGTGCCGAAAAGGCTATCCACCCCCCTCTATAACCCCTCTGTCTATCACATTATTGGGAGCCCGGAGGGGCCGTACACTAAGTTTGGTGGTTATGCAAATAGCAGTGTACTCTCCTGTTTTCCATAGTCATTACTTTTCTTTTATATCATTTTCACCCACTCATTTCCTTTGTTAAATTGGTCCTCACTGAGAACATTGGGTTGTAAACCGGATTCTTCTCAAAAGCGGCTTGTCCCCTAAAACAAGCCCACTGATTAAAATGAGATAGGTGGTTATTTAGTTGTCGTGGTGTGCTGAGGTAATTACAGTGGTTGAAAATGAAGAAAAAGAGGGAAAATGTTACCAAAAGGATATTGAGAAGTATCCCTCATTTTAAGCTATGCTTAACACAAACATCCATGTATCCTCTTGCAAACAGGCACAACCATTTCAACACTCCTGCGTGTTGAGCAAGCTAGCGGACCGAAGGTAAACAACCTCATTAGCCAAGTTGTAATTACAGATGATCAGCACAATTCGCGACTCACAGACAGCACGGCTCCTCGTGGGGAAATTAGGAAGACTCTCGGGGCGGGTGCCCGGGCTGATACTGTTGTTCATTTGACTGTGCATTCATGTGTGTATTTGCGGTAAGGGTGATCAACAACAATTAGTCTTAGCCCTATGGAATAGCAATGCTGCGGGAGATGCTAACGCAAACCTGTTGTCATTATCAGAGCCTCTGGTACAAATCAGATTTACACTGTAAAAAAAAAAATCAAGGTTCTTTATTTGCATTGATGGTTGGATTTGCATTGAAGAACCTTTAAGGTCCATGGAACCTTTCCATTGTACATAAGGTTCTTTATAGTGGAAAAAGGTTCTTAAGTTGTTCTTCACACTGAGGAAAAAATGGTTATTTTAAGAACTGTTCACTGAAAGTTTCTTTGGGTAACCAAAAATGGCTCTTCTGTGGGATTGTTGTGAAACCCCCCATTTGTACACTCTTAAAAATAAAGGTTCTTTATTGGAATCAGTGGTTCATCCATGGAACCTTTCTATTCCACAAAAGTTTCTTTTGATTTTTAAAATGTTCTTCACACTAAAAAAGTGTTCTTTTAAAGTGCCTCATTATGGATTTTTGAAAATGACCTTTCATGCAGTGTGGGGTTTCGAAAAATGAATCGTTGAGCGAATGTTTGGGAGTTGATGAGCAAGTAAGGTATAAATAAATGCATATTATGAGACAATGAAAGTGTTTTTTGACCTTGCATGCATGTCAACCTGTTGTTGGGGACTCTCAAAACCAAAATATGAACCTTTCATTACCCCTTTCATTAACCTTTCATTTCCAAAAATGGTTTCCAAAAGCTTTTCATTGTACAAAAGGTTCTTTATAGTGGAAAATATTCTTTAGATTAGATTATTAAAAATGCTATTCAAATTTTAAGAGCAATTTATTGAAAACTTCTTCAGGGAACCAAAAATGGTTCTTATATGGAAACAAATAAATTTTTAAGGCTGTAGACGCTTTCCATTACATAAAAGATTATTTAGTTTTCTTTTTTTTTTCACACTTAGAAAAATATTAAGAACTGTTTACTGAAAGATTCTTTGGGGAGCCAAAGAAAAAATGGTCCTTCTATGGCATCACTGCAAAAACCCCTTTTGAAGCTGTTATTTCTAAGACTGTTTATGAGCTGATATATGTTGTGACCTAATAATGTAATGCAATTTGGACTGGTGGGTGATCAGGATGCTGGACGAACACTCTGAGCCACGCTGTCCCCTGGTGGTGAGATTTGAAGCCTAACTAAAGACTCAGGGATGCATTGAAATTGTTTTAATGCTTGAGAGATATTAAGTGAAGTAAGATTTCTTTGCAGGCCAAAAACAGTTTCTACATACTGAAAACATTACAAGGTTGAGGCTTGAGATTTCTGGGCTTTATCTTGTCCCTGGAACCTTTCGGAGAACTTTGGGAATATATGGTTGTCAGGACTTCCCTGAATAGGTCGATGGGAACGGAAATATCAAAAGCGCTAGACTCGGCTGAACTTTACAAATATCACTGTGTCACAGTACGCCAGGAAATCTCCCCCTGCAAACTCGGCTTGACGGCTGTGGAGCTCTATTGGAGACGGTAAATGCCAGAAAGCTGGAGTACCCCATGTTGAGGGTTACGGCAATGATCAGAGCTGAGTAAACTCTTAGTGACCTGTTGACCAATGGCAAAAATATGACTGATGAAGTACAGACTTGAGATCTTCATCTATCTATTTATCTATCATATAATATATGAAATATAAATATGGACTTTATTGTTTCTATTATTTAAAATTTTCCCAAAATATCAAAAACATACAGTCCTTGCAGACAACAAGCTCATATTTTTTTGTTAGTAAACTCATTAGTTTTTCTGAAGCGAGAGTGAGAACTAGATAGTGACAGAAAATTGCTTTGCATTGAAATGGAAAATGCCGCATGCAACCAGGGAACTTCATGCATACAGTTGAGAGAACTCAATAATGTATAATCATTTTCATAAATGGTTCTTTGTTATGTTACTCTGGTGCCTAAAGCAATAAAAGACAACAAACACAATAAAAGCAAACCTGTTGTCTTGGAAACTTACTGGAAAAATGCCTGAGGTGGAAATACAACAATAAATCAACAAGTTGCATAAGACAGAAAGGGGTCTAAACACATTATAGTATTGTACTATACTATATTTATACTATATTATAGCACTATTATAGTATTTATTAATATTGTGACTTTAATTTGTATATTTTCCGTTTTCGTTTAAATTGTAGTTTTATTCATATTATTATTATGTTCTTTTGTAATGTTTACATATTTTAGTTTATTAATAATGAACAGGTTTTACAGCATTTATTAGCCTAACCAATATACTGTGTTGTTTATTTACTGTGTTAATTTATGTTCATTCACAATATATTAATGTTAGGGCTAGAATTGTAATTTAGCATTAGCATCCTGACAGCAGTTCTGTGTACTTCCAGCAGGAGGCTCTGATGTTACGACCACAGGAACCAGATGAGTCCTTAGTTTGCACAATCTGACTCTGGCCGGAGGAGAATGGCACTATTTCGACAAACTATTTCCCCGTCTAAATACTGTAAAGCTGATATAAAGCCACCCAGCTTTATATCAAGCCGATGTAAAGCTGCTTTGACACAATTTGCATTGTTAAAAGTGCTGTACAAATAATATTGACTTGACTTGACGACCATACAGTCAGTTATTGAAAGGCTCCCCGTGTTTGAGTCGTGAAGTAAAGGCCTGTATTGTACAATTACGTTGTGCTCCCTGTAGCCCACATTAAACTCCCAGTAACATAAGCTCTGAGTGTGGCTAAACAGGCATTAGGCAGCGAGACACCATGCCTGGAATGGATGGCATGTCTAATACAATGTGCTCAGAATACACACATAAATGTCAGGTGCTGTATTGCAGTCCTTGGTTTCCATGTAATCAAACCCACACAGTTTCTACCTTGGCACTTGTTAGCATTCATGCCGGAACAGAAAGCATGATTTATTTATTGTCCCAACTCGTAAGCTAATACCATGCATGTCATGAGCTCTGTGTCAATGCGTTTTGTCTCTTTGTCTGTCTTTTATAGTAAAACAGAAGTGGCAACCGTTGAGACGGAGCTCCTGAGGGACTATCGCTTTGGACAACAGCAGCTGATTGAAATATGGGGCCATGCTTGCGCTATTGCCATCACAAAGGTTTGTTTGACAAGTGAACACGAATTACACTATTGTGAAGTGGCAGTTAACATATCTAAATCCTGAATCTAATCCTGTACACAAAAATCGCTGTGATTTACACAACTCTGCATTTACCGCTCCCAGCGTCTGTCGGCATTTGCCGAACTTCAACCAGTCCTCTTAAGAGACAAGGCCCTGCTGCATTTGATGATGAAAACAGCAGGAAATCTTTGATCTTGCTGTTTCTGTAGAGGGTTTGACTGCTCTGGGGGTTTTCTCATGAAAAGGGGTTAAAGAATGATCCAGAATAGCAATGATCCAGAATGGCACTTTCACTTCAAAACAGACAACGAAAAAAGATTTTGTATCTGTCTGTTAAACATAAAGTCATAAATGTCAGATATGCAGTCACAATTACAAGACAAATTCACAATTATGAAGAACAAACTGATGTTGTGAGATTAAAAGTTGCAGTTAGGTAATATAGTTACAATTTTTGACATATAAATGTGCAATTATGAGAAATAGTCACAATTACAAGAAATATTGCAATTATAAGTTGCAAAACATTGTAATTATGAAATAGTTGCAGTTTTGAGTAAAAAGTTGCAATTGTGAAATATTAAATCACATTGTGAGATACTGTATAAAACCACAATCTCTGAGATATAAATTTGCAATTATGAGAAATAGTCACAATTATAAGATTTGTCACAATAAGCTACAAAAAGTCGTAATTATGACAAACAGTTGCAAATCTATAAAAAAGCCTAAACTGTAAAATACGAAGTAACCTCATGGGATATAAAGTTACAATTACTAAAATATCGAAATTTGCAATTTCAAGAAATGTCGCAAAAAAAGTGACAATTATGTAAAATAGTTGCAGTTCTGAGGAAAAAAGTCATAATTGTGAAATATGAAGTCAAACTGCGAGATATAAATGTGCAATTACAAGAAATGTCATAATTAAGTTTCAAAAAGTCATAATTATGTTGCAGTTCTGAGAAAAAGGACGCACTTGTGAAATATGAAGTCACTTTGTGAGGTGTATTCAGTTTCTAAGATATAAATTTGTGATGAGAAATTTATTGTAAGACATACAATAGCAATTATTAAATTTTTTATTATTTATTTATTTTTAGTCTAAGGCAGTATATCTAAGTATACAAAACGGGGATTTAGCTTTTTTTGAGGGGTCATGTTATATCTTGCCTTGAGCACTAAAATCAGCACCAGTCGGGTTCATTCAACTCCAAATTGCACTTTGACTTCTTAAAAATCCCTTGTGACAAATCCAATGCACCGTCATTGAAGATGTTGAAAGTCTTTCGTCTGTGGCCAGCCTGCAGTCGGGCGGTCTCGGGCCTTACGTCTCAGGGCAGCCTGAGGGTTGTGATAGAGCCAGGCCAACTCAAACCAGACTACTGCGGTCACCATTCCATCTGGATTCAGTCAGGCTGACAGGCAGCGCAGGGCTCCTCTTGACCTACCTGAGAGTCGGTTAAAGCCCCAAATTGTTTCCTGATTTGGCTTGTGTGAATTTTCAACCCTTGTTAAGAAGCATTTTACAAACTGAACCTTCCGCCCCTCCAAGGCTCCCGGTCACCAGCAGCTGCCACAGCTAGCTTCAACAAAACTTCCTGTGCTGTGACCTCTGTGAGGTCGCCATAAATTGTAGCTAAAGAAAACATGCCCGCCGGTAGCTCTGAGACAAGCATTACATCAGATCACTTGTGTGTGTGAGGGGTGGGGGGGACAAAATCTTGGTTGGATTTTACCACATTGTGATTTCACAAGCAAACTATCCACCGCAGTGGATGCCAAGATCAACGTCATCCGTCTACATCGGGGGGATAAGTGCTTTGGTGTTGAACTACATCAAGGCTGATGTCTGTGATCATTCCCTGCTTTAGATATCAGGAAGTTATTTTTATCACCGTGGCTCGTGAAACGTTCTTTGTGTTTTGAGTGAAAAATGCAGACTGACGTTACCTCTCATACAACACTGTCTGTGATCTCTCTGTATTTTATCTCTGTATTTTCCCATGACTACATGATAAAAAAAAGAAAAAAATTGAATAAAATTTAAAATGCTAAATGTTTTCTTTCAAGTGTAGAATTAGGTGCTCTAACCAAGTATGACTGACAAGCAGGCTGTGATTTCTGCAGCACTTCACCAGTTATTATAGTTTTGAACTTTTAATTTAGTTTATATTTCTTTTTTATTCATAATTAATATTTTTAGTTTTGTCCGTTTTTTTAGTTAGTTTTCACTCTATTGATTTTAGTTTTATTTCAATATTAGTTTTAGTTTGTTTATGTTTTGTTTTGAGAATTTTTCTACATTTTAATTTGAGCATTTTAGGACCGCCAAAGTTAATGTGTTTTGTTTAGAACTTGTATCATTTAAAAATCATTGCATTTTGAGAATAATAAAAAAAAGACTGATTTTTATTATAAAGATTTTTTTTCTAATTGAACAGTTCTCTGGGTCCGATTTATAGTTCTGCTTTTTGAATTTACTTTTGATTTTGATTTTATTTTTAATTTGTCTGTTTAGTTTAGTTGTCAGTATTTGTTGTTATTGTTATTTTTTGTATGTATTGTATGTGCATAGAATTGTATGTAGTTTTAGTATTTTAGGGCTGTCAGTTAATAACTGGTATCATTTAATTTTTTTTCCAGTTATACAGTTTTTATTTTAATTCATTTTATTTTATTACATGTTTTCATTCAGTTTTCTTCAACAACAGTAACACTTTGCCACTCTGAGGAGCCCCGCCCACTGTGAAATCTCATTACTTCAAAATCCTGCTCGACATCAAATACGCAACAGTTTCACATTGAGTAAATGTAGACAGAACAAATAACACTGTTTCTGGTTCGGACATGTTGTGTGTTGGAAAGCATCATTTAGTTTATCTTTAGTTTGTCCTCTTATGACATTTCTTTGTACTTTGATTCTGCTGCCTTAAATTCACATTCTGCATCCTGTTTGCAAATTCCTCCATTTAATTTGAATTTAAAAGGCATTCTCAATTCAATTCTAAATTAAACACAGGTCTGGTGTTAATGTGTGTCAGGTTGAGGGTAAAAAGTGCAAGAGCAATTAGTCAAGACCCTCTCAAGAGAGCTCATTTGCTGGAAGCATGGAAGAAAAATCTAGGGGTTCAGTGGCTCCGAACAGGAGCAGATCAGAGCGGCAGTCTCCAGAGTCCTGGCAGGAGTTGACACAACGGAGGATTCCAGCACAGCTGCAGCAGACCTGTAAAAGAAATGAACAATGCAACCACTGGCTACGGCTCTCAGGAACACTCCATTCCATGTCATTTTCCAGAGAAGAAGAAATGGACAGAACATAGACAAAATATGTTATTTCATACAGCTTCATGTGAATTGATTGTCAGTATCACAAGGTTGAACTTTTAGCAATTATTCTGGACATACCATTTACCGTGAACATGATTTTGAGCACTAGCATGGGCCTCAATCCATGAAATTTTGAGAAACTAATAACCCAGCCAGCAACCAGGTGTTTATCAAGAATACATCTGCATAACACCACGAGTGGTATCTTTCTGAAGTCATTTGTTTTGTTTATCATTATCAATAGCAGATTATGTTAACTGGTTTTATGGTGCATTCTGGGAACTTCTTGGTAGTGAATGTTGTAGTGCACTTGATTTTGACAATGGGACAGCTCTAGAAAGAGTTTCCTGCTCAGTATACTAGTACCAGGGAGCGTATTGAGACACACGTATTGAGAGTTTATTTCTCTGTAGCTACAACCGTGTCTAGCGGCGCAATACAACTACAGTGCAACTATTAGCAGTGTTGCAAAAGTAACTTAAGTGACCAAGAAAAACATTTGACAGGAATTTTGTTACAATACTTTTTGTAAAAAATACAAAAAGATTCTGTTTAGGGTTGTGCAAATCAGATAATCGTTTACGTTGCACTTTGTAAAGTCAACAGGAAATCTTAATTGAGACTATTTACTTTCTTAATACACTTTCCTGGTATTACTGTGTATGATTCATTGCACATTATTCAAAGGAAATAAAAATGTGACTTTTTAAACGTTTAGTCGTTTTACTAGTAACCGACTGTTTACAAGGATACTCGCAAAGACAGGCATTTTGAAGTAATTTTGTGTATATTTGTCCATTCAAGAGTTGGACTTTGTTTATCAAAACATAACAACTTGCTCCGCCCCGAAACAAGTTTTTTTTCTGATGACATCATCAAGCCCTCTTAGATTTAGCCCCTCCCCTCTGGTCACATAGAAGCCACTTTTCAAAATCCAATTTTAACCATTTTGAAAAACAGCTTAGCTACAGTCACGCATCTGAAAATGTAGTTAACAGTTTTGCTACCTTTAGTTAGTTACTCCCAAACACTGCCCATTATAATCAACTTAATTGACACGCTCTCTTTTGGCCAATAGGAAAATTCCCTACTCGGATTCCCTTTAAAATGACAACAGATGGAGACAGACGTTAATTTTCCACACTCAGACACGCATTCAACTCTTGTTCACCCGGTGCTGCGACTAAGACAACCAGCGATGATAATGTAATCTAAACTTCATCAGCTCACTAATGGAACATCCATGTCTGCTGATAATTTCTCTCCAAAGTGCCATTAGCTTCATTAGCGTCTGGCTTCCTCTCTTTCTCGATGAATATAACATGCACATTACCTTAACTGTTGTTTTTACTTCATTCATCTGTTCATAACGTCATCTTTATGGCAAGATACTCGTCAGGTGCACGAGTAACAAATATCCTTCCAACTTGACTGCAAAGACTTTAAAACATAAAATACTTAAATCTTCAATTCGAGCATATGTGTAGATGACTATAAGACATTTATGAGAGAGTAAACACTTGCTCTGTGGTTCTATCAAAACATAGTTGTTTGTTTATATTTCAAAACCAGCCAGGCATAGCAACAGCTCAACCAATGGCGTGCATTTGGGGCATGGCTATTTCTGTTTGGCTGACCAATAGCAGATGGAAACCTATTTGAAAACAATTCAGTTCTGTTTAGTAACAGAAATTACAGGCCTCAGCAAGACTTAGTTTTGTGAGTGTGTACACGCTTCGGAAAATCTGAGCAGCACTGGTCCAGTTTAGAAACTTGTCAGAAAGTGTGTTATTTTAAGGCTGCATCCTGTGGCAATGTCTCCACAGCTCTTTACTATTGTTGCAACTGTTGCTGGGTTATTCTGATGAACATTACCTCTGCAAATGCAGATATGACTGAATTGAGATGTCTCCCTCCCTGTTGAAATGTCTCTCTTTCCCTCTGTCTCTTTCCAGGCTTTTCCTTTGAGCTCCCTGAGTAAAAAGCAGCCCACCCTGCTGGTTGTTTGTGGTCCTGAGCAGAATGGCTCCATTGGTCTGGTGTGTGCCCGGCATCTGCGCATGTTTGTAAGTATAGAGCACTGTGCCAAAGGGCACGGAGAAAGAATGGATACCAATAGGGTGCTGTGTTGTTGTTTAAATTCAACATGAAATCATAACTGAGCCGATTTACTTTCTTAATGCACTTTCCTGGTATTATTGTGTACGATTCATTGCTTATTCAGGGCTCAATGCTAAGATTTTTTTTCTACTTGTCAGTCGGACCAGTGGTATAGATTTTTACTTTAGTTTATAATTGTTCATCAAAACATAAGAGCTTGCTTGGCGTCTGAAACAAGTTTTTATTCTGATGACATTATCAAGTCCTCTTACTTTTCAGCCCCTCCCCTCCTGTCATATAGAAACCACTTTTCAAAATCTAATTTAATAAATAAAATCAAGCCCTGCCCTTAATGTTTGCTATTGAATATACTGTTTCAGCCAGAAATACGACACACAAGTAAAATGGGTGTGCGAATGCTTTTTATGTTGACTTTTTATTTTTTTATTTATTTATTTTTAATTAGAAACGAACAGATATAAACTCAGAATTCTAAATTTTTCTCACAATTCCAAGTTTACCTCTCAAAATTCTGAAATTATATCTCACAATTCTGACTTTTTCATCTGAATTCTGAGTTTATTTTTTTCCCTTGCAGTTGCAGGTTTATATCTCATTTTAGATATAACATAGACATTTATTTTATTTTATATCTTGCAATTCTAAGTTTGTATCACAATTTTGAGTTTATATGTCCGAAAAATGTTCAAATTGCTTCATAAAAAGTCACAATTACCTAATTTTTTTATTCTTTGGGGGAAAGGGCTATTTGTTTATTGGCTAAGAGACAAAATGTTAGATGTTATATACAACTGCCTAGGGGTTAGGGAATATACTCCAACACTTCATTTGGCATTCAAATTCTGCTTACAACATTTCCAATTCCTGATTTAAGCAGTGAAAAAAGAAAACATTAAAAAATGATCCATCATGCTCTTCTGTGATGCTAGATTTATGGAGCATCAGTATTCGTCTAATAAACGTACACTCTGTTAAAGTTATCCTTCTTTTCATTCTGATGGAGTGACGTTTGGCCAGTCCAGATTTGGCCAGTTTACAATATGAGATTCTTGGACGAATGGAACGAATAAAAAAAAACTTGAAGGGAAAAAAAAAACGAACAATAGATGGTCATCACATGATGGCAGCTGTTTTATACATTCCCACCGTACATCTGCATGGATTCTTGTGTCCGTACCAACATTATGTAAGAAATACATTAAGTTTAACTGCAGGATTGTAATGAACTTACCTGGCAACTTATCCAGACTGTATGGACTTTATCCTGTATCCCGAGCAAACGAGGTGTACAAAACCATCAATTTTAGTCCACATTAATCACTTCTAATGTTCTTCTGAAATTAAATTATGAGGTAATTATGTTTTGTGATTTATGAACTAAAAAATCCCCCTGCATATCCACAGGAGGACAAAATATTACTTTAAAAAACAGAAAGCTTTTATGGACACTAAGCATGAACTGTCTGGTTCATGTATGGCAACACATTTTCATATCTGTTTTTCACAACTAAAGGACATTTAAAAAAAAAAAAAGTATTAATCATCTACCTCATCTCTCTTTAATGTAGGAATATGAGCCCACCATTTTCTATCCCAAGCGTTCTCCTCAGAGTTTGCACCAAGACTTCACCGTTCAGTGCGAGAAAATGGACATCCCTTTCCTGTCCTATCTCCCGACAGAGGTAGGTGTCAATCTTGAATAATGAAGCTCAGCCCATCGGCAGAGAGATGTCAATGTGATGCTCACTCTTCTGGACATCTGTCAATCCTAATCAAATCCTGCCTGACCCCACAACCAGGTCCAGCTGTTAAATGATGCCTACAATCTGGTGATCGACGCCATCCTGGGACCAGAAACCAACCACAAGGAGGTTAAAGAGCCCCACGCTGGGATGCTGGTGACTCTCAAACAGGTCAAAATACCCATCATTAGTGTGGACGTGCCCTCAGGTATTTGCTCATTAAACACACAACCTGATGTTTTATAGGGATTTTGCCCATGGCATTCTTTAGTGTGCAGTACCACAATGAAAAAAGACGTTACATTCAGTAAATACAGTAGGTACTTGCTAGAAAAAGAAAACATGTTTCATGAAAAAGGTCTCAATCTGTTCAGAGGAAGGTTTTGGTTATTTTTGCCAGACTCAGCTTATCAAGACAAAAGCATTAGCTTTAGCATTCTTCGACACGCTCAAAAAAAGTTCTAACACACCAACCGAAACAAATCTGAAGCGCCTGTTTTTACACACTGAACATCATTTGTGTAATTCTTCACAGCTAAGCATGCATCTTAAAAATACTGGGTTAAATACAACCCAGTGCTGGGTAAATATTGGACAGAACACATGTTGGGTTGTTTTTAATCAATAGTTGGGTTAAATGTTTAACCCAACCCTCTGGGCAGTAACCCAACCGCTGGGTCTAAACAACCCAATCGCTGGGTTCGTGCATATTTTACCCAGCGCTGGCTGGGTTGTATTTAACCCAGCATTTTTTAGAGTGTAGATAAATGTTAAAAACAAAAGATTGTTGATAAATTTTTTGTATGCTAAATAGTCGTCAAATTGAGAAGTGCAGGACTAATAGCTATTTAATTATGTAGAATAAGTTAAACCGAATACTAGATAAACTTAAAAAATTAAAAGAGTGTTGATACATTTTTGTAAGCATGCAAAATAGTTGGCATATTATTGAAAAATTGGTTACTAACACCTCCAAGAAGTTTCAACTGATGAAATCTGATTTATGCAGCCAATTTTTCTGATAAATGAGCTGACCAGAGACCTTAATGTGCAAATGTGTTACAGTGGACCTGACGTGTTTGCAAAACAGACAAATGATCAAACTAAAGAAAACTCACAGCCGTTATGTCATCGGGAGACCATATTTGAAAATTGCATCTGATGGCTGACACACTGTAATTTTTGTGCCCTCTTTCCACATGACAGTAATGTGATGAATGATCTCTAAAAGCCAGTTTTCCACATCTTATCTGGAAGAATATAGAAACATTGCTATATTTCAGTTAATAACCAGTGGCTTGTGATGGTGAGAAAGGATTCACTCTTTCTATCTCTCTTTCCTGAAGGTTGGGATATTGACGAACCAGTCAATGATGGGATAAATCCAGAAGTTCTCATTTCTCTGACAGCTCCCAAAAAGTGCGCAACGGGTTTCTCGGGAAAGCACTTTCTGGCGGGACGATTCCTGCCCTATGACATTCAGAAAAAATATGAACTTAATCTGCCAGAATTCCCCGGCACGGAATGTGTTATAGAACTGTAGCCATTTATACAGACTTGTATTTTGAATAACAAATATGTTTTCCCCTTTTGTATTTTATAGATTGTTCTGTGGCATTCAGTTACTGACAAATATGACTAGATAGTTTGGATAGTTAAGGTGAGTTTCTGTGGAAGCTTGTTTCTGTTACAGAATGAAAAAATTCAAAAGGTAATTGCTAATGAATCTCACTTTTGTCTTGAAATTCTGAGTATATATCTCACTATCCGGCTGTACAAACTCGCAATTCTGAAAAAAAAAAAGAAAGATTTCTCGCACTTTAGAGTTTCCATCACGCAATTCTGACTCTTTTTCTCAGAATTCTGAGATTCTTTTTTTGCTACGCAATTTAAAAATACTAAATTATAATTTTGCGACTTTTTATCTCACAATTCTGACTTCGTTCTTGCAATTATGAATTGTGACTTTTCTTAGAATCGTTATAAACTCACAATTCTGTTTTTAGATCTCGCAATTCTCACTTTTTTTCTCAGAATTACAAGAAAAAAAGTCATAATTGCCTTTTTAATTTTTTTAATCTTGTGGCAGAAAGGAGCAATCAATCCTAAGAGATGGGTTTAGAATGACTACATTTTGCTCATTTTTGACATTTACAGTATATCGAACTCTTGAGTTCTCAAAATCGTTTTGTTTAACACATAAGTCTTTTTAATGTTAGATAAATTCAAGTGCATTACCCTGATAGTGCCTCCAGTCTAATGTGCACAACACTACAAACCCAACGCATTTCTGCTGGAATTTCACTCCAATTACAAATTTATTTGTCTGTACTTTATTGGAAAGGTTGTATAGTATAATAATAATAATCCCAGGATGACAAACATGTGTAAATCATTTTGTTTTTACTATACAGATACATCTAAAAAAAAAAATGAATATCATGAAAAAGTTAATTTTGTTCTTGTAACTTATTACAAAAAGTGAAACTTTCATATATTTTAGATTCATTACATGTAAAGTAAAACATTTCAAAAGTTTTTTTTTTTAATTTTGATGATTAGAGCTTACAGTTCATGAAAGTCAAAAATCAGTATCTCAAAATATTAGAATATTTATATTTGAGTTTCAATAAATGACCATCCCTACAGTATAAATTCCAGGTATATCTTGTTCTTTGAAACCACAATAATGGGGAAGACTGCTGACTTGGCAATGATCCAGAAGACGAACATTGACGCCCTCCACAAAGAGGGTAAGTCACAGAGGGTCATTACTGAAAGGTTTGGCTGTTTACACAGTGCTGTATCAAAACATATTAAATGCAAAGTTGACTGGAAGGAAGAATTTGGGTAGGAAAAGGTGCACAAGTAACAGGGATGACTGCAAGCTTGAGAATACTGTCAAGCAAAGCTGATTCAAACACTTGAGAGAGCTTCACAAGGAGTGGACTGAAACTGGAGTCAGTGCATCAAGAGTCACCACGCTCAGACAAGCCATTTCTGAACCAGAGACAACATCAGAAGCATCTTACCTGGGCTGTGGAGAAAAATAACTGGACTGTTGCTCAGTGGTCCAAAGTGGATCCTCTTTTCAGATGAAAGTAAATTTGACATTTCATTTGGAAATCAAGGTCCCAGAGTCTGGAGGAAGAGTGGAGAGGCACAGAATCCATGTTGCTTGAAGTCCAGTGTGAAGTTTCCACAGTCAGTGATGATTTGGGCTGCCATGTCATCTGCTGGTGTTGGTCCACTGTGTTTTCTGAAGTCCACAGTCAACGCAGCCATCTACCAGGAAATTTTAGAGCACTTCATGCTTCCTTCTGCTGACAAGCTTTATGGAGATGCTGATTTCATTTTCCAGCAGGACTTGGCACCTGTCCACACGCCAAAGGTACCAAAAGCTGGTTCAATGACCATGGTGTTACTGTGCTTGATTGGCCAGCAAACTCGCCTGACCTGAACCCCATTGAGAATCTATGGGATATTGTCAAGAGGAAAATGAGAGACACCAGACCCAACAATACAGATGGCCTGAAGGCCGCTATCAAAGCAACCTGGGCTTCCATTACACCTGAGCAGTGCCACAGGCTGATTGCCTCCATGCCACGCCACATTGATGCAGTAATTCATGCAAAAGGAGGCCCAACCAAGTATTGAGTGCATAGAAATGAACATGCTTTTCAGAAGCCTGACATTTCTGTTTAAAATATCCTTTTTTGATTGATTTTATGTAATATTAAAATTTTCTGAGACACTGAATTTTGGGTTTTCATTATCTGTAAGCCATAATCATCAAAATGTCAAGAAATAAAGGCTTGAAATATTTCACTCTATGTGTAATGAATCTATATAATATATGGGTTTCACTTTCTGAAATGAGTGACAAAAAATATTGACCTTTTTCATGATATTCTAATTTTTTGAGATGTACCTGTACATTGCTCAATGTACATTTGTTTTATTAGTTCTTATAGGTTGAATGAATAAATTATCTATGTAAAAACCGAGTTATTCATTTAGATGTCAAAGTCGGGTCTTTAAAGAAATGTTGGATGTTGAAAACCCACGGATGTTATTATTTAGCCAAACCTTGGAAAATGTGCTCCATTAGCCAATATTTAGGAACAAGAGGTAGCTACGATATTCTTTAGACCATAAAGTATATTATTTCTTCCCAGAGATTTATTCCAAAGTCAAGAAAAGGTGTGGGTGATATGAAGGAATGTTTCTGTCTAAAGCAACAAGAGTTACAGTATGTGGACAGGAATACCGAAGCAGTGTAATGATTCATCACTAATGCATTATAGGCCATTTTAGGACATTGTGTAAACTCGGATATATTCATCAAAAGGTGGACATGAACTCATCCGGAGATCATATTTCTTAGTCAGCCAATAAACATTTTACATTTCTGTCCACCGAACTGAAGGCCAAAAAGTATGTTTATTGTCTTTAAACACGCATAGAGAGCTCCACAAAGGTAACCGGCAAAAGAAGTCATATGCACTCAATATGGTGACAAAGGAAAATCTGAAAATCTGTTTAGACTGCGAACGAATTGGGGAAATATTTTGGTCTGTGCTTTTCTTTGCAAATTTGGCTGTTTATTCTGTTTTGATACCTCAATTCCCTGTAATCTACAATCTTTCTGACTTCTGATACTGATTTTTGTCAGACCCATTTAGTGAAATATTTGCAGTGCTTCTCGAAGCTTTCAAAACAGCTGTGTAAAAATGACTCGAAATGTTGGACGACACCATGGATTGGCAAGAGAACGCATCTCCCGTCATGGATGTGCTGGTCATGCATGATCCTAGACAGTGGAACAGGACTGTACATGTAGCATGCATGGGAATATTTACAAATGGTTAAACACAATTACGTTTGGTCATGAACCATGAGTTAGACTTCAAAGTTTGGACTGTAACAGTAAGCTTTTAATGTGGCACTCTGGTTTAAAAGCTATATTTCACTACTTAATGAAACAGTTGAAAATGACATTAAAATGGGATTTGTTGGAAAAAGAAATTTAGCATTACACCACTTGCTCACCAGTGGATCCTCTGCAGTGAATGGGTGCCGTCAGAATGAGGGTCCAAACAGCTGATAAAAACATCACAATAATCCACATGTGATCCACACTCAAAAAAAAAAGTTGTTGAATGAACTTAAAAAAATTATGGTAAACTTTTCCACGAAATTTAATTACATTTTTCCAACAAAATCTAATTTGTTTGAAATTATTTGCTGTAATCTCGTTGTATAAACTTAAATTCCTTCAGTGAAGACTACAAATTTTTTTTTTTGTCATTCCTACTAAAAAATAATTCATTGAATGAACTCAATTTAATTAAGGGCAGGATTTCCATCCAATAAATATGTGTAGCCCCAACTCATAAAAAACTAATTCATGCCATGAAATGTTACTGAGTCGGGCCAACTCAATATGATCACATATAGTTTAAATGAAAGTGATACACTGATGAAGTTTAATTGTAATCAGGCAGAGATCCTTCTACACGAATAAATTATTGCTGAATTTATTTAATTTTAGGCATTATCCAACTTGCTAGGCATAGCAAAACATGGTATTGGTACAGCTGTGGTATGCCCATAGTTGTTTTCTAAAAATTTAAACAACTTTACTTCATATGAGCATTAGCAGGTCCTCAACCCAAGGACATGCTCTACACTTTACCATAATGGTAACCCCCCAAAAACACTAACATACCAGAAACTCTTTTAAATACAAACATAAAAGAGCATTAAACATTAACAAGTCTCACAATGTTATCATCTTAATAAAAATGCCTGAAATAACATTTTATTTCAAGATTTACTCTCCTTATCCAGCCGTGCAAAGCATGATGGGAAGGGGAAATCCACTTCCTAGTTACAAAAGTAAAATAATTTATGTTCCTTCAAATTGAAAATATTGAGTTGAGTCAAAACGCAACTGTTTCAAGTCAGTTTAGCACAATGCAATTGTATAAATGGGAAACCTAACATAATTGTGTTAAATGAAAATTATTTTTTTAAATAAACTGAACAGTGTTGGAAAATAATTTTTTTGAGTGCACACGACTCTAGTGAAGCGAAAAGCTGAGTGTGTAAGAAACAAATCCATCAACGAGTTTTAAATTAAAATGATTGTTTCTGGCCAAAATATCCATAATTCATAATAACGCTTCCTCCAGCAAAAAAGTCCATCCCCTGTTGTCCTCTCACATCAAAACATCACCAACATATTTGTTTTGAACAGTTTTTTTTCTCATAAATGGTGCTTGATCTGTGCATATTTCTCTCCTGATTCATATTATGGATCAGTTTCTGTGACAGTCATAAATTTTAAACCTTTTGGCTGTTTACAACTCCCTTTGTACGCAACTGGTGTTTCACATTACAGTAATTTTACTGTCTGTTGAGTCGTGTTAGACAAACATTCCTGCAATGCTCGACATAGCTGCATGTGAGTAAAATAAGAAAAATCCATTGTGAAATAAACAGATTTTTAAAAATTAAATTCATCTGCTGTCAATCACAATAACATCTTCATTTGTGGCTGAAATTAAGTAACTGGCCAGAACATAATAAAACACACAATGTCCTTCTCAAACAACCAGTAATCCAGATTATCTTGATTAAAAACACAAACATAACATTTTTCTGATGCAACATTCACCTTTCTTCTACATCTGTGTGTTCTTTTTTTGTGTGTTGGAATGATATAAGAACACAGATGTTAACGCAATAGCCAATGGCGAGCAGGAGGGGGCTGGTCTGGACCACTCTCCACTCCATCCTGTCGTTTAAAACTCTGTGAAGTTCACGAAACTATCAGACTTGATTTTGAAGGAACGGGGGAATCAAATTAATTGGTCAAGCCACTCAAGAACTTGACAAACTTTTTTTGGTGTCTGTCTTTAATTTATTTTTTGTTACCAACAGCTGCCCATCAGTGGCTGTGGCACTATGTGGGACTTCACAGTCGTGAATTTGGTGCTGTCTGCCGTCTTTGTTGTGTCTCTGGCACAAGGTAATGTAATATAAATAATCTCATAATTGTCTTAATTAAAACATGTAAGGATGTTATCCATTATGTAACAGTTTGGTACAGCTGTCAGCAAGCAAGACTTAGGGGAAAAAACAGTGAGCTTGTTTGTTTGTGAGAGCTTTATCAACTTACATGGCTGGAGTGATGTTTAGTAAATCAGTTTTTGCATACAGAACTGCTTCTGTTTGCCTCACTGCTATTAATAGACACTTTGAAAGTAAAGTTTTACTAATTAGGCTATGTAAATTCAAAAAGATGAAGGTGATGAATGTGAATTTGAACTAACTAGCATCTGCTTCAGCTGTTATTTATTACAGTAAACAACTGCACTACAGTGGTTGGGCATGAAAACAGAAGTGGAAATATTGTCATTTATGAAATTTCCTTTCAAAAGTCTTGTGAATGTGTCACGAAGCACCATTATTTTAAACTTAATGCAAACTAATTCTGATTCCTCCCAAACGTCTTCGTACTGGAAAAGCAAAGTATAGCCTATGACTGTTGAGGAATACATTATTTGAATGACTGACTGTCATGAATACTGGGAAACTGCCCACCAACCTAGACTGAAATTTGGAGCAGCACCATTTCATCCGCCTCTTTTCCATTCACTGTCACTCCATCTCGTCTCCGGTCCACCTCAACCTCTCCACGGAATGTATTACCTGTTTCCCAACACGCGTAGACAGCCGACACGAAAAATAGCGCCTACATTGCTGAGCTCTAAGTCAAGCCTTTTAAAAACCTTAAAACTTAGAATTCGGTTTTAAATAACCAGATGTCGCTCAGTCATCCGGTAATGAGCTGCAAGCCCGCGCGTCCGTGCCAGCTTCACCCAGGGCATGGCGAAGCCATTTTCAACGCTCCAAAGTAAATATTGCCACTCTCTAATCTGCTCCATTCAAACGATTTATTCTCCAGATGTTTCACTTCGCTCTGAAGTTCAGCTGCCCGGTACATCGATCTCTGTTGCTTTGATGTGAAAAAGAGGGTGGAAAGAGGGATCAAAGGTAATGTGCGAGAGGTTACGCGTCTCAATTTCGCTCTTTTCCGTGAGTGTCCGCTAACTTTATATTAAAAAAACAAACCTCTCTGACTAAATTCTGATTGGACGCACTGAATTTCGGGGGAAATGGTTGTTTATACAATTATAAATAATAATAAACGTAGCAATTTATTGAACATTAGTGTCCTTTGTCGTTGTGCTGTCGCCGCACTTTTATATGGGCTAAATATATATAAATTTATCAAATGTAGTAGGCTACTCGATTCTTGGTTCCCATGATTTTATTCCACTTTACAACCCGTATAGAGGTAAAGTCACAGCAGGAAAAGGTTAATTAGTTCAAATATATAAACATATGTTTACTCTAGCTGCAATACATGTAAGACTTGTTTTCAAATGTACTAGTATATTAATTAACAAAAATACTAGTTTATTTTGTGGTGTAAACAATCTAAAACAAGATTCAAAAACAAGATTTAATTAATAATATTTTATCTAGTTTTATATTGTTTTAAGAATTTTTAGGTAGAAATCAATTTGAAAAAAAGGACTAATAATGTCTTTTTAAATAGAAAACTACTCTTCTCCAGGGTATTAGTGTATTCTACATTAAAACCGACGCTTAAGATCAACTTTCTGGATGAAATGGTTCAAAGACAAGGAAAACCAATCCAGATCATTTTAAACACACACAAATCTGGCTGGGGTTTCATTATGCAGTGACAATGAAGCAGTTCAGTTTAGAATAATGGAGCACAGATGCATCCCACTTCAGAGTCTATGGAACAGTCGTTGTTTCCTAATCTTCTTCTCAACCCAATCAGACAGAGCTCACCATCTTCCATTCGAGCACACCTCAGCCAGGACATGTGCCAGATGCACAAAACTACTTCCACATGTTTGCCGACGCAGGATAAACACACAGACAAAACCAGTTTGGAGCTCTCATTTGCATTCATTAAAACACGATGGGATGTGGAATGCAATTTCAAGACCACTGCCTGGGCACACTGCCTTCTTAAATGAAATGCCTCTGATTTCAAACAAATCCCTGCTTGTTACCAACCTCGTATACTGCAATAAAGCCATCACAGTATTTTCGCACTCGCCTTAATACATACGAGTATGTTAGCACTATAGCGCTTTGTCAAAGGGATTACATAAGATGCCAAAATGATTTACCTTTCCTTTTCGGATAAACAAGGGAAAAACTTTCAGAAAGATGTATGCCAGCTACATTTTGGCATGTTTTTGTGTCTAAGCTCTTTTATACAGACAGCAAAGACCGAAAAATGATTCCCGTATAAGAAGCATGTGCACTAACCAGTCTGCTGTAGCTTTGACGTAGCTCTTTTATTAAAACTCAACCGTCACATCTATTTTGATTAGCTTCTGGCTTGGGTAGCAATGCTCCAAATGCACATTAAAAAAGGGGAATGTCTTATTAAAAGGCCACAGACTGTTTGCGTGAATGGATTAATTGTCTGAGTATGGCTATTGGACACTGTGCAGACTTTATGAGGTGACGAGAGAAGTCCTAAAAGGGTAATGATACTGCACTTTATATTGTGGGGCAAAACCCTTGGCAATAAGATAGGTACAAAATAATCACAGCATTGCTGTACCAAGTTTAAATTACCCTTTTGTTTGAGAGCCATCTCCCACAATAAACTTGGCATGAGAGGTTTGTTATGGGAGGGCAGGGTGTCATTCTATGTTGGGAGTACACTGATATATAGATAGGTGTATATTTTTAGATGTTGTTAACTTATAGTTTCCACTTCAAAGTAAATTCTTTTTAAACACCTGATCCTAATAATGCCCTGTTACTGGGTGCGGATATTACAAGGTTCCACTGAGGTCATGGACACATTTCTTCTATCTTGGAATAAAGCAGACTAAAGTATGTGATGTGGATATTGCTAATTATATTGGAGGCCTTAATAGGCGATATAAAGTTTTATTGTTCAAGATTATAGAACACTTTGGGAAACCTATAAAGCCATAGGTTATGCAAGTAGATGAATGCTGATGTTTGGTATACAAACTCAACGTCATGTGTTGTTGCGACCTGGCAAAACTCACCACCTAACATGAGGCAGTTTCAGGCATTAGCGAATAATGTCATTCTTGTCACCAAGAATGATAACTATATTAACATCCACACCAATGGACGATAATGTTCTGTTTATTATAAGCGCACACTGCAGTTATATTGCGTCTCTTTAAATTCTATAGACCTTTTTCCTGAGTAAACGATGAGCGCCGCCATTAAGAATTCTAACTTCCGATTGGATGCTCTTCTGTTCTGGTCTCCATAGAAACCCATTCAAATAGTGCCCATCTGTTTTTAATGTAGGTAACATCGGCAGCTTTGTGTCATCTACACACTCATTAAACTTTGAGGAGTAAATCGCTGACAAATGATGGTCATTGCGACACTGTAAAATGATGGTGCTATGGAGCCGTGTGCTTTTTAAAAGCATTTTAATAGGTTTAACATTAGATTATCACCTCGGAATATAAAGTAATTTGACTAGAAACACTGGAGACCAGAAATGCAAAGCATCCTTCCAGTTAAGAGCCAGGCGTGACTTCCTCGTTTAGGAAAAACGTCTATAGCTTTTAAAAGTTGAGTGGATTCTGATTGGCGGTCAATGATGTTTTGTTTCATCATCTGAAACAAACTGTTCTGAAAGTGATTCCATTTATACTGTTCTCTG
The DNA here is from genome assembly GCF_936440315.1 of Barbus barbus. Taxonomy (NCBI): domain Eukaryota; kingdom Metazoa; phylum Chordata; class Actinopteri; order Cypriniformes; family Cyprinidae; genus Barbus; species Barbus barbus. The sequence goes on from NC_136727.1 coordinate 10,750,868, forward strand.
TGTTGTTGTCGTTATAGCTGTGGTATGGATTTCCCTATTCTCATTGAATTAGAACAAATTAGTTATGGATATTATAATAGTTATTGTCCTTGGTATGACTCTAGCTAGCTACCTGAATAATAAGTATATGTCGCTAACAACTAAAGTAAACGTTATTGACCCCTTGAGTACGGAGGTTGTGCAAACATCTACAATGGCGCCACGCGCCTTACTTCTAATTTTCCAGTTAAAACATCTACAAAATCTTTAAAAAAATTATTTTAAGAAGTCAAAAAAGACTAAATAAAAATTTGTGTCCTCATTTGTGTTGTTCCATAGTCTTTCTGGCTTTATTCTTGGCACAGTAGTGATGAATTGCAAGTAAAATGCAAAGGTCTACACTTAATGATCTTCAGGTATAAATTAACATCTAAAGGCTTTATTTTTTTATCGAAAGGGGGAAATGGCGAAACTTCATGACCAGGAAAAGCGTAGTGACACAGTAACCAATAACTAAGTATGCTTTTTAGATCTCATATTCTGCGATCTATACTTTGGGAATGACACTTTTTCAGGTGAACCTGCAAGGTAAATCAATCCAGTATAGGAGAGGGATATAATAACAGTAATGGTGGCTTGGAGTAAGTCCTGCAGAGCTTCTATGGTGACTGACACGTCTGCCGCAGATAAGCGCTTCAGTGTGTGAGCTGCGAGTAGTGCCAGTAACAATTCACTGTCAAGACACTGTGCTGTTCCTACTTGAGGATGTTAGGCTTGGCAACATTTGTGGGACACGTCACCTTTGGAAAAAAAATTATGACATTGGTGAATGAATCCCTCGGTCTGTGATTTCCTTATCACAGCACACTATAAGCAAGTTCTGGAAAGTGGTTCAGGGATTCGCCTTATGCAGGCAGGACAGTTCGCACGAAGCACCGGAGGCCCACTGTCCTCCGCCTGGGATGTGGGAGTGCATCTTCTGGTAATGTCTCATCTAGAAAGCATGAGACGCCATGTGTTTGTTCCCATTACTCTATATTCTCCTTTGGGGCCCTGGCTAGTAAGTGTCTCCAGATTAGTTTGACAATTGATGTAGGGGATCAGGCCATCATGCAAGCTCCACATCCATATGTGTGCAGCATCTCCTGATGTGACCAGACGGAACGGAAACAGATACAGTGAAGAAATGGACCAAATGTGTCCTCCTCAGGCCAATCATGAGATCAGATATCAGGTGCTAACTCAAAACTGGTTGGACATGGTTCAGAAGGGTCGTAGATGCCAATGGATGCTGAGCCGATAAAAGTAGGCCACTTGGACTCTGGTGGCACCAATGCACAAAAAAATCAGTACTTAAATATTGAATGTCTTTTGCACACATTCCATTTACTGCAAAGCCAAGCAGGATTTTCCGATCACATTCACAGACGTGTCTGCAACCTAAGGAACGTGCAAGGAATAAGATGTTCTGATCTATTACATTGCAAATTATATTGCACTGTAATAGATCAAACAAATTTCATGTCCAACTTTTTAAGACCAAATTTAGTTAGTCCCTGAGGAGGTCAGTGTTTCTTCAAGATTTAGTTGCAGCCAACGTTTCATTGGTAGCACCTTTGTTGAGTGCGCTGTAATAAAGTTTGCGTTCCCACAGGACCCATCTGGGACAGCTCACATCTTCGGAGGTTAAACAAAACAGACAGGAACAGAAAGCTGGCTTACAACAGCCTCGTGGAGCCACAGACCACAGGTAGTTATGGATATTTTAACATGCTCTCTTTATGCAATCAACTAATTTGTGGTGTCCTGCTTGATCCAAACTGCATTGTGGATCTCGGTGTTGCTAAAAAATGTGATGTAATGATTTCTGGAGTCATCTGTCTTCATTAAATGTGAGCTTTAATGATGAAGACATATAGCCACTGCAATGCAGAAACAATAAGACATTGACTCATGGATGTGTAAATGAGTTTACATGTTCTTAATTAGAGCAAGAGAATAAGTTGTCTCTTAGACAATGTAGGCAGCTCTCTTTGCCTTAAAGTAATTCTATTCATATCTCCTGTGGGATTGCTAAACATAAAGCAACAAGCACTTTTTTGAGACACAGATTGTATTCTGTTGATGTGATGCAAAAAGCTGGAGTAATCTTTTGGAGTAAACCCAGCAAAATGGGCAGAAATTTTTATGTAATCTGGAAACTCTTTTTCTTAATCTTTGGGTCACTAGGAAGAACATTCTGTTCTTGTAAAACATCTTACTCTGATCTTTGTTTTGTGCAACCCAGGCGTAACTGAGTGGACATCCTGGTTCAATATCGACCATCCAGGAGGAAACGGCGACTACGAGAGATTAGAAGCCATCCGCTTCTACTACCGAGAAAGGGTCTGCTCACGACCTGTAGCCATCGAGGCCCGTACCACGGACTGGGTTGCAGCTGCGGATACGGGGGAGGTGGTCCATTCCAGTCTGGAGAAGGGCTTCTGGTGTATCAATAAGGAGCAGCCATTTGGTCGCAGCTGTTCCAACTACCATGTGCGATTCCAGTGTCCACCAGGTACAATTAGTCAAGAGACAATCCATCAAAGTACAGAAGTGTATTCCATATGGAGGCATATGCATTTTAACATATGAGTGTGCAACTTTGTTTTGTTTCTTAAGTCCACTCGTACTGGACCGACTGGAGTGAATGGACGCCTTGCTCTGCCACCGCCTGTAACGATGTCGGCATCCAAGTCCGTCAGAGAAAATGCATGAGCACGCAACCTCTTCCACTACTTCTTTCGCCTGTCTGCGTGGGACCTCACATAGAACGGAGAGAGTGTTCAACCCCACCATGTGAAGGTAAATAAAGAAAGAAATATGAATTTGGATACAATATTTACATTCTACTGATATAATATGCATTTCTTAGTCATCATTGGCAGGATTCACTAGCGCCTCTCCTAAAACTACTTATATCAACCAGAGATGGTAAATCTAGTTTAGCTGATCTCCAAATCTGGCCTAGATAGTGTTAAGGTGGTTTAGCTTAGGATGGTTAAAAAATGTTCAGCAACAAAACTTGTAGATTTGTACAGAGCAGTGAGGTGTCAAAAGCACACTGTGTGTCCTTTATATCAGATGTGTCCAAATATTTGTTTTGCCACATTTCAGAATTTCCTAAATCATTTTGACACTTAAACTCAGAAATGAGGCTTATTTTCCACTCATGGATCTCAAGAGCAATCACATCCTGCTGACATTTACATGACACATGTGGTGCCCAATTAGCTGGCTATACCCAAACATGTTTCTGTGTGTACAGAGCTTTGTTGTCTTTGATCATAAAATCAATGTAATCACACTGGTAAAGATGTCAGAATGCAGTCTGACATTTCCATTCACACACATATACAATATTTAAATAGTAAAATAATAATGCTGCCAGTTATGCCTCGCATCAAGTTCAAGACACTGTGATGCTGGCATATAGAACAGCCACAGACTCAGCACCCGCCTACTTCCACTCACTTTTACGAATCTATATTCCCACCAGAAGTCTGAGATCCACTAGTGAAAGACGCCTTGTGGTGCCATCACAGAGAGGCACAAAATCACATTCCAGAACATTTTCATTCACCGTTCCTGGCTGGTGGAATGATCATCCAACCTCTATCCAGAATGCTGATTCCCTGACAATTTTCAAGCGACAGCTGAAAACTCACCTCTTTGTCACTATCTGACTTCATCCTAAAAAAAATTACAAAATTTGTTTTTCTCTTTTCTTTAATCTTGCCTTGTCTAGCTTGTACTTATTGAACAATGCTTGGAACTTAGTATTACGAGCACGTCCTGTGACTATTTTCCTCTTTAAGATTAATCGCTTGATGCACCCCAATTGTAAATCGCTTTGGATAAAAGCGTCTGCTAAGCGAAAAAATGTAAGTGTAAAATAACATAATTAAAGAGAATTGTTTTTTCATTTGTAGTATCTTCTTTTTTTTTTTTTTTTCTTTTTTTTTTTACAGTTTCTGAAAACTTGCCACCATGATTGTTAATTAACCACTTATTTTCCCCCAAATCTTGACTAAACAGCTGTGTGGAGCCAATGGGGATCATGGAGTGCTTGCTCAGTGACCTGTGGGAAGGGCCACAGAACAAAACGTAGGACATGTCATAGATCTTCTACTAAGATTCAGTGTACAGGACGACCTGTGGAGGTCCAAAAATGTGGAAATCCATGTCCAGGTATTGTGTATTACAAAACGCACAATATCTGAAAACCCATGGATTTTTTTGCTACACTGAAATCAAAACACCCGTTTTATTTTTACAGTGGCATGCAAACGTGTCTGTCCTGGGGGACGTCCCAGTAAGGACTGTAGCTACTGTATCTGTGATGGACAAACACTACATGGGGAGGTATTCAGTGTTACAGGTGTCCCTGTGCCAAACGCCACAGTGGCTCTGGCTAGCCAAGCCAAGGTTGTCCGTGCCCACACTGATGCCAAGGGTCAGTTCAAGATTGATGGACTGTGCACCAGCCCACAGACCAGAGTGGTTATAAGAAAGGATAAATTTGCACCCGTTACTCTCCCTGTTTCCAACAATAGCACTGATGAACTCTGGGTACGGGCCATCTTGCGATCCTCAGGTAAAGAAAAGAAGAAACCTTTTGATATGGATGATACCACACTGATATTTTCATGCACTGTTGCATTGTTGGTTTCTCCATTTTATCTCTTACAGAAAAGCCATATATTGAGAAGCACCCAGAAGACAAAGTGCGTTATGAGGGACAACGTGCAACCCTTTGCTGTAGAGCAACAGGATCACCAAAACCTGACAAATATTACTGGTAAAAAGCAATAAAGTTTCTTCATAGGTTTTCTGACAAATGCTGTTAATCTTATAGTTACATAAAAATGTATTTGTTTGATCCAAAGGTACCACAATGGAACCTTACTGAATCGCACAATATACAAGTATGATGAAGATTTGATATTGCGGGACCTGAAACCAGAGCAGTCAGGGCATTATCACTGCAAAGCAACTAGTCTGACAGGCAGCATAAAGTCTACTTCAGCCGTCCTCACTGTTTTAGGTAAGTGCAAAACCATTTTACCGGTCAACAGGGAACATTATAGTTTTTTTGCAAAATGTCCCTAAAGAAGAAAAATAACCCCAATAAATATTGTGGTCTCCAATGAAATATTAAAGTCTGTAATGTCTAGTGACATGTGCGGTACAATATTTTATTATGTTTAAGTTGGTAAAAATTACCACTTTCTAAACAAGGAATGACTGGCAAGAAGTCGTGGTGGGCAGACTAAAATCCTTAAATCCCTCCCGCTTTCCATATTAAAATGAAATCCAAGCTTGTCAATAAATCCTGTTTTTTCATCCTCAGACAAGTATGCATTTCCACATTTGCACACATAACTACACATTGTGAAAATTCCCATGATGCTTGTTATCCAAGATATAGATTGTCAGAAATAGTCTGCCGAAACGTGTGCTAAAGCAATCAGCCCTAGACTTTGTCTGAGGGATCTCTTTGCTTCTTAATCATTTTGGCATACGAAAAGTGCTTTGCTGAATGAAACACTAACACCTGTCACAGCAGGGTTCCTAATGGAGGATGATTAATGTGTTTTGTATTCACTCTTGCATTTAAACAACAGCTACAGGAGAAAAGTTTTCCATAAATTAAATTTCATCAAATAAGATTACATGGTTGCTCTCTCCAATAAGTGTCATTTTAAAGGAAACACAGTGCTCTTATGAATAAATGAGCAGCATTTACAGAAGAGTGGTAATGTGACAATAATGACTGCAGTCATTAATATGGTGAAACAATGAGATCATACATTTTAATCAGAACCAATACTTTGGCAAGTCATCAGACTTCCTTTTCAGGCTTCCGAGTTCAGTGACCCAGTTTTATTTGTTCACAGTGATCTGGGGAAATATATATTTCTAAATCCTTTTTACTTCTAAGCATCTTCATAATATAAAAAGATAAATACAGAATTTTTATAATTTTCCTTTTCTTTGTTTCAAGTATAAATCTATGAAAAAGCATAAAAAAGCCAGTGGGATAAAATAAATAAAAATTTTCTCTGAAATTAATTTTTCTTCTGAAGTAAATCGAATGTTTTACTGAAAATCAAGAACATTATTTTTGCAATGTATATAAATATTATGCATTCTTTGAAAATGTAGCACACTGATCTCACATTTTGTATTTCACAGCTAAAGGCACACCAGCATGCAACTCAACGCCTGACACTCACCTGATCAAATTGCCATTAGACTGCAAGCAGCCTGGAACAGACTCCAAGTTTTACAATCCAGGTCGCTGTCCACACAACAAATGCCCTGGATCGCTGGACTTTGACATGCGTTGCAGGGATGGATCTGGCTTCTGCTGTGGGGTCAAACAAATGGATGCTAGAGAGATCAACTGTGGCCGTTACACCCTACCTATCAAGGTTGTTCGTGAGTGTGGCTGCCAAACTTGTGTGGAGCCCAAAATTCTTGTACGAGGCAGGGTGGTGTCAGCAGACAATGATGAACCCCTGCGCTTTGGACATATTTACATAGGGAAGGAACGGATAGGTACCACAGGATATCAGGGTGGGTTCACAATCCAGGTGTCTCCAGATACACAGCGTCTTGTTGTAAACTTTGTGGACCCTTCTCAGAAGTTTATTGACACAATCAAGGTTTTTATCTTCGACAAGAGAGGAGGTTCTGTCTATCATGACGTAAAAGTGATGAGGAAGCAGGAACCTGTTGATATAAATGCTGCAGAAAGCAATACCATTTACCTAGGTGAAATGAAAGATGAGGACCCCATCGGTCAACTGGTCATACCTCCAAACTCTTTCCACAAAAACACAGGGGAAGTGTACGAAGGGACTGTTAAGGCCAGTGTCACATTCCTTGACCCACGCAACATTACCATGGCTGCTGCCGCTCCTGGTGATCTCAACTTTGTAGACAATGAAGGAGACATGCTACCTCTCAGGACATATGGAATGTTTTCAGTAGATTTCCGAGATGGAGCAAACCAGGAGGTTCTAGGAGCCGGCGCAGTCCAGGTTCTCCTTGATACGGAGCATGTAAAAATGCAGGAGCACATCCCTGCTATGAAACTCTGGTCCCTCAATCCCGATACAGGCATTTGGGAGGAGGAGAGTAACTTTCAACCCACACAAACTACTATTGCTGGCAGCGGGAGGAACAAACGAGAGGAGCGCACCTTCCTGATAGGGAATATGGAAATCAGGGAGCGTAGGTTGTTTAATCTCGATGTACCTGAGAATCGCCGGTGCTATGTCAAAGTGAGGGCATATATGAACGAAAAGTTCCTGCCCAACGAGCAACTAGAAGGAGTGGTAATAAACTTGATAAACCTGGAGCCTAAGCCTGGCTACTCGTCAAATCCGAGGGCTTGGGGACGTTTTGATAGTGTGATAACAGGACCAAACGGTGCTTGTCTTCCAGCTTTCTGTGATACTCAGAGGCCTGACGCATACACGGCTTACGTCACAGCTATAATGGGAGGTGAGGAGCTGGAAGCAGCCCCCTCAATGCCAAAAATGAACCCAAACATTATTGGTGTGTCTCAGCCGTACTTAGGGAAGTTAGATTACCAGCGCTCCGATCATGAGGATCCAGCACTTAAGAAAACAGCTTTCCGAATCAACCTAGCCAAACCAAACCCTAACAATTTTGATGAAACGAACGGACCAATCTATCCTTATCAGAGTTTAATTGCATGTGAAAATGCACCTGTTGATGCCAACCACTTTCGTTTCTTCCGTGTCGAAAAAGATAAATATGAGTACAATGTGGTACCCTTTGAGGAGAGTGACCTCACATCTTGGACTGGAGACTATCTTTCCTGGTGGCCAAATCCACAAGAGTTCAGGGCTTGCTACATCAAAGTTAAGATTCATGGAGCTACAGAAATCATGGTAAGGTCAAGAAACCTGGGTGGCACTCATCCTCAGACAAGAGGTCAGTTGTATGGCATTAGAGACATTCGTAGTACCCGCGACTTACACCATCCTAACACCTCTGCTGCTTGTCTTGAGTTCAAATGCAGCGGGATGCTCTTTGATCAAGCTATTGTAGACAGGTCAATAATTTCTATCCTCCCACAAGGTAACTGCCGTCGTGTAGGCATCAATGGTCTCCTGCAAGAGTATCTGATAAAGCATCCTCCTGTTCTTCAGAACAATGTGTCTCATGCATTCAATATGTTAGCTCCTGTTGATCCACTTGGACACAATTATGGAATATACACCGTCACCGACCAGAACCCACGGGTTGCCAAAGAGATTGCCATTGGCCGCTGCTTTGATGGAACTTCAGATGGTTTTTCCAGGGAGATGAAGTCAGATTCTGGAGTGGCACTGACGTTCAGCTGCCCTAAAAGAACTGTGAATCGTGAGAGCTTATTCCAACGCTTGCAAACAAATCCTGGCCTAACACTAACACAGATGGCACGGGAGATGAGGGAGTCCCAGGGACTGCAAGTCAGAAGAGGGTCAACCCAAATGGTGGCCTACCCTTTTGGCCAACAAGGCAGCAGCCAGAACCGCAGAGCCACGAACACTAACAGAAGGAGACCAGCTACAAGGACACAACCGAGACAGTAGATCTTTCTTTAGGTGAGTTCTCAGAGTGCACTTTAAAACAAATCATTTCAAGATGTTGATGAAAATCAAGTGTATGTTTTCCATCCTCATGCAGGTCTTTTCATTTGAAGAGAGTGAAGAAAAAAGACTCAAAAAACCTGCTATGGAAATCCCAAACTTGGCCAGCCGGGTGATATTGGATGCTCTGTTCTAATGGAGCAAAATCCTCACCTGATTTATCCGAACACATTTAAACTCTTTCTACTTGTGTATGGAAACCTGTCCTCTCATACTTCCTCAAAGTTTACTTCATTGTTTAAGACATTTATTTTTAGTGATTAGACAAAATACTCTACAAGGCCCATACAGACTGATGTCATTTATTTATTTCCAAAGTCAAAACTTGCTTATGTGTAGCGTCCTACTTTTAGATCTGTAATTATTCATTCATTTTCTCTAATTGATCAGTGTCTTCCATTGATGATAGGCTAAATAGGTGAGACAAGTCTGTATGGGTTGAGGTCAAGTGTGACAGCTGCTAATCCTTTCATCAACCACATATTCTACTCTGTTGGATGCAATGAACAAGACCCGAGGCACAAAAGATGCTCGTTCTATCTCGCCTCCTTTTCCACGTCACCATTCCAGTTGTGATTTGGCTAACTATTGGTCTGACCAAAGCATGACTGACCCCTGCCAAGAATAGCATCCCTTAACAGAATGGATCGCCAAGGTAGACTAAACAAACCTGTGGTGAGACAAAGAATAATATAATGGCCCTAGCTTCAAACACAAATGAATGTTAATTTTTTTTTAAAATGCCCTCTTCATCTTTTTGACCATATGGCTGGCCAAATCAAAATTTATTTTGATATGAAATCCAACTAATACAGTATCTCAGTGTATGATGTCTAGATCTTAGAGTAAACTAATTGTATTTTGTTTCTTGTTTCTGTTTGTCTCCTAAAGTGCAATATTGTGTTCCAATAATGACTTGAGAGTCCTGACAAAACATCCTATGTTATGAGCCAATCAACCATAGGTCTGTTAAAATGTTGGGCTATTCCCTTAGTAATTGCATATCTGAATTTCAAATTACATAGCACCTGTTTTTTGTTTTTTAAAACCTAATCCTAATGAATTTGATTTTGCTAATCTGATTCAACCTTCTCTCATATAGCCAGCTGACAATGCAACATAAATGCAGTTGCAGTATTTTAACTCCATCCTAAAGTAAAAAAAAAATCCAATTGTGTGATTTCAACAATTAATGGACCATAAAGAACCATGTGGACCTGCATAAACTGGACATTTGTATCTTTTGAGGTTTATTTTGTAGGCAGCATTGCAAATAGGATTTCATTATGGTAATTCTGATGTGATTTGTCTAATCCCTTATGCTTTCAGTATTCGATATCGGTTCAAAGCAGAAAGTTAATTGAGTTTAGGGATTACAGTGCATGCTTTAATAGGTAATGGTGCAAACGTTTATTTTTTCTGTGTATCCAAAGATGTACAGCTGGCCCAGTGCAGGTAGAACATAAACAATATTAAAATAATATTCTAAAATCAAATCTTCAAAGAAACAAAAATATACCTAAAAAAGTAAAAATTTTGATTAGTTGGAAAAATCAAGTCTGAATAAAAATGAGATGAACTGAATAAATTCTTTAGGAAATAATCCAATAGAGACATATGATATTGTGGCACATTTTTTCTAAAATTGCAGTTGAACAGAAAGTTGCTGAGTCTCATAACAGACTAACTGTAATCAGTCATTAAAATCTGAGATTTTTCAAAAACATTGCAATATTTAAAAAGTATGTCAAAATGTGCCATTAACGGGACAATTTTTACAGTCATGGCCGAGTAGTAAGGAAACAAGATATGTAACGATAAAACACATTGCTTTAGGCCAGGTACACATAAAATGATTGAAAACCATTATTTTCTATCCAAGACAGTCTCACCTGTAAGTGACGTAAAGTCGTACATTTGTAACTTGAATAACTTTAAACTTCTGTAATTTTGTAATATATACAATTCCTTTGGTCTTTTAGCATATCTATACTGTACATTTCTGTTTCAGAGGAAAGATGGAGTTGGATATTGGATGAATATGGTGCTAAAAAATTTGTTGGCCTCCAGTTAGCTTTCAAAAGTGTTTGTCCTCGCTTCAACTGTCTGGCTGGTCTCAGGGAGACTACAACTTTTCCAGGAATATACTCTGGCAAAATGTGCATTGATAACTCTACCACTACACTACAAAGTGAGTTGAACAGTTGCCTTTGCGGTCTCAAAAATCTCTTTTTATGCTTGCTTCACAAACATGTTACATAAAACAAATCCTGAAAATATATGCAAATCATATTGTAACTTATATTGCATGAAATTTCCCATCTTGCAATCTCAAAAGCCAGTTTTATGTGTAAATTGTGGATTAAAATGTCTGTCAATTTTACCAGAATGTAAATAAAGATCTCTTGTAAACATGTTCTGTTGACATTCCTTTATTCCATTCAACTTAAAAAAGATATACACAAAAATATAAACAGAAATCATAAGCAGGCACACAACACAGGCTTTATCACACATTAACCATTTAAAACAACTGTTAATAAAATTTTAAAGACCATTATTAAAGATATTTAGCATTTTTTACGGGTTGTCATTACAAAACTACTGTCCATGTTGTCAAAGCCAATGTTTAAGCATTGCATAGCTTTAACCACCTTTTTTGCATTAACTTACATTTTATAAAGGTATAGGATAATCTCACAAATACTGATGGTGATTAAATGGAAAGATTGTTCGAAATAAGAATGTATTTATTTATTTACTTGGAAAGATATCATGAAATCATAAGATTAAGTGGGTCGACCAAGTAATTAATGAAATTCTCAAAAGTCCCTTAATTTTTTCCCTGTGGTGAAAGTCATTTCTACCTGACACTCAAGAGGGCTGGATATCGGAAGGTATAATTATGGAAAGTAACAACCGCAAACATTTATTACAGCCCTAGAGAGAAACACATTAACATCTCTGGAGTGCTAACAATTATGAATCTAAAACTATGACTAATTAAGCCACTGAAATGTACAGCTGACTAAATAAACTGTCCCCATTTTCCCTGAGTTCAATCAATCTTGCATATAAATTTAGCCAACTTACATTTTAAGATATTCATAACAGTTTAAATAAATCATAAAATATATAATCTAAATGTCAGAACACAATGTTCATTTTAGTGTCATTGGAAGTAATTTGCGTACAACATTAAAAAACTATTTATATTTGATTCGTAGTGTATATATACAAATTGTCACAAATGTTAACAACTGCTCCATTGGGAACAGGAAAGTGTATTCAACTAAAATTCTGCATCTTTTTCAAATATTACGAGATCCAAGCAGATGTTTTAGTTCGAGGGAACAAAACATTGCCATAACCAAGAACGTCAGTTCTCCTTGACCTGGCCGAAAGGTTGTAACGAGAGCTCACTTGCGTGCTTGACGTACACATTGCCGTCCTCCGATTTCACTTCATAAACTTGTTGCTAAAAAAGAAAAGAGAAAACTTTACATTTTGACAAACAAATAAAACTAAGCACGTCTGCAATGCATTGGATTCTATTTCTGCTTGGACAGCTGTAAAAGCCTACAGCTAGGAAGGAACTTTGATATACGAGCATGGTGGATGTTAACCGGTGGTGGGAATAGAGTGTAATTACTGAACATTTCAAGGTGTCGAGCCCCCCAGGATGACTGTCGTAATTATGGATTGTTTTACAGAGTCTTTGCCTTGTATTGATTGGCTCAAGCTTGCTGTCACGTCCAACTGCCCTATTATTTATATTTGCAGCATGAGAGAACACATTTCATCTGCTTATTAAAAAAGCAGGCGTTTGGCTAAATTGAAACGTGCCGAAATGAGGGCAGTTTAATTCTTAGGAACGAGACTTTCCAAATGTCTGTCTGTTTGGCAGCACCTACTTCTGTACGATTCTGGTGATGTGCAGTCCATTACCGCGTGAGATAATGTTTGGTGCCATACTGAGTTAAAGTGACGGCACAACAAATGTGGTTTTAATACGAAAATACAAGTGTTTTTCAGGGACACTGAATCACTGGCTAACTTAACTTGTTCATCTGGCTGCCTACTGCCCCTTTACTGCTGAGTAATGAAATTTAGTGTATACATTTAACTTTTAGGAGGAACATTCAGGCATCTCACTGATTAAAGAGAATACTACTTTTATTAGAGGTTCATGTAAGATGATAACAGAAAGCAAGATAGATCTTCTATCAAAATATAATCATGTCTTTAGTCTGATTTAACTTAAATTCAATACCAAGTAGGTTTATTCAACTGCATTAGTTGTATAATGTCAGTTACCACATAAAATTATTTTGATTCATCCCTTAATTAAAAAAAAACGATGTGAACAGTGCCAGCATATGGCGGGTTTAAAGGGCTAAATGTGAATCTCATATGATTTTTAAAGCACTTAATTATTCCTTTAAAAAGCTAGAAACTTTTCATTTTTACAGTTGGACTACTGCTCCATTGGGAAAAAAACGTCTTGGCCCAGTTATTTATCAGCAATGTAATATCTGTGTGTGTTGAACAGAGGTGTGTTGGCTTAAATATTAGGTATTTTGAAGACCTTTTCTGCCTTTGTTTTCATAATTGGATATAAATGTATAAATGTAGAAGACAAGTTTATGTGCTTCTTATTAAATAGAACAAATTACCCATGTAACTCCTTGGTTTCCTTGTATGGGAGGTTTCATGAAAGTTTGGACAAGATGACGAAGTGATTCCTTCATATTCATGTTAACATGTAGAATATTTTAGCAATATTTTTGGCTAAAAACCACAAAGTGTATGCTTTAAAGTAATGGTTATTGCCTGGTCCAATGTACTCCCATATGCCACAAATGTTGTCAGTGAGCTTAACGTGTACTGAACTTGGAATATTCCTTTAATGAGCTAAAATGTCAAACGAAAAGTGTCTCACCTGTAAACCTGTGTTTGATTTCCCCATTTTGAGATTGAAGTCATAGTCATGCCAAGGACAGAAAACCTGAAGAACACCATCAGCCTCCTCAATATCTCCATCACACAGTGGACCTCCTGAAAATCAAAGCATTTAAACACTTAAACATATTCTACTTGTCTGACAGAGAGTTTAAAATCTTACAAAAATGTACCTTTAACCATATCAAAACAAAAAAGGCATCAGTTTCATATCACAACACTATGACTACTACAAAACTCTGGTAGCTTCTTATTTGCAGCCACTGTGATCAATAATAACATAACCTTGTGAATATTAACCATGGTTTTGTTATAATAATAGTGTAGCATGTTTTTTTTGGTGGACAGATACCATTTGTGTAACCACAGTTTTACTACAAATACCATGGTTCATTTGTATTTACTATGGTTTTAGTATTTTGGTTTTATTTGTTGTAAAACCATGTTTATTTTTCATGAGGGAATACTAATCAACATTATTATCATCTTCATCATCAAACAAAAATAAGATCACATACTGAAACGAGGTTTTACAGTAGCCAACAAACCGCGTTGAATTAATTTAAATGACATTTAGGCGGTAACTACGGTTGCCATGGTGATAAAGAAAGGGCGCGTAGAGAAGAGGCAAAACAACGATTTCTGTCGCTGTTTGTAGCTCTCTGTTAGCTAAATTCGCCGTTTTAACGCTTCAAGAATCGGTACAAGCAAACAAAATGTGAAATAATTCGTTGTCATGCCCGAATGAGCGTCCATCGCGAAGAATTCATCGTTCACATGAAACAGGCAAACATCCGCGTCGCATCCATCAGACGAATACATCAGTCTGCATTGTTTCTTGGACAGCTCCGACACAGGGCCTATTAGCCTCCAGGAAACACTCGCATCTTCTGGAGAAGTCATAGAGGTGCGTTAAACCAGGGCATTAACTTTACTGTATTTCTTGTTTTATCTAAACGCAATCAATTTCGCCTCACTGACGGTCGCTGCTCTCAAAGGTTGTCGCTTCCTGGAGGCTGTATAGCACTTTGTTGCTGAAGGGGGGTCTCCAAAGAAGACTGGAAAATGACCATATCATAATTTCTAGACATTTCTATGCAAATATTGATATTCACTTTGGATTTGAAACGTTTCAACTCAGCAGTGTAACTCGGAAAAGGTGTGTTGAGATCATGCAGACTGATTATAAAAAATAAGGTGCTTACTCAGTTCTGGTAGTACTTAAAATATCGAGGATAGGAAATTAAAGCAAGCCAACAATGACTGGTTTATTACAATAAACATAACTCAAAATCAAAGAATATAGCTCTCAGTGATTACAGCGCATCAAACAAAAAAGAAGAAAAACAGATCAAGCTATTTCACAATGTCCTCCTTGCTATTTCACAAAGCAATGATGTCCACCTTTGTGTCACGCAATCAGCTTGTCTTAATCAATTTTTTGTCTGTATTATTTATAATCAGCATAACTTATTAAATCAGATTAGTTCCATAAGCATAATCAGACATGCACAAAGAAAAATAGTAGCCTACATTTTGCATCACTTTAGACCACAATGAATCTTTGTTCTACTGAATAAAGACTTTATTCGTGCTGATAAAGTGCAGGTTGCATTTACGTTAATACAAGTTGCTTGCTGGATGCGATGTGACTGAACATCTGGTCGAGCACTATGGAAAAAGGGGCAAGGCCAGTGTCCAAAAAGCTTTGTACTGTCACTCCATGCACTAATCTTTAATAGTGAGTGAGCTGAATAGACCTGCTTAAATGAGAGAACCATTCTGAACCCATGCTAAGACAGCTTCACACAACACAGCGTGAGCATTAAATGTAGGCTAACAGGCTCTCTGGTCAATTACATCCAAGCTCTAGACAAACACTCAAAGCCTATTTATCATTAAATGCACTTTAAGATTCTCGTTCCCCTCAAATGAAGAATTTTCAAAACCCAGTTGAGCCAGGCTGTGAGTGGTACTTTTTTATCTGCTAATGTTTTATCAGCTATTTTTTCAGTCTTATTATGTTTACATTTATTCATTTTAGCTGATTATGTAAATTATATATTCAAATTTATTTGATTTAATTTAAATAAATTCAAGTAGAATGTGGACATTGTCCTCTTCATGAACTACAGAAACGTTTTTATTAACTGAATTGTACAAAAATCTGTTATCTGGGTAGAAATATGCAATTAAGTAGCTGAAATTGTCCGCACAATGGAAACATGCAATCAGATCAAAAAAGGTCTATCAAAAATATATTTTATTTTTCATTTGCAAAAGTGACAAAAGTGCAGGGTGTCTTAAAAACAGACCAAGAGCAGACTTTCAGCCCATTCTTTTCTTTAGGAGCAAGATTTATTTTTGTAGATTTTTGATATTTTGGTATTTTTGATAGACCTTTTTTTGGTCTGATTGCATGAGTTCAGTGTGCAGACAATTTCAGCTACCTGGTTTTTGTTTTACGCACCTGAGAAGAGCTTCTTGGCTTTTCTTTTTTGAGCGCATTTCTACTAGAAATATGCTATTTAAATATATTGGAATTATCTAATTGGTGGCTACTTTCAAAAATGATTGGTCCTGAATTTACATATTGTATAAAAAAAAAAAACTAACTATATTATTTTGTCACCAGTAATTAAAGGAATAGTTCACTCAAAAAATAAAAAAATGTACTGCAAATGCACTCAACCTGGGGCCATTCCAGATCTAGATGAGTTTTTTTTGTTTTTTCATCTAAACAGATTTGTAGAAATTTAGCGTTACATCATTTGTTCACCAGTGTATCTTCTGCAGTGAAAGGGTGCCGTCAGAATGAGAGTCTAAACAGCTGATAAAAACATCACAATAATCCACAAGTAATCCATACGACTCCAGTCCATCAATTAATGTCTTGTGAAAAGCTGCATGTTTGTAATAAACAAATCCATCATTAAGACATTCATAACTTCAAACCATTGCTTCCAGCTAAAACATGAGCCCTTCAGTGAAAAAGGCGTCTTGTCTGAATCAAGAGAGAAATATACACAGATCAAGCACCGTTTAAGCAAAAACAATACAAAACAGTTCTAAACAAATATGTTGGTGGATTTTAATGCGAGAGAACAACAGGGATGGCCTTTTCACTTCTTTATTATGGACTCATATTTTGGCCTGAAGCAACAGTTTAAAGTTCAAACAATGATGGATTTGTTTCTTACAAACACACAACTTTTAACTTTACAAGATGTATTAAGAATTTCATCTTTAACCTAAAAAGTTGAAAAGAACATCATGTCCATATCCATTTGTCAACTATTGCGAAAGCTCAAAACAATGCCGTTTACTGCATTAAATGAGAATTTTTCTGATTGTATTTAGCACAATTATTTGTTGCCCAGAATTTCCATTGTTTGAGAGAAACCAGACAGGGGACTTGCACCAGCCTTCTGGCACGCAAGCAAACTCAGTACGAGTAGAGTTTTCCGTGCTTGGTACAGTTTCACACACAGTGACTCATTCTGTGCCCGCACCACTTCAAGAACCCCAATCACTATAATTCTGTGTGAGATAATTGTTTTTTTTTTGGCATGTTGCTCGAAATATTCTCCCATATTGTTTAGTTACAGAGTGAGCTATATCTAAAAAAAATATAGGTTTGCACAAGCTCAAAATGAAACTGCAACATGATGTCATTTGTCAAACGAATGTTCCGAGCACAGCTTACTGTCAGTCTTAATATTTCAGTCATATAAACCTGTTGGCTTCCATTTAAATAGAAACAAGTTCAAACTCATTCACAGTCAAAAATGACATCATCCTTCATAAAGGTCATCTCTGAATATGCACGTAGCCCATGCGGTCTGTGTTTATTAATACTTTCCTCCACTTAGAAATCAACAATGTAAAAAATTCTATTTTTTACTTTCATGCAATGATATTTACACACTGGCGGCCAAAAGTTTTAAAATGTTTTCAAAAGAAGTCTCATCAACGCTGCATTTATTTGTTTAAATATACAGTAAAAACAGTAATATTGCTAAACATTACTATTTATACTATATATTTTCTATTTGAATGTATTTTAAAATGACCCCCCCCCCCACTCCAGTTTTCAGTATCACATGATTTTTTAGAAATTATTCTAATATGTTGATTTGATGTATATATCAATAATACTAATACATTAATTAGTAATTATAAATAATATTAATATGCTGGATCCTACCTATTGTGACCTAATTTACCCTGTTTTTTTTGTGTTTTTTACAGCAGTTATATTAAATACAAATACCTCTGCAGTGAGATTTCTTTAATTGCTGATTCTGGAAACAATATGTCAGCTTCTCTTTTTCAAAAGTTCACCATTGCATGCTTTGTTACAATTACATTATTTTATGAGGACTGTGATTATGGTGTCATAGAACTGACATCATGCCAAGGCACAAGTCTGGCAGTTAAAAATGAACACAGTGTTTTTTAGATGCCTTAAAGCTGATGATATAGCAACAGACAGACAAAATGACTTTTGCACAGAAAAGCTCATGAGTAACTTGCCGCAGGCAAGTTGGCCTTATTGAAAATGCTCCTAATGACACAATACGGCAGCTCAGGCAAAACTTACTCAAGCTGTGCAGGATTCAATGATGCAAAATTTGGTTGTTCCTCAGCATCTTTACCCTCAAAAGTCTCCTAATGTTCTAGCTCAGCCTGGACACTGTGATCTCCGAAAAATGTGGTTTTCATTTATGTAAGACCTGCTGAAAGCTTCTATTACATCAACAAAAAAATCAGTCAACAGCATGATTTGTTTTCCGCCAAAATTTCTCATTTGCAATTAGTGTGGCAGTCCAGCGGGTAAGATTGATTGAAATCTGCACAAATTATTCCCTAAAACACCTGTCTGGTGTTTAAAAAGGTTAAGGTCCCCCTTATCCCTGAGGCACTGGAGAATTATAGTGATATCCATTCTCCCTCTCTGCCATTACTTTTCTTATCCAGACAAGACTGAGATGCAAGGGGAATTCCACAGGAAACAAAGCCCAACTTTGAACTTTGCGAGAAACAAAAGGCGTTCCTTGGCGAGCCAGCTGATTAGGGTTCAACCTGGGTACGTTTGTATGTTGTCCAGAAGTTGAAATGGAAGACTTTTAAGTGTCACCTCTCAATAGCCTTCTTGCTTAGTGGGTTTTGGATGCAACGTTCCTCGCAGAGACTTTGCAGAGGGTTTGTTGGTCTGATCCTCAGGCCGATACATCTTTCTTTTGGAGAGCTCTTGTGGTTAACATAACAGTTGTCATGAGACTACTGAACCTTGGAACCCGTACTGCATGAAACAGTATTTTTCTTTCCAAAATACATTCCAAATATATGCTAAATATATGTTGTAAACAGCGAAGAATATATCTTCAATTTCCAATATAAGCATACTGAAAATATATATGAAATGAATGGACAAAAAAATATATAAGGAAATATAATTTTAACTATTCATATACATATATTTTAGAGTCTATATTAGCATAATTTATCTACTTTGTGTATTTTTGGAACATTAAATATTATATAAAAATATGTAATATATAAATATAAAAAGCCCATTTCCACCACAGGACTATAAAATAATACTGACTTTTTATCTCACAATTCTGACTTTATTTCTTGTAATTTTGAGTTAACCTCTCAATTCTGGCTTTTTTCTCAGAACTTCAGAGTTTGTACTGTATGTCGCAATTCTGACTTTCTTTCTCATAATAATGAGTTTATAACAGAATTTAGATTTTATATGCTGGAGTTCTGAGTTTACATATCACAATTTAGACGGACTCTTTGAGACCTGTGAGTTTATTATACACAATTTTGACCTTATTTTTCACAGTTTTGAGTTTATATCTCAATTTAAAATGGACAATTTCACAATTCTGACTTTATTGTTTAGAATACAAAACTGTATTTCTCTCCATTTCGAGTTTGTATCTCATAATTTGAGTTTACATTTCGCCATTCAGGCTATTTTTTCATATTTACATCTTGCAGTTACATTGTTAACTCAAAACTGTGAGATATACACTCTGAACTGCGAGAAACAGCATCAGAATTTGAGTTTACAGTGACTTTTCCTTGCAAATTCCAAGTTTATATCTCACAATTCAAATGTTAACTCAGAATTGAGATTTACACTAAGAATGACGAGAAATAACATCAGAATTGTGAGGTCTCAGATACCTTTTTTCATGCCAGAATGTGTTTCCACACAAACCAGTACGTTCTGGGTGTTAAAATGTGCCAACTTTTTGTACCCCATCAAGCATGAATGATGGGGCACAGCTGCTAGTGCCTGCTGGGCTGTAGTCGGGATATATCGACCGGACCCTGGAGAAAGGAGGAAGTGTGGATGTTGATAAATGTCCTTAAGGGAGATGATGAACGCAAGCGTGGAGGATATTCATTCTCAGGCCTCCACTGACCTCTGCGTCTGCTGAAATGATCAGTGCATCCCTGACCCATCATGTCTTCACTCATAATTATATCCAGATACAGTGCTTGTTTGTCTGGAAGAGGCTGTTATCAGAGCAGGACACATTCAGCAGATGAAAGAGGAATAAACACACAAGCCCTCGAGCCTTGTACGTATTCCCAAAGGTGGCCAGTCTCGTTTCAACCAAAATCTTTCATCTTGGCATACATGATTCACGATTGTTATTCTGGTTTATGCGTGAAAATCTCGGCGATCAGCCCGAGCGCAATCATCTCTCTTTGTGGTAGCATTTGAAAAGCTTACATGAATGAAATCACAACACAAATATGTAAGGCTATAGCAAAAAAAAAAAAAAGGTTGGTTTTTGGTTAATCAGCTAATGCTGCCAAGATTTGGCTGGTTGGTCCTGTTAGCCTCTGCTGGCAGATGCCGTAACTACACCACCATGGCACTAAGAGAATCTTTTCTCTGCTCATAGCCATCCAAATATAAAAAATTGAAGATTTTGTTGAGCTCTTGGTCATTTATTAAAGGTTTGAGGAAGTATGTATCATAGAGAGAATTCTGGCATTATGTGACAACTTTTATAGCACTGTCAACTGCATTTGTTTTTTAATATAGTTTAATTTATTTAATTTCTAAATTATTTGTTGAACACTGTATATTTAATTTAACCTAATGTAATTTTATTTTATTTTACACACCATTGAGTTTTCTGTGTAACTTGTATGAGGATTATAGGTTTGGGTTTATATATATATAAAAAAAAAAGTTAAACTATTTTATGTTATCATATTAACGTTTCAAGAAAATTAGGTAATGTATCAAATTGAATAATAAATAATTACATTGAATTTGATTTAAAATTATTTTTGCACACTATTTTATATTGTAATTTCTACAAATCTATTGGTTTTTATCTGTATAAAATCTAATATTTTATGTTTTCATATTAACGTTTCAGTACAGTGAGGTACTTCGGTAAATTGAAAAATTATTTATTTAATTTCTAAATGATTTATTGCACAGATCATTTTATTTTTAATGTACAAAGTAATAGGGTTTTAATGTAAAACATAAGGATTATGTTAGATTCAGTTTGCAAATAATATTACATTTTTTGTTGTATAAATAGGGTACTTCAACAAAATAAATAACTAGTAATTTAATTTAATTTCTAAAAGTTTTATATCACACTTTATTTTATTTAAATATTTAAATGTATTTACAAATCATTTGTTTTTTATGTGTGCAACTTGATTATTTAAGGTTGGGTTTTGTAAAGAAATAAATATTTTATGTTTTCATATTAACATTTCAATGCAAAAGCAAAGCAAATAATTAATAATTACATTTAATTTCTAAATTATTAACTGCACACTTTTTTGATTCTAATTTATTCTCTCACTATATTTAGTATTTTTGTTCTGCTGTATAAACTAAATTTTCCCCAAGGTATTAATAAATTACTTTTCTATCCTACTTCATGTTCTAATAATCCCATAGTCCCATCTCGTCCCGCGCACAAATGAGGTACACTCCTAAACACTTCCCATTTTAAATGGTGAGTAAAACTGCCTGTGTTGTTGCTCTCTGTTCTGGCTCTTGCACAAAATAAACTCGAACGAACAGCCTTGTGTCAATCAGAATAATCTTCCATTGTGACATAACATGCTTTGCACTTAATTGAGATTGACAGGACATTAGCCTCAAAAGTTTATTTTACTTCTTCATTTGATTCCAGGGGTCTTGCTAAGCTCATTTTTCTCAGGCCTTTGACAGATGTCAAAACAAGTCTTTCTCTGGTTTGTCATTTTTTTCCACTGCCTCAGTTAATTTTAAACCTGCATGCTGCCACAGATCATCGCAGTGAACCCTAGAGACATGTGGAGAACAATGTGCTCGGCCTATCTGGATCTCACGCGCTTTAAGGGGTCTAAAAGAGGTGCGTTGTAAACCAGCTCATGATGAAGGGAATGACAAATGCTTCTACTGACTCTCAGAGGTGGATAAATGACAGATAGTTCCTCTCACCCGAATAGCAGTTTGTCTCTGTTGGGGGTAAAAAGCAAAGCCGCCGTGACCATTTTTATAACATGCCCTGAAAAATATTGGAACCGCTTTCCAGACAGTTACACCCTGTTAAATTCCTAAATAGCATTAACATACGTATGGTTTTATGCAATTCATCATTTTTGAATGAGGCACGGATTTCTTACTTGTCTTGCCCAAGTTTTACTAGTTAGCAAGGTCCTGTTAATCCCTGCTGGTACATGTTGTAACTACACCATCTGCCTGCAAAAATCATTCTTTTCTATTGATGGCCTGTAAAAAGTATCTGTGCATTTTGATATATATATATATATGTTTTGTCAGGATATATATATCCCAAATTGTACTGAATCAAATAAACGTGTACATTTTGCACACGTGTTTTCTATACAATTTAACTTCCTCCATAGTTTTTTGAATGCAGCTGTGTTTTCTACCCAGCACGTTTCCTTTGTATTATCAGCATCATCATTACAGGATATGCTGATAAGAAAGCATCTGAGGTTGCTGATGAGTTGTGATCGAGCACGATAGTTTTTCCCCTTGAAAAGAGCATTTCGAAACCTTTTGATCAAATGACTGATGTTGATCCACATAATATGCTGACTAAACCAAAATGTGAATACACCATAGACACACTGGTTCCTGTTTTAACATAGAATATTTTATAATTTCATTATTCCGTAGATTAAATTAAGACATGACTGTAATGATCTGTATGAAAACAGGTCAGGGTTTGTTTGGTTGCTGACGTTATCTCAGACTTTGACTTTGAATTGACTTTGAATAACAAAACAACAAATTTAAGTTTTATGAGCTTCATTCATTTAGTAAATCATCCATCCATTCATATAATTAACAAAAATATTAGTTTAACATTTTTTATTTATTTTTCTATTTTCGTCCTTCATACACTGAAAAAAAGCAAGAAGTTAAATTTACTTAAGTTTAAGTTTTTGCACGCATATTTTTAAAGTAAAATTTAAATATGGAATTAAGTAAAGTCTAACTAAGTTATATAAAATTAGCAAAGGAAATAAGTAAATTTAACGTGGCCAGGTAGTTTGATGAGTAATTTCTACTTAATTATTTTAAGTTTACCCTGCAATACATTTCACTCATTTAAACTTTACTCAAACAACATAGCACAGGAAAAAAATGCCTATAAAGCATGTAGTTAATTTACAATCATGTATGTAAGCAAGTAGACTGCTCATTATTCATTTTAAGGAAATATGTTGACTCACTACAGTTATTAATTGAATGAACACAGAGACCTGAATACTTGGCACATGATACACAATGACGGTGACAATCAGTGAATAGTGTTTGAGTATGAATGGGTCATTTTGAGTAAAAAATGAATCCATATGTCACAAAACATCAAGTTACTTAACCTAACAACAAAAGCAACCATAAAACACTGTAAATACATCTTGAAAACAGCAAAAAAATAATAAAGTATTTAATTTAACATTAATTATTCATGCCCAAATGCATAGTTGTAGTAGTATCATGACGTTGATACTTACTTAATCTTTGTAAAAATAAACAATTCCAAGTAAATATAAGTTCTAACTTTAACGTTAAATAAATAACTTTCAATTCTACAAGCTTAAATTGAGTACTAATATTGAATTTTTTTTTATTCTTGCCTGAACTAAATTATTTAATGTAGAAATTACATAGTATTTACTTCACCACAAAATCATTTTTATCAGTGTAGAGACTTCTTACAGGATTCCATCATGTTAGTTTAAGCTGAACCTTTGAGCTTTTTCGCAAATTTCTTTACGAACATTTACAATACCAGCATCATCGTCATCAAACCCTTGTGCAGTGACTGAATATATCACACTAAAAGCGAATAAAACCCATTATAATAAATGCAACCATAATGTGCTAAAAAAAAACAGAAATATTCTTCCTTTATGCTTTCTGTATATAGAAGACAACTTTGTCAAAACAATCCCCATTCATGCAAGTAGGGATAACTGCAGGCTTGAGCAATGGGCGTGGCGAAAGGTTAGGGCGTGCCAAAAGGTAGGGGCGTGGAGAAAGGCCTTAATGATTGGTCGACAAAGCTGTCTGTCAGGGTGTGGGGGTAGGGTTAGGGGTAGATTTTGTTGTACTGATTCACCTTTCGGAACACCTCATTTCAGCACGCCCATTGCTCCAGGCTGCAGCTACCTGTAACGCCACACCAGCAGAGGGAGCTCTTGCCCTAGTACAGACTGTTACTGCTCCCTCTGCTTCTATGGTTACTTCCTGTTTGGCGGCCATATAAAGAGGGCCATGCCAAACAGGCCTTTGCGAAGTCTTGTTTCCCTGTGTTTGGACATTACTGAGCGTTTTCATTGCCTTGTTTTTGCCTTGCCTGTGTTTCGGACTCTGGATTGTTTTTCTGGTTTTTGATTGTTTGCCGCCTGCCTTGACCATTGCCTGTGTTTTTGTCTACTCTCTTGCCTTGCCCTGGATATTATTGTTTGCTGGTGATCGACCCTGCCTGCCTTGACCACGATCTGTATAATAAAGCTTGCGTTTGGATCTTATCCCTGTTGTCACGCTCCAGTCCTCATTACAGAAGACTTCGCCTACCACAGATCCAGCAGCTTTACCATCAACCATGAATCCTGAGGATTGTCTCGTGCGCCTCCGTCAAGGTGAGCTGCCCATTGAAGATTATGTGGCTAAGTTTTGTGAACTTTCCTACCAGACAGACTTTAAGGAAAGCTTCTTGAAAGACATTTTTCGGTTTGGACTAAGTAAAGAAATATCAAACTTAATGCCACGAAATACCCATCACTGGACTCTTACTCGTTATATTGATTTTGCTTTGTGTTTGAGTGGCTCTGCACTTACTGTGGGGACTGCTGATGAGGAACCCGGCTACCCTCCGGCATCCTCCACACCAGAGTATTCGAACGTCATGTCTGGAATTATTCACGTCACGTCAGAGTCTACACAGCCTGCTCATGTCATTCCTGCCAAGCCAAGGCGAACTCACGTCAAACCTAAGTCTACTCATGTCATGCTTTCCAAGCCACAGTCTGCTCACGTCAGGCCTGCCAAGTCACACTCTGTTCATGTCATGCCTACCAAGCCACAGTCTGCTTTCTTCACGTCTGCTAAGCCACAGCCTGCAAATGTTGCGTCTGTCAAGCCAGGACTTACTCACGTCACCTCTGTCAAGGCAAATCCTGCTAACATCATGCCTACTAACCCGAAATCTCCCAACATCACGCCTGCCACGCCCCAGCTTGCTAATGTCATGTCTGGTACACCAGGACCTACTCGCGTCATGCCAGTTAAGTCACAGTTCACTCCTGTCATGTTAAACGCGTCACTGTCTGATTACATATCTACCAACCCAGAGTCTGATGATGTCATGTCTGCTACCCCAGGGCCTGCTCACGTTATGCTGGCTACTCAGGAGATTCTCCATAACATGGCCGCTATTCAAGAGCTCCATCGTAAGATAGCTGCTACACAAGAGTCTCTTGGGAAAATGGCCGCAGTTTTAGAGCCTGCTCGCGTCATGCCTGCCCAGCCAGAGCCTGCTCGCGTCATGCCTGCCCAGCCAGAGCCTGCTCGCGTCATGCCTGCCCAGCCAGAGCCTGCTCGCGTCATGCCTGCCCAGCCAGAGCCTGCTCGCGTCATGCCTGCCCAGCCAGAGCCTGCTCGCGTCACGCCTGCCCAGCCAGAGCCTACTCGCGTCACGCCTGCCCAGCCAGAGCCTGCTCGCGTCATGCCTGCTCACGGCATGCCTGCCCAGCCAGAGTCTACAGGGCCTACTCCCATCACGCCGGAATACCTGGCCAAGATGGCCACCATGCCTGTGCCTCGCCATGTCACGGCTGTCAATCCAAAAACTGTGTACAAAATGGCAGCCATACAAGAGTCACATCACATCTCAGACGATTTTCCACAGTCTTATCAAGTCACAGCTGATGTTAAAGAACCAAGTCAAGTCATAACTGCTACCAACAAGCCAAGCCAAGCCACAGCTGATCATCACGAATCAAGCCAAGCCACAGCTGATCATCACGAGTCAAGCCAAGCCACAATTGATCATCACGAGGCAAGCAAAGCCACAGTTGATCCTCGCGAGTCCAGCCAAGGCACAGCTCCTCAGCCAGAGTCTCTTCACGCCTCAGCTCCTCAGCCAGAGTCTCTTCACGCCTCAGCTCCTCAGCCAGAGTCTCTTCACGCCTCAGCTCCTCAGCCAGAGTCTCTTCACGCCTCAGCTCCTCAGCCAGAGTCTCTTCACGCCTCAGCTCCTCAGCCAGAGTCTCTTCACGCCTCAGCTCCTCAGCCAGAGTCTCTTCACGCCTCAGCTCCTCAGCCAGAGTCTCTTCACGCCTCAGCTCCTCAGCCAGAGTCTCTTCACGCCTCCGCCGAACTGACAAAGGCTGTTACCACAGATTCTAGGTCAGTCCTTCGAGTTCTGATATCCAGTGTGATGGACCCACCACTGATGTCGGTGCGAGAAGCAGGCATTCCCAAGGTCTCAACTCTGGATGTTACCGAGACTGTTCCCCTGACCTCAGTGCTTCCCGTTATGGCGGTCGCCATTCTGAGTGTGTGGGCTGCACACTGTGCTCCTGAGGCCTCTCCGGTCCACAAGCCTGTTCCAGTGCCACCAGAGGTGGCGGCTTCGGCTGCAGAACCTCCCGAAGTGGTGGTACCTACACCCGTATCCCGAGACTCCACTTCTCAAGTCACAGCCAGGAGTGCCAATCCCGATCCCCGAGAATCCAGTTCTCCAGTCACGGCCAGGAGTGCTGATCCAGATCCCCGAGAATCCTGTTCTCCAGTCACGGCCAGGAGTGCCGTTCCTGATCCTCAAGTGTCCGCGCTGCAAGAGCGCCCACAAGTGCCCGCTCTTCCAGAGCGCCCTCAAGTGTCCGCTCCTCCTGAACTCACGGTCTACCCTGTCACGGCCACGGAGGCTGTTCCTGAACTCATTGTCTGCCCCGTCACGGCCACGGAGACCGTTCCTGAACTCGCTGTCTGCCCCGTCACGGCCACGGAGACCGTTCCTGAACTCACTGTCTGCCCTGTCACGGTCATGGAGGCCATTCCCGAACTCACTGTCTACCCTGCCACGGAGGCCGTTTCTGAACTCACTGTCTGCCCTGTCACGGCCATGGAGATCGTTCCTGAGCTCTCGCCCTGTCCTGTCACGGCTAAAGAGGCCGTCTGTGAGCTCACGCCCTGTCCTGTCACGGCCAAGGAGGCCGTCTGTGAATCCTTGTCCTGCCCAGTCACGGCTATGGAGGCCGTCTGTGAATCCACGTCCTGCCCAGTCACGGCTATGGAAGCTGCCTTTGAATCCTTGTCCTGTCCTGCCACGGCCATTGAGACCGTCTACGAACTCTCGACCTGCCCTGTCACGGCCCCTGGGACCATGGGGACTCTCTCTGTGTTGTCTGTCTCTGTTCTCCCTGTGGTGTCTGTCTCTGTTCTCCCTAGATCCCTGATCCTGCCATGGCTTCCTGACCAGTCCGCTCTACCGTGGAGATACTCTACCCAGTCTACGCCACACTGGTGGGCTCCGGCTCCGTTTACTCCGCCGTGGTGGTCAGCTGTCTGGCTCTGGGGGTCTCCTGCTCCGCCCAGGTGGGCTCTGGTCCCGTCCTGCCCTGCAACAAGGACTCTCCCAGTGTTGTCTGTCTCTGCTCTCTCTGTGTTGTCTGTCCTTGTTCTCCCCAGATCCCAGTCTCTGTCATGGGTTCCTGCTCGAGTCTGGTGGTTGTCTGCCCCGCCGTGGTGGTCTTATGCTCTGGTCTGGTGGTCCTCTGCTCCGCCGTGGCGGTCCTCTGCTCCGGTCTGGTCATCTGCTCCGCCATGGTGGTCTTCTGCTCAACCCTGGTGGGCTCTGACCCCGTCTGATCCGCCCTGCTGGGATTTGGTCCCGTCTGCTTCGCCCTGGTGGGCTCCAGTCCCATCGTCTCCACCATGGCTTCCTACCCTACCAGCTCTGCTATGGCTTAACCTGTCGACTCCACCATGGACACATGCTCCACTGTACTACAGTTTGCCTTTGCTCCATGATCCAGGTCCTCCATTGCTCCATGATCCAGGTCCACTCCCTCTGCATGGACCTGGCCCTCCGTCCCACCCCCTGGTCTACTTCATTCCCACCACCCTCCTGGACTGTTTATTTTTGAGCGCCAGGAGTCGCTCCTTGAGGGGGGGATTCTGTAACGCCACACCAGCAGAGGGAGCTCTTGCCCTAGTACAGACTGTTACTGCTCCCTCTGCTTCTATGGTTACTTCCTGTTTGGCGGCCATATAAAGAGGGCCATGCCAAACAGGCCTTTGCGAAGTCTTGTTTCCCTGTGTTTGGACATTACTGAGCGTTTTCATTGCCTTGTTTTTGCCTTGCCTGTGTTTCGGACTCTGGATTGTTTTTCTGGTTTTTGATTGTTTGCCGCCTGCCTTGACCATTGCCTGTGTTTTTGTCTACTCTCTTGCCTTGCCCTGGATATTATTGTTTGCTGGTGATCGACCCTGCCTGCCTTGACCACGATCTGTATAATAAAGCTTGCGTTTGGATCTTATCCCTGTTGTCACGCTCCAGTCCTCATTACACTACCCCCGTCTCATGCGGATCCACGAAAATGTCTTAAAATGCTGTATTACGCATACCAGGCCAGTAGTTGGCGATGTCACTTTATAAAGCAACACTATGCAAACAAATAATACGCACGCGCATGACAGCGCCGCTTTCACAAATTAGCATTTTTGTAGTTTACACTGGGGCGATAATGGTGACGGTTTGTGTTTTTTAGGCCCCAAAAATGCCGTTCTTGTGAATGGCCAAAATGCATGAAAAGTTTTCTGTTTTTAGTTGAAAACAGTGTTGTGTAAATTTGATAAAGCATCTTTTATATATATTTTGGCCTTCTTTCGACATTTTTGTCGAGTAAAAACTGCTTTTGGAAGACGCTTTCCCAAGTGAAAATTTTAAACTCTACATTCACACTACAAACTTTTTGCGTTTGTTGTGTGAATGACGAAGATGAAGGTATTTGAAAACAATGAAGCATGTTTAGTCATGCATCTATATTTATACTGGTGTGCCTGTTATGTGCTGTTCACTTACAGTGTTGCTAAAGATGTTAAATATGTTACTTTGCAAAATGTTCATACTTTGGGAAAGCACATAAAAAATGCTAGTGTGGATGGAGATTATTTTAAAACAAAAACGTTGTTTTCGAACGTATCTGGATTAATAGATGTAGCCTAAAACTGAATGCCCTGCATTGCTCACAAAGCGCCGAATGTAATCAGACGCCCTGCTCTATATCTGGTTAACAAACATCTGGCACTCTGTAACTTTGCTGTGATGCGTCCAGTGTAGACAGCCTCAGGACGTTTTGGCGCGTCGTGTGTTGACAGTGTGAATCTAATACCATTGTCCCCAATCAACATGGGAATGAAAACCGTGTGAGACACAGTAATTCCAAACATCTGTGGTATGAATCATTAAATGACAACACGAGGTACAGTTTCGTAGTAAAAATGAGAAAATAAAACAATAACACCAATGATACATACCACTCCTCAGTAACAGGCCATTTCGGGTTATGCAAAATGCTTTATAGTCCTGAGGCAACAAGTCTCTTAAGTGCAGTATAAATGAATGGTTTCTCCACTGTCCTTCCATTGGGACAAGAGTTGTTATTTTGGTCAAAGGTTTGGGTGCTCTGGACAGAAAGTTATGAACAAGAAGTAACCCGCTGAAATCGAATACAGAAGCACTTACATATGGTGACGGCTTGTCGGACCGATGTCTAGCCTCAACATTGTTACACTGAATTAAGCTTCCATAAACAATACGTGACCATGCCATTTTTCAAATTGAAACATTGCTTTTCATTTTAAGTGTAGAGTAATATTAAAAGCATTACATTCACAGACAGTTCCTTACCAAAGTGACCTGCAGGCTAAAGACTAAAATCAGTTCCAAGTTAAATACAATGTAATCTCAACAGAATCTGTGAATGCTGTCGATTACCACACGCAGAGTAAAATTAAGTCTTTTTTTGCTTTGTCATCGTCCAAATGGACAATCGCTCTTGAAAGTAGCATGTAAGTCAATTGTTCATTTTTTTTTTTTTTTTACAAGGATCATCCCAAGTATCGGTCAATGCTTTGAAAAGAGGTGATTTGTTAAAAACACATCGTCGTCACGCACTGCATTTCAAAGTCTAGGTTGTGTGATTTGATTGATGCATTATGAAGTGAAACATAAGAGCATGTTTTTGTCCATCGTAACAATAACAAGGTTAAGGGAAGTGATCGGGAGATTTCTGCTGAGGAACTGAAGCACATAGCGTTCTTCCCATCAGCAGACTCTTTCAGGACTGTCCACTGAAGGCCTCAGTCTGTTTTCTCCATCCGCTCCTTCTAATGACCAACGCAGACTGTCTGCTTTGCCTGACCCCTCCCTCCGCCCCCAACAATACCATGAACCATTCTTCTTTGTTTTGCTCGTTTTATTCCCAAATATCTGCTCTTCCTCTCCAAATACCCAGAATACCTGTTCCTTGGATTTCCCACGTAAAAGACTCCATTAAGAAAAATAAATATGGTTTTGTTTGTTTCAAACGAGAACATACTTGTGGGAAACTGAAGTTCATATTAAAATAAAAAAGGTATTTTGAGTATTTTTTTTAGGCACTTAAGATGAGACAATAACATTCTCTGATAAAATATATTTTGTTAAAATATATATTTACAACATAAGAATGAAAATAAACAAGTTTTCTAAACATAACACTTCAGTATAGGTGTCACACACTGGATGAAGAGGCACACGAGGATGAGTAAGGTAAGAGCTTCTTTATTTCACAAACAGAAGGCAACATCAAAAGGTAAGTGCAAAACTCAAAGTTCAATGAAGCTCAATAAACTGAGGAAATAAACAGTTCTTATCTTCCCCTTATAGGAGGATCAATGGATGGAAGACATCTACGGAGTCACAGGGATCCAGCAGGTGAGTGACGAGGCAGACAGAGAGCTTGTAACCTTGAGGCCAGACAATGAGGGTATGGATTGAGTGAAGTCTTATATGGAGCTTGATTAGTGGCAACAGGTGAGGATTCCCTGATGGAGGTCAAGTGTGAGTGATTATTGATGGAGTGCAGTTCGACTGGTGACGGTGACAATAGGAAACAATTCTCACTATTAACTAGTTGCTTATTAGCATGCATATTACTAGCATATTGACTGTTTATTAGTACTTGTAAAGTACATATTCTACATGACCATATTCTACATTCTTGTACCCAATACCTAAACTTAAAAACTACCTTACTAACTATTAATAAGCAGTAATTAGTAGTTTATTGAAGCAGAAGTCGTAGTTAATAGCTAGTCAACAGTGAGAACTGGACCTTGAAATAAAGTGTGACCCTAAACATCTCTAAAACACTAAAGATTATAAGACAAGACTTAAAGTGGCAGTACAAAGTATTTTAAAACCTCTGGACTCTTTACCACACTTAAAAATGTCTAAATGTCATTCCAACAGGATACAAAACAAAGGATCAAATTAAGTGCCAAACATTTAAATAAAGATGAGCTTTTCTCAGAACTAACTTGCTCTAACGTTTGACAACCAGAAAATATCCTGATATTTTGATAAGCTTTCAATATATGGCTTGATATTGTGTTATATAATGCATGAAATCCATTTTTAGTGTGGCTAAAGTGTCCAAATGCTTTTGGGGCCGATACAAACTCTTACAAATAAAGGTTTAAAAAAAATTTAATATAATAATAATTCTTTAATAAAATTAAAAATTTGAATTTATAATGGAAACCTTTTCCACTATAAAGAACTTTTGTGCAATGGAAATGTTCCACCATGGTTGTAAAAAGGTCTTTATGGAACCATCAAAACCAATAAAGAACCTTTATGTTTAGAGTGTATTAGATTTATAATTAGAGCAAGAAAAATGCCAATCTACTTAAAAAATAAACTTAATTTGAAATATATTGTCTAACGTCTCATTTTCTTAATTTTATTTCTCAAGTAAATCTATTTTGTTTCAAATATTTTAAATATTTATTACTGACAAATAAGGCTTATCTTATTCCGTTATCTGCCTTTACTGTATGAAGGTTACAGGAAATGCTGGTTTGGGACAGGGTTTGCACAACTACGCAAAAACATTATGTTATCAAACTGAATTTAACCGAAGCAGTTTTGACATTATTAGCTTGTCTCATCCACCAATTCCCAGCATTTGAACATATATTAGGATATGTGTCATTTGATGTGCTTGAGTCATATGTTACTGTATGCTGTCTTTACAGCAGCCTTGGCTTAACTAGCGACAGCTTTATCCTCCATACAAATAAATCCTTTACCGATCACATTCTTTTGGTCCAGACGACATCTGGACAAACAATTACCCTCCTGGTCCGAGCAATGATGAAAGAACTGTCTAAAAATATCGGCTTACATTACCAAATAATTGCCAGCAACTCCTTGCAGACTTTCTAAAAATACAACGGTTGATTCTCACGCCTCCAGTTACAAGCTCATGCCCACAGTCAGTCTGGTTAATAGAGAAGTGATTCAAATAAACCCTACGATAAATCCAGGCCCTATCTCCACTTTTTTCTCCATAGTCTGGCTCATAATTATCCAATGCTTCACAACTATACACAAAAAGGGGGAAACTACAAATTACAAAGGTAAACTCAAAAGAGAACTCATTTTAGGCTGCTGTATGTCTGTTGCAGGAATGAATGCGAGTTGCACATTGCCTTTGAACTTTGAGCCATTATCTTGTGGTTTCAAGATGAGTGTGTTTCATCTCCGTGTCTATCACATTAAGCTGAAACATAAGTGCAATGCTTGAAGGTTTGGCAGGTTGTCTCTTATCTCATCTCTCTCATAGCTCCGTGCTTCTAATCCACCCACACCTTCTAGAAAAACATCTGCGGGAAGATGAGGGGATGTTTTTTTGAGATTTTTGCATTCCCTTAGTTGAATGTGTACGTCTCGGCACAGAGGTTAGGGCTTGTGGTGGAGACTTTGAGTCTTGCTAATTCAATTGGCTTTGGGATTATGATTTAGAATTGTTTTGCAATATGTCATTCTGGTCATCATTTGATTGATTTTTAAAACGAAGGCCTTCTTTGATGCGGGCAGACACCATATGTTTTATGGATCAAATTCGGAAGAGTAGAACATCCAAATGTTCAGCATAATTTATACCTCTCCGCT
The DNA here is from genome assembly GCF_936440315.1 of Barbus barbus. Lineage (NCBI taxonomy): Eukaryota > Metazoa > Chordata > Actinopteri > Cypriniformes > Cyprinidae > Barbus > Barbus barbus. The sequence continues at coordinate 10,784,280 of NC_136727.1, forward strand.
CTAACATGTCGTTGATCTCTGTTCGTGGTCTCGAGGGCTTTCTAGAAAAGCTTCATTTTGGCAAAGCCAGGAGTTTCTTTTATTGAGCATCATTATTTCCAGTGAATGTAACACTCGTCTTTGCCTTACGCACTGTCAGGTTTCGCATGCAGGTCATGAAGTTCTACATGCTCACAGTTAGATTAGATCAGTGCCAGCTCTGTTAGTTTCAATTGAAGCAAGCAGTGGAACAGATGCCGGTCAAACTTTTGTAAAGGTGCAGACTTTTCTGCAAATTTTCACAGATGAAATAGGAATCTAAGCAATCTGGAATTTCACTAATTTGCCGTGTTTGGTTTAAAATTGACTTCTGTCTGTTCTTGACTTCATACATCCCTACGCTATTTATATTTGATAGATGTGAAATTTCACTGAAATTCCTGTTACAGTGTAAGTATATATTTAAGTCCTGAGTAATATTGATTAACTACATGTAAATATGGTTAGGATTAGGATTAGGGTTTGGCCTAGGGTTACTTGCATGTAATTATGCATAATTTATTCTTATTTTAATTACATGTAACGTGTAATAAGGACATCTTAAAGTGTTACCAAATTTAGCTAATTTGACTATGCAAGTCTATATAGTCTACCTGGGGTCCAAAATTATTATTATTTTGTCCCACCTGTCAATGTCATGTGAAGTCAGTAACCCAACCTCATGATAAAATATAACTATTTTGTAAGAATTTTTACTATTTAAATTAATAATGAAGGTCCACCCCTAAACCTAACCACTAACCATCACTGGGGCATAAGCTGATTTGTGTGTGTGTGTGTGTGTGAAAATATATGAATGAGGTTACAAATTCATAAGAATATGTCACCAGTTCGCAAAAAAAAAAAAAAAAAAAATAGTTATGACTCACCATGAAAGTGTGTTGGAATTGAGAAAATTTACCAGCCATAAAAAAGTATTTTATAATAATGCAGTATTTTTATTCAAATATATATATATATATATTTGCCCTTAGCACAATATAATTATTTTTCGTTCCTCATATTTTTATTAAAAAAAAAAAAAAAAACTCCATATAGGCCTATGTATCACCACAAGGTTACTTATAAGATACTTACAGTATAGGCTTCCCTGAAAAAATTATATAAGTACATTTTTCCAGTGAGGAAAGTCACAATTTACATTCGCTCACATGACTTAGGCAGCAAGGATCAGACTATCATTCTTACAGTTGGACTTCTTTAAAGTTCCTACCAGCCAATTGGTGAGTAACTCACAAAAGCCAGTTTTTACTCCATTTGGTGCTTGCGACTGTTAATTTTGGATCTGGTGTACGAGTACCAGTTTGAAAAACCAGATGAAGCAGGTTCTCTGTTTACAGCACCATTATTAAAGACATGAGATCATGCACAGTTGCACATTCGATCCTTGCCAGAGCTAATAAAAATGCACTTGAAGTACTCATTTTGTAACATCAGACCTTCAACCGCAGTTTGTGATGGATGTCTTATCGCTCTGAGAGGAAGAGAGAGAGACAGATCGGTGAATAAGAGAAAGTGTGTCATGGTCCAGAGGAAAGTAATAAAACTGTACAAAACATAAAAAATCGTCCCCGTGTGCTTTGGCTGATAGTGCGGCCCACATATTGCTTCATCTCTGTAATATTTTCTGAATGCATCCCAGGTATCGCTGAGAAACCTATTCAAAAAGAAAATCTTATTTTCTGGTTTGGTATGTATGACTGAACTGGCAGGCGGAGTGCCGGATAAACTTAATAGCTCTGTTCCACAACCTGAGCTCCCTCGCTGCCTACTGCCTCATAAGTAATGGAACCTCATAAGTGAGTGATTTGAAATGCTCTACATGTGCAGGATGTCTGTACATCATACAAGATAGCACTCAACACGTATAGCTGATGGGAGACTTGTCTTGGAAAAAAATGTCAATTTTTAGTTATTTTGCACTATTTTTAATACTGAATGAATAAGTATAATTAAAATCAATGTTTCTCTTGGAATTTGTTTTTCCTGAGCCACAATGCATTCTGGGATTGCCTTCTCTATGAAGGACATGCAATACTGCTTCATTAATTTCTTTAGGAAGTTGCGTAATAAAGAGGCTTTTGGAATAGCTTTTATACTGGGATGATCTAGAAGATGATTATTTTCATGAAATGGCTGATAACTGTAAATGGAAGATATTAAAACTGTTTTGAATAAATGAGTTAAAAAATAAACCAATAGAAACTAAAAATAATTGTATATATATATATATATATATATATATATATATATTCAATCAAACTAATATGAATAAATAAATAAATAATATTTTTGCTGTAATATTATATATAATAAAACAAACATTAAATGATATTTTTAATATATTATCTCAATTATATTTAAGTGTTATTAAATTATCAGTGTTTTAATAGTTAACTGTAACTGAGTGTTAGATGCAAAAAAAATATTTTTAAGGATATTTAAAGGATATTTGACCATGCACAATAAATTGTATTATTTTGATATATTTTAGATATATTTTGTAATAAATGTTAAATTATATTTTTTAGATATTATCTAAATTATAACTAACAGTGTTATTAATTTATTTGTTTTAATAGTTAACTTTAAGTGAGCGTTAGAAATAGAGAAATGACCATGCACAATAAATGCAGATAAAATAAAAAATTATGTAAAATGGTACCAATACATTGTTCATCCCTTGTCGTGAGTGTACATATAATGGCTTAGCGCATGAAAGCAGTGCATTAGCATTTGAAACAAAGCCAATAAGATATACTTTTTTGCAATGGTGTTGGCTTTATTTGTGGTAGCTCTGGTGATATTCACGGCACAGTTTACCACAGCACTTATGCAAATTACAGTCACCCTGAACCACAAGTCAAGGGCACGCAGTGTTCATGAAAAACTCTGTAATCCTGAAAAGGCACCTAATTGGCTGTCTGAACATGTGAAAAGGGATATCAAACTCTGGTCAAACCAAAGGTCATGTGTGCTGGATGAATGTAGGGTTGACTAGTATCAGCACACTTTGGGTATGTAGCAAACTCCAAAATACTTCTGCTTTGTGTCAGACGTACATTGGCTTTTAGATTTAAAAATAAATGCTCATCTGTTTTATCCACAATCAAATTACCAGATATAATTTTGTTGGCAGGGAGCGTATTCCCATGTTGCATATCCATCTCGTGAGAACTACACGAGAGTCTACACGCACAGAAACAGCAGGCGATATTTGAGACAGGATGAGGGTTTAGGCAAAAATTCATTTTAATTTGGATTCTTTTAAAGTAAAAGAGCCAAAATGAATGCACGCAAGTCCAAGTTAGCATTTGAGAAAACAAGTTCAAATGAACTGGCTTCTTCTTATGAGGAAGCATACATACGGAAACGTCAATCTAGCGACATTCATCCTGCACAACCAAAACATTCACCCATTTATTCAAGTTGCCTCATTTCATAAGATTTCATCTATGGTTGATTGTTTAATGCAAAATGAACCGTCATCATACTCACTGTTATTTAGCTTAAAACCCGCATTCTTTTTTTGTCTTCTGTGCTCCTTAAAGAACAGTGATACTTAGGCTACTGTCAGGCTCCAAAAGTTACAAAAACATAATAAAATGTGTGCCACATATAGACTTCTAAAATAGTGTTCATTTTGTCAGCCATTTTTAATCTAGTCTTAAGGTCCTTGCACACTGAGTCCGAAACTTTTCGTATGCGTTTTTCGGTTTTTTTCGTATTCGTCATCCTTTCCTATCAAAATATTTGCTACGGATGGGAAAACGCAGAGAATCAGAATCTGATTTTTCTGATCATCCGTCAGTGCTTCCACGATGAAGAGCGAGCACGTGTACACGGTTGCCAGATTGCAAAATATAAATGTATATAAATGTATCCTTTTAGCAGAGAAGCTCTGATTTGCGAATTTGAACACTAGAGCTCAAGCTAACTCAAACTTGATGATATTTGGCAACAACACACATGAAAGCTTGTGTAGTAGAGGCGTGTACAGCATTCAACGAAAAAAAAACTAATTTTGGTATAGTTTTTATTTTTTAAAACACATTTTAGTATCTTCTTTTATCATCAACGGTATTGCATGTTGGTATAGTCACAGTTGTCGTTTATTGACCTTATTGTCATGTCATCATAGTCTCGTTTTAGTCATGAGAAAAAAGCTCACCAAGAAATATTCTTTATCATACTCTTTGTTAAAGAAATTAACACTATTTTAAAACCATATGATAGCTTTGTGTAAGGAACATAGTGAAATTTAAGCAGTTGTCAATGATAATAGCATAAATTTAACTGTTTTTCTCATACTAACTAGCAATACAGTGCACAAGTCATATAGGCTATGTTGCTGTCTTTTAAAACTGCCTTGGCTCATCTCTCAAAATAAAGGCCTCTGTTTTGTTCTATGACAGAAGCTCGTGAGTAATGATGTAAAGGTACATATAAACTTGCAGGATAAATCAACTTACAAAGTCCTTTTGGGGAAGCAGCAAAATGTGGATTTAGTGCTCAGACAAATAGATTTTTAACCATGTCTGAAACCCATTGTCAGTGCTCGTCTTGCCTTAATTCCTGTCTCCTTTGGACTCAACCGGGACAGAGAGGCATACAAAGGGTCAAAGACAGGTCTTGTAAATCAAAAGACTTACTCAAAACCACATACTCACACATATTCAATGTGGCACGTAACAATGCGGGTGGAGGCTTTATCTGGTGATCTTCTGAGAACTGCAAAATAAACTTGACAAATCCTCTGTGTGCGTAGATGATGCCATGAGCGAAAATACTGATTAGAGCTGAAAGCGATGCAAGATAACAAGGCGAACATATATGAAGTTAGGAACAACATTTATCAACTGAGATCACTCAAATCTACAAGATGTGGGTGATTTAGTGTATTACACAAACGCAATCCAAGATCCTGACCTCGCAGTGTGTCACATGCTACCTTCTTCTTTGGGAGCACACTGTTGTTATTTCCTTTTATTCCAAATAATCATGATTTGCGTAGTGATTGATGGGCTTTTTACAACTCTCGTTTCATTCCCTGCTTCTGTCATGACGTCTAATTGCTTAACCATCCCATAGTCAACCCCCTGGTCCTAATAAAGCTGACAGTCTGCCGGTAAACGTTCTTTTGGACACCCCCCTTCTGCTTGGCCTCTCCAAACCTCTTCCTGTAATACCCATTACTGTTCACGACCCAGTCTTCTGCGTGCAACCCACTCCCCACCATCCCTCTCTCTCAGAAACCTTGGTTGCGCTTCATTCACAATAATTATAATAACGTCTTGTGGTTCAGGTATGAGAAGAACATACCTCAGTCTAGACGTAGGAAGTTTCTTAATGGGCATTCCTGTGCTACTGCTTGGCGTACTTGCATGGCTAAAGCAAGCATATAGCATTACAACCTTTAGGAACTATGTGACCGCATCGCTAATATCCGAATATTCAAAACAGCATTTTTGTCGAATGTGCATTTTACTACATCCATCAAAGACGTGTAACGAAAACCATGAAAATGGATTTCCTGTTTTAGAGGACTCTACAAGGAGCTACAAAAACTCTGGCCCAATGAACTCTGCAGCTGAACAATTATTTTTAAACAAGCATGCTTGAAGGATGATCACGCATATGCTGCCAACCCACTAGCACAGTTTTGTGCTGAACATATTGTTGTTTGAATATTTATTTGCACAGGTAAATGTCCTTGAGTTTATGTAACTTCACTTTGTTGTTCCATTTTATCACAGTGGTTAAATTACAAGCTTTGAATTCAATGTGGCGACTTGATGCATAAAATATGATTGTGAAGATTCTCAGTTTTCCAGGTCGTAGTCAAATTTTCTGGTGGATTATTCTGCTAAATGTATTTTTCAAGATGTTTTAACTTTTATCTGAGTGGCCTCGTCAGTTGTAGACCGATGGAAAAGACTCCCCAACATATGGCTCACAAGTCATTAACTGTTGGAGTTGGTGCAGATTACGTTTGTGAAATGGGTTTGGGCTTCTGTTATATTCTACTATTGGCTAGAACACAAATTAGCAGCTAAGATCTTTAAATAAAAAAAACAAGCAATATTGGGGCTTTTCAAACCACCAGAACAACACTCTTAAAAATAAAGGTGCTTCACAGTGCCATAGAAGAAGCTTCTTTGTTTAAATGGTTCCATAAGAAACTTTAACATCGTAAAGGTAACTGAGTGTAACTGAGCTGTCTACAATGAGCATCCTTTGGCATGTCACTTGTCTTCTTCTGCTGTGTTCCTGCACCCAAGGTATTCATATCCAGTCTACTTAAGTAATTACAACAGGCTGCTTCTCAGAATATGCTTCTTCTGAATAGTTCCATAGGACTAAAGTCTTTTTTAGGTTTCTCCATGCAGGATGGCATCGTTAAAGTCTCCGTTTCACACAGTCGACCCTACATGGTCTACATTCGTGACAAGGTATCAAAACAAGCATGTGGTGTTTTTTTTTTTGGTAAAGAAAGGATTTTGTGATGACTGCGGGCGGCCCACTGCATACAAAGGTAAGTGAAATTATCATATTCTATACTTTTATCACAAAGGTTATACTGACTTAGTGCAGGTACTTAAAAATTGGGGAAAAAGGTACATTTTGACATCCAAAGTGGCCATTTCATTTTTTTTTATATAAATATATAAATATTATGAGTAATTATGTGAATCTCTCCTCTATGTTATCTGTAATGTGTATTTTTTTCATCTTTAGTCATCTTATGGTCTATTTGGGGGTTGAGGACCAACCGTTTACCGGACGGTGTAGAGGTAGAGCCCTTTCCACATCCAAGATTCAATATGAGGAGAACAGGCCATGACATCATGCTTCTGAAGGTGACAGAAAAAACAACAACCTTTTTTTTAATAAGAAATGGTTGACATTTCCAGAATATACTTTTGCTATATGGGGGTGGGGGGGATTTTTTGATCCCCTGCTGATTTTGTACATTTGCCCACTGAAAAGGAAATGATCAGTTTATAATTTTAGTTGTAGGTTTATTTGAACAGTAAGAGACAGAATAACAACAACAACAAAAAATCCAGAAAAACGCATTTCAAAAAAAGTTATAAATTGATTTGCATTTTAATGAGTGAAATAAGTATTTGATCCCCTGTCAATCAGCAAGATTTCTGGCTCCCAGGTGTCTTTTATACAGGTAACGAGCTCTCTTAAAGTTAGGGCTCCTAATCTCAGCTTGTTACCTGTATAAAAGACACCTGTCCACAGAAGCAATCAATCAATCAGATTCCAAACTTTCCACCATGGCCAAGACCAAAGAGCTGTCCAAAGATGTCAGGAACAAGATTGTAGACCTCCACAAGGCTGGAATGGGCTACAAGACTATAGCCAAGCAGCTTGGTGAGAAGGTGACAACAGTTGGTGTGATTATTTGCAACTGTCAATCACCCTCGGACTGGGGCTCCTTGTGGAGTTTCAATGATCATGAGAACGGTGAGGAAACAGCTTAGAACTTCCGTACGAATGAGACCAAAAAGAAAAAAAAAAAAATGACGCAGGCAGTGACGATTTTCTCCAGCCAATCAGTGATCAGCAGGGTTTACACGTCACATTTTAGTAACCGTATGGCTCGCTTGGAACCTCGGCCGAGGTGGTACTAAAAAGGTACCAGGTGCTGTACCCAGTGGAAAACCCCACAAAAGTGAGCTGTACTGAACCGTGCCGTGCCATGCCGTACCATGCAGTAGAAAAGCGCCTCAATAAAATAATTGGTAACACACTACGCCGTGAAGGACTGAAATCCTGCAGCGCCCACAAGGTCCCCCTGCTCAAGAAAGCTCATGTACAGGCCTGTCTGAAGTTTGCCAATGATTCAGATGAGAACTGGATGAAAATGGGACAAAATCCCTCCTGAGATGAATGCAAACCTGGTGGCCAACTACAAGAAACGTCTGACCTCTGTGATTGTCAACAATGGTTTTACCACCAAGTCACTAAGGTCTCTTTTATACAGGTAACAAACTGAGATTAGGAGCACTCCCTTTAAGAGAGCTCGTTACCTGTATAAAAGACACCTGGGAGCCAGAAATTCTGCTGATTGATAGGGGATCAAATACTTATTTCACTCATTAAAATGCAAATCAATTTATATCTTTTTTGAGATGTATTTTTCTGGATTTTTTTGTTGTTATTCTGTCTCTCACTGTTCAAATAAACCTACCATTAAAATTACAGATTGATTATTTCTTTGTCAGTAGGCAAACGTACGAAATCAGCAGGGGATCAAATAATCCCCCCCCCCCCCCACTGTAAATTATTCACTTGTAATGAACGCATTATCCTTTTTTTTTTCTTAAAGAAAGAAATTTAGAGGTTATTAGCAAGATCTTTGCGTCTTCTCTTTCAGCTCAAAACCCCAGCAACTTTGAACAAAACTGTGAATACTATCGCTTTGTCAAAACCTGAGAATGAAAAAATCTCAAAGGACTGCATGGTCATGGGTTGGGCCTGGCAAGAATACCATGACAAGTCTCCATCAAATGTGCTCAAAGAAGCGATAGACTCTGAAAACTGTGGCACGGCTTGATACTCTGTGCACTGAGGGATCAACTGGACCAGCACAGGTATTTCAAGTTGCACCACTCACAGTTTATCTTTGATGTATCAGTGTCAGTGCATTGCGATGTACTAATAATCAAAAATAATCCACAGGGAGACTCAGGGGGGTCTTCTTGTTTGTCGAGGTGTTTGCACAAGAAATTGTGTCATTTTTCCAAAAACAAGGCAAATGCAAACTTCAAAACTTCAGTGTACACTCATATTTCCCACTACTTGTCATAGATTCATGACAACATGAAACCACCTACTCAGCAGCAATATGAAACATGGAAGGGCAAGCTGGATAAACTCATGCAAGTTCAATGCAAGTTCTGTTATTTATGTTTGGGTTTAGTTAATGTGTGAGTTTAAAGTAAAGTCTCATGCGCAACCCTGTCACACAAGTCTAATAAGAATGTCACTTTCTGTGGCTAAAATCTTCTTGCAGTAGCTGGCCACAAAGTGCACTGTATCAATGCTGGAACTCACCTGGGGAAAAAAAAACTATGCTAAAAAATTTGCAATGCAAAGTACTGGACAAAATATCGTAGAGAAAATGTATGGAATTCACAAGATTTTAAAATGAATACATTTCTACAGACTCAAAAATATAGCACAATCAAACTTGAATCTAGACAACAGATTGATTGCTCTAAAAAAGGTCTTAGAAAGATGTGAATGCTAAATAAGCACACTGAGGATAAAAACCATGCATCTAGCTACACAAAAGGTCTCAATTTACCAAATATTCCATCATGCATAACAGAACATCTGGCCATTAACCACATCAAACCAATAGTAAGTGATTTGATTCTAAATGTAAATGCATGCCTCTCATGTTTGCAATGAAAATTAAGTAATTTCATCAAAGGTTAGCTCGCTCCTTTACTTTTTAAATGCAACATGTCCCCCGTCAGTTTGAAAAATAAAATAAAATATTTTCCAAAATAAGATGCTACATAAACACTTCTTGACTAAACAATGATTAATCAACCATCTTTGAAAGAGGGGCTGTTACAACTCAGTTTCACTCCAACTGACACCTGTAATCTCCACCTCTTCTAGGAATCCAACAATTTTGAAAAGCAACATGAAGAGGTTAAATGTCAGAGTGTCTCTACCACCACAAGATATGAAGACACTTAAACAAGTCGTGAGCAACAAGGAAACACAGAGAACATTTGGAGGTTCAGTGTACTCCGACGACTTCCACAGTCTCTAGATCTTGTAAGAGTACCTTTGGGATGTGGAGAAAGGGCAGATTGACATCATTAATGTGCAGCTAATAAATCTGCAGCAATTGTATCATGCTACCAGTGTGCTCCCAAAGAAGAAGCATGATACAATTGCTGCAGATTTATTAGCTGCACATTAATGATGTCAATCAGCAGAGACTAGACTTTCTAAAAAATATATTTCCAGCCCCTCACTAAATCTATGGCAGAAAGAAATCAGGTTGTTCTCGGGACAAAGGTGTTTGTAAAAGTTGTACCCGATCAAGTGGCAGCTACAGTTGTTGCCAAAATTTTACATACAACTTGCAGTATCTGCAAAATGTTAATTATTTTACCAAAATAAGAGGAATCGTAAAAATTGCATGCTATTTTTTATTTAGTACTGATCACATAAAATTAGATAAAATTAAATAAAAATAGATATTTCACATAAAATATGTTTCCATATGATAGACCACAAGATAAAATAAATAATGTATAAAAATGACCTCATACAAATGTTTACATACACTTGATTCTTAATACTGTGTTGTTATCTGGATGATTTACAGCTGTTTAAATTTTTTCTCAGAAGAATACTTATTCTCACAGATTCTTTTGTATTCCAGGATCTTTTGCATATTTGAACCAGTAATGACTGTATTATTTTGAGATCCATCTTTCCACACTGAGGACAACTGAGGGACTCATACTCAACTATTACAAAAAGTTCAAGCGCTCAATGATGCTCCAGAAGGAAACACGATACATTAATATCCTGGAGGTGAAAACTTTTTGAATTTGAAGATCGGGGTAAACTGAACTTGGTTTGTCCTCTGGGAAACATGTAAGGATCTTCTGTAGCTTATGAAGGGCAGTACTAAATAAAAAAAATATGATATTTAGGCAAAATAAGAATATTGTACACATCTTCATTCTATTGAAAAGTTTACACCTCAGGCTCTTAATGTATTGTGTTTCTTTCTGGAGCATCAGTGAGCATTGAACCTTCTGTAATAGTTGTGTACGAGTCCCTCAGTTGTCCTCGGTGTGAAAAGATGGATGTAAACGAAAATAAAAAATATCATGGATTTTGTATTTATTTTGGTCAAATATTTAACATTTTGCAGATGCTGGAAAGTGTATGTAAAATTGTGATCACAACTGAACGAAAACTGTATAAAAGACGGCCATGAAGTATTAGTCAAGGTACCAGAAGTTGCAAACATTACAGATAGGCCTAATAAAATTCTCGCAATCATCAAGTCCCTAGTGTGCACTCTCTGATCACAAAAGTACGAGTTGTGAAACAATGAAAGCTGATGGTAATCACCAACCTGTGATCAACTCCTCCCTTAAATGTGAAACTGTTCTGGATGCAGAGCATGCTGCATCTTCTGCAGTTATCTTCTGGATGTGGGTTGCTTGAATCGCTCTATAAAAGCAGAGCCCAACATGTATGTGATGTACATTGAGTGTAACTGAGCTGTCTACAATGAGCATCCTTTGGCATGTCACTTGTCTGCTATTGCTGCGTTCCTGCACCCCAGGTATTCACATATAGTCTACTTTAGTAATTACAACAGGCTGCTTCTATGCTTCCTCCAAATAATTTAATAGGACTAAACTGTTTTTTTAAACTGTTTAAAAACTTTTAACTGGTTAAAAGTTACCATCCTGCATGGTTTCTCCATGCAGGAAGGCATTGTTGCTGTTAATTACAACAGTCTCACTGTACAAAAAGTTGCTGCAATTAGTTAACAAACTTTTTGTTGTTGTTGTGATAACTTAAATATGCAACTTAACTAAAGTTAACTAAACAACTAACTAAGTTGTGATAACTAATCATGGCAGCAGTCATTTTTTTACAGAATATGTCTCAGAACACTGTCAAATAGTTTCATATAACTAATCTCTTTTTTAGGTTTCTCCATGCAGGATGGCATTGTTGATGGTATAGACTCTGTTCCCCACAGCCGACCCTACATGGTTTACATTCGTGACAAGGTATCAAAACAAACATGTGGTGGTTTTTTGGTAAGAGAGGATTTTGTGATGACCGCTGCCCACTGCAAACAACGGTAGGTGAAATTATCATATTTTACAATTTTAATTTAAATTGTTTTTTTTTAAATTCAGAAAATCAACAATCAATCAGAAAGGGTGTACAAACTGACAAAGTGCAGGCACACATTGTCTACAACTTTCATCATTTCTGTAGCACTTCATATGATACAGATAATTTTGGCTATACAGTGATAAACAGAAAAATTGCAGAATAAATGATAGAAAATCCAGTTATGGAGACAATTCAAATCCTGCTGTGGGCAGCACTAAAAACACAGGGTCATTTTTCAGCTCAAGTCAGTTTGGTGTTGGTGCAGAGTTCAGTTCAATAACAGCATAAAGTTATTCTATTTTGAAACAAGTTACAGTTCAAGTTACAGTTTAATAACAGGGTTGATGTTGCGATGTAAGGGATAATGTACATCCAGCCGGTTGTTATCACAAAATAAAGCCTGACAGGCTGTTGTATAAGACTGAAGGGCTTTATTTTGTAATAATAACCAGCTGGATGTACATCATCCCACTTATTACACAGTTACTTGCCAAAAAAACTAAATAATTAAGCACAAAATATTAATTTGAGTTTAAATATTTAAAATTGAATTATAAGGTTGGCGAACAGATTTTGAGAATTTAATGTTTCCCCATTCAAAGAGCTGCACTTGCATGCCCGAGTGGCATTTCAAAGATGGCCGCTGAGTGAAATGACTTGCCTTAAAGGGACTTTGTCTATAAAGCAGGTCAACAGAAAGCAATAGTGTCATTAACCAGTTTTATAAAGTTTTGTTCTCATCTGTTGGTGTCAGTGCAGTCATATTGATAATAATACTGAACATTAAAGTGGAGGTCTAATGTTATTTCATTCTGACTTATTTACACCATTAAAGAGATTCTCATGCTAAACATGACCAAAGTTTCAAAAAACAAGGTGGACATATTGTGGAGTATTACTATGCCAAAAACACTCCTTCAAGGGTCATATTATGACATCATAAAGGGTGGAATTCTTTTTATGGGCACTTCGCCTGGAAAAGCGCGTGCACACCTCAACCAGAGCGAGAGCAAGAGCACACCCATAAACATGCTTCATAAGTTTTCGGCAGCGCTGCACAGGACTTGCTTGAGAAGGATTTGTTATTAAGTTTTTTTTAGACCAAGAAATCAACAATGTGTCATGAGTCCGGGCCTGGCAGTTCTTCCCTTCTCCACCAGAGGTCACCATCTCCCTTCCTCCCAGACTCCACTCCCCTAAACTACACACACCTGTCACATTATTACACCCTCAGCTGTTCTCCATTGCCACAGACTATATAGTCTCCTCTCTTTCACCACTCGGCCTGGTTGCATTATTTGTTATTTGTAATTGTGATTGTATTTCTAGTGTTTGCTCTAGTCTGGGATACATGCACTGTGTTGCGGTCTTGTATCCCAGTCTGTTACTGTTTTGTTTTTTGTGCCGTGTTGGCCTTTTTGTTTCTATTAAAAGAGCGCCTTACCTGCATTTGTACCCAGACTCTGTCAATTCCAAGGCACCCTCGCAGCATTCCATGACACAATCCGCCCAAAGAAGTGTGTTTTTGGTTGTGAGGGAAAGATAACCTTGTTCAGCTTCCCAAAGAACCCAGCGTTAAAGGAATAGTTCATATATGTTGACAGAATATGTTGACATGCTTTAATGTTCAAAAACACATTATTTTTCAAATACTGTATATTATTCTAGGTCCTCTATGCCCCGCCTCTCTCAAATGCTTCGTTTTCTACAAAGTCCCTCCTTCCGACAAGCGCAGTCTGCTCTGATTGGCCAACTGGCACAGTGCTTTGTGATTGGCCGAACACCACAAGCACAAGTCGGAAATGTAACGCCCCTTTCCATAATCGCGAGCTTCAGCTTCCAAAATAAATGTAAAGACAGTTAATAATGTACTTATTTTTACCATCAGCCCGAGAGGGGAACAGAGTCGCATGACAGACACAGTGATGATGCTCGTATGTATTTGCAGTACACAAGCCGCGGTTGTGTGACCGTGTCTCCCTCTCTCACACACGCGAACACACACACACGCAACAGTCAATAGCAAATAATTAAACTAGTAAAACATACTTGCAGTCGCTGATTCAGAAGCGCCAGATTGTCATAGCAAAGTCAGAATTACCTCCTCTCCTAAGTTCACGAAACGGTCGTCCATAAAATGCTTTGTTATAACATCTGCTGTTCTGTTGTAAGTAATCTTAATGATTCCTAAATGCATCTACTTTCAGAAGGCCAAATAAAGTGCTTTTGCTTTCGTATAAACACAGCGTGTCCCTGACACAGCTGCAGTTCTACACTAACTGCAGTTACTGAACATCAACACTAACTGCAGTTACTGAAACCACGCCTTCTTTCTTTGCGTGAACATTTGGGCTGCATTACGCAAATATTTCCACACCGTGACGTAGACATGTGGGGGCGTGTTTGAATGAGCCATTTTAGGGGGGTGTGGCAGAGTCTTAACTTTTATAAAGAATATCTCTTTGGTTTTGAGACTTTAGTCTTTGCAACTTCAGGGATCTTATCTATGCACAATCAGCTTGTAACACTACAAACAGAAAGGAAAACTTGAAATCGCATCATATGACCCCTAACTAAAATTTATGTCAATAAAGTTTCTGTTCCCGTTTTATTGCTGCTTAAAAGCTGTGCGAGCTCGTGACTCTTTAGCTCCGCCCACGGCGCGCCTCCAGGAGCTCGACTGTTTTTGGAGAGAAGCGTAAAGCTGTATCTGTTGTTTATACGTAAATCCTTAAGACACTTTGGAAATGCGAATGATGCAATACTACTCTACAGGTACTCAAGATTAATATGAGATTTGCAGAAACTGTGTGTTCTCGTTTAAGAGTCTTTTAAGTTAGTGACTTTTGACATCCAAAGTAGCAGTCATGTCTTAGTGTTGAAAATATATATTAATCATTTTGTAACTCTGGCCTGTATGATATCTATTCATTTATTTTTTAGTCATCTTATGGTCTACTTGGGGGTTGATGACACCAAGCATTTACCTGACGGTGTAGAGGTAGAGCCCTTTCCACATTCAGAATTCAACATGAACAGAACAGGCCATGACATCATGCTTCTAAAGGTAATATATAAGATTAAACCATTTAATTCGTATCATACCTAAAAAACACACACACACACACAAAAATCCTATTTCCTGATGAAAAATGGTTGACATATGCAGAATATATATTTTTGCTCATGCAGCTCAACTTGCAGAGAATTCATCATCTTTAAAAACACAATGAAATGTAGTGGTTAATGACTAAAGCAAGAACTTTGCATCTTCTCTTTCAGCTCAAAACCCCAGCAACTTTGAACAAAACTGTGAGTACTATTACTTTTCCAAAAACTAAGAATGAAGAAATCTCAAAGGACTGCATGGTCATGGGTTGGGGCTGGAAGAAATACAATCACGAGTCTCCTTCAAATGTGCTCAAAGAAGCAAATGTGACTCTGATAGACTCTGAAAACTGTGGCACGGCTGATACTCTGTGCACTGAGGGATCAACTGGACCAGCACAGGTATTTCAAGTTGCACCTCTCACAAATTATTATCTACAGTGTATCAGTGTCATTGCGATATAATAATAATCAAATTATATAATCTACAGGGAGACTCTGGGGGTCCACTTGTTTGTGGAGGTGTTGCACAGGGAATTGTGTCATTTTTCAGAAACGAGGCGAATGCAAGCTACCTCACAGTGTACACTCATATTTCCCACTATCTTCCATGGATTAATCACACAATTAAATCACCTACTCAGCAGCAATATGAAACATGGAAGGGCAAGCTCGATAAACTCATTTAGTTGTCTGGTTCAATGCAAGTTCTATCATTTATATTTGGCTGTAGTTTTACACCAATCAGAATATGTGTGACATTAAATGTGCAAGTTTAAAATAAAGACTCAAGTGTAATCCTTTCACACAAGTCAAATGAGAATGTCATTTTTTGTATCTAAGATCTACTTGAGTATTTGTGCAGTAGCTGGCCACTAAGTGCACTCACTGCTAGAACTAACCTGGAAAAAACCCTATGATAATAAACTTGCAATGCAAAGTACTGGACAAGATACTGTAAAGAAAATGTATTGAATTTACAGGATCACAAGATTTTAAAATGAACACCTTTCCACAGCATCACCACTTTCTAAATATAGCACAGTCAAACTTGAATCTAGTTAAAAACATAACATCAGAAAGATGCTAATGCTATTAAATTACAACCCGAATTCTGATTTAAAAAAATAAAATAAATTAAATTAAAACTAAAAGAATTTAAAATCACATGAGACATTATTTTATTCACAATAGAACATAGATAACAAAACAAATGTTTAAACTGAGAAATATTACAATTTTATGCACAAAATGAGCTCAATTCAAATTTGATGTCTGCTCCAGGTCTCAAAATAGTTGGGGCAGGGGCATGTTTACCATGGTGTAGCATCTCTCCTTCTTTTCAAAACACGCTGGAAGGTCTCCCTCCTCTTTAGCCCGGAGGACACAGCATCTGTGATTTCCAACAAGAATGTCAAATTTGGACTCATCTGACCATAGAACACTTTTCCACTTTGAAACAGTCCATTTTAAATTAGCCTTGGCCCACAGGACACGATGGCGCTTCTGGACCATGTTCACATATAGCTTCCTTTTTACATGATAGAGCTTTATTTAGCATCTGCAGATGGCACGGCGGATTGTGTTTACCGACAGTGGTTTCTGGAAGTATTCCTGGGCTCATTTAGTAATGTCAGTGACAGAATCATGCGATGAGTGATGCAGTGTCGTCCGAGGGCCCGAAGATCACGGGCATCCAACAAAGGTTTTCGGCCTTGTCCCTTACGCACAGAGATTTCTCCAGTTTCTCTGAATCTTTTGATGATGTTATGCACTGTAGACGATGAGATTTGCAAAGCCTTTCCAATTTGATGTTGAGGAACGTTGTTTTTAAAGTATTCCACAATCTTTTTACAAAGTCTTTCACAGAGAGCCTCTGCCCATCTTTACTTCTGAGAGACTCTGGTTCTCTAAGACATCCCTTTTATGTTAAAGACCTGATGTCAATTACATTTACATTTAGTCATTTTGCAGACGCTTTTATCCAAAGCGACTTAAAATTGGGGAATACATAAAGGGATTCATCTTCAAGAGGCAATCAGACAGACAAAGTGCTCTTAACACCAAGTCTCAGGCATTGTTCAAATAGGTACAAGCTCGCAAGGGAAGGAATAAATAACAAGAAAGATAAAGTTTTTTTTTTTTTTTAAGTTTAGGATGAAGTCAAGTAATGTCGAAAGAGATGAGTTTTCAGTTGTTGCTTGAAGATTGACAGGGATCCAGCACTCCGGATAGGAGTGGGAAGATCATTCCACCAGCCAGGAATGGTGAACGAGAATGTTCTGGAGAGTGATTTTGAGCCTCTCTGTGATGGTACCACGAGGCATCGCTCACTAGCGGATCTCAGACTTCTGGAGGGGATATAGATTCGTAATAGTGAGTGGAAGTAGGTGGGTGCTGAGCCTGTGGTTGTTCTATATGCAAGCATCAGTGTCTTGAACTTGATGCGAGCTGCGACTGGTAGCCAGTGCAAGGAGATAAAGAGAGGTGTAACATGGGCTCTTTTGGGCTCGTTGAAGACCAGTCGTGCCGCTGCATTCTGAATCATTTGTAGAGGTTTGATTGTGTTTGATGGAAGTCCAGCCAGAAGAACATTGCAGTAGTCCAGCCTAGAAATAACAAGGGCCTGGACAAGAAGTTGTGCAGCATGCTCTGTCAGAAAGGGCCTGATCTTTCTGATGCTGTGTAGTACACACCTGCAAGATCGAGCAGTCTTTGCAATGTGCTCTTTGAAGGTCAGCTGGTCATCAAAGATTACACCAAGATTTCTGACTGAAGTTGATGGGGTAATTGTTGATGAACCTAACTGGATCGTGAAGTCCTGCTGTAGAGTTGGAGTGGCAGGGAAGACAAGAAGCTCAGTCTTTGCAAGGTTGAGCTGTAGGTGATGTTCTTTCATCCATGTCGAGATGTCCACCAGGCAGCCTGAGATCCGTGTAGCTACCGTTGGATCATCTGGTTGAAAAGAGAGATAGAGCTGTGTGTCATCAGCGTAGCAATGGTAGGAGAATCCATGTACCTGTATGATGGGACCCAGTGATATAGTTTATGTGGAGAAGAGGAGGGGTCCAAGAACCGATCCCTGAGGAACCCCAGTGAGCAGTTGATGCGCTTTGGATGCCTCCTCTCCCCAGGCCACCCTGATAGACCTACCAGTGAGATAGGATTCAAACCAGCGAAGTGGAATCCCAGTGATGAGAGGGTGGACAGGAGGATCTGATGATTGACAGTGTCAAAAGCAGCAGATAGATCCAGCAGAATGAGGACTGATGATTTGGAGTTAATTAACTTAATTACTTGCTAGATGTTCTCCCAGCTGAATCTTTTCAAAATTTCTTGCTTTTTCAGCCCTTTGTTGCCCCTGTGCCAACTCTTTTTAGACCTGTAGCAGGCATCAAATTTGAAATGAGCTTATTTTGTGCATAAAATTTTAAAATTTCTCAGTTTTAACATTTGATGTTATCTATGTTCTATTGTGAATAAAATATTAGCTCATGTGATTTGAAATTCTTTTAGATTTCATTTTATTCAAATTTAAAAAACATCCCAACATTTCCAGAATTCGGGTTGTAAAAAAATTAAGAATAAAAATCATGTATCTGAAACAAAATAGCCAATTAATGCTACTCAAGCAGCTACACAAAAAGTTTCTATACCACAAACACTCATTGTTTGAGGAAATCAATTTGCTAAATATTTTTCTAACAGAACATCTGGCCATTACCCACATCAAACTATTAGTCATTGATGCAAACCACAAGTAAATGGATACTTTTGCAATGAAAATGTAGTCATTTTACCACAAAGGTCAGGTTGCTCCTCTAGATTTCAAATGACCCCCCCCCCCCCCCCCACCACCACTTTTCATCCTCTCCCCTCCTTGCTGAACGCGATCGATTTTGAAAGCGAAAGTACCGAGAGGATCAGAGCGTGCAATCCCGCCCCCCCTCCACACACACACACAACGTGATTTGTGCCCTCCCCTCCCAAATAAATTTATCTCTGATGTGATGTACATTGAGTGTAACTGAGCTTTCTACAATGAGCATCCTTTGGCATGTCACTTGTCTGCTATTGATGCGTTCCTGCACCCCAGGTATTCACATATAGTCTACTTTAGTAATTACAACAGGCTGTTACTCAGAATATGCTGTTGAATAGTTTCAGAACTAAACTCTTTTTTTAGATTTCTTCATACATGGCATTGTTGGTGGTAACGTCTCCGTTTCACACAGTCGACCCTACATGGTCTACATTCTTGACAAGGTATCAAAACAAACATGTGGTGGTTTTTTGGTAAGAGAGGATTATGTGATGACCGCTGCCCACTGCATACAACGGTAGGTGAAATTATCATATTTTACAATTTTATAAAAAAGCTTATAGAGTTTGGTGTTGGCTCAGTTCAGTTTAATATCAATGTAAATTTCTTCTATACTGAAACCATTTTAATTCATCTAATCCAACAGTTCTATAGAAGGCTGCAGCTCAAGTCACTTCAATGTTGATTCAGTTCAGTGCAGTGGTGTCAATGCTGGGAAATGTGATTCAGCTACAGAGAACAATAGTCATTATTCAGTTTAATGGAATCCCAGTGATGAGAGGGTGGACAGGAGGATCTGATGATTGACAGTGTCAAAAGCAGCAGATAGATCCAGCAGAATGAGGACTGATGATTTGGAGTTAATTAACTTAATTACTTGCTAGATGTTCTCCCAGCTGAATCTTTTCAAAATTTCTTGCTTTTTCAGCCCTTTGTTGCCCCTGTGCCAACTCTTTTTAGACCTGTAGCAGGCATCAAATTTGAAATGAGCTTATTTTGTGCATAAAATTTTAAAATTTCTCAGTTTTAACATTTGATGTTATCTATGTTCTATTGTGAATAAAATATTAGCTCATGTGATTTGAAATTCTTTTAGATTTCATTTTATTCAAATTTAAAAAACATCCCAACATTTCCAGAATTCGGGTTGTAAAAAAATTAAGAATAAAAATCATGTATCTGAAACAAAATAGCCAATTAATGCTACTCAAGCAGCTACACAAAAAGTTTCTATACCACAAACACTCATTGTTTGAGGAAATCAATTTGCTAAATATTTTTCTAACAGAACATCTGGCCATTACCCACATCAAACTATTAGTCATTGATGCAAACCACAAGTAAATGGATACTTTTGCAATGAAAATGTAGTCATTTTACCACAAAGGTCAGGTTGCTCCTCTAGATTTCAAATGACCCCCCCCCCCCCCACCACTTTTCATCCTCTCCCCTCCTTGCTGAACGCGATCGATTTTGAAAGCGAAAGTACCGAGAGGATCAGAGCGTGCAATCCCGCCCCCCCTCCACACACACACACAACGTGATTTGTGCCCTCCCCTCCCAAATAAATTTATCTCTGATGTGATGTACATTGAGTGTAACTGAGCTTTCTACAATGAGCATCCTTTGGCATGTCACTTGTCTGCTATTGATGCGTTCCTGCACCCCAGGTATTCACATATAGTCTACTTTAGTAATTACAACAGGCTGTTACTCAGAATATGCTGTTGAATAGTTTCAGAACTAAACTCTTTTTTTAGATTTCTTCATACATGGCATTGTTGGTGGTAACGTCTCCGTTTCACACAGTCGACCCTACATGGTCTACATTCTTGACAAGGTATCAAAACAAACATGTGGTGGTTTTTTGGTAAGAGAGGATTATGTGAT
Source organism: Barbus barbus (assembly GCF_936440315.1). Taxonomy (NCBI): domain Eukaryota; kingdom Metazoa; phylum Chordata; class Actinopteri; order Cypriniformes; family Cyprinidae; genus Barbus; species Barbus barbus. Next base: position 10,805,056 of record NC_136727.1, read on the forward strand.
GACCGCTGCCCACTGCATACAACGGTAGGTGAAATTATCATATTTTACAATTTTATAAAAAAGCTTATAGAGTTTGGTGTTGGCTCAGTTCAGTTTAATATCAATGTAAATTTCTTCTATACTGAAACCATTTTAATTCATCTAATCCAACAGTTCTATAGAAGGCTGCAGCTCAAGTCACTTCAATGTTGATTCAGTTCAGTGCAGTGGTGTCAATGCTGGGAAATGTGATTCAGCTACAGAGAACAATAGTCATTATTCAGTTTAATTCTTAATTCTTTTAGTTAGGGACACCTAATTTCAAGCGATATCGTCGTCTTGATTGCACAGATACTATTTAAACTGAACTGAGCTGGACAATGACATCTCTGAATTCATGAACTGCCTTTAACTGAAAATTTAGTGTTTTCTATTGTACTTTAGCATTACTGACACACCATTTTCCTATTTGATACTGTAAACGCTGCTTTGACACAATTTGTATTTTTAAAAGCACTATATAAATAAAGGTGACTTGACTAATTCAGTTCAAGTTTTGTTCTCATATCTTGGTATCAGTACAGTATTCAGAGTGACAGTCATATATTTGTATTGTAAGTATATATCCTACTCATTTTGTCTGGCCTTTATGATAATTATATTTATTTGGTCATTTTTAGTCATCTTATGGTCTATTTGGGGGTCGATGACACCAAGCATTTACCTGACGGTATAGAGATAGAGCCATATCCACATCCAAACTTCACTATGGATAGAACAGGCCATGACATCATGCTTCTAAAGGTAATACATAACACTGAACAATTCATTAGCATAATGCCTAAAAACAGTCTTTCATGATAGGTGCTAGTAATTCAAGCAAGAACTCTATGTCTTCTCTTTCAGCTCAAAACCCCAGCAACTTTGAACAAAACTGTGAGTACTATTACTTTTCCAAAAACTAAGAATGAAGAAATCTCAAAGGACTGCATGGTCATGGGTTGGGGCTGGAAGAAATACAATCGTGAGTCTCCTTCAAATGTGCTCAAAGAAGCAAACGTGACTCTGATAGACTCTGAAAACTGTGGCACGGCTGATACTCTGTGCACTGAGGGATCAACTGGACAAGCACAGGTATTTCAAGATGCACCGCTCACAAATTATTATCTATGGTGTAACATTATCAGTGCATTTTGATATACTAATAATCAAATGATTTAATCCACAGGGAGACTCTGGGGGTCCATTTGTTTGTGGAGGTGTTGCACATGGAATTATTTCATTTTTCAGAAACAAGGGAAATGCAGATTACCTCACAGTGTACACTCATATTTCCCACTATCTTCCATGGATTCATCACATCATGTCACCTGACATGCCAAAAAACTTAGATCAAGTCTCCACACCAGTAACATCAGATCTAACCCCTGCCGATGCCAAATACCAAAACCTATCAGCAGTGTTTTGTCTGGTACCCAAACCCCAATAAAGTCTTGTCTAGTAACTAAAATTGTTTTACTGCATTTAGCCTAGTACCCAAATCCATATTAAGACTTCATTCAGCCAAAAGTACAAATAAGGAAGCCAGGGAACAGCAGAAAGGAGGAGACAAATTAATTTGATCGAATACTCGTTTTTGCTAAGGTTTTAATGCCCAGACTTTTTATATAGCAAGATATTGCAATGGAAAATCACTGCTTCACAAAATTATCGCATTAAATTAAAAACCTTGAAATTAAGACACACTTCAGTTTCTTGTGAAGACGTATTCCCTAAACCAGAGGTCTTCTGTTCCTGGCAAGGTTATTATAGTTTTGAATTTTTGTTTTAATATGGTTTTCAAATTTGCTAAAAAATTCAGTTTAGTTTTTATTAGTTTATTAAAATTTTTGTTAGTTTTAGTTTAGTTTGTATTTTGTGAACACATTTTTATATAGTTTAGTTTCAGTTTTAATGAAAGTTTAGCAGAATCAACAGATCACCTCCAGAGCGAAGGCCAAAAAAAAGACTTGGCATAATATAACCTTGAGTGAGGAAAACGTTTAGCGACAAAATTAACCCATGCTGAGATTGATAGACGGTAAAATATGAAGGTAGATCAGTAGCTAAACTCGAGAGCTTGTTGATCTGAATGTGAGAACTTGTCATATTAACATTCATATTTGTAAGTTGAAATTTACACTCACAGATCAAATTGATTATTTGTTTATTTTATTTCAGTTAGTTTTTAATAACTGTTAGTTTCGCTTTTCAAATATTTGTATCGTCTGTTTTCGTTTACGAAAATAACCTTGGTTCCTGGGGACCCACTATCCTGAACAGTTTAGCTACAACCCTAATCAAACACCTGAAGCAGCCAATCAAGCTCCTCAAGACTGCTTGAAAATTGCAGGCAGGTGTGCTGAAGCCAGTTGGAAATAAACTTTCCAGGGTAGTGGGTACCCAGGAGCAGGGTTGGAGACCTCTGCCCTAAACCCACACAACCATAAGACTAAACTGCAACAGAAAAATAAAACGACTGATCAATGAACAGATCAGTAACTCGAGTGCATAAATGGTTAAATGATTTAACTAAACTCAAACACTCAAAGCAATAAATTGATAAATGAAAATGGTTAACAAAAAAAAAAAAAAAAACCCTACAAAAGAACCCAAAGGGTAAGCTGGATAAACTTGCTTAGTTCAGTTTAATGCAAGTTCATTTTAAAATTAAATAAAACTGTAAATTTGAAAACTTGTATATAAAGCCCAACTAATAGGGCCAAAGCCTAATAAGCATTTAATTTGCTGTGGGCTTTGTGCATTAGCTGACCACCACTGCCATCTTGTGGAAAGTTTTATTTCATTAATTTAATCAGGGACAGTGCACATTAATACATAGAATGTAAAATGCAACGGATTTAACCAACACTGGCTAATTTTCATCCCTTTAGGCAGTTTGATGTTAAGGACAGGAAGAAAATCGTTAAAACCAAATTAAGAGAAATGAGAGCAGGAGAAAAAAAAAAATTGAAACAAAATTACAGACCACCATACCATAACTATATGACCACAATTTTGATGGGGCAAGCATATTTTCAGCAAGTGTACTGCAACATTGCCACTAAATAACCTGTGCTATTAAACGATGCAAAGTACTGAACAAAATACATCTAAAAAAGCTTTATTGAATTGATGTCACTCACAACACTTTAACACCTTTCTACAGAAACACTGCTTTCAGCAAAATATAAACTTCTAGACTGAAGATTGTTCATTTTGCAAACGTTTTGACACTCTCTGCTTTCTTTTGGGAGAGATGGGTTCATCTGCACAGCAGGGATTTCCATGAGCTCTGAAAAAGCAAAGCCAAGTAACAAGGTCTTATTAGAAAGTAAATGAACACTTAACTAGCATGAGTCAATTAATATTCAACAAGTTCACCCAAAAACAAAAGTTGTCATGACTCACCCTCGTCGTTCTAAACCATAAGACCTCCATTCATCTTCGGATCACCAATTAAGATATTTTTGATTGAATCCGAGAGCTCTCAGTCTCTCCTATAGACAGCAAGGATCCTTACATGATCAAGGTCCAGAAACATAGCAAGGACATCAGTAAAATAATCCACGTGACATCTGGGGTTCAACCATATGCGTTCTCTTTTGCTCAAAAAAGTAACAAATTCATTCAACAATTTGTCTCAGAATCACCCTGGCACCATTTTGGAGTATCCAATGAACGTAAACATATGCTATTTGGTGTCAGCTGCAGCACATGGATACGTTGTTTACATTCAGATCAAAGCGCAAAGAGTGTAGAAAACAAATCCATGTGACGCACGAGATGAATTGTTGAATAAAGTCATACTTTTCTTTTGTGCAAAAAAAAGTACTCGTAGCTTCGTAAAAGTACAGTTGAACCACTGATGCCACATGGATTGTTAAATCTCCCTGCGACATTTCTGGACCTTGGTCGTGCAAGGATCCTTGCGGTCTATGCGAGGGTCTGAGAGTTCATGGATTTCATCAAAAATATCTTAATGTGTGATGGTGAACAGAGGTCTCACGGGTTTGAAACGACATGAGGGTAAGTAATTCATTTTCATGTTTGTGTGAACTAACCCTTTAATCTTCAACAGACCTTCTGGCCATTACCCACGTCAAACTAATAGTAACTTGTTTGACTCTGCAAGTAAATCCATACCTCTGTGTTTTTTGCCATGAAAATTAAGTCATTTCAAAAGGTTCTCTTGCACCTCTAGTTCTCAAATATAACACGTCCAGGGAGTCAATCTGAAAAGTAAAAGGGTATTTTAGTATACATATGTAGTAAACAAAACAAATCATGCATTTAAAATATCTTCCAAAATAAGATGCTACATAAACACTTCTAGACTAAACAAGTGCAAAAAAAAAAAAAAAAGAAAAAATACTAAATTTGAATTAAAAAACAAACGGGCCAAACTTTTTTTTTTTTTTTAAACAAGTCTCCATAGTGAATCACTCAAGACGATGAAGTGGCAAAAGCTACATCTCTTCAATTTCAAATCTTTTGATAGAGGTGACTTAACTCAGAACAGAATTAAAATCTCTAATTTCAAAGGCCACATGAGGTACTTTCCACCAAACACGAGCACACTATAAAAAAAGTCATGCAGCTTTTAAAGGAGGAAGAGTAAGTGTTTTTTAGGGTTGTGGAACAGGATTGAACAGATTCTTGAGATGTAATCACTGGTCGAGGCAACATTCGAAGAAAACATGGACAATGAGAACTGTTGTAGGATGCGTACAGGAGAGCAAAAGGTTTTACCTCACATTACAGGCCTATCTCCACAAATGACCTAGTCAAGAGCAGCTTTCACCTCAGGATTCTTGAGTCGGAAGGCACAACACTTCATTCTCCAAGGACATTGTTGGTTTCCATAATTGCTAGCAGAGAACTCTTGGATCCAATGAAGCATTATACAGAGCCATGGCTTGCTATACCACAACAGCAATGTTTCATCTTTGTTAGCTTATCTGATTCTAAGTTGTATTTGTCCAATGAAATATAGTTAGGATCCCAGATGCTAGAACCCCAACTATCCACTCCAAGACATTCACCTGGCTTGTATTGAGCTTTTTAATATCAAAAGGCAAAAGAGAGCATTTTCCAACCACTTTTTAATGAGCTTCATGAAGCCAGATTTATACAAAAAGAAAAAGGATTCTGAGGAGTTGATATACAGAACAGAGCACATTTCTTTCCAAGGAGGAACAAAATCTTGACATTTTAAGAGGATAAGTTCAGTCCACAGTAGAGCATACTTTTAAAATAAATTTAGACTGGTCAAAGAGTAAAGTACTTTGGGCCATTGGTCCTAACGGGAGGCAGAATGACTAACTTTAGTGGTTTACTCTTTGGATAATGAATATTTACAAATCTTTAGCAACATCAAGGAGGTTTGCCGGAGACAACTCCAATGCAACATGCCTGCCTTGCTTCACTAAAGGAATGCATCACAAAATGGAGGTGGCAAGGAGCAATAAACACATCACAGCTTATCAAGCTTCTATTGGAGGATCAGATTAGAATATTTTCAGGTGCGTTTTAAAATTGTTTAAATGCAAATGCCCCTCTAAACACTTTCAGTGAGCCGATATTAAGAAATTGGTAGAAAAATCTTTGAGAAAATTGGTTTTAGAAGCTATCAGGCTGTGTTGGACAGGTCAATTTTCACGCATGGTTTCAGACAGTCTTACACTAAAAAGAAAAACAAAAGGACAATTTCAAACTTCTGTGAGCATCTAACACAATCGCAAGGTAAAATGGCAGATACAGGTAGCCTCACAGGGCTTGAGACTCTAACAGTAAGTGAATGGTCATGGATATTAGGCAGCTCCTCAATGAGAGGAAAATCCAGCGGATACTTGACACGGTAAAAAAGGAGTCTGTCTTTGATAGAACATTTGAACCAGAACACAAAACGTAAAAGAAAAAAGTAAAAACAAAAAGGTCTTCCAAGAGCGCATCTTTTTATATACAGCCAGCGAAGGGATGATCTTGCAATCAGGATTTTTTTTTTACTCGTGTGAAGCTGAGGACAAGAAGTAGGCAAAAGTGTAAAGGCACTGGAGCATTGTGAATCTTTCCAAACAGTGAACTGACACCAAGACATGATTCTTTTCCAACAAGGTCTTACGGACTATTCTGATCAAGTGCACAAAACCGACTTTAGTCACTACAACTGTAAAATGACTTTTTGGATTGTGGTCATCAATTCCAAGATAAAAGGCAACCAAGTTGACTGAACTCAGGTCAAAAATGGCAGTTGCCTTTCTGCTTAGGTCTAGACATTATTCTAAATCAACAAGTGGGCTGAGATCTATTGGTGCAGTTATCTATTAAAATGAGTAATTATGAAAAATCAATACATACCGTAACTGTCGTAACTGTCTCTGTAGGATCCACCAGATCGGTCATATCCACCCTGACTTCTAAAACCAAAAGTAATATTTGCCATATTTAAAGTGCTCACGGGTACAAGAATTGTGAAATTATTCCTTGTGCAAAATTATTCCATGCTTATTAAAATCTCTCACCTGTTATCCCTGTATCCACCGCTGCTGCCACCGGAGTATCCACCACTCCTGTTGGAGTATCCGCCGCCACCACCACTGTAGGATCGGTCACCTCCACCATAGCTCCTCTCTCCTCCACCATAGCCTCTATCACCACCACCATAGGATCGGTCACCACCTCCATAGCCCCGATCTCCACCAAAGCTTCTGTCACCCCCGTAGCTTCGGTCTCCACCATATCCTCCACCACCTGTTTAACAAAAAAAAAGAAAAGTTAAATGGACGAAGTAAAACCCATCCAAAATAATCAAGATGCATTCATTCAGGTAGGTTACCAGCTTTGTCATGATAATTACAAGGCACCAAGGCTTCTTCAAATGCAAATGCAGCCATCTGGTAATACAATTGCATTCCAGATTAAGAACACCAACCTCTACCTCTTCCCCCCCTGAAGAATCCCCTGCCGCCTCCAGAACCTCCTCTGAAACCACCAGACCGTCTACCAGATTTGCCAGCTTCATCAACGCGAATCATGCGGCCATCAACAGACTGCAAAAGAGATGCATTTAATGGTTAGAAACTTTCTTTAGGCCTCCACCCAGTGTGACTGATGAACTTCCTGCAGTTTACTATTAAAATGCAGCAATCAATACACATCTAGGCTTCAAAATGGCTGGTCTCTCAGGACTACAAATAAACTAAAACATGGTTACAAATTTCTATGTCCTTAAAGGGTGTTGATCTTACCTTTCCATTCATTGCAGCCATGGCATCCTTTGCATCCTCTGGATTTTCAAACGTTACAAAGCCAAAGCCTCTGGATCGGTCGGTCTCTCGGTCCCGGATTACATCAACTGAAGCAAAAACACCACCACATAATCAAGAATAAAGCTGTTAAGAATTAGCCAAACCTCACTTAAAAACGTCTTACAACAAACCTTTGGCAATTGATCCATATTTAGAGAAAGCCTCCTCCAAGGACTGCTCTGTGGTATCATAGCTCAGACCACCAATGAAGAGCTTTCCCTCGTCAGACATGTTGAATCACCTGCTAGAAAATATTTATAAAATTACATAAATATATATGCATATAAAAAAAACACAAATTTGAACGTAAACGCACAAAATAAGGCCTGGAAAGACTGAAATTCATCGCCCGGCTTACCACGCGTCGTATTATATTAAAGTGCGCAACAAGGAAGCGCCATTTTCTACCCGTCCTCTCCACCGCGTGCTGCAGCCATTTTGCCACAAAGACACGGTTTATCAGATCAAACCCTTTGAAATCTACGTTTTCAGATCTTCATCGGGCTTAGTTTTAAAATATCGCATGAAAAATAACCGTTAAATAATTATTTGTTACACAACTTCATTACAAAAGTAGGTCAGTAGAACTAGGTCACGTTGTGCTTTAAGAGGAACAAAGAAACCTATAAAATCCGACATAATTAACTCTATTCATCATACACCGCATTCGAAGAGTTTCAAGATACAATGTAAAACGCCTACAAAATGTGTTTCCTTTAAAATTTCTCAAACTAGTGCATAAAAAAACTAATGAGCCACAATTACAAACTTCACATCAATATAACGCGACATCAGAATAAAACGTTTCATTTTAGCCCCACACCACTCGAAGTGCAGTATTTCTTACCTCAGTTTTTCTGGAACACAGAGAGGCTGCAGGACGCGACGCAGGCTGCGGCAGAATAGGAGCCTACTCAGAAAATGGCGCCAGTTTAAATGCTTCACGTGACTGCAGATCTCTGAGGGCGTGGTCTCCTCGCGTCGAGTCACAGGCTTTTACACTCATAAAGAATTGGCTTCCTTTGTTGTTGTCTGTCTCATCTCTTTAGGTATTGTGATTATACTAAGGATCTCTGGAAAAATAAAAAATAAAAATTACATCTTGAGTGTTGTTCGTGGTATAATTCCTGATATCTCTTTGAAATATGAAAATGTTATTCTAGGATATACAGTCAGATGCTTTTTTAAATTTTTTATTATTCAATCTTATTTTGTTCCTGGCTAAATATTTTATATATAAATGTAAATTTAGCAAGCGTCAGCCAATCAAATTTTCTTGAAGATTTAAATAAAACTCTATATGTGTTTGATTTCTGACTCTACTAATAAGAAAGTAAAAATCTGTTCAAAAGGTACATTATTGTCTTGCTCCTTGGCATGTAATATACTGTCATTCTGTTACATCTGTTTGTATTAATAAAAAAGAAAAGATATGAAAATATATATTTTTTGTCTACCTTTGTCTTACTACAATGCAGTACTCTTTGCTTTGCTGCAATAAAAAGCCTATCTTTGTCACTGTGAACGTTAATTATGCTCTTACGACTTTAATTTAAAGATATTATATAATCCTATGTAAAGGTTTTAGAGTCATTGTTACAATTTTATAAGGGAAATGTGCAAATGTTGTTGTTTTTGTTGAAATATTTGAATATACTATATGTTTTCAAAAAAATCCCCTTAAACATATTTTTTTTTTTGTGTGGATGTGCAATGATCGATTATTCTATAGGTCTAATAGGCTATATTTACTGTACTTTGTACTATAACTATAGGCTATTTCTCTGTGACTTAAAAATACAATAAAAAAGTAGTGCTAGTTAAACTCAATGTAAACTAATAACCAAATCTGTCAATACCAGATCCAAAAATCATTAACTGATATGACATAATATGTGGTTATCATGTGTTTTTTGACATGAGAGGTTGATTATATCAGCATAAGCTCAGAAGACAAAGCCACTGAATGTATCTGCAGTGAAATCATTGTTTCACAATCTTAAATATTTTCAAGAAACACTACATATACATTTGATTGTCTTTTTAGGCTACTTTTTCATGCTGAATCCACTTTAAACATTTATATTAAAATTCATGTTTCATTTTGAGCACACAATTATACATCTGATTATATTTGTAGCCTTATAAGGAACTCATTATAACCTGTTTTAAATCTCTATTTACTAAAATTTATAGGTTTTTAGATAATGTGTAAACCAGGATAAAGGTGTCATGAAATTTTGCTTCACAGCAGACAAAAGGAAACATGGTTATTTCTTTCTTTCGTTTTTTAATGAAAGGTGAAAAACAAAGATTTGCGTGTTTGTGCAAGAACTACATATTGAAAAGTTAAAACATTTGAAACCAATTCTGCTCTCTGCTTTAATAGTTAAAATACATTCTCAGAAATTGTCATTAATTCTAAAATTGAATATAATGCTCATTTCATTAGCTTGAAATGCATTAAAGGCAGTTTTTACTCCCAAAATCAGCACAGATTCTATAAATAAGATACTGGCATTGGTATCACTCATTAATGGTTCATCAATGAATTTCAATTGTGCTTTCAGTACATCACTGTCACCCATCTGATATTATGCTCCTCTTTAGCTTTCTAAACAATGTGGCAGACTGAGGACCCCCGCAGGGCAGCGATGACCCCACCCAGAAACAGTTGGATGCAGATTATCAGGATGATTGTGGAGAGATGGTTCTCTCTGCAGGATAATCGGGTAGTACTTCTAGATGTGCTAATGTAGGCCAGTCAGCTGCATCAGGATTGTGCTGGCTCAAGTGAACCGACATTCTACTGAAACATCGCAAGCAAACAATAGAGGCTGACAATAATGATATATGCTAAATTACGCACTCCTGTTAGTCATGTCAGGATTCGCATGGTCATGGAAAATGTGCAAATCTGTGGTAGGCTATAAATGCACCTTATCCGCTCATGCAGAAAACTAAAAATAGCATCTCTCAGAATTGTGCAGTGACCTGGATTAAGATGCTTCTTCATCTACGAGGCAAGAGAAAGCAAGCTAGAGCAAGGGTGAACCAGCAGGGTTATAAATATCGTGGCCTCGGGACCTTGAGAACTGTCCTCCGCTTCAAACACCCACACATCCTGCACCTCACCACAACTTTCCATTTCTCAAACAAACCCACTCACACTGTCAGTGTATGATACGGCATTACATATCTAAAACAATGATAAAACTATACTAACTTCAATTAGTAGATTGAAAAAACTATAAAAACTCAGCCTTTGCACTAAAATGCCGATAAAGGGGCTACCATTGTAGATGTCAGAAATCTATTGTTTTCATTGCAATTAGCTATTTGACCAGTGGAGGGCAGTAATTGCATATATCTCGAAATATGTCTGATGTCTTGTGCCTCTTATCAAGAAAGCTTCATCAGCACGTTGACTGTCTATATGTCTCTCTCTCTCTCTCTCTCTCTATATATATATATATATGGAGCAGATTATGCATTTACATTTACTTAATTTTTACACACACACACACACACACACACACGCACACACACACGCACACACGCACACACACTACATACAAATATTGTACACAAATTATTTGTAACATTTATATATTGTTTTACATATTAGTGTAAAATTGGTCTAATGTTGACTGTATATATTACTATTTACTAATAATATGTATATATATCAAAATATATTTTAATCATATTTATATATTAACATTATTATTAAAATATTATATATATATATATATATATAGTATTCATTTTTATTGTCAATAAATATCTAAATAAATATACATTTTTAAATCAAATATATAATATAAAATATATAATATATTTATATATCAATTATATATATTATTAATAGTATTTATTTATTTAAATAATACAGTCTTGTATATCGTACACACAATTTTATACACAAAGGTGTGTGTGTGTATAGATAATAACAATTCATATCAATAAATCAGTAAATAAATACTATTAATAATATATACAGCATATATATATATAAATATATTTTTATATCATATCATATATTATCTATTATATAATGTTTATATATATATATACAGTATGTATGTGTGTGTGTGTGTGTATGAGTTGACGTATCAATGTGTCCTATAGTGTGACAGATAAATGTAAAAATAAAATCAGAGTGCATTGGTAGGATTTTGACTGACATTTGTGTAAGCCCACATTTTGCAGCTTGTAAGGCGTGAGCTCTTGTTTTGTTTACAAGCTCAGTGTGGGGGTGGATGGCCGGTGGTTACTGCCTTTGTTGGTTGCACAGTAAGAGACTGTGCCGTGCTAGCATACAAACACAAGCATATATCTTCATTCACATCGAAAACTTGGGTTACATAACATTCTGAGAATGAAATTTATGAGCATATCTGAGCATCACACTCATGGCACTGACTCATATTTTACATCCTGAAAATCATTAAATCACTAGTGATTGCCACTGTTGTGCCATTTCTTGGAAAATGCAAGGACATTGCAACTTTTACAGCATGTTCATTGCACAGATTTATCAGTGTTGGTGGAGGATGACTCATAGCTGTGTTAGGTGAGGTTATATTTCAAACAGGACATTTTGATACTGTCAAGTTTATGCCCTGAACACCACCTGCAAAAGAAAGAGGGCATAATTCTCACACATTATTATTGGATAGGTATGACTCATGACAATGTGTGCTTGTATATATATTCAGACACACCTATGACTCACCGCTTGCTTTCAGTCCAGACTATATGTTCTATAAAAGCCTTTAAAGTCTTCCCTTCTTGCTGTCAGAAGCATACGTTGTGTTTTGTTGCTGGTGTCCCTCTTAACCGGTGGTTTCTTGGTTCAACAGCTAGTCCACCATATTTTATTAAAATGGTGCCTATGTTTGAATTCTGTATTTTTAAAGAAAAAAATTACAACAATACACAATATAAATGTATATATATGTGTGTGTGTGAAAATGAACCCTAAAAGACATGTCTGTAAAATCACTAACAACTTCCAGAAAGCTGGGGTGATGCTCTGACAATCTACTGTCCTCAGGAGACTTTGACACAGAATTACAGATGCTGCAGCAAGATGGAAAGGCAAGATTAGAGTTTGCAAAAAAGCACCAAGGTGAGCCAGAAGAGTTTGGAACTGTGTTTATGGACCGATGAGACAAAGATAAACCTTTATCTAAGTGATGGGAAAGCAAAAATGTGAAAAAAAAGGAAACTGCAATGATCCCAAGCATACAGCCTCATCTGTAAAGCATGGTGGAGGTGGTATCATGGCATGGGCATGCATGGCTGTCTCTGGAACAGGCCCTCTCAACTTTACTGATGACTTAATGTATGATGACAGTAGCAGAATGAATTTGGAAGGGTACAAAACCATCTTGCCTACCAATATTCAAGAAAATGCCACCAGATTCACTGGGAAGTGCTTCATATTGCATCAGGACAATGACCCTAAACACCCTGCCAGTTCAGTCAAGGAATTTATAAGGGCAAAGAAATGAAAAGTCTTAGATTGCTCAAGTCAATCTCCAGATTTAAATCCGATTGAACATAAATTTCACCAGCTGAAGAGGAGAGTAAAGGCAGAAACTCCCCAAAACAAGCAACAATGGCTGCATTAAAGGCTGGGAAAAGTATTTCAAAGGATGAGACCAAGAGTCTGGTGATGTCTATGGGTCACAGACTCACTGCTGTGATTGTGTGCAAGGGATCTGCAGCTAAATAATAGCTTTTAATCTTTTATATCTGCCTTATGTTCAACTGTCCCAATACTTATGCTCACATCAATGAGTGGGATGAACTCTAAAAGTGCTGTTCTTTTTATTTGGTAAAACATGTATGTGTTGACACGGCTAATAATAAAATGTGACATTCTGTAGTTTTGTCTCATATTCATCTTTTAATCATATTTGCAAATGTCTTGACTCCACAGCCAACAGAGCAATTTTGTCTTTACTGTTCCAATACTTATGGAGGGCTCTGTATATATGTGTGTCAAACCCAATAAACTAAAAAGCTGATGGTATTACTTTAAAGAAGTGACCTCGTTTCACACGATTACTTAATCGTGATGTAACCACTGTCTCTGTAATAAGCCGTTGGGTTGAAGCTATCAGCAATCATGTTCACTTCAGCAAAGTGTCCTTGATGGACAACAGGGCATATTTGTCCACCGATTACACTCTTGTCCAGGTGTAACGCAGCAGTTGTGCGTCAGTCTCGAGCCAAGCTCTAAATACCCTGCCATCCATGGAGAGGACAAGCTGTTCTGCGCAAGCACAGGCTGTTTTGTCCCTCTCCAGCTGAACATCATGTCTACCCAATCCCCTAAACGGCTACGAGAGACCCTCTAGCACCACTGAAGAAGAGTATGTGCTGGCTTGTTGTCATAGCAACTGGCCGTACCTGCCTAAGGCTATGTTTATACACTAGTGCATTTTTGTTTAAAACTCATAACTTTTGATACGGTTATGCCTGTCGTTTACATTACTCCAGCATTTTTGACCCTTCTAAACAATAACATCATGCTCATTGTTGTTCCCATAGATATGTATGGGTATGGCGTCCGCCATCTAAATAATAGGGAATCTTCCTATACATATCTATGTTTGTACCTGCATGAATAGTCATGTGACATGTGTTTTCAGTTGTGTAGTGTAGATGGAGATCGTTTCTGAAACGCAGCGAAAACTCCAGTGTAGACGAGGATCATTTTAATTTTAAAACGCACTAGTGTAAACAGGGCCTTAGTGTAAACCAAACCAGACACTTTTGAAAACGATGGCGTGGTAGCCCACATTCGCTCTGCGTATCCTTCACGCAGTGAAAACGCCAGCGTAGACGAGGGTCGTTTTCATTTTAAAATAAAAACGCACTAGTGTACAAAGGGCCTAACTGAGCCATTCATACTGTTAGGGGTGACGAGACGTGAGACGTGCGGATCCATTTGCAAAGCTTTATTATAGGACATGGTCATACAGGCAGGGTCGGGAGACAGCAAACTGGTATGGCAAAGGCAAGAGACAAGAATAATCCTTGGGCAAGCGTGGGTCGACGATCGGCGTACAATATCCAGACAGGGCAAGGCAGAGAGAATAAACCAGGAACACGAGCAGGGATCAGAACACAGGAAACCGAACTAGGAAAACCAGGAAACCGCTTTGTAGAGTAGACAGGCTAGCAATACTCAGCAGTGAGCAAGAGCAAGTCCCAGGCTTAAATAGTGAGTGGTAGTGATGAGAAATAGTGATGAGAAATGGTAATCAGGTGTGGGCGAGATAGTGAACAGCTGTGCGTGTCGTTAGTGCAATGGATTGTGGGAAATTGAGTCCAGTTGTGAGTGAAAAGGTCAATGTGGTGAACGGGTGACCTCTAGTGGTGGTTGACCGGGAGAGCATGGACCAGATTTGTGACACATACCAAGGACAGTAACTATAATTATAAAGTTTTAATTATCGCTCTATTTCTATGAGAATACCCAAGTAAAAAATTTTATATATTTAAAATACATTTATTTCATACAAAGTATAGGCTAGTTCTATTGACATATTTACTGACATAGCCTATTGCTCAAGACTTACTGATATAAAAATTATAATTAAACTTTATTTGGAGTACTAATTGTGCACAATCCACATTTCTTAATATTAAGCCTAAAATGTGTTTTATGCCAATTCTGATGAGGATTGCATGATCTTTGAATAATATCGGTCTTTAAATGCAATATATTTAAAGTGTACCTGAAGTAGGCCTATAATTAGTTCCACTTTGTATGTCTTTAGTTGGAATTCAGCAATACTTCCGCACAATTAAAGTGCATTTAGTACAAAATTAGTTGTTCCAATGTAGCAGAATTTAAGTATACCAATTTAGTAGCCTATACCAAAAGTACAATTGCAGGGTATTTTTATTAAGAACATAAATATGTAAATGTATTTGTAGGATACTTAACATTACATAAATGCATTTCAAATACAATTTTGTATATTTATTTTTCACTAGGGTAGTAAAGTTCATAGAACATTTATTACAATCAAATATCATTGGAATCACTTTCAGAACGAGTTTTCAGCTCACGAACGATAAAAACATCAACAGCCAATCAGATACAAGCATTAACGCGCCAAACGATGCGTTAACGCGCCAAACAGAACATTACTGTCCGTTGGTGTGTGTGCATGCTAGTTATTATCGGGTCTTAATCAAAACGCATGAGGAACTTAATATATAGGCCTACAATCCCAAAAGAAAAACAAATAACCAGATAATGACTAAAACCTCAGGATATGAACGTGGAAGGGTGTTGGCTAGGTGTTGCGGTGCGGTGTCGCTGAGGTGAGACCTGGGAAACAGGCAGCTGGTGTGTTTCTGTATCCTGGGCCGTACACAAACAACGCTCGTTGCCGTGGGCGTGTACCGGCACTCGGTGATTGACGCACTTCCACTCCACCCTCCTTCCGCCGTCTCTGAAGGCTGTTAGGCGAATCCCACAAGTCTCCATTCATTACAAGGTAAGCACGCGGCTGACAGAAAACGCTGTTGCCTTGGCACCCAACAGACATGGCGCGTAGTCATAGTAGCGTACATGAAGGAATGTTTATAATGATACCTGTAACCTGACTGGAATTACAAACTTCCCAGGTAGTCATTATTTAAAACTAACCCACTTACAGAATATACAGTAAGTGGCTACTACTCACAAGCTAGCAAATATGGCATAGAGGAATAAATTACACTTTGCAAATATTAAAAAAATATGAAAGAATAGAGGAGGAGGATAAACAATAGAGGGAAATATTTGAATTCCCATGTCAAACACAATTTGCTTTGAGGGAATAGAAGCATATGTACATGACTGACAGACGCTGATGGAAACCAACTTTGCCCATCAGCTAGAGCGTTGCATATAATAATTTAGTTTGTGTTCATTGCTTTCCTGCAGGTTGTAGACTAATTAGACTTTTACGAGCCAATTATACACTAGCTGATGCCAATGAAACATTCATATTTTCTTGTCTGCCCTCCTCTCTGTCAGCGCTCAGAGTTGCTGATCATCACGTTGATGGACGCAATATTAATCAAGTATTTTCCCAAAGGCTTTCAAGATGTGTGTGCCTCAGAGAATGATAATATGATGAAAGCTGCTTTGATGTCAGGAGATGGTTGATAATTTACCTGAGGGTGGGGGGGGGGGGGGGGGGGGGCTGACAGAGAGTCTACCCAAAAGAAAGAAAAAGAGAAATAGTGCTTTTGCAGTTTGCTTATTCTCATTACTGTAATGCAAATAATAAATAAATAATAGAAATAGCAAATAATAAACTTAAATAGTGATACTTCTAAATCATGTCAGTGTTTGTTAGTCTTACATAGTGATGTATATATGATATGATGAGATTAAATTAATATGATTTAAAAAAAAATCTAATAAAAATATTTAATTCTCATTACCATAATGCACAGTGAGTTATTCATAATTCATGTTAGTATATGTTAATCTCATAAACATTAAAATAATCCTAAAATTTTTCGTTAACATTTCCACAATGGAAATAAAAAATATATTTCCTAAATTGTATTCATAAAATTTTTATCGTATTACTGTAACGCAAAGAAAAATATCTAATTCTCATTACCATATTGCATATAAAGTAATAATACATTACTTAAATGGGTCATCGGATGCCCATTTTACACAAGTTGATATGTTTCTTTAGGGTCTTAATGAAAAGTCTATAACATACTTTAGTTAAAATTGCTCAATGGTAGTGTAAAAAACACCTTCTTTACCTTGTCAAAATCAGCTCTGTTTTCAGCACGCTGTTATAGTCAATGTTGCTTTAAATGCTGGTGAGCTCTGCTGACTCCACCCCTCTCTTCTGTGGAGTGACGAGCAGACCATAGATATGTGTAGATCCCTATTCGACCGCTCCAGATACGTTGACGCGTCAGCCATCTCGCATTCACCATAATAATCAATGAATATTCAAAGATATACAAGCATATAACTTGCTGTTGTAGATGCACACAGTCAATGCGCTCAAAGATTCGCAGGCCGTTCCAAAAATGGTAGATGGCTTACGTCTCGCGGCCCATAGAAACAGTCGATAATGAGGCATCTAGGTATAAAATTCTATGCAGCATACTCAACTTCAGCCGCAAAACTGGCTAACTAGCACATTATTAGGAAAGGCGATTTGCAAAGATTCATAAAAACCCTTATACTCACTTCTTCTGTAGATAAAGCTGGATCACGAATGATTCACGCGAACATAGACACATTTAGGCAGATAAGGATCGGCGCATTCACTTCAAAGCAAAAGTAATGTTCAGCACCGGAAGTCGACACAATGGCGGACAGCTCTCAGCTCACTCAGGGCGGGTCCAAGGTACGACGGTCTTGTCAATCAACTATCGTGGGAGCGGTCTGTACAGAACTACGTCATTCTGACAGGAACCTCAGAACAGCCTGATTTGAGAAAGGGGATTTTAAAATAGGGATTTAAAAAAAGGCAGTGGCTATTTGCACTAAGTGTAAATAGCGATAGACGTGCAAATAGCAAATAGCACCAAGTGCAAATAGCATATTTTTTTAGTGACAGATGCTATTCACACTAAGTGCAAATAGCGATGGATTCTATTTACACCAAGTGAAAATAGCAGTATTGTTTAACGATATGCTATTTACACTAAGTGCAAATAGCTATAGATTCTATTTACACTATGTTAAAATAGCAATATTTTCTGCTATTTATACTACTTATTACAAATAGTGGCAATTATCTGCACCTCAGTATTGTAGTACATTATAAAACAGTACGCAATAATAACGTACTGAGTGTAAATTATAATTTTAATTCAAATTTATTAAATGGATGCCACCTTATTGGGACAATAAAGCCCTCCCTACACCTACCCTAACCCTACCCAATACTTTATTTTCAACTTTTTGATTATTTCCTTAATTTTTATTGAAAATAAATGCCTTTCTGATACGATATGAGATTTGAAAAGGGAGAAAAAAATGTTTGGCAAAAGGTGGGATCCAACTCGGGTCGCTCGCGTCAAAAAGCATGCGCCTTACCATCTACGCCACTGAAACTGATGTTAAATTCACTTCTTTTTTTAATGTTGACTAACCCAATCACACGTTAGTGGGCGGAGTCAGTGTAAATAGCCTTTGCCAACAAGATGGGCTATTTGCACTTAGTGTAAATAGACACTCCGTTAAATTTTTTTTATCACACATTTATGTTCAAACAACTTGAAAAGTGAATTTTGCCTCCGATGACCCCTTGTATTTGTAAATCTTGATGTCATTATGTAATACAAATAAAATTATATATTATTATATAAATTGTTAATATGTGGTTAATAAATAATACAATCTTTGTATTAAAGCATTTGTACTGTAATACAGAAATAAAAATACATGAAACCATAAACTCATTACTGTAATGTGAATAGTAAGGGTAAATGTGCTTAATTGTCATGAAATGTCACAATGCAAAAATCTTGTTCCAGAAAAAAGGCCTTGTTTTTCATTAAAAATTATTTCCAAATAATTTTTTTCCTCCTAAATTTGCAATGAAATGTCACCATGACCCGGTTTTATGTTTTTGTGAGATTCACCCACTTGTCATTCAGGCGAATGCACAAATAAGCAATTATCTATTTGTCACTTCAAACAGTTATGCAATACTTACCATGTACCAAACCTGACTTGCTGACCATGTTTGGCAAACGGCATGAACAAAGACATCTATCTGGAAATGGTTAAATGCATGCAAGACATTTTGAGAGAAATATAAATAGGCCTGGAATTATAAATAGACCCTGTCCTGATTTGATCCAACACCTTTTCTCTGATTTAGATAATTAGGCTGTGTGAGTCATAATGTTGCACTGTCCCTTTGGATGAGCTGTCTGAGTGAAGAGGCATGTAGAGGTGTGTGTGTGTGTGTGTGTGTGTGCATGTATGTGTGTGCATGTATCATATCTGTGTGGGCTCTAATGTGTGAGCTGAGGGAGAGAAAATGGTGTAAAATGAACAACCGCAAACAAGCCAAAAACGCAAAAAGCTTTTTATTTGTAGAGCTCGGAGGATCAAGTGCATTACGTACATGTGTATTTCTTGTTCATGTGTGAGTCCGTGGCCAAACAAATGCGTGTGTATTGCGCCAGCCCACGTGGGTGTGTGCTGTTTTAGTAGGAGCTGAATCGATAACCTGAGGGCAGGGAGTGGAGACGCACAAGGAAATGCAATTCTCTGGTCGCCCACTTCTTCCTGTCCCACCCCCTCACCAGCAGCCCACAGACCAGCTCGGCCTCTAAAAAACCTGTTTGATTGGGGGAGAGGAAATGAAACCAAACAAACATGTGATGAAATAAATAGATGGAGAGGTGCAAAGTGGCCATAAATCAAAGAAGGTTTGATGGGAAATGCAGGGTGACACGCAGGCTGACACCTAGGCGCAACAACACCGCCTTGTTTGCAAACCGTCCTGTATTGCCTAACAATCCCGAATTCATTTCTGATTCACTGCCATTGTTCTGTGCACAATAAGATAATGCGCTTGAGTCAGCACCCTGAGCCCGTGCAAAACGTCTGCCGTGAATTTCATTTGCACAACGTAACAATGCCGCATCTTTGACCTGATATGGTGCTTCTCATGCATTTGGATTGTGCCAAGATTTGTAAAATGAACTGACTTCCTGTGCTACAAGTACCTTGTATAACTCTTTTGAGGAAATCACGAAGTAAGCATTTCTCAACTGGTGGGCCATGACCCAAAAATGGGTCACAGTTCGCAGAAAATACAAAATTCAACTAATCGGATAAATTTTCATTGTTTAACTTTTAAAAGAGATGAGATGCTTCCTATGCATGTCATCAAATCAACATCAAAATGACTTTATTTTGGTGCATAGTCATCTTGCTGTAGCCAGATGCCAAATAAACAGGGCCTCATTACTGGAAACCATAAATATAACGCAACATAAAATAAAATATGAACCCAAAGTGCAGTAATTATGGGTTCAGATGCAAATAACACTTCCCCTGTTATTTAAGCATTTTCTAATTTTTAACCTAAATCAACTTAATAATAATATATACAGTATATATATAAAAATGTTATATTTAAATGTAACTGTATATAAATATAATACATTCTATGTATATATGAGTGTGTGTGTGTGTGTGTATATATATATGTAATACATAAAATATAATTTAAAATCAAAGAAGGTGGGTATTTACAATTCAAGCCAAACATCAATTCTTGCTTGATGCATTTTAATGGTGAAATAGTGCGCGATCTTACCAGTAGCTAAACATTTGATAGTTGTTTATGATAGAAATCTCAAAAGCCAGATAGTAATATGCAGTAATATGCATACTACTTGTCTTTTTTTTTGTAAATTTTTGTAGTTTTTCCATGTAATTAGCAATTTAATTGGTTTGGTCTGCCCCAGTGTTCAAGACTTGACTGGTTCAAGTTTATAATATAGTTATCAATACATACTATACTGTGCAATGGACCACTAAAGTTCTCTAAGGACATTGCAGTGGCAAAAACACACCAGTAGGGGTCTCCCACTGATCAGCTCACTTCTAGGGCCCGAGAAAAGGACGACGGCCTCTTGAGTAGAGTAGCTCAACCGGCAAAGGACAGCTGTCTAGGGCACGTTTTTCCTGTGGTAGGGCCTTCAAACCAACTCAGATACCTCGCACGGTAGCCCTCTTTCCGGGAAAGACCAAACAGCTGCCCTCCCCCTCAACCCCCTTCACTGTGTACTAGTCATTCCTTCATCTGCCCCCTTTGGACTCACACATGCCCATTCAACCTTCCACCCACTCACAAAGGAATGCTGGGAGAGGGGGGACCGAATACCATGCAAAAAGGCTGGAAGAAAATGCCGATACAAGAAAAATAAAGACGGGACCAAAGAGGAGGAAAAAATGCAGAAGAGGGGAAAAGGGAATTTGAAGTCATGGAACAAATGCTAGATCCCCATTCTGTTCAGAACATTCCTTTGATGTCAAGTGAGTCGTGAATCATTTCAAAACCAAGTATTGTGTTACGCCTCGAATGAACGTTTCACCTTGATCCAACTTTGTAAACAGAAAATGAAGAGATAATCCACAACCATAAAAGCACTTCAAACTAACAAAAATATCACTTTTGCTACTGTGGTAAAGCATTTTTAAACTAACTGCATCTACTAAGGCAGGGTTACTCACATTTTTTCAAACCAAGGACCCCTTTTATAAGCTCAGATTGTTCATGGACTCTGAACCCATCACATAATCACACTCACAGTCACCTAAAGCATTGCAAATGACATAATCAAAATCTGCCCACACTGTCAATCAAAGCTTCCAAAAATTCCAAATTCCAAATGTTTATTCATTCACTCCCTACACAATCTGGTCATTTACCCTACTTTTTTGCTTTGACCTAAAGTTTCAAGTTTCGTTACTAAAAGTAATGCAGCAATTTATCTCAGGACTGACTGGTTTGGTTCAAGGCTTAAAACTCTTTAATGAACTATTATTTAAATGTCTAGGAAAAAAAATGAATGGGAAAAATACATTAGGAACACAGGCGGCAGAAAAATAGTAATTTTATCGTGAGATTTAAGCACTACACATCCTTATGCAAAAATTACTGGGTTTACCTTTTAAAATAGCATAATATATTAAGATTTGTGAACATTGGAGTTTTCCACTTGTTTCAAGCATAAACCTCACTAAGTATTATTCTCTAACTGCTATTTTTGCAGCCTTGTTATTACAATGATTGAAATTCAGTTCTCATTGACATGCAGTACAACCTTAAAGCTCAAGGAACTCTGGGAATGTCTGTAATAATTTGTGTCTTGCCGGCGCTGGGTGTGAATGATTTTCCGTCAAGAAATACTAAGGAATGGCCATATTTGGTATGCAAGGCTGGTGATTTCCAAACGGGAAGCACAGAACCTTGAACATACACACACACACTTAACTAACCTACACGAAGTTGGGCATGAGGTATAAGGGTTTGGCTCTGTGTGGGAGTCATTTGAACTCAGTCCACACAAGCCAGGGCAGGTGGTGTTGACAGAGGACACAATGACCCCTCTTTAGGCACAGGTGGCCTGGAGCAAGGCCTCTCCTCTCTGAGGTATCCTACAAAACAGAGGTGGAACATGCAGGCATTACTATTTCAAGCGAAGTACAGACTGCTCTAGGATGGTCCATAATGCCAGTAATCCATGCGGTGGGCAGGGTAGCCCACTAAAATTTTGTCCCCACATTCCTGCCTGTGAGTCAGTCAGCATATAATTTAGTCCTATAAGTCAGCAATGAGCATTGAACCAAAAGATGCAGTCATTATTTACTCACCCTCTTGTCATTCCAAACCCTTACTGTTATAACCATACTGTTATTGCTTCCCTGTGGAACACAAAATAAAATTTTAAAGGAATCTTTAACTCCTATAGCTAGTTGTACTTCTCTTTAATGGAACATCAAACTTTGTTAAATTTTGTTGCACTGCTAATGGTCTCTGTCACTCATGTAGCTACAAAGAGTCAAGAACCTTTAGCATTTTAACATCTTTACCATAAGATATTTAAAGAAACTTTAGCACTTTAGCATCTTGAACAAAACACACAAAACACCTTTAGCATTTTTGTGTTTTGCACAAGACATCAAAATTTTAGCATTTTTAACTCACGACATCAAAAGAATGTTTCGCATTTTAGCATATTTAGCATAAAAGATCCTTTAGCATCTTTAACAAAATACATTTTAACATTCTTAGCAAAAGATATCAACAAAACCTTACAAATTTTAGCATCTTTAGCACACAATATCAAAAGAAACTTTAGCATCAGCATCTTTAGCACAATACACCAAAAGAAAATAACCTTTTGCATTTTAGGGTGATGTAGCCCTAAGTGCATCCAAAATCTTGTTTCACAATTGTAGTTATATTTGAAATACACACGTCCACACTGAAAATCTCAAACCTGGAAATAAACAAAATTTATGATTCTGCACTATTTCTAGGTCACTAATCAAGTAAGCAAAATTGGGACACATTAATGTGCTGATAACATTTGTAATAAAAATTCGTTAAATTAGAAAAATCCTAACTGAACTTTGCGCAGTTAACTACACTAATGTTCATTCATTTGGTTAAGTGCACTAATATCGGAGCAAGTGTAAGTTCACTGTCTTCTGTATCCTTATCGTCCTCCTTCCCTCTGCCAAGTTGGATTTTTACGGCTGCTTTAATACGACATAACGATGAGTCAAAGCTAAGCTGGCAAAACACACGCTGAGCCCTTGATTAACATCAAGCACATAAATCCATGTTTTGAGAGAGCCTATTTTTCCCACTCACTTCATGCCTACTCAAACTGAAAGTGCCTTTAAGGACTGTACACGTCTCTTTGGCGGAGGCCGGACGCCTCAGCCAGACGCTGGCTTTCAAAAAACAGGCGACGCCAGTTAACGAGGGGAGAGAGAGGGAGTAGCGCTCCGTTTAGAGCGGAGAGCGCTGGGTGTAGGCGGGATGGTGGTGTATGGGCGTTTCTGCGCAAAGGGCAACGTCTGTGCGGAGCCGATTCAGCGGCCCTGAGCCTTGTCACCTTTGAGCCGGACGCTCACTGTGGCTGCCTCCCACTCCCCTGGCTGCCTCGCAACCCCCCCTGTTTTCACACTCCAACTCGGCCGCTGAATGTGTGTGTCTGTACTTAACCGCCCCCGGAGAGGCTGCTGGAATCAGAATGTATGTCTGGCTGGGCAAGAGAAAACTGTATGGTTTAAACGTCTGATTGAACTCAAGGCGCTTACAATTGTTGTAATTGTTGGTGCATTTTAGCTTTGGGCCGTTTACATACTAGACTTTGTCGGTTTTTAAGCACCCAAGGTTTGGTTCATCTGAACCCTGCTATGCTTTGCAATTGATGTGAAAGTGATTCGCACAAACTTGTGGAAATGATGACGTACAATTTTCACCATCGCAATCTCACGGTCAACCTTATTATACACTTTCAAAGCCGCTCGTATCTGGATAAATTGCCTTTGGAGAGCAGCTTGCAATTTTTCTTGTTCCCACAAATTTGCAGTGTAAAGTTTTGGTGGTAAATCAAACGGCACAATACTTCAATACCACTACTCTAACAGTGATATTCATTCTGTGATGCTGACATATCACGGTTTGGATTGTAATATGAAAAGAGGTCTGCGGGGGACGAAGGAGTGAGGCGGAACTGAGCGCTTGTTCGGACCAAGCAACTGAACGAAGTGTGAAACTCTCACGTGTGTACAGCGTGTGGTTACACACTTGAGAAGGTCACGGCGTGGTTTCTGCATATTTAAAGGTGGCCCAATGACCTTCTAGTATAAAGTTGTTGGTTCCCAAATCTATTTTGCTTAAATATTATATTCCAATGGCAGGTTGTAAAGAAAAAGGAGTTCGGGAAACATTGCACAATGGGAAGCATCCAAGAGCCAGGAGCAGTTAGAACTCTACGACCCTTTTTTCTGAGCGTGAATTATGCAACAGTTCTGCAGACAATGACATTTGTATGTGATGGAAAAAGATGCCCTTCTCGATAGGGGCACTGCTAATGCACGTTCTGCAATCCTACTAGCTGCCAAAAGTTGTCTATTTAAGCATCTTAATTAGTCACAAATGTCTTAAAAAGTAAAACCTGCTCCTTTGAAAGTCTGTTATCACTCAGAACTTTACAAAAACCAACTGAACGGCTTACTGTGAATGAACAAAATGAATAAAGCAAGCTCCAAAATGTCATTTCACAAAGGCTGCTATTGTGTTGTGCACTCAGAAAGTCAAAGTGTCCTTTCTATCTTTAACTACCTGACTTTAATTTCCAAGTTTGAAACCTTAAATGGAAAAATAGCAGTAAAAAGGAATTTTTTTGCATGCTTAAATGTCATTCTTGAACTTGGTGAGTGCACACTTCCAGTACGACGTCCGTGTAAACACGGCACGTCAGCGTAGAAGAATGCAGGGGGTGCACAAGGCCCTGGGGACGAGGCCATGGGGCAAAGGAGTAGGAGGAAGTCTGTCAAACAGAAGAGGGGGTGTAGTGCATGTGGGCTGAAAGAGAAAGCGAAGGGGGAGGAACGCGGAGGAGTGAAGAGGTAGCCTCGAAAGAAAGAAAGAAATGAGAGAAAGAAAAGAATCCAAGTAAACGTTGAGGAAGAGACCCTAAACTTCAAAAGCCAGGAGATAAAAGTTTTAATTATTCAGTTGTGGTGCCCTGCTGAAAACAATTAAAAGGAGACCCTCAGCAGATCCTGGGTAAAGCCCTTTGCTGGCCATGATGTAGGAGCTTGGGAAATGTAGGCCAACATCCTGAAAAAGTACATGACCTTGTGCAAGAAAGCGCCTGTTGGTCCATTCCAGACGCACTGGTTCAGACATTACGGACAAATAGTGAGATCTTCATGGGAAGGTCAGAATCATGAACTTTGACAGTCGAGATTCTGTGCCAATTTTTGGATACGAAGGCTACTCAGTTCCCTTGGCCTGGAATATTACAGTGTCTAATATTAGCTAGAACTTACTAGCACACAAATATGTAGCACACATATAGCAAAAAACATACTCCATTTGATAGCGCACACAAACACAGGGACTTAGAAAGTTTTATTCTTGTCCAGTTTGTGCTATTTCTCAAATTATGATCACAGTTGTGTGAGTCTCTTCACACAAGCGATCACCAACATGGACACCTACTGTTATTGCATCTCCAATAGTTCATAGTTTCGTCTTCTCAGTTTCTTTTTCGACTCTGAAAAAACCACCTGGGCCACCTGTGATTCCACCTTGTGAAGCAACTGATTAGAGCAAAAAAATTCAAGGACCATATGTGAGTTGAGCGTACAGAGTATGCATGACTTTAATAATTTGAGCATAGTATGCTGATGATGAAATTTATGCCACATGCCCTAAAAAATGACGTATACTTTGGGCTTAGGGATGCATGATATATTGGTATCAATTCAACTTGTGAATGCTCATTTCATATATTTTTTACATTTGGATTACCTTTACCATCATCTAAAACAAATTTTTATTTTTTATTTATTTCAATTTAAATTTTTTAATATTGTTACTAATAAAAATAGTAGCAATATATTTTAATAGTTTTAATTTTAGTTGAGTATTATAACTGAGCTAAATATATTTAGACAAAATAGTATAGAATTTTAATATTTGCCATTTTTCGGATTATCTGTACTTTTAAAATCATAACAGAATCTCAAATTGAGTTCAATCTCAGGCAGCTGTTTTCCAAACTATGGGTAGTATGATTGGCAGTGGTGAGTCATAAACAGAGCCAGCCAGATCATAAAAAGAAAATCAGAAAAATGTGAACGAGGCCTCAAACAAGTAAGAACTGAATGTGTGCGAAAGGGTCGCCCTGGACGGCAACAGATCCGATTGTGCGTTTGTGAGTCATGGGTTGTGAAAGTTGTTGAGCTATAGCATTAGTCATCGTCGGGGAGTGAACGTGATCAGGGAAAGAAAGCATTAAACTCATTCACCTTTCCTCCTGTGGTCCCGTGACAGGAAGATGTGAGGGGAGTTTTGCAACAGTCAAAGAGGAAATCAAAACGAAGGCTTAAAGGAAAAGTTTGCCTAAAAATGAAAATTCTGTCATCTCAAAATATTTTTTTTGGACATGAGGGTGAATACATAATGACATAATTTTAATTTTGGGTGAACTATCTCTTTAAGTAGGTGGTGAAGAGTTATGTGAGTGGGTTGGATGTCTCTCATCCATTTGTGTATCCATGTCCATTGCGTGTTCGTTCAAGACGGGCACAATTTGTTTGCGAGTATTTCACTGTGTGAGAGGGTGTAAATGCTTGCGGTCTGTCCAGTCCTGTTCAGGGGGGATGACAGGATGTTCATGTGACTGCTGTGTGTGTGTGTGTGTGTGTGTGGGTGGGTGTTACTCTGTGCTGTGTGGGTTATGATTATAGTCTTCTTGTGCCAAGAACTCACAGCACTTCAGTCTGACACAACAACAACAAATCGACGCGCGGCAGGTGCAGGCATACTGATAGAAACATACCTCACACGCAAAATTTTATTGCCTCATTCATGATAGTTCATATGTTAATGAGTGGTAACTCAAATATGAGACGTGTTTAAGTGATTCGGTGTGAAAAATGCCTGATCGGAGGCGTCCGCCATTGTGAATTTCCCAGATAAAGCTTTTAGTCATGGCGCACTCCCACACCGAAATACCTTCATTAGAACATATGCTAGGAAGTACTTGACTGTTCATATATAATGTAGACACTGCATGAGAGACTCTTACTTTATCATTAATATGAATCAGCTGTCTAGCTTCAATCTTTTGCTTTAACTTCGAGTTGATGACTAACGGGCTTTGTTGCTGTTGTGGCGGGAAGAGCAAATGACAGACACAGTGGGTGTGGCATCAGGCCTCGGATAGGCTTTTATTAAACAGAAATAATAAAATAAAGGGGATAAAGTGTCCAAAATAAACAGGGGCTCGTATGTCCTCGTCGTGCTGCGGGGTTTGTGAAGGAGGGCAGTGTTCTGGAAGGAAGGGTCCAGGTAAGGGGCAGAGTCCGGCGCTTGCAAGCGCTCCCCTCTGAGGTCCGGGGCACAAGGGATGGTGGCTTCTCCAGCGGCTTCGTCTACCTCTTGGTCCACGGCACTACTCGACGGGACTAGTCAGCCCGGCACCCGTCTCACGGGTGCGGTTTCGTCCGGACTGCGGGTCCGGCAGCTCACGTCTCTGGCGGTGCGGGAGTCCCCTCAACGCTGCCTTCCTGGACCCACGAGGACACCAGCGTGCATGCACGGGGAAGAGACCGGTCTATGGAGGAGAGACGTGCTCGGCGTTTAAACAGCGCCAACCCTCCTCTCTCACAAACCCACTCCCAATAATAACGCAATAATCAAATAAGTCGGCCCAGATAGAAAATGCTAATGTATTTCCTCGGCTGATTTTTGTGGAAAATCTGCAGAATGGATTTAAAAATATTAATATTTGTAGCTGATAGCATTAATCAAAAACGAACATTTATTAAGTGAGTATACTATGAGTGTAATGCACTCTTGCTTTCTAGCCAAAGGCATTAAAATAAACGTGATTAATGTTTTCAGTTAGAAATACTACATGTGACTCTGGACTACAAAACCAGTCATAAGTGTAAATTTTTCGAAATTGAGATTTATATATCATTTGAAAGCTGAATAAATAAGCTTTCCATTGATGTGTGTTAGGATAGGACAATATCTGCCTGAGATACAACTATTTGAAAGTCTGGAATCTGAGGAAATAAATCAAAATACTGAGAAAATTGCCTTCAAAGTTCTCCAAATGAAGTTCTTAGCAATGCATATTATAATAAAAAATTAAGTTTTAATATATTTATGGTAGGAAAGTTACAAAATATCTTCATGCAACATGATTTTTATTTAATATCCTAATGATTTTTGGCATAAAAAAAATCGATAATTTTGACCCATACAATGTATTTTTGGCTATTGCTACAAATATACCTTAACTTAAGACTGGTTTTGTGGTCCAGGATCACATATGTGTGTAGTACGCTCAATTACTATATTAAATCAATTTTGATTTTTATGCTACATAATGTTAACATGAGTGTAGTAGTTTCACTTAATATTGTCACGAGTCCGGGCCCTGCGCTTCTCCTTGTCGCCACCAGAGGTCACCATCTCCCTTCCACCCGGACTCATCTCATGTAATCACGTACACCTGCCACATCACGTACACCTGCCACATCACATACACCTGCCACACTCATTACACCCGCAGCTGTTCCCCATTACCACGGACTATATAGTCTCCCCTCTCCTACCACTCTGTCTGGTTGCATTATTTGTTATTTGTCATTTGATGTGTTGCAGTGTTTTGTTTCGAGTGTTTGCTCTGGGCTGGGATACACGCACCTCATTGCCGTTTTTGTGTCCCAGTCCTTTTATGTTTTGTTTTTTGTGCCGTGTTGGCCTTTTTGTTGGTCATTAAAAGAACCTTACCTGCAATTGGACCCTGACCTCGTCTTTTCACGGCGTACCGTGACAAATATATTAAGTAAATTTGATTAATGCTTTTCAAATTAAAAGTACTCTCAATTAGTAGTGTATATAATAAATTGCAATGCAAACTGGGATTGACTGTTCCGCAAAGACACATGATGCTGCCTGATTCTTTGACCAAAAGAGGTTATCTTAAAAGATTGGTGCCTTAAATCTCTGTCTAGGCATGCAGCTTGATTTTGTAACAGCGCTAATGTGTGTTGCAAGTACGTGTTTATTGTTTAGTCAGGCTACTCAATAAGCTTGTATATCATCATTTGCAGCATGTCCTGTTGCCTGTGAAAGAGCCGTTACATCGACAGGTGTTAAAGGACAAATGCAACCACACCTACCGAAGTCTATTTCTGTCCATAAACGCAGCCGTATTTGGAGCCGTGGGGCATAAACAAACATCCCAAAGGCCATGTATTGACCTCAACGAAGGCTTGTTTCAGCAGCAAATTGCTTTTCCTCGGTGTCGCCAAAGAATGTGTTGGTGTCTCGATTTATTTAAGTCGTTAGTTCATTATACGGAATATGTCTCTGCATGCATGTGCCACCCTTTGAGAATTCACCATCACGTAACAGCTGGCTGAATTAATTCCATGCAGTTCACGCTCTATTTTTTACATCTATTTCCAAACTGTTTTGGATTCAGAGTGTCCCTGTGGTGAAGCGTTACTGGAAAAGATGCTTGGTCATGACAGGACTTGCTGTAAGGGGCATGAGATTGCCAATTCCTTGGGTTTTGTCATCATAGGGTAGATATTGAGAGGAACATGTTCTTCCGTTGAGTCACATCGACAGCAGTGTGGTCTGAATGAAATGCCATACTTTCTGATTGAGTCGCTGATCTGTTTCCTGCTTCCCAGGTTCTGTGCATGTCGAGCGTGCTGCGACATGCTCACCCCGAATGCGTGTACACCTTGGAAAGATCTGGAAAAAACAATGCTGATTAGTTTCCCAGAAATTTACTTGGAATATGATGTCATTGTAACTGAATGTGCAACGACGTACTTTGTTCGGTTTCCTTGTCCCAAGATTTAGTGGCACAAACATATTATTTTTCCACATTTCTTACGTCATTGTTGTCTCAGTTTTGAAAGCTTAGCTTAGCCCAATTGCCAATTATTTTGACAGGTCTGGTATTGTTTTTTTGGGAAGGCACAACTTTCCTCAACTCTCCGTGAAGTCCGGGATTGCTCAGTTTCCTTTCTGCTGCGGTTGACACTCTTTTTACGGAAAAAGCTACTGCTCAGCAGATTCTCTCAACCTTGAAACGGCAATTAGCCACAGATCAGTAGATTAATTACGGGTCTCCAATAGTGAATAATGGTGAGAGTTCGCACCCTCTACATGCTACGTCTAACAGTGCCTTTCACCAAGATCATCCAAAACCACAAGTGACTATTCACCTTATACTTCAACGCAGAAGTAAGCCTATGGGCGAGACTTACGTATCCAAATGTATTCTTTACTAAAATAAACACTGAATTA
Organism: Barbus barbus; assembly: GCF_936440315.1. Classification (NCBI taxonomy): domain Eukaryota; kingdom Metazoa; phylum Chordata; class Actinopteri; order Cypriniformes; family Cyprinidae; genus Barbus; species Barbus barbus. Next base: position 10,836,008 of record NC_136727.1, read on the forward strand.
TTATAAGAATATAATTGAATATAATATATAATAATATAATTCAAATGTAAAATACAGTGTGGTCCAAAAAGTCTGAGTAAAGTCTGAATAAAAATAAAAATAAAAAATGATTAAAACAAAAAATGGTATAATCGGCTGGATCAAGATCTGAATCACACCTAAAAGCTTGTGAATCAGAATTTTATCATGTAATCTGTACCGATACACAGGCCTACAGTGTTGCGGCCCATTTCGGATGCATAAAACAAAAACACAGTCTAGTAAGATGTCTCCTTCCTGTATAGGTGGGTGGCTCTTGGCCAAAATTAGCAAAAAAGGTTTTATGCAAATAGTCAAAAGTCTGGCTTTGCGAAAGTACCAGTGAAAAATTTTGTGGATGCAGGATTAAGGGAAGTGGTACTTTATGCTGATTTTTGCACATCCCTTTTTTCAAAATGTCTGAGGTTTGACTAGAGAAGGGTTTCTTTTTCACATGGTCTCCATAAAGGGCAGATCCTGAACATTGTGATGCGTTGCCTAGATGTGACCTTTGAGCCTTTAAGTAGGAAGGAAAGTGGGAGAGCGAGGGATGAAGAAAAGGAATTGTTGACAGAGGAAGGACAACAGACTCCGCTTTCCCTCGGCGGATGGAATGATGGCTCAGCAGGATGAGTGGGTGTCAGAGTGGGATTAGAGCATCATCCATTTGTTCTCTTTTGTTTTTCCACTCGCTCTCTATCCTTCCCCCTCTTTTTCCCATATGCCTGTCCTGCTTCGTCTCTCTTAGGGGAATTAGGATTTTACAAATAAACACAAGTTAACGTTTACGTCTGCCAGCGAGATGGAGTAGCGCTTCATTAACCTTGCATCGTCTTTCCCTGGGTTGCGCAGACAGGCTATTAAACAAGATTGCAGATTCTTCATGTGTCTACAAATGGAAAACCGAACCCTGCGTTGACAGACTACACAAACACACGCTCAAAACTGTGTAGGATCAAATGGCTTCAACTAATGTTTCTTCGTAGGTGTAAACCAAAGCTAGAATTCAACTCAGACCATGGACCGCAGAACATCGATGTGGTAAAAAAAAGGCTGTAATATCATTATGAATGATCTTTTAGGCCATTCATTGTTGTTACTGGGATTATGCAATAACGTTCCAGAGGTTTTCTCATGAGTCATAATAAAACTACAGCATTCCAGACCAAAGATTTACCACTTCTAAGAGTGCAGTCCAAACTGAGTATTAAAGTGGACAAAAATGTACAGATTTTTACAAAAATATTACAGTAAAAAGTTAAACAGTAAAGAAAAATTAAGAGATTACGAGAACTATAATATATTTTTCAGTTCTACTTTTTGTTACATTATACTTAACTGATTTATACCATACTTTTGGTCTGGATTGAAAACTGTTCACTGAAGTCTCATATTTTCTCTTCTCTGACGTTGGTGTCGTGCACAGACTGATATCACTGTTTCCGTGTAATGGGTTGAAGCTCTATTTTTAGATGGTCTATCATGTGTATCATCCTGCATGGGTGACTCTATGAGCATGATATCTGACCAATAATGAAACACTCATGAGAATGACTGTAAACTAAAAGTAATCCACCACAAACTCATTTAACTGTATATAACTATTCCACCAGAAACATTGAACTGCTATACAGTCTTGAGTCTCAAATGATCAAGTCTTGAAAGTTAAGTTGTGTTCTTGCTAGGCCTCAAAATATGAGAAAATGTAGTATAATCATGGTAATATTTGCATTTTGTGTCCAAATGTCTACTTTCATATAGGACAATTAAGGATAATGAAATATTTTTTAAATATTTAATTAAATTAACCACAGTTGGGTCCAAAGCATCTAAGAAGACCACACTGAAAATCTGGGATTTATAGTTTTTAGGGATGATAATAATAATAATAATAAATAATACAAATGTAAATTAACGGCACCCTTTTATTCAGTACTTTTTGAAACCTCCATTTGCCAGTTTAACAGCTCTAAATTTTCTCCTATAATGCCTGATGAGGTTAGAGAACACCTGACAAGAGATCAGAGACCATTCCTTCATCCAGAATCACTCCAGATCCTTTAGATTCACAGCTCCATGTTGGTGCTTCTTCTCTTCAGTTCACTCCACTCATTTTCTACAGGGTTCAGGTCAGAGGACTGGAATGGCCATAGCAGAAGCTTGGTTTTGTGCCCAGTGACCCATTTTTGTGTTGTTTTTGAGGTTTGAGTTTGGATTATTGTATGGTTGGAAGATCCAAACATGGCCCATTATAAGATTTCTAATAGAGTCAGTCACTTGTTGATTTTTTTATCTGTTGGTATTTGAGATGTTCACAAGTCTTTAACTTGGAGTCTGAGTCAAGTCTGAAGTCTTTGACATGGAGTCCGAGTCGAGTCTCAAGTCATTTAATGGCTTGCTAAAAAATTATTAATTCAGCAGGCTCATTCAGAATCCTCATGTATTGAAATCTTCCTATTTATGAAGCTGTTTTATAGGCTATAGACAAAATATATGATCTATGATTTGCTTTGTAAAAACAAAGAGGTGTTAAGATGTAGCCTAAGGTTAATATACATCCAACCTGTTACTTATGTTTTAATCCATTACCATGTTCAAAACTGTTTTTCTGTAATCAAATTCTATAAAAAGAGTCTGATCTACCATGACACAGATATTACAAAACCATACAAATAAAGTTTTTCTTTATGATATAAGTATAATATAATATAATATTCCTCGAGTCAAGTCAAGTTTGGAGTCATTTCAGGTCGAGTCTGAGTCAAGTCTGAAATCTATAAAAATGTGACTCGAGTCCGAGTCTCTAACTCTAGTGCCCATCTCTGATCCATGGTGCCATGTGTCTAAACAAGATGTCCAGGACCTCCAGCAGAAATATAGGCCCACAACATCAAAAATACAGCAGTATATTTCATTGTACACATGGAGTACTTTTTATCCCCGTGTTCACCAAACCCATCTTGAGTGTTTGCTGCTAAAAAGCTAATTTTTTAGTTTCATCTGACCATAGAAGCCAGTCCCATTTGAAGTTCCAGTCGTGTCTGATAACTGAATATGCTGGAGTTTGTTTTTGGATGATCTAGGAGAATTTTTCTTGAAACCCTCCCAAACAACATGTGGTGACGTAGGTGCTGTTTGACAATTTTTTTAAAAAGGTTTTCTGACCCCGAGACTCAACTATTTTCTGCAATTCTCCAGCTGTGATCCTTGAAGAGTCTTTAGCCACTCAAACTCTCCTCCTCACCATGCATTAGGACGATATAGACACATGTCCTCTTCCAGGTAGTTTCATAACGTTTTCTGTTGATTGTAAATTCTTAATTATTGCCCTGATGGTGGAAATGGGAATTTTCACTGCTCTAGCTCTTTTCTTAAAGCCACTTCACTAATTTGTGAAGCTCAATTATCTTTTGCTGCAC